>NC_080186.1:238624023-239336858 GCF_030028045.1 Hippopotamus amphibius kiboko
CACATCTCACCAAGCAAAATCAGAAAACGTCGCCTTCTCAGACGCAAACAGTGTGTCTTCGGCATGGCCTGCCTGGGAAGATGATAAATAATAAGCTTATGGAGTGTCTCAAGTTAGCCCCAAATTATTTTTCTTCTGAAAAGCTTCCATATTTAGTCAAGGAAGCCAGAATGTGTATCGGTTGTACTGTAACATGCCTGAGATGACACGCGTATGCACAATAGAAGAGAATTACGTCATTGTATCTGTAAACTGAAATGGACCAGGTTTAAACCAAAAAAGTATAGACAAGAAATAATTTTATTTTTCTTCCTTTATTACCTTCAAATATTTGCAGTGAAATCTTTCCTCACTGTCCTTTAAAGATTCATTGAGTAAATTCTATAATTCTCTGCCAGTTTTAGGCTTTAAATTCCAATCCACTCTAACCCAATTGAAAACCTCAAGCTCATATGCAACGTATGGCTCAGATCCTCTCCTCCCCTCAGGGCTCGTGATGGGATCAGAAAGGTGGAAGAAGCATGGTCAGCTCTCCCATATCCCCCTTCCTTCCCTTTTCTGGGTCTATTTCCTCCAGAATTTTAAAGACCAGGATTAGTGTTTAGAGCAAAGGGGGCAAAGGCTCTTTTCTTAACAGGGCTATGGTAGTTCTTGTCCGTCTTTCGTGGCTTCCCTGGCTGACATCGACCGACTGTGGCATGGAGGGGCAGCCATGCCAGCGACTCCCTCGTGGAGCACTCAGGTGGGGGGTGAGGCAGTTAGGTGCTACAGCTTTCCAGTTTCTGCATTGCCAACTTGACCTTCATCCTTAATACACCTCGGATGTCTCTGTGCTTGGCTACAGCTTATCTCTCTATCTCCTTATCTCTTTCTAATTCTCATCTTGCCAAGCTAGATCTTCCCAGATGACAAAACGTCAAGTCTTCTGCCTATAAAGTCCATCCAGGAAATGAGCTGCCAATCTTACATTCTTCTCTTGATCCTATTGATTCTTTCGGGGCTCTTCCCCATTTGGCTTGACAGGAGGAGAAGAAAGGAAGTCAAAACAGCCTTCCTCATACAATACACATCACTTATATGTGGAATCTAAAATATGACATAACAGCAACAGACTCACAGACAGAGAACAGACCTGTGGTTGCCAGGGAGGAAAGGGGCAGGTGAGTGGAAGGATGGATAGGGAGTTTGGGATTAGAAGATACAAACTAGTATATAGAGGATGCATAAACAACAAGGTCCTACCGTATGGCACAGGGAACTATATTCAATATCCTGCAGTAAACCATAATGGAAAAGAATATGAGAAAAAAGTGTATATATGTATTACTGAATCACTTTGCTGTACAGCAGAAATTAACACAACATTGTAAACCAACTATACTTTAATACATTTTTTTAAAAAATCCTTCTTTAGGTAGAAGACTCAGGATTCTCTGAAAGCAATGGATTTGCTAAAGGTTGGGAAGGGACAGAAGGGCTCAGGAAGCTGTTGAGAGTAGCCAAGTGGACATGGATACTTTAAGCCCTGGACAAAGTTCTGGAATCTGCTGTTTTCAGTTCTATTTTGAATAGTCCTGTGGTAGATAGAATAATGGCCTCCCAAAGACATCCATGTCCTAATCTCTGAGACCTATGAACATGTTATATCACCAGGCAAAGGGAAATTAAGAAAGCAGATGACTAAGCTTACAAACCAGCCCGACTGAAGATAAAGACATTATCCTGATGGGTTATCCAGGTGGGCCCAATGCAATCACAAGGGTCATTGAACATGGACAAGGGAAGCAGAAGAGTCAGTGACAGAGTGATGCAGTGTGAGGGAGCTGACCAGCGGCTGCTGACTTGGAACGTGGAAAGGGACCACAAGCCAAGGACTATAAAGCAGATTCTAGAAGCTGGAAAACGCAAGGAGGCGGATTCTGCCTCAAAGCCTCCAGAAGGACTGTAGCCCTGCAGACACCTTGATTTTAACCCAGTGATACCCATTTCAGACTTCAGACCTCTAGAACTGTAAAATAACAGATTTGTGTTGACACCAAGTTTGTAGTACCTTGTTTCAGCAGCAATAAGGACTTACTACAGGGTCCTGGTAATCAACTTTATTACAAAAATAAAAATCCCTCTCTTTTCTATTTCATGACCAAGAGAGACCCATATCATAATTTGTTGATGTAAGTGTTCTGCTTTACCTTGAGAATACAGCCTGGTTTTGTAATATGGTAAATGGAGCTGTCTACTCACATTCAACGCACTGCTCCAAGGCCATGTTTGTACAGCAATGATTCCATTTAATTTCTTTCCGTAAGAGATATTAATGTGTGTGAGAGAATGCATTAATTCATGGTCAGAGACCTATTCATCTCTTTTGCCCTGAAATGGTAGGCTTGAACGCATTAAGAAAGGTTTTGCATATCAGGCCAGGAAGTTTGAAATAAATCCAGTAGCCAACTAGCAGTCCTTGAACCTCTGGGGCAGAAAAGAGACATTCTGAGAATGAGCTTATGAAAGGTTCCTCTGGTAGTAGTGTGCAGAACTGTTAGGAGAAGGAGGACAGACAATAGAGAAACATAGAGATATTTATTGCTTTAGTGGAAGCCAATCTGAAACTAGAACGTGGTAATGACAACAAAAGGGAAGATATTAATTGAAAATAAGTTGTCAATAAATTTTACTGCTTGACTTGATATGAAATGACAGACATGAATGAGTCAAAGATAAATTCTCATTTTTGTATCTGAATGACTAGGAGACTGAGGGTATAAAATTGTTGTGAAAAAAAAAACTATAGAAAGGAAGATGATTATGGTAATGTTGAAACAAATTTCTAGACTCAAAATGGGACTGCTTCTCGTGGGGTGCCCCCAGCAAACAGAAATTTCTACAGCTTTTGTGTCTCTGTAAATGCTCTGCTTGACCAGAAATGTAGTCTATCTGACCAGCCAGTCCCCAAAAGCCAAGCCAACTCTGGGCTCTATACTTATTTCCTTGTTCCTCACTCATTTTCTATTTCTCTTTTCCTTGTTTTTTATCCCTTATCCTATAAAAGCCTCCTGTCTTTCACTGCATTGTGCAGTTCTCGGGACCCTGGGGAACAGAGACTGCCCACTGCATGAAGTGTTAAAGTATATTTGTGTTGCCTATGTTGCCCTCTTTAAAAAAATAAACTTTAGAGACTAATAAAATATTTCCAGAGTAATAGTCATTCTACACATGTACCATTAATTTATTTCATTGAAACGTAAGCCTGATTCTCTTGAAAGATGTTCTCAGAGAAATACAAATTAGCTGCTTGTCTTAATTCATTTGGATGACTATAACAAAAATAGACTGGGCATCTCAATAAACACTTATTCCTGACTGTTCTGGAGCCTGGGAAGTCCATGACCAAGGTGCCGGCAGATTCTGTGTCTGGTGAAGGGCCACTTCCCGATCCACAGATGGACTTCATCCCTCTGTGTCCTCACTTAGAGGGAGGGACAAGGGAGCTCTCCTGAGGTTCTTTTATAAGGGCACTGATCCTATTCATGAGTGTTCCACCCTAATGACCTAATCACCTCCCAGAGGCCCCACTTCCAAATGCTGTCACACTGGGGATTAAGTTTCACCATACGAATTTTGAGGGGACACAGACTACTGTGGTTGTTTCGCTGGGGAACAGATATGCAGAGCTCTTTATGCCATCACTTAGAAGGTGGATCTACCGAGTTGGATTTTTAAAAGCTACAGAGTCTTAAAACCACCTACTTGTTTCTCACTGAAGATAGCTCGGGCAGAAGAAAACACAGGGTACTTTTCTTACTTTCATTTTCTTAAATTTCAAAAACATCTGACTTAAGAAGCAGCATATCAGAGCTGCTTCCGGCAAACGTTGCTGGTGGGTGAGGTGTCCAATTGTAACTGCCCTGGTGTAAGTAAGAACAGCGTGTGGGGACGCCTGTTCACCACATCTTTAAAAAGTCAGTTATTAAATCATTCCTCGATTTTCTCCATGTTAATTGGTGCTTACTTTTATCATATTTCTGCAGAAAGTATGGATTTGCTTGGATTCTAGTCAATAAATAGAAACCCTCCAGGTATTTTGAGCAGAAAGAGTTTTAATATGGAAAATGTTTGAATGGCTGGGGCAAAGGCATCTTGCTGAGACCTGCGCCAGGGAAGGCCGCAGAACAGACCACTAGAGTCACGACTACCTCTGCCACACTCCAGCAGGGTTGGGAACCTGGAGGATGCCAAAGAGTTTTAGGTTCAAGGACACAGTTCTCGGTAGCACGTTGACAATCAAGAACCCAGGACTGAGAAGCTGCTTCACCGCCACTGTGAACTCCTTCTCGACACCAAAGCTGGTGACTGCACGTGGAATTCTGCTGCAGAAAACAAAAACAACGATTTCTCCATCCCATTGGTTACAGCAGGAGACAGCCAGCAGCAGAAGGAAGATGATGTGTCTCTCTTTTCTATCTTCTAAATCTCACACAGTGCATTTAATAGGCAGGAAATGATTTATCTCTAGGATGCTAATGACAAGGAAATGGAGTATTTAACTTTCCAGGCCAGACAAAACAAGAAGGTCCCTAAGAAATCGGTAAAAAATAACAATTGGGTGCTAATTAATCATATCCAACACAAGGTTTTGTTTTAAAAGCTTTATCTTGTTTATTTCCCAAGTTGTCTCAATTTCTCTTCAATTGTTGAATGTAAATGAGATATATCTTATTAAGACACTGTCTTTGCTAAGTATACAAAAATCAGTTAATCTGACACTCAGAATTCTCAAACTCTCCATTAACTAGAACTTTGTAGCTTTACCACAAAAGTAATAACATCCTCTTTTTTGATGATTTTAAAGTACAGCACTGCTTTTAAACTACAGATCTGTCTGCACACCAATATGAAGAGTATAATTCCTAATGTTCCCAAGGATTATCATTTCAGAGAAAGTATTTTATTTCAAATGCATTATCTTATAACACAAAAAGAGAAATTATGACACTTCCCGTATATGTAGATATTCACTTCTCTAGTCAGCACAAGATGTCTTTTTCACCTGATTTAGCCTCACCAAAATCTTACATTTGAACCTCCAAATTAGTTAAAAGTTAATACAGTGACGAGGCATCTTAGGTCCATGGAGAAAAAGACGGCTGCCTGGACTGGTCAGGCTGTATGGACAGCAAGCTGATTCGAAAACTGATGTGGAAAGGTGCAGGCCCTATAATAGGCAAAATGAGCTGAACACAGGAGAATAAAGTGGGTGTAATCACTTAATCAATATGAAGGCTTACTATTAGTTACAGTAATATTTCGCTGGAATACACTAATCATGTTTACACATACTCATTTAAGACAATAAAAAGGTTATAACACAATGAAGGGACTTGAGAAATTTAGTAACAATTTTCTAATTTCCCTTGCTGAAGATAATTTAATTTCTTTTTTAATATATGAACGATCTCATGTTGAACAAATTTGTATGATAAAATAGTCCCCAAAGTGCGAAAAAAAAGTTCAAGAGAAATTCCATGAGGAAAAAGTAGAAAATTGCAAACATGAAACGCAAAATGTAAACATGAATTTGTTCTTTATAAAAATGCATCTTAGAAGAAAGAGACAGAGATCAACACCCCAAGTCTTATCCCCTCTGCACTTTGGACCAAGTGTTGAGCTAGGACACATATCTGAATTCAACCTTTTGGCTTTTTGGTGTTCTTGGAAAATAGAGTGTATGCTATTCTGCTTTTCATTCATCCAAAAGCTTTGAAAACTTTTGTTTACCACTTCCTCCGACACTACCAATTGTGAGGTCAAAATCTGCAAAATCTTGACTTCTGTGTTATAAATCTTCAGGTGAACTTTTTAAGCATGTCAAAGAAACATTGATTGAGGTTATCAGGCTAAGGTAGCTTCCTCTAACAGTACTTCGAGCTTAAAATAATTGTGAAGGAGTGCCCTTTGTAAGGACTTGAATAATAAGATGTGAATTCCTTATGCTAAAGAATAATTTTGGAGGTGAAAAAAAAATGCCAGAAAAGCTTGCCTTCTGTATTCACACATTTCACACTTAATCCCTTCATACCCCCCACCTCCATTACACCAAAAAAGGAAAAAGAAAAAAAGAAAAAGGCCTTTAAAGTGTGACCTTTAAAGTAAAAACAAAAGAAGTATATCATAACTTAAGGGAAAATTTTGATCAGGAAAACTTGCACTAAGAGTTGTTGCAAATAAGTGCGAAATTTGATTTAAGTTTCTTGCTATTAAAACCAAATATTAAACATGGTGAATCGCTTAAACATTTTATTTTTAAAAAGCATAACAATAGGTAAGATTTTTTTCTATCAATAGATTAGAAAGGACTGTGTTGTATATGGCTTTATGAAAAATAATAATACAGTGGTGGAATCTTGAAAGCTATTTAGATAAAAGAGCAAATAATTTATTTTTAAGAGGTGAATGTTGAGGTGTATTAACCATAAAAATATAAAAGAGATTCTGTGCATGGAATACAGATAAAGTTTAGTTAAAATAGATTTTATCGACAGATAGCACTGAAGAATGGGTCGACATTAATCCTGTCCTCGTCCTCATCGCCAATGCTCACTTAATTTTCATCTTATAAAGTTCCCTCAAATCCATATAATTCAACCAGCACCCTGCCACCACCTCCAGAACCTGGCTGCCATTTCACCCACTCACGTGAGCCAGGTGGGGATGTCTAGCCCCTGGCCAGTTTTCCCAGGCAGGTCATGGATCCAATCACGTGCTACATTTGATTGGCTGAGCATAAGTGAGATGCCTGCGCTGTGACTACAGTTTCTTCTAATAAGAAATGGTAGCTTTTGAATCATATCTTAAAAAATAAAACAATGTGCTAAAACACCAAGATGTGTGTTGAGGAACCTTTAAGTGTCCACTTCAAAGGCTCTGCATGATAGAGATCTTTACCTTATCTCATTTCAAGCCGTTGCTCCTTTTGTTTATATGATGCAGCCATGATGAAGTTCTTTCACGTCCTTAAACGTACCAAACTCTGTCTTGACTCATGCCTGTATACAGTCAGTTCTCTCTACTCAGAGTTCTCTCTCCCCAGCTCTTTACTTGAATAACGTCTCCTCATTCTTGGAGTTTGAGCCTAAAGATGACACGATGGTTAATTCTGTCCACTTACCGTAGCGATGGTGCCCAGTTGTTTGCGCAAACACCAGTGTAAATGTCGCTGTGAAGGTATTTTTTTCAGATGTGACTAATATTTAATTAAGTAAACTTTGAATAAAGCAGATTACCCCCATAATGTGAGTGGGCCTCATCCAATCAGCTGAAGGCCTTAGAAGACTGAGATCCCCTGAAAAAAAGAAATTCTGCCTCAAAAAAGCCTTCAAGTTGGAGACTGTTATATTGACCCTTTTGGGAACTCCCAGCCTGCCCTGCAGATATCAAACTTGCAAACCCCCACAGCTGAATGAGCAGCTCCTCAAAATCTCTCTCTCTCTCTCTCTCTCTCTCTCTCTCTCTGTACACACACACACACACACACACATTATTGGTTCTGTATCTCTGGGGAACCCAGACTAATACCAATGAGTTTTTCAAAGAAACCTTCTCTCACACTCTAAAATAAGTCAAATCCCTTTATTGCAAACTCTAAGTACTTTATCCCCTTTAATACATTTCCCCTGTAAGGCTGTGATTCTGGTGAAAAAAAGAAACAAACTGCCTGCATGTTGCTAAGACCCTTGGTGTCGTAAGACACACCGCTTGGAACATAGCAAGGTCACGATAATTATCTTTTGCGTTTCACAAGGAGCACAGACTCTAGGGTCAGGGGGGCTGCCTTCAGTTACCGCCCCCACTCCAACAGCTGCGTGGTCTGGGGAAAGTTACTCGATCTCCCTAAATCTTAGTTTCCTCGTTCATAGAAAGAATGTACTAATGCTCTCCTCATGGGCTGATTTTGAAAGTTAAATGAGATGATAAATGCCAACCAGCCAGCACTATGCTTGGCACACAGTAAGCCCTCGACAAATGCCAGCCACTTATAGCATTATTTATTATTTTTGTTCAACTAGTCCTCTAAAATTTAAATGTCCTAGGTTGTAACTTGAGAACAGTTACCAGTTGTCAGGGAGAGCAGAAGATCCTATAAATGATAAGATACACGGTCCTTCCCTTTCCAGTATTACTCACCAGCAGGGTCTGCCTTCCAGGACAGAGGGGGAAATGCCAGATACCCCATCTCCTGCCTCCTTTGCAGTCAGTGTGGCCATGTGACCAAGTTCCGGCCAAAGAAATGAAAGAAGTCTATAAGGGGATTCTGGGGAAATTATCTCGCTGACAAAAGTAAAAAAAAAAAAAAAAAAAGATCCGCTCCTCCCTGTCTGTTTTTGGACAACGCCCTGTAAGATGGTACTGCCTGGTGCAGCTGGAGGAGGCTTCACCAACACACTGAGGACGGCAGAACAGAAGGTCGACACAGCCAGAGTCCTTTCTGAACACTTTGCTGGCCCAATCCTGGAACTTTCTACTTCTTACTTTTTTGTTAGTAACATAAATATTTTTATTTTTAAAATCACTCAGGTGTTTTAACCGTTGTAGCCAAAAGCTCTCTATCTCAGTTTAAAATCGATGTCTCCCAAAACAAATATCGTATACTAATGCATATATGTGGAATCTAGAAAAATGGTACAGATGAGCTGGTGTGCAAGGCAGAAGTAGAGACAGACGTAGAGAACAAACGTATGGACACCAAGTCTGGAAGGGGGTGGGTGGGATGAATCGGGAGGCTGGGATTGACATATATACACTAATATGTATAAAATAGAAACTAACAAGAACCTGCTGTACAGCACAGGGAACTCCACTTCATTGTACACTAGAATCTAACACAACATTGTAAAACAACTCTACCCCCCACCCCAAAAAGAAGACGTCTCCCAAAGTACAAGTTTGCATAAGGCGGACACTGTATAATGAAACCCGTTGAGTAGGGACCAATCTCTACTCTCCCATCCATCACAGACTAACTGCTCTCAACGAGGGGACAGCACAAGCCCCACACAGCCACTCCACGAGAGCACTCCTGTGCTGTTGTAGAGCTGTGGGGCACGGATGATAAAAGGCGTGTGAAGTACCAGCGACTGATGTACGTGAGAAGAGAAATGAGGCTGATGCAACGACCAACCCCTTATGCTCAGAGAGCGTTAGATCTATAAGTCTACAATTACGCCTACAAAGGACAACTTAATGATTAAAAAACCTGTAAGAAAGGTACATTTGTTTTTTTCAAGTTTGAAACTCTCTAGGCCACAACCTCCTTATTTCTCACGGAAATGATAGTACCCTGGAATAGCATATTTTTTAATAATAAAAGATGACCTAGAAATATAAGCATCAGCTCTTTTGTTAATTTTTAGGGAGGTAGAGCTTTTGAAACAATGGTGATCTTGAGTCATGCTGTAATTTCCTTTTCAGTGAATCAGAGATTGAATTTCCCAGTTACAGACTCACTTTAGAAAATGAGACACTGCCCTGGCGGGTGACAGGATCTACGGGAGGCCACATGAGGAAGAGGAAGCCAGCATTTACTAAGTGCCTGCTCGGTGCCAGGAGCTGTGCACGCTCACATTTTTAATTCTCTCTAAACCACCGCAAGTTAGGTAAGAGCTTCTTTCATTGCATGACCAGCAAATTGAGACACAGAATTTTTACAGTTAAACTAAATTTTTTTTTCTAACGTTAGTCTCTTAGTTTACAAATTCTTGGTATGAGACATTATTTGTCCTCCAATAAGCAAGAGTGCCTGGACGTTTATTTCAGTCTGACTATAATTAGAAAAGTTATTGAACTTGAAACATGAATAAAGTCACCACTCTCAAGTTTTCATATTTCCAAGTATAAGAGGCTCTTGTTCATCCAAACCAGGTTAAGACACTAGATCACAAAGTATGAAGATTGGTGAGAATGGAAACGCAAACACAAGGTTGCTGTGCTTTGTTTAATACAGACCTAAGCAATGCAGAGAAATCAACCAGGTAAGGATAAAAGTGAGTGCAAGCAGCTCTCCGATGCTTAACTAGTTGCTAGTTAGCTGGATGTTAGTTCATTCAAATTTCAGAGGTCAGTACAACCTGTGTAGGATAACCGTCCTACTAGGTCAGAATCACTCAGATCTCTGGGTTCCCTGTGCTTTCTCTATTAGTTGGCCTGGAAGGACACAGCAACCGTCACGGATTTGCCTACTAATACAAGTCACATTGAGTCCCTGCTCTATCCCTTACTGTGTCATTGGGCAGTAGCAGGTCTGGCCATGAGGAAACCTGGAAGTGCTTATTCCTCCTTCAGCACACAAGGGTGCGACTACTTTAAATCACCCCTTCCTCCAAATTCTTTGACATTCCTTCCATCAAGAGGGAGAATCTCCGCCCCCTCCTCACATCTCAGCAGGCATGGGATTACTTCCTCAGATACGATGCAGCGTAAGGGGACATGGGTAACAAAGGATGATGCAGCTTCTACCCTGCTGATGGAAACACTTGTATTTGGAGCCCTGTGCCACTCTATAAGGTATCTGAATAAGTGCCTTGAGGCCACTAAGCCAGAGGAAGACAAGACACACAGAGAAGCTGTGTATAAGTTATGCCGATTGGCAATGCTAGTCTTCAAGTCCTTCCAGGACAGCAGCAGGCTCACGTGTCAGGAGTGGACTTCAGGTAATTCTAGCCCCTGACGCTTGAGTCACCCCAGCTTTCAGCTCATCTCCTCTGAGGCCCAGATACCATAACGTAGAGACCAGCAGCATTTTTATCCTGTCCCAGTTCTCGACCTCAGAATTCCTGCACTTAATGAAATGGTGGTTTTCAGTCACTAAGTTTTGGGTGCTCTGTAGTATAGCAGCAGGGACCAGAACAGGTGATGAGACACCAGTCACTTCTTTCAGTCCCACTGGGTGGAATGTATAGGATCTCAAGCTTAGTTAAAGGGAGTACATCCCCGTCTTTAAATGTCATTATTTGTAACCCCAGGCCATACCAACTTCTCTGGCTCATACAGAATTTTTTTCTGTGTTATAAATATAATTCAAGTATTTCTGAGAACCTTGTATAAAAAGATAAGCCTAGCAAAAGTGCTAGCAAAAATAATAAATCATAAGAATAAATGAATAATATCTCAATTCTGCTTGCATTCCCAAATATATTTTGGGATAATGTTAATTAGGATTAATTTTTGCTACTTGTGATAGAAAACTGAAATTAATAGTGACTAAAATGCACACAATTTTTACCCTAGAATTTGACAGTCTAAGACTCTGGGTCAGATGACATTCCTTAACTTGAGCAATGTTTCATTAGAGACACACATATTTTTCCCAGCTTCTAATGATCCATTCTTAGGGTGTGGCCCTCTTCTGCATGACTCAAAGTGGCTGCTGTTGCTCCAGTTATTACTTTTACATTCCAGTCAGCAAAAATTAGGAAAAGGAAGGAGTGGGCCAAGCTACCAATTTAGCACATTGTCAGGAAGTTGAACATTCTATTTTTACTTTCATATCTGTCAGAACTCATATGGCCACACTTAGCTGCAAAGATATCTGGAATGAAGCATATCCGGGGAAGCAATGTGCCCAGTGAACGTTCAGAGCTTCTGTTCTAAGGACAAAGTGGACAATGAGTACGTGGTACTACTAGAACTCTCCTCTTACGTAGGGGGTGCACAGAAAAGCATTTCAACTGAATACTTGTTTCAAAGAGAACAGGCAACTAGCACATATGAAAGAAGCACCTACTCTGTGTCAGAGACTACGTTGTTAGCGTAACTTATGATGTAGCAATTATTGGCCTTATTTTATAGAACAGAAATTGATTCACCAAACTTAAAAAAAAAAATAAATGCCCATGTTTGCATCACGAAAAAGTAGCAGAAGCGTAGTTCAAACTGAGGAAGGCTTTCTGACCGCTACGCCCATTCTTTCCTTTCTCAGGAGAGGAGAACCCTGGACAGAGGTATGGTCAACGGCCTTTGAAGCAGGAATCTGCGTCTTGCTTGCCATCAGCTGCTGACCACTCACAACGACGACTGATGGTGCAGAGGACGTTGACCCTTGCTGAGCACTACATGCAGGCACCCCTCTCAGTGCCAAACAGGTAACTAATTCATTAATGTAGACTCTGCGGCTCTCTTTTCTCTAAAGAGCATGTTTCACTTTCATGTAAAAAGAAGTAACAACCCTTAAAAATCTTTTTCTTTAGTTATTTCTGAAGAATAGGACCATAATTTTGTTCAAATGTTCAGAGGGATTGCTGAGTTCCCTTTGCAGTTATACAGTGATTTCTTTGGCCCTGCACATCAGCACACTCTAACTAATCTGTCTTGATTTGACTGAAGAAAAAGTTTTCGTGTTTTTAGTTGGTTTAGTTTATCAGAAGAATCTAGAGTACTCTTTATTCAGCTTGCTAAACTGAAAAATAATTCAAATGCCAAATGTTAACATTATAAGAAGTCCTGTGACCTTTTCACCTTTTCTGATGTACTTTGGAAAGGGCTATTTCCAGTATTTTACACTTGGCTGTACATCAGTTTATTCTTCATTAAAAATAAACCGCTTTGGGGCTTCCTAGGTGGCGCAGTGGTTAAGAATCCGCCTGCCAGTGCAGGGGACATGGGTTCGATCCCTGCTCCGGGAAGATCCCACATGCCATGGAGCAACGAAGCCCATGCGCCACAACTATTGAGCCCATGTGCTTCAACTAGTGAAGCCCATGCACCTATAGCCTGTGCTCTGCAGCAAGAGAAGCCATGGCAATGAGGAGCCCACGCACCACAACAAAGAGTAGCCCCCAGTCACCGCAACTAAAAGAAAGCCCGCGCACAGCAAAAAAGACCCAACACAGCCAATTAAATAAATAAATTTATTTTAAAAAACGTAAAAATAAAATAAACTGCTGTGCATGCCTGGGAAACTGTTGAAAACTGGTGTTACCCTACAACTTTGGAACTGATAAAATTATTGTCCTCTGAAAGCATTATAGTCCTTGAAATCCATGAAGCCTACAATAATAGTTCCAAGAAAACCTGGTGGGGTGGGATGAATTGGGAGATTGGGATTGCCTTATATACACTACTAATAAGGAAAAAAATATCAAATTGTACACTTTAAATATATGTAGTTTATTGTATGTTAATTATACCTCAATAAAAGTTCTTTGAAAAAAAAAAGGAAAGAAAAAGGAATAAAAAAAAAAAAAAAAAAAAAACCCTGGAGTCACCAGAATAACACCGTTGTGACGTAACAGCATGAACAGAATAAGATCAATTACGTCCACAGCTGCAAAGTGGCCTCAAGCCAGGAAGAGGGAGGGGCATAAAAGGATTCCATGAAATCTGGAAACAGTTTGCCTGAAGGAAGCATATTATTTGCTTTTGAAATGTAAAATATTCTCTAAATTTAATCATTTCTGTTGGTTTCTTTAATTTCCTACCTACTTTCTCAGTTGTTCAAGGAAATACAAATTTAAGTAGCAGCATCATTTCATGACAGGAAACAACTAACTTTTCACTGGTGTTGACATGAGTCTCAGAAGCAGCCCAGTTGAAGCTGTTACCATTGTGAGATCTCGCTACAGAAAATCTTAGGTCATGGGTCTCTGAGTTTTGCAACTAAAGGTGTAAATTAAAAATGGAAAATAAAAATCAATCAGGATGCTATTCAATGATGATTAATAATCAATTTTTATTGTCCATAGAAATATCTAACCAAACATGATCTTATATCCCCAGCTGTTAAGGCTTTAAACAACAAAACTTCGTTAGTAGGTGGTGAAGAATTCTTTGTGTTGCTAAGATGCCTGCTGTAGGCTTTGAACTCAGTTTTAGTGGCCATAAAATCCAGAGTCTGAATTGTCATAAAAAATTTGTGAAGCAGCTATCTTCTAGCAATATGTCCTTATCTGCTATTTTCCTATTCTCCAAATTGTGGTTATTTTTCAAATCAAAGTAGTCATCAGTCAGTGAGACAGAGCGAAATTTCCAATCTTGTCAATTAGAATACATTTTGAATACCTAGCTGCTAGTGCTGTACACATGGTTTTATTTATAAACTATGTTGGACAGTGCTGGTACCGAAAGAAGATTTTAGGCATTTCCATGCCATATGTAAAGGCCTGACTTGAATTCCATAAACAGTCAATCATATTCTTTGTTCTGAAAATTTTAAACATCACCCTACACACCACTATGTGTTGGATTGAGACTAACATGTAACAGTTTGATGTGTTCTAAACTTTTTTGACTACTTAACATTTCTTTAAAGGAGAAGCTAATTCCCTAAGGTCCTAATATCACCCACATATTGCTTCAGGCTATGAAAAATAATTTAAAAATTAAACCATTTCCAATTATAATTTAATCGTCATGGAATGAGGCCAATGGCAAAGGATGGGTTTGAGGCTGGCCTGCGACGTGCTTGGTCTCCACCCCTTTCACTTCATTATATGGCCTTGAAGATCAGCTGGGTGGCTGCCAATACGTCAAGGCTAAACACAGTTTTCAGCCAGCTCTTCAGGGTAAAAGACTGGAAACAGAATATGTGTAAAGCATGTGAGGGCGATGGATTTCGCAGGAGCACTGCTGAGGTCATTATGTTTGAAATCAGGATGGTCACACGGGTGACGCAGGCAATTTCCAAGCGTGATAATCTCACTTCCATTTTCATTTGCCTGGAGAGGATATTCAATATATAAGCAATTAGTCCTCCAAAACACATCACCGTCTAAAAACGAAAGAGCTGATTTTACCTTTCTTTGAGTTTTTTCACCTTGGACACGTTTATTTTTAGCAGGCCTGGACATTTGTGACATTTCCTGCTGTTCACAATATCGACTCCTTTGATGAGGGAAGCTTTTTAAAAAATGAGACGCTTATACTTGTTAAGCTTCATTTATTAGTCTTGGAAGAAAAGCCAACTGTAAATCATTTGGAAACTAATTATGACATGATTCAATAGTACTTTAAGTCAAGAAGATTATCTAAGTGTTTTTCATTGAAATATGGTTATTTTCTGATTTTTAAAAGTCGTGATACATTTATAGCTTATTGCTATACCTCATACGGTAGATAGTTTCTATACCTTACCATACGTGCCTCATCGGATGTTTATTCACGGTACAAAGTGAAAGCCCACAGTTCTGCCGCAGTGCGGTAACTAGATATAAAACCAATGTCCATTAGAAGGCTGAAGAAGAAATAATGTCTTGATGTAGTGATCCTTTGCCAATCTTAGGAACTAGGTTCAGTTAGAAGGTTTGAGCAAAAAGAGAAAGAGCAGTTCTGTTGAAAAAAAAGTGAATAGACGTTTAAAGGGAATAGAAGTTTCAAATCTATATTTAAAACACATATAACTGGAGATGGGGATCCCAAATTGTACACTCTAAATAGATGCAGTTTATGGTCTGTTAACTGTATCTCAATAAAAGTTCTAAAGAAAAAAAAATAAAGTTATTGTAAATTACAAAAACAAATACATAAAATAAAATACAGATAACCAAGGTTAAAATTTGGCATCTAATCAATAACGGTACACTTTACCAAAGAGCTTTGATGGCATTTTAGAATTTACCACTAGTGAGATTGTGAATTAGTCATTAACTTTTGTTTCTTCTGTGTGTTTTGCTCTATGTTGAAACTGCTCTGGCCAGTTAAAGCACAGGTGATAAAGACATGCTTGGATTACATCACCAATAACTGCCTGTCAGGATACAAAGGATTCATCCCCTACTGGAGCACAGCTTGGAAACCTTCCATTGCTTGTCTTACCAATGTACATATACATGTGAGTGCTACTTTTCTACTAAAAGAGAGTAGAAAATTACCATTCAGATAGTCTTTCCTTTCTTGCTCTTATCATACATCTACTTTAAGCAGTTTGTTCAGTGATCTGGATCTTGCGTACCTGTATACAGGGTTCAGTCACTTCTCAGCTCCAGCCAATGTTATTATGGGCCCAGTAAAACAAAATCATCCTTCCTTCTCTCCTTCTTCTTTTCCTTCCTCCCTTTCTCCTTTTCCCTCTTCTTCCTTCTTCTTCTTCTCCAGAAGTTCAATTTTAATGTGTAGTCTCGCAATTTTGAAAATAGCCTAAGCAAAATGTATAATAAATAAAACACATATAAAGATGGATATCGCCAACAGGCCACAAGTCCAGTTTAACCTTATCTTACAAATGAGAAAATGAGTCCTCATAAGATTAAATACAAACACCAAGGTGGTGAAACCAAGAGTAGAATCCTAGATTCCCTTGGTCCAGGCGGTCCCATTCTCCAATGCTGCCTCTCTACTCCATGGTTTTAGTTGCCATGGGAGTAAGTCTATCAGATTTATTAGTCACCAAAAGTAACATAAAACTATTCTAGTACATTATTTTCTTTTTATAATCAATTTGTGTTTTTCATGAACAACATCTTGTTAGGGAAATATAATTAAAACCAAAATTTCCTCTCAACCCGGAAAATCTGTCCTCAAAGGTAGAAGAAAAAGAAAACTTTGTTATGGAATAAACATGAGGCCAGCAAGCTGCCAAGAGATTGCAAGACAGAAAGAAATCTCACCCTTGTGTGTAACCAAACAGCTGCAACTCGTCAGATGCATGTTCTCAAGGTAAACAATAACTAGTCCTCAGGTAAGAAGACTTGACAGAACCATTTGTCACACATTCATCCTAAATTCACCTGGTAATTGGAGTGACTGTGTTAGCTAATTGGCTTTAGCCAAAGGAAAAATAAACTTCTCTTATCTTTATGACAGGCGGTAAGGCATCCACCCTTCCACAGACACTGGGAGATGAGGCCACCATCTTCCTGGGTTGCATTTTAAAGAAGTGACTCCCAGGTCCTTGAGAAAGACTTTCCTGAGTCATAAAGTGCAAGAGGCTTATTTCTTTTTAAAAAGATTTACGTATATTTCAAAGAGACAGAGAAAGAACTTACAAGTTTTGTAAAGGAAATGCTCTAAGAAAAGAGAGGATGGTCTCTTTCCTTATTTTCAACAGGGAGTGTTAAGCCTCTTACTTTTAATTTGTATCTGCCCTTACAAGCCACATACAAAGGTGTTATAATTCCAGGTTAAATTCAATTAGTGTGGCATCCCTAGTGATTTAGTGCTTTAAAAATATTTATTTTTGCAGATAATTTGCAGTTTTATGATTTTTATAATTGGAAAAAAATTTAATTCCCTCACCAAGAGGTGGATGCATATTATTTTTATTTCTTCATCAGGGCTAGAAAAACAAGTACTGAGAAATCTAATTTTTAAGTAAATTAAATACAGGACAGCCAACGTGTTTTTGAAATCACATCCCTATTTCCAATACGGAGATATTTTCCTCAGAGTCTAAACACTCAGATTCATTTGTAAGGTGTCATCAAATTGCTCTCAGCTGTGACTTTCAGCTCCTGTAGTTTGCTCACCTCCTTGGCGCAGTTTAGCATCGTGCACGGGCTGGCTTTCTCCTGAATTATCGCTTCCCTGAGTGGCTTAGACTTAACTTATTTTTCTTCAATTTAATGTGTCAAACTCTGAATAGTTCTTGTCGTTTATGTATGTGTGTTAGTTTGTTGATCTCTTTCCATTTTAAGTTAGGTACAAGGAAGTAGCTTGAAAAATATAATTTTCACTACTTTATCCACATTGTAACCTCTGCTATATGTTTTCAGAAATAAACATTTTCATAAGTTTTTGTGCTAGATCATCCACTAAATGGCTGCCAACAATCCCTTCCATCTCTGCACATGCCTGTCACTCGTTCCATTAGGAGCTGGAGGCTACTTCCTTCCTTTCAGATCTTGACTGGTCTGTGACTGGCTTTGACCAACAGAGGAGAGTGGAAATGACTCAGTGCCAGTTCTGTGCCTCAGCACAGAAGACTGTCAGCTTCTCCTTCCCACTGTCTAAGAAGCCAGCTGCTTGGTAAAGTCAGATAACCCGATAGGAGAGAGAAGCCTTGGTGGCTGAGACTTCACGTAGACAGAGAGGTCACACAAGAAAACACGACACTCCGTGGAACTGAATCTGGAGACTCTATGAAAAGAGAGAGGTTCAGCCATCTCATATAATGCCACCCAAGATGGGGTTCTGGACAAGAGGCCATCATAAACCTTTAACTCCTGTGGAGTTGCCTTAGCTAGCGGAGCAGAGGCTCCATCCCCACTGAGCAGGGGGGCCTGAGTGTCTGGTCCACAGAATCACAAGAAATACAATAGTTATTTTTATCCACTAAGTTTTGAGGTAATTTGTTATGCAGGAAGAATTCATTGAAACAGACATGCCCACAAAATATGAAATAGAGAAGATCTGGCAATCATCTAATGAACTGGGTCTGAATAAACTACCACTGGCAATTACATTTGTTGATATTGTAGAGAATTTCCTGTTTATAAGACACTTTAATAAATATTTTCCATGTCTTATTTCAGAATTCCTTATAAAGCCAAAGAAGAAATAGTATTATTTTAGCCATTATATATCTGAGAAAATTGAGGCATA
This sequence comes from Hippopotamus amphibius kiboko, assembly GCF_030028045.1. Lineage (NCBI taxonomy): Eukaryota > Metazoa > Chordata > Mammalia > Artiodactyla > Hippopotamidae > Hippopotamus > Hippopotamus amphibius. The sequence goes on from NC_080186.1 coordinate 238,642,546, forward strand.
AAGAGGTAAAATTATCTGCACAAAGACACATTAAGTCAAAGAACAGGATCTGAACACAAGCAGTATAATCCCAAACTTGAGAGCTTAACCACTATGTTCTTTCAAACAAAATTATTTCATTTTAAAATCCAGGCACTAAATTACTTCTATTATGTAACCATACTGGCCATATTCACCAAATAAAGTATTTATTCATTCATTCAACAAATATTTGTAGGCCAATTTTATACCAGGCACCATTCTAAGTGAGACAGAAAACAAAAGAGATCAGATCCCTGCCTCATGAAATTTTCATTTTAGTGAAGGTAAACAGACAATAAACAAACAAGCATATATTAAGCCAGACAGTGTAAAGTGCTATGGAGCTAGATAAAGCAAGATGATTGACACAGGAATATAGGGAATAAAAATGGAAACACTATTTTAAATAAGGTGGTCATGAATGACGGCCTCTCTACTACAGTTGCCTTTATGAAGAGACAGAAAGAAGTAGAAGGAAGGCAGGTCCAAGGGGCTGGAGCAGAGTGAGTGATGGGAACATAAGGAGGTATGGTATGTAGAACTCTAAGCTGACTCCCCAGATCTCAGCACCCTGGTGTTATACCCAGTAAAGTTCCCTCCCTTTGAAGCCAAATCCAACCTTTGTACCCTGACATTGAATTAAATCTCAGAGACAGAGTTTTGGGTGAAGTAGAAAAGAATAGCTTTATTGCTATCCCAGGTTAAGGGGGCCACAGAAGGCTAAGGCCATCAAAACTGTGTGTCCCAACTTGGAGAGGGTAGTGAGAAGTTTTGTAGTAATGGTTCAAAGAGGGCATGATCAGCCGGTGGACCCTCTTCTCATTGGTTGGTGGCGAGGTAAGTAGGAGTCAGCATCACCAACCTTCAGGTCTACGTGCTTGTGGACAGCAACTTCTCCCACTTGGAGGGGGTTTCCATATCTGCAAAATAGCTCAAAGATAGTGTTGTGTTTCCCTTGATGGAGAACCAGGACCCTGCCCCAAGGCTGCACTATTGTTTCTCTTGACTGTTTGTTTCTCCCTTGTGTCATATCCCCTCCCTTCCCTAACTAACAACTGCTTGAATCTGCCCATTGGAACTCAGGGAAGGTCATAGAGGCCATATGAAGCCTATTTCCTGTAATCAAAGAAAAGGAGGACTCATAAAGTCTTTTGCACCCAGGAGCCCCACAGAGCCCTGCTTGGTATCACATTTAATAGAAGAATATAACAAAGGCAAAGGCACATCACTGCGTTGATGAGGTTACGCTACATGGCAAAGATGATGAACCATCTCTCACATGATTGAGTGGCATTGTATAAGCTTCATCATAATAGACTGGAGTGAGAGACTCCCCTCTCTGGCTTTGAAGATGTAAGGCATCATGTTGTGAGAGGACCACATGGAAAGGAACTGTGGCTGCTTCTTGGAGTTGAGAGTGGCTCTCAGCCAATAGCCAGTAAGAAAGCAGGGAACTCAGTCCTACAAGCACAAGGAGGTGAATTCTGCCGCTGACTGTAGGGAACTTGGAAGTGGATTCTTCCCCAGACAAGCCTCCAGATGAGAATGCAGCCTGGCTGACACCCTGATTGCAGCCTAGTGAGACCCAGAGCAAAGGACTTGGCTAAGTTGCTCTCAGACTCCTTACCCACAAAAACTAAGATATTTATGTGTGGTTTTAAGCTACTGATTTTCTGATAATTTGCTCTGCAACAATAGAAAACTGATACATGAGGAAAAGAGATTGCTGTGGTCATGTGATGGGGTGAGAGTAGGGGCCAGCCAGTTCACTTAAGACTTGTATGTCACTGTAAAATCTGTGAAGAAACTGCTGCTGTGTCTGGTTGTAATATTGTGTTATAATTATGCAGTATGTCACCATTGGGGGAAAACTGGGGATGTGTATGTATAAGACTTCTTGCAATATTTCATACACCTGTGTGTAAACCTACAATTATCTCAAAACAAACAATTCTTTCAAATGATAAATGTTGTCAGCAGAGAAAAGGGGAGAATAAAGGAGAATTTGATGGAGGAAACAGGGGGACTATTACCCTAAGTACAGAGAGAAACTATAAAGCTTTTTACGCAGGAGACTGACTTGGTCTAGTAATTGTTTTATGAAAGATCTTGGATTTAATTAGTCTCCTCTCCATTATGAGTTTCTTCTATAATGATCCTGAAAAGTATTTTCCTTGACAGAAAAAATTAATGGCAGGGAGATGGTTCAAGATGGCAGAGTAGAAGGACATGTGCTCACTCCCTCTTGCAAGAGCACCAGAATTACAATTAACTGCTGAACAATCATCAACAGAAAGACACTGGAACTCACCAAAAAAGACACCCCACATCCAGAGACAAAGGAGAAACCACAATGAGATGGTAAAAGGGACACAATTGTGATAAAATCAGGATCCTTTTTTTTTTTTTTTAGGTGGGAACTTCCTGGAGCAGGGATCGAACCTGTGTCCCCTGCAATGGCAGGCAGATTCTCAGCCACTGGACCACCTAGGAAGCCCCCTTGTGATAAAATCAAATCCCATAACTGCTGGGTGGGTGACTCACAAACTGGAGAACAGTTATACCACAGAAGTCCACCCACTAAAGTGAGAGTTCTGAGCCCCACATCAGGTTTCCCAACCTGGGGGTCTGGCAATGAGAGGAGGAATTCCCAGAGAATCAGACTTTGAAAGCCAGCGGGATTTGACTGCAGGACCTTCACAGGACTGGGAGAAACAGAGACTCCACTCTTGGAGGGCACACAAAAAATAGTGTGCATACCAGGACCCAGGGGGAAGGAGCAGTGACCCCATAGGAGACTGAACCAGACCTACCTGCTGGTGTTGGAGGGTTGCCTGCAGAGGTGGGGGGCAGCTGTGGCTCACCGAGGAGAAAGGGGTACTGGAGGCAGGGGTTCTGGAAAGTGCTCATTGGCATGAGCCCTCCCAGAGTCCACCATTAGCCCCACCAAAGAGACTGTGGGCTCCAGTGCTGGATGGCCTCAGGCCAAACGACCAACAGGGTGGGAACACAACCCCACCCATTGGCAGACAAGCAGATTAAAGTTTTACTGAACTCCACCCACCCCACCCTACCAACCATCAGCCCCTCCCATCAGGAAGCACCCATGAGCCTCCTAGATAGCTTCCTCCACAAGAGGGCAGACAGCAGTATCAAGCAGTATCAGCAGTATTTCGCCTCATGGAACTGAAAACCACAGCCACAGAAAGACAGAGAAAATGAAAAAGCAGAGGACTTTGTACCAGATGAAGGGACAGGATAAACCCCCAGAAGAACAACTAAATGAAGAAGAGATAGGCACCCTTCCAGAAAAAGAATTCAGAATAATGATGGTGAAGATGATCCAGGACTTTGAAAAAAGACTGGATGCAAAGATCAAAAAGATTCAAGAAAAGTTTGCAAAAGACCTAGAAGAATTAAAGAACAAACAGAGATATGCAACACAATAACTGAAATGAAAAATACACTAGAAGGAATCAATAGCAGATTAACTGAGGCAGAAGGGTGAATAAGTGAGCTGGAAGACAGAATGGTGAAAATCACTGATGTGGAAAAGAATAAAGAAAAGAGAATGAAAAGAGCTGAAGACAGCCTAAGAGACCTCTGGGACAACATTAAATGCACCAACATTTGCATTATAGGGGTCCCAGAAGGAGAAGAGAGAGAGAGAGAGAGGACCCAAGAAAATATTGGAAGAGATTATGGTTGAAAAATTCTGTAACATGGGAAAGAAAATAGCCACCAGAGTCCAGGAAGTGCAGAGAGTCCTAGGCAGGATAAACCCAAGGAGAAACATGCCAGGACACATAGTACTTAAATTGACAAAAATTGAAGACAAAGAAAAGTAATTAAAAGCAACAAGGGAAAAACAACAAATAACATACAAGGGAACTCCCATAAGGTTAATGGTTGATTTCTCAGCAGAAACTCTGCAAGCCAGAAGGGAGTGGCATGATATATTTCAAGTGATGAAAGGGAAGACTCTACAACCAAGAATACTCTACCCAGCAAGGATCTCATTCAGATTCAACAGAGAAATCAAAAGCTTTACAGACAAGCAACAGCTAAGAGAATTCATCACCACCAAACCAGCCCCACAACAAATGCTAAAGGAACTTCTCTAAGTGGGAAGCATAAGAGAAGAAAAGAACCTACAAAAACAAAAACAAAACAATCAAGAAAATGGTAATAGGAACATACATATGGATAATTACCTTAAATGTAAATGGACTAAATTCTCCAACCCAAAGACACAGACTGGCTGAATGGATACAAAAACAAGACCCATATATATGCTGTTTACAAGAGACCCACTTCAGACCTAGAGACACATACAGACTGAAAGTGAGGGGATGGAAAAAGATATTCCATGCAAATGGAAATCAAAAGAAAGCTGAAGTAGCGATACTCATATCAGATAAAATAGATGTTAAAATAACAAATGTTACAAGAGACAAGAAAGGACACTACATAAAGATCAAGGGATCAATCCAAGGAAAGGAGATCACAAATATAAATATATATGCACCCAATATAGGAGCACCTCAATACATAAGGCAAATGCTAACAACTATGAAAGAGGAAATTGACAGTAACCCAATAATAGTGGAGGACTTTAACACCCCACTTACACCAATGGACAGATCATCCAGACAGAAAATTAATAAGGAAACACGAGCTTTAAAGGACACGATAAACCAGCTAGATTTAATAGATATCTAGAGGACATTACATCCAAAAACAGCAGATTACACATTCTTCTCAAGTGCACATGGAACACTCTCCAGAATAAATCACATTTTGGGTCACAAATCAAGCCTTGGTTTAAATTTAGGAAAATTGAAATTGTATCAAGCATCTTTTCTGACCAAAGCACTATGAGATTAGAAATCAATTACAGGAAGAAAACTTGGAGGCTAAACATGGAGGCTAAACAATATGCTACTAAATAACCAACAGATCACTGAAGAAATCAAAGAGGAAATCAAAAAATACCTAGAGACAAATGACAATGAAAACACAATGATCCAAAACCTATGGGATGCAGCAAAAGCAGTTCTAAGCTGGAAGTTTATAGCAATACAATCCTACTTCAAGAAACAAGAAAAATCCCAAATAAACAATCTAACCTTACACCTAAAGAAACTAGAGAAAGAAGAGAAAACAAAACCCAAAGTTAGTAGGAGAGAAATCATAAAGATCAGAACAAAAATAAATGAAATAGAAACAAAGAAAACAATAGCAAAAATCAGTAAAACTAAAAGCTGGTTCTTTGAGAAGATAAATAAAATTGATAAACCTCTAGCAAGACTCATCAAGAAAAAGAGGGAGAGGACTCAAATCAATAAAATTAGAAAGGAAACAGGAGAAGTTACCACAGACACCACAGAAATAAAAAGCACCATAAGAGAGTACGACAAGCAACTATATGCCAATAAAATGGACAACCTGGATGAAATGGACAGATTCTTAGAAAGGTATAACCTTCTGAGACTGAATCAGGAAGAAATAGAACATGCGAACAGACCAATCACAAGTAATGAAATTGAAACTGTGATTAAATATCTTCCAACAAACAAAAATCGAGGACCAGATGGCTTCACAGTTGAATTTTATCAAACATTTAGAGAAGTGCTAACACCCATCATTCTCAGACTCTTCCAAAAAAATTTCAGAGGAAGGAACACTCCCAAACTCATTTTATAAGGCTACCATCACCCTGATACCAAAACCAAGTAAAGATACTCCAAAAAAAGAAAATTACAGACGAATATCACTGATGAATTTAGATGCAAAAATCCTCAACAAAATACTAGCCAACAGAATCCAACAACACATTAAAAGGATCATACACCATGATCAGGTGGGGTTTACCCCTGCCATGCAAGCATTCTTCAATATATGCAAATCAATCAATACAATACACTATATTAACAAATGGAAGGTTAAAAACCACATGATCATCTCAATAGATGCAGAAAAAGCTTTTGACAAAATTCAACACCCATTTATGGTAAAAAATAAAGGTGGGCACAGAGGGAACCTACCTCAACATAATAAAGGTAGGGATAGAGGTGGGCATAGAGGGAACCTACCTCAACATAATAGAGGCCACATACGACAAACCCACAGCAAACATCATTCTCAATGGTGAAAACCTGAAAGCATTCCCTCTAAGATCAGGAACAAGACAAGGATGTCCACTCTCACCACTACTAGTCAACATAGTTTTGGAAGTCCTTGCCACAGTGATCAGAGAAGAAAAAGAAATAAAAGTAATCCAAATTGGAAAAGAAGTAAAACTGTCACTGTTCACAGATAACAGGATACTATACATAGAAAATCCTAAAGATGCCCCCAGAAAACTATTTGAGCTAATCAATGAATTTGGTAAAGTTGCAGGATATAAAATTAACACACAGAAATCTCTTGCATTTCTATACACTAACAAGGAAAGAGCAGAAGGAGAAATTAAGGAAACAATCCCATTCACCATTGCAACAAAAAGAATAAAATACCTAGGAATAAATCCAACTAAGGAGGTAAAAGAACTGTACTCAGAAAACTATAAGACACTAATGAACGAAATCAAAGGTAACACAAACAGATGGAGGGACATACCATGTTCTTGGATTGGAAGAATCAACATTGTGAACATGACTATACTACCCAAAGCAATATACAGATTCAATGCAATCCCTATCAAATTACCAATGGCATTTTTCACAGAACTAGAACAAAAAATCCTAAAATATTTATGGAGACACAAAAGACCCCGAATAGCCAAAGAAATCTTGAGGGAAATATATGGAGCTTGAAGAATCAGACTCCCTGACTTCAGACTATACTACAAAGCTACAGTAATCAAGACAATATGGTATTGGCACAAAAACAGAAATATAGATCAATGGAACAGGATAGAAAGCCCAGAGATAAACTATGGTCACCTAATCTATAACAAAGGAGGCAAGGATATACAATGGAGAAAAGGTAGCCTCTTCAATAAGTGGTGCTGGGAAAACTGGATAGCTACATGTAAAAGAATGAAATTGGAACACTCCCTAACACCATACACAAAAATAAGCTCAAAATGGATTAAAGACCTTAATGTAAGACCACACACTATAAAACTCCTAGAGGAAAACTTAGGAAGAACACTCTTTGACATAAATCACAGCAAGATCTTTTTGGACCCACCTTCTAGGGTAATAGAAATAAAAACAAAAATAAATAAGGGGGACCTAATGAAACGTAAAAGCTTCTGCACAGCAAAGGAAACTATAAGCAAGACGAAAAGGCAACCGTCAAAATGGGAGAAAATATTTGCAAATGAATCCACAGACAAAGGATTAATCTCCAAAATGTATAAACAGTTCATGCAGCTCAATATCAAAAAAACAAAGAACCCAATTAAAAAATGGGCAGAAGACCTACATAGGCATCTCTCCAAAGAAGACATACGGATGGCAAGAGGCACATGAAAAGCTGCTCAATATCACTAATTATTAGAGAAATGCAAATCAAAACTACAATGAGGTATCACCTCACACAGGTTAGAATGGGCATCATCAAAAAATCTACAAACAGTAAATGCTGGAGAGGGTGTGGAGAAAAGGGAAAGCTCTTGTACTGTGGGTGGGGATATAAATTGATACAGCCACTATGGAGAATAGTATGGATGTTCCCTAAAAAACTAAAATTAGAACTACCATATGACCCAGCAATCCCACTCCTGGGCATATACCCAGAGAACACCATAATTCAAGAAGACACATGCACCCCTATGTTCATTGCCCTACTATTTACAATAGCCAAGACATGGAAGCAACCTAAATGTCCTAAATAGATGAATGGATAAAGAAGAAGTGGTACATATATACAATGGAATATTACTCAGGTGTAAAAAGGAATGAAATTGGGACATTTGTAGAGACATGGATGGACCTAGAGACTGTCATACAGAGTGAAGTGAGTCAGAAAGAGAAAAACAAGTATCGTATATTAACACATATATGCGGAGTATAGAAAAATGGTACAAATCAACCAGTTTGCAAGGCAGAAATAGAGACACAGATGTAGAGAACAAACATATGGACACCAAGTGCGGAAAGTGGGAGAGGGGTGTTTTGGGTGGGATGAATTGGGAGATTGACATTGCCATATATACATTACTAATAAGAAAGAAAATATCAAATTGTACACTTTAAATATATGCAGTTTATCATATATCAATTGTCTCTCAATAAAAGTTCTTAAAGAAAAAATAATCTAATGGCTACCTATCAGTCAACAAATTCAACTTTTGTTAAATCACTCCATATTTTCCTTACTCTTCCAATTGTAATATAAATTTTAAATACCCCTTTTTTGTGGTATTTCTGACACCATAATATCTTCCATTAATCTTTGGTGTTCCTGAGTTCCCTCAGGAATCTAATCAGGGCTGGCTTTGACCTTTTGCATGCCAGGAGAGTACACTGGTAGGCTTGAGGCTTCCAGACCATCTTTAAAAGAGTCAAGCCAAGCAAAGCTCATCCCTCATTTTGGACCCCAGTTTTCTCTCTCACTGAATATTTTAATATTAATCCTATCACAGTTTGTTAGAGAAATATGTCAAGAAGGCAGGAAAATATCCTTTTGCAAGTACAACCTTTGCCCTTCATTTGAAGATATATATTCTGAGGTCTCCTTCTACCTTCTCTCTAAGAGCTTGTGGCCTCTTAATACATTCAGCTTGACATCTTTATCTGGGGCCCTTCCATTTCCTGCATTAGTATATTAAAAGAATTATTTTTTAAACTAAGAATTCTATATATTGGGCTGAGAAAGGCTTAGGGAAAAATACTGGAAACTAAAGGAAATTTGTTTTAATGTTAGATAATGTCTTTGTTTAATAGAGAAAGCACAAAGTTCAAGAGAGCAAGGGAGGGAATATATCAACCAGAACAGTCTTGACTTTTCACCCAAAATAGCCCCACTCATTTCCATTTGAGGCCAAATTCAACGGTAGGCAGCAAATTTTGCAAAGCTCAGCTCATTATGGATGTTGACCTTCCTGCGCTATTCTTGCCAGTCCATGTCACATTCCTATATTTAGAGTTATTTGTCTTCCTTTGGGTTATCCATCTTCCTTTTCATCTTCTGTGCATGTCTTTTTATGATCTGTAGACATAATAAAGTTCTCTGCGTAGTTATGCCATTTTCTTCCACTATCAGCCTTCGTTTCTTTCTCATTAAAATAATTTGAGATTTGCATTGTCAGTTATATCATTAGCACCTTTTGCTATCTTTCTGAGCTTTCTTCTAAGTTTTTCATATCTGAAATTTTTGAAGCATTTCTCCTTAAAGTCCAGAGTGCACATCTAATGAATGTCCCTCCCGAGATACTCCAGATTCTTTAAAATGACATGCCCAGTTTTTCCAGTCTCTTATCACTGGTATTTTATGAACCAAATTCTCCTTGCTGATCAAAAGTGGGCCAAAAATGATAGTTCCTGTAATCACTTCCTTTACCCTCCAGGGCATGAAAATGTCAATAAGACCAGGCAAGAATTTGTCAGTTGTTCTGCTCGTGTGGAATAGACTTCCAGAAGATGAATGGAGTGCTGAGGTTTCTGTGTCACTTCTATAGATTCCATTATAGCAGTTTTGCGATTGTGTAAGATATACATCACCAGCTGATTTCCTCTAACTGGACAGATAGCTGTAAGGTTTTTTGGTTTTGTTTTGTTTTTAAGTGTTTTTTTTTTTATTGTGGTAAAAGTCACACAGTATAAAACATACTATTTTGATTATATTTAACTGTGCAGTTCAGTGGCACTAAATACATTCGCATTGTTGTGCAACTCTCACCATCAGCCGTCTCCCTAATTTTTCACCTTCCTAAGCTGAAACTCTGCCCCCTTTAAACACTAACTCCCCCTAAGTTTTTGCCATACTGGGATTACCTTTCTTATTCCTTCTTTAATCTCACTTAAATACACTCACAACCCATATTAAGATTTATAAACGTTTCTGCACAGTATACAGTTTTATAGTATAAAGTGATGTTTACCTTCATTTCTGATTCCATGATTATGAAGTTTGAGGAACTTAGTAAAATACCTATAACCTAGAATATTACCTGGCACCTAGTACATGCTTATTAGATATTTATTCAAGGAATATCACATTATGAGGATGCTTATTTTCATCATTAGAAGTTCTCCTCCATCTCCCCAGCTTGTGACTGAGTTTCATGCCATCAATTAGCATTGGTGTGCCTCTCTAACCGTTCTTGAAGACTGGATTAATGTAGATGGGAGATAGTCACCCACCAGGAATGTTCTGTAGGAACAGAACAATTACTCCATTCTTTGTATAAGATAATTTACTGATTGTTTTAAAAATGGGTCCCATGATTTCAGTCCTCCTATAAGCTTTAAAAGTAAAAATTTACTCAAAATTATGCTAAATGATGATATTTCATATTTCAGAGAATAATCATTTCTTCCCAAATCACATCACTAAGCACAGAACTAAAAGATTATATAGAGTTTGTAATTTTCCAAGATATATCATTAAAGAAATTAGAGGTAATTACATCTATAGTGTGTCAGATCCAATAAAGTATGTAAAACTATCTTCAGAGATTTTTTTAAATACGTGAAAAAATTACTAAAATTTGGCTTTGAAGAACAAATGGCTTATTTCTTTGCTTACTGTGGGAAACACCCATAGCTATGCCTCCCAGAATTGAATATACTTACCAACACATTTTGGCTTGATTAAAATAACATATTCAGAGTTGTGTAAAAGGAGACGTTTAATTGAAACTGGGGTGAGTTACAATGTATATTTAAAAGGCTTAAAGTCAAACCTCTCTTGCCCTATATTTCTCCCTCAGCCCTCCCCATTTCCAATGCAATTCCATTGCTTCCCTAAGGAGTCTTTTTTTTTTAAAGCTCTTTATTGGAATATAATTGCCTTACACTCTTGTACCAGCTTATGAGGTACACCAAAGTAAATCAGCTGCATTTATACACATATCCTCATATCCCCTCCCTCCCGTGACTCCCTCCCACGCTCCCCATCCCAGCCATCTAAGGCATCACCCATCATCCAGTTGATCTCCCTTTGTTATACAGCAACTTCCCACTAGCTCTCTATTTTACAGTTGGTAGTGTATATATGTCCGTGCTACTCTCTCACTTCGTCCTAGCTTCCCCTTCGCCCCCCACCCCCCCAACCCCATGTCCTCCAGTCCTTTCTCTGCAACTGCATCCTTATTCTTATCCTGTCACTGGGTTCATCAGTACCATTTTTTTTTTTTTTTTTTTTTTTTAGATTCCGTATATATGAGTTAGCATACAATATTTGTTTTTCTCTTTCTGGCTTACTTTGCTCTGCATGACAGTCTCTAGGTCTATCCACCTCATTACATATAGCTCCATTTCATTCCTTTTTAATAGCTGAGTAATATTCCATTGTGTATATATGCCACATCTTCTTTATCCAATCGTTTGTTGATGGGCATTTAGGTTGCTTCCATGTCCTGGTTATTGTAAATAGAAACATTACGGTACATGTTTCTTTTTGGATTATGGTTTTCTCTGGGTATATGCCCAGGAGTGGGATTACTGGATCATATGGTAGTTCTATTTGTAGTTTTTGAAGGAACCTCCAAATTGTTTTCCATGGTGGCTGTACCAACTTACAGTCCCACCAACAGTGCAGGAGAGTTCCCTTTTCTCCACACCCTCTCCAACATCTGTTGTTTCTACATGTTTTGATGATGGCCATTCTGACTGGTGTGAGGTGATACCTCATTGTGGCTTTGACTTGCATTTCTCTGATGATGAGTGATGTTGAGCATCTTTTCATGTGTTTGTTAGCCATCTGCATGTCTTCTTTGGAGAAATGTCTATTTAGGTCTTTCGTCCATTTGTGGATTGGGTTATTTGCTTTTTTGATATTAAGCTGCATGAGCTGCTTGTATATTCTGTAGATTAATCTTTTGACCATTGCTTCATTGGCAAGTATTTTCTCCCATTCTGAGTGTTGCCTTCTTGTCTTGTTTATGGTTTCTTTCACTGTGCAAAAGTTTTTAAGTTTCATGAGGTCCCATTTGTTTATTCTTGATTTTATTTCCATGATTCTAGGAGCTGGGTCAAAAAGGATCTTGCTTTGATGGATGTCATAGAGTGTTCTGCCTGTGTTTTACTCTAAGAGTTTTATAGTGTCTGGCCTTACATGTAGGTCTTTAATCCATTTGGAGTTTATTTTTGTGTATGGTGTTAGGAAGTGTTCTGATTTCGTTCTTTGACATGTAGCTGTCCAATTTTCCCAGCACCACTTATTGAAGAGGCTGTCTTTTTTCCATTGTATATTCGTGCCTCCTTTGTCAAAGATAAGGTGCCCATATGTGTTTGGGCTTACCTCTGAGTTCTCTATTCTATTCCATGGATCTTCCTTTCTATATTTGTGCCAGTACCATACTGTCTTGATCACTGTGGCCTTATAGTATTATTTGAAGTCTGGAAGCCTAATTCCACCGACTCCGTCTTTCTTTCTCAAGATTGCTTTGGCTATTCAGGGGCTTTTGTGTTTCCATACAAATCATAAGATTTCTTTTTCTAGTTCTGTGAAAAATGCTGTTGGTAATTTGATAGGGATTACATTAAATCTGTAAATTGCTTTGAGTAGTACAGTCTTTTTCACTATGTTGATTCTTCCAATCCAAGAACATAGTATGTCCCTCCATCTGTTTGTGTCATCTTTGATTTCTTTCATCAATGTCTTACAGTTTTCTGCATATAGGTCTTTTGCCTCCTTAGGCAGGTTTATTCCTAGGTATTTTATTCTTTTTGTTGCAATGGTGAATGGGAGTTCCCTTAATTTCTCTTTCTGCTTTTTCGCTGATAGTGTATAGGAATGCAAGAGATTTCTGTGCATTAATTTTGTATCCTGCTGCTTTACTAAATTCATCGATTAGTGCTAGCAGTTTTCTGGTAGAGTCTTTCGGGTTTTCTATGTATAATATCATGTCATCTGCAAAGAATGACAATTTTACTTCTTTTCCAATTTGGATTCCTTTTATTTCATTTTCTTCACTGATTACTGTGGCTAAAAATTCCAAAACTATGTTGAATAATAATGGTGAGAGTGGACACCCTTGTCTTGTTCCTGTTCTTAGAGGGAATGCTTTCAGTTTTTCACCATTGAGAATGATGTTGGCTTTCGGTTTCCATATATGGCTTTTATTATGTTGAGGTAATTTGCTTCTATGCCCATTTTCTGGAGAGCTTTTATCATAAATGGATGTTGAATTCTGTCAAAATCTTTTTCCACATCTATTGAGATGATCATGTGGTTTTTATCCTTCAATTTGTTGATATGATATATCATGTTGATTGATTTGCATATATTGAAGAATACTTCCATCCCAGGGATAAACCCCACTTGATCGTGGTGTATGATCTTTTTAATGTGCTGTTGGATTCTGTTGGCTAATATTTTGTTGAGGATTTTTGCATCTGTATTCATCGGTGATATTGGCCTGTAATTTTCTTTTTTTGTGACATCTTTGCCTGGTTTTGGTATCAGGGTGATGGTGGCCTCGTAGAATGAGTTTGGGAGTGTTCCTCCTTCTGCTATATTTTGGAAGAGTTTGAGAAGGATAGATGTTAGCGCTTCTCTAAATGTTTGATAGAATTCACCTGTGAAGCAATCTGGCCCTGGGCTTTTGTTTGTTGGGAGATTTTTAATCACAGTCTCAATTTCAGTGCTTGTGATTGTTCTGTTCATATATTCTATTTCTTCCTGGTTCAGTCTTGGAAGATTGTATTTTTCTAAGAATGTATCCATTTCTTCCAGGTTATCCAATTAATTGGCATATAGTTGCTTGTAGTAGTCTCTCATGATGTTTTGTATTTCTGAGGTGTCCGTTGTTACTTCTCCTTTTTCATTTCTAATTCTGTTGATTTGCATCTTCTCCCTTTTTTCCTGATGAGTCTGGCTAATGGTTTATCAATTTTGTTTATCTTCTCAAAGAACCAGCTTTTAGTTTCATTAATCTTTGCTATTGTTTCCTTCCTTTCTTTTTCATTTATTTCTGATCTGATCTTTATGATTTCTTTCCTTCTGATCACTTTGGGGTTTCTTTGTTCTTCTTTCTCTAGTTGTTTTAGGTGTAAGGTTAGGTTGTTTATTCAATATTTTTCTTGTTTCTTAAGGTAGGACTGTATTGGTATAAACTTCCCTCTTAGAACCACTTTTGCTGAGTCCCATAGGTTTTGGGTCATTGTGTTTTCATTGTCATTTGTTATTTTTTGATTTCCTCTTTGATTTCTTTAGTGATTTCTTGGCTGTTTAATAGCATATTGTTTAGCCTCCATGTGTTTGTATTTTTAAGTTTTTTCCTGCAATTGATATCCAGTCTCATGGTGTTGTGGTCTGAGAAGATGCTTGGTATGATTTCAATTTTCTTGAATTTACTGAGGCTGGATTTGTGACCCAAGATGTGATCTATCCTGGAAAATGTTCCGTGTGCACTTGAGAAGAAACTGTATTCTGTCGTTTTTGGATGGAATGTCCTATAAATATCAATTAAGTTGAGATGGTCTAATGTGTCATTTAAAGCTTGTGTGTCCTTATTTATTTTCTGTTTGGATGATCTGTCCATTGATGTAAGTGGGGTGTTCGTCTCTTACTATTATTGTGTTACTGTTGATTTCCCCTTTTATGGCTGTTAGCATTTGCCTTATATATTGAGGTGCTCCTATGTTGGGTGCAGAGATATTTACAATTGTGATATGTTCTTCTTGGATGGATCCCTTGATCATTATGTAGTGTCCTTCCTTGTCTCTTGTAATAGTCTTTTAAGTCGAATTTGTCTGATATGAGTATTGCTACTCCAGCTTTCTTTTGACTTCCATTTGCATGGAATATCTTTTTCCATCCCTTTACTTTCAGTCTATATGTATCCCTTGGTCTGAAGTGGGTTTCTTGTAGGCAGCATATAGAAGGGTCTTGTTTTTGTATCCGTTCATCCAGTCTGTGTCTTTTGGTTGGAGCATTTAATCCATTTACATTTAAAGTGATTATTGACATGTGTGTTCCAATGACCATTTTCTTAATTGTTTTGGGTTTGTATTTGTAGGTGTTTTCCTTTTCTTGTGTTTCCTACTTAGAGAAGTTCCTTTAGCACTTGTTGTAAGTCTGATTTAGTGGTGCTGAATTCTCTTAACTTTTGTTTATCTGTAAAGCTTTTGATTTTTCCATCAAATCTGCATGAGATTCTTGCTGGGTAGAGTATTCTTGGCTGTAGGTTTCTCTCTTTCAGGACTTTCAGTATATCCTGCCATTCCCTTCTGGCCTGCAGAGTTTCTGTAGAAAGGTCAGCTGTTATCCTTATGGGTTTCCCTTATATGTTATTTGTTGCTTTTCTCTTGCTGCTTTTAATATTTTTTCTTTGTGTTTAATTGTCGTTAGTTTGATTAATATGTGTCTTGGTGTATTTCTCCTTGGGTTTATTCTGTATGGGACTCTCTGTGCTTCTTGGACTTGATGAATATTTTCTTTCCCATGTTGGGGAAGTTTTCCACTATAACCTCTTCAAATATTTTCTCAGACCCTTTCTTTTTTTTCTTCTTTTTCTAGGATGCCTATGATTCAAATATTGGTGTGCTTAATGTTGTCACCAATGTCTCTGAGACTATCTTCCATTCGTTTTATTCTTTTTTCTCTTTCCTGCTCTGTGGCAGTTTTTTCCCCCATTCTATCTTCCAACTCACTTATTCGTTCTTCTGCCTCAGTTATTCTGCTGTTTATACCATCTAGAGTATTTTTAATTTCAATTATTTTGTTGTCCATTGCTGTTTGTTTGCTCTTTAGTTCTTCTGAGTCCTTATTACCTGTTTCTTGTATTTTTCTCTATTTTGTTATTGAGATTTTGGATCATCTTTACTATCATTACTCTGAATTCTTTTCCAGGCCATTTTCCTATTTCCTCTTCATTTATTTGGTCTTGTGGGTTTTTTTCCTGCTCCTTTGCCTGCATGGTGTTTCTTTGTTTTCTCATAGTTGTCCAAACTTCAGAGGTTTAAAGAAGACTGTCCAAGCCCCAGACTAATGGCAGAGTGTTGAGTCAAACAAATACTAAGTCAAGGAAACACATACATGTGTAAGACACACAAATACTGAATCTAGTAGAACATAAAGCACTAGAAAGACCTGACAGAAGAACCCCAGTATGCTATCAGACAATCAAAGGGAAAACCAACAGAAATTCAAAACCAAAACAAAACAAAAACAAAAACAAACAAACAAACAAACAAACAAAGAAAAAACACCACATACACACAAACACAAATCCAGGGAGATTGTGAAAGCTAGGATCAAATATAATAAAGAGCAGGAGTACCACCAGACAGAATGAAGATTCTCAGAATGAAATCAGGCAATTATACTTAGAACAAAGATAAAGACAAAACCTAATAATAAATACCAAAGCAGTGTGTCATCTGGAGAATAAAGCAAGGAAACAGAGCAGGCTGATAATATTGCATATGAGTATATTAGGATAAAATAAACTAAAAAAGGATAGAAGACAGGGCAACAGAAGAGCGTAGTGTGACTGGAAATATGAAAAGAAAAAGAAAGAAATAGAAATGTATAAAAGATAGAGATGAAAAGAAGGTAGGAGAGATACAGTCAGCACTACAAAAAACAGCTAGAAATAGAAATATATAAAAAGACAAAAAATAAAAATAGAATAAAAAATAGAATAAAAAATATACTATAAAACATGTGGATCCCTTAGGACTAGGATCGTAATTAATAAAAACAAACAAACAAAAAACAAAAAACAAAAAAATAAAACAAACTAGAACTGACCCCAGAATGGACCAGATCAATAGAATTAATACTAATTTTTCTGTTTCCTTGAGGTCTCAGCTATAAGTGTCCTTCTGTTGTGCCTTGGGCTTTTTGTATTATTCTGTGACCAGCAGAGCTTCCTTTATTGTTTGTCTGTAGGGAAAGAGAAGGTACAATAGTGGCTCCTTCCCCTGGGAGTGAGTGAGCAGTGGCACCCTGCCTGGGACATGGCGGTTCAGTCAGCCATGGCAGTGGCTGTTGCAGAGGGATGCTGGTGGCTCAGGTGTAAACACAATGTCTCCAGAGCTGGGCCACTCTGTGGACTTTTGGCTCTTAGCTGCAGGCACTCTAGGCCAGCCCCGCCCGGGGGCCTTTGTCATCCCTGAGTGCGTTAGCCAGGCCCAGAGGGATCCTTCCTTTGTCCGCCACAGCTGCCAAGAGAGAGACTACCCCGCCCCGGCTCCTCCCCACTGTTTGTGAGTCAGCAGTATCGAGCCACCACTATGGCCGCGCTGCTTTCTGCGGTAGGCTCCCTCTGCTGTGGATTTCTTCCCTCTGTCTTCTCAGTCCGTCTCCCCATTGTCAACAATGTTTCTCACCCTGAACCAGTTCTCCGGTTCCCACGTTCCAGCTCCCAGACCCCCTGCTCAGCTGTGAACTGATGTCTCAGTCTGGACACGCTGAGCTGTGGTGCAGACCCTCCATGTGTTTCTCACTCTTTCCCGTCTGCCACAGCTCAGCAGTTTCACCCTCTTTGAACAGTCCCAAATGCCTCCCTTCTGACCCAGGGAAATTCCTCATTGGAGAAGGGGTTTCCCAGTCAGATAAGGGATGTTTCCCCGAATTTGGCAATCTCCCCTGTTTCAGATCCCCCTCCCCCCCAGGGTGTGGGACCCGTCCCTTTCCTTTCTTCTCCTCCTCTTTCTCCTTTTTCTTTTCCCCTCTGTCCTACCCAGTTATGTCGGGATCTTTGCAGTCCTTTCTGGTGTCCAAGGTCGTCTGCTGGTGTTCAGCTGGTTCTCTGTGGGAATTATTGCATCTTTTGGTGTATTCCTGATGCATCTGTGGAGAGGGATGCATTCCATGTGCTTCTACTTTGCCACCATCCTGAAGAGTTCAGGAGTCATTTTATACCTTTTTCTTTTTCTGTTTGTCTCTATGCCAGGAAATTTTAATACCACAGATACATTGCAAATATAATGTACTGTATGTATATCTACACATTACACATACGATAAAAGTTTTTTTTCACCTCTCAAGAACAAATATTTATCCTCTTGAGGGTGTTAGTGCCCCAGAGAGAATGCGTGCTACAGAGTGACAAACAGCATGCTGTCTGGTGTGGGGCCACACCACAAACGTTTGATGTCAAACATTCAGAAGACGGCTTCTTACTGTGGTGTCCACAGAAAACTCACAGGCTCTGGGGCAGGCCCACAAAAGTCACAGCTCATCAAGAACTGTTCGAGAATCCACCTGCCAATGCAGGGGACACGGGTTCCATCCCTGGTCCAGGAAGATCCCACATGCCGCAGAGCGACGAAGCCTGTGTGCCACAACGACGGAGCCTGTGCTCTAGAACCCACGAACCACAACTATTGAGCCCACGTGCTGCAACTACGGAAGCCCACACATCTAAAGCCTGTGCTCCACAAGAGAAGCCACGGCAGTGAGAAGCCCATGCACCACAATGAATAGCCCTCACTCACTGCAACCAGAGAAAGCCTGCATACAGCAACGAAGACCCAACTCAGCCAATAAATAAATAAATAGATAAATAAATAAATTTGTTAAAAAAAGGAAAAAAAGAAGTATTCTGAGACGGTTCACAGATTTTACTATATTAAAGAAATTAAGAATTACTGCTTTTAGAACAATAGGAAAAGGGACATTTATATGCTGGGTATAATTTTTATTTTCTACAAGACTGGAAATGTTTTAGGCATTAATTGGATTAATGAATTCTAGGTAATAGTTTCCATTTTCATTTGTTGAAATAATCAAATTCAACTTAGATTTTCAAAATTTGTTGAGCATTGAGTCTGTGAAAATCGCTATAGTACACGTGAGGAAAGTGGAACACTGTCTTAAAGAGTTTTCTTAGAACATGAGTTTTTGTCAGACGGTTAATACTGTTAGTCCAAGTGTGAGCCTCAAAGTTGCTGGCAGGATAACGAGAGACCCTTACATCCATATTGGTTGTACAGGAAACTGGATCACATGTAAACTTACAAATGTCTTTGAGGTCTCTGAGTGGAATAGGCAATAAGAAACTCTTCTGTCTCTGAAGTGCTTTGAGAATGTTTAAAATTTTAGGAATTTAGTAAATAAGACAACTTATATAAAGCTAAAGTTGAACAAAGATGGAGATTAATTTATATCAGTGTATTTGCCAGCAAATTCTTTTAAGAAATTCTTCCAACTCCCAAGACCTTTGCCTGCAGCTAAAAAGATTTAACATAAGATGGAAGAGTAAGGGAGGAAATATGCTTTCATGATATTTCTCAATCCAAATTTCCATTCGTAGTAGAATAAGTAAGTAAATAATGAAATATCTTGCAGCCCTGAGAATGATCTGTGATGCACCTCACAAATATAATATTGAACAAACAAAAAGTCAAGTCCAATTTTCATGCTTTAGTGTTCCATTTCTATAAATTTGAAAATAGGCAAAAGTAATCTTTGGTGGTAGAAGTCAGGACAGCAGTAGCTGCCTTGTGTATGGGGTGAGGGGTGACCGAAGAGGGCCTGAGAGGGGCTCCCGGGTTATTGGAAATGGTCTGTTTCTTTATGGAGGCAGTTTTTACGCTTGTATATACACTATATGAAAATCCATTGAGCTTTACATATATGACCTAAGCCCTTTCATGTCTATTATACTTCAAAACTTTACTTAAAAAAAAAAAGTATTTCTTTAGCTTGTTGAAGTTTCCAGATGGACACTATACAGTGATTCAGGCTTTTTCATATTTTCTGTATTAGTAAAATAATACTTTATATATAACGGATGTGTATGAGAAGTATATATTCTGTATTAAAGGTACTGTAAAAGAGATAGCAGTTAGATCACAATTATAATAACAGAGAAATCAAGCTCACTGGTATTTTCTTTTACTTGAGAATCATTCCTCAGTTAACCAGTTTAATCCAGAATTTTCCATTTCAAATAGATTTTGCCACTCCTGAAACGGCATAGCAAATCGTGCTAAAGCAGCTAGCCGCTGAGCGCCTGGACCCGACCTTGGGCAAGGGACTTCACACCTCTAAATGTTGTTGACTTTATTTGTGAAATGAGGATAATAATAGTACTTATTTAGTATGATTTCCATGAGTATCAAACCAGATACTGTGTATAAAGTCCATAACCCACTCTGGGACACTCTGGACATTCTAGGAACCTTGAGGAAGTCAGCTGTCACGAGCAGCGTCGGCAATAGATTATACCAAACTGATCTGGATCAAGGGACTGAAAAGGTTTTACATCATAATCCTCCTCAAACCTTCACGAAAAGTGCCTGCGTTTGTCTCATGTGTCCCCAATTCTATCACATGTTAATTATGCTTTACCTCCAAATCTTATTTCACACCTTTAAAATGGGCTGCGTCCTGCTAATCCAAGGAAGCCCACGGAAGACTTCTTGATCTGTTTCTTGTGTCTGCCTGGGTCACACGTTACTATGTTCCACCAGAGACACAGCCCGTGTTCTTTCCCCAGTCAGCTCGGCGCCTGGGTGTGCTCTTCCAGTAGGCATGACCACCTTGGTGATTAAATTATTTTCTTGACCCCCCTGAATGTCTCTCCTTCTTTCCTCCTTGACCCCGTCATCCTAGCTCAAGAGTTGTTTCTGTTTCCTCACATTGCTTTTCTTCCCCACCGTGGCCACTGAGAGTTTCCAGGTCAACAAGAGTAAGCTTGTAAAAGTGTAGCTCCTGGGACCGGGGGGAGGGGAGCAATGGATGATGTCATGATGTGTAGCATTTGCTCACTTTTGCAGTGTAATACTTCTCTATGTTCTGTTTGAAGCGACCTGTATGATGTGACTGAGCACAGAGTTGGGAAGAGATGCCACGACCCGCTCTGGGCTGGTACCCGCCCGCTCCGGCGCTCCACTGTGTTCACTCCATTCGGAGCCTGGGTATTAAATGCAAAAATTCTTTTACATCTGTCTTCCCCCTTCCCTTCCTGCCTTCCCCCTTTCTCCTTCTCTCTCCCGCTCTTCTTCCTCCTCCCTTCTTCTTCTCTCTCAATAGCTGGATTTTCTCCTCCTGTGGAAGTCACCTTGAACCTTCGCAGACGATGTGGACGCCCTGTCTCAGTGCTCGGTGTGGAAGCTCCATATGGGCCACCATATGGTAAAGCTCTTTGGCTTGCTTCTCAGGCTCCAGGTCTACATTTGCAGGTCAGATCACTGAGAACACGGTGGGCAATCGTCTTCCTTTTATTCAGAATGTAAGTTATCATAATAGATTGGTCAATTCACCAACAATTTAAACATGTTTATATGACTAATCCTCATTTGAGATTAATGACGTAAACCGAAGTATACGATCTAACCTTTAAAAAATTTCTGTTACATTTCTGACAACATATGGTTGGCAAAATTACCCAGGACAGTGTGTTTCCACAGAGACAAATGCAAGAATTTTGTTAGGAAAACTCTAGAAAACAAAGTTTATTTTTGCTTTTTCTTTTCCCAGAACCTAGGGCATTGTCAGAAAAAAGTCTCAAATGTTTTTCTAGTGTAAAAAACATTTATTCTGTTGTTTGATACTTGAAGAGCTATTTTCAAAGTGAGAAAAATTCCCTTTGTGAATTATATATCAAAAAGTTAAAATCTAAGTGAAATTTCTTTGCAGTACTAACTGAATGAAGGATTTATCTTCACCACCACGGTGAAGGCAAATCTATCTTTGCTTGTCTTCATTTTCTCAGATCTTCAAAAGTATCAGTCTATAGTCTTTAGATCTGTTGCCAACAGAACAGATTAGTCAGGACACTTCTATTTTTAAAATTAGGTCCCACACCAGCCTACATTTACCAAAATTGGTCCTAGTTTTTTGACATCATTCTCTGTAGAAATAAAACTACAGTCCTTTCGAGTGGTGTTTCAGAGCATACAAGTTGGCCTGTCAGCATGGTATACATCATGTGTAATTTGAAAGCTTTCCTAATTTTTAAATAGTTTTCAAACTTTTTTTAAAAAAAAAGTCCTGCTTAGCCACAATATGAAGTAAGAGAGTGGAGACCGGTCATTGTATACGTATTACCATTGTCAGGGGGAAAGCGTTCTCCTACACTAAATCAACGTTAGGCTCCCAAGAGCAATGATGGTGCTGTAAGCATCTTTGGCTCTTGCTCCTAGGGAAGGACCTCAGTCAAGGTGTCAGGAAGTTAACTGAGCGAAAATTGTAATAACTGACATGTGTCTGGGATGTAGAATTCACATTTATTAAGTCATTTTCCACTGAAAGCAATTACCTAAGGTCAGTATTGTTAGCGTTACCATTTTGCATATTTGCTCGTTAAGAAGCTTCATCAGTGGATATGGGAGAGGGTGAAATATATTTTTTTTAACCTGGGATTCTCCAGTTTTCATCAGCTAATGGTTACCAAGCAAAGCCAGAACGAGGGTGAAGCAAGAAAAGTACCTAGAGTACAAAAGTCAAGGAGGCAGGACTTCCCTGGTGGTCCAGTGGTTAAGACTTCGCCTTCCAATGCAGGGGGTGCCAGTTCAATCCCGCCTTGCGGAGCTAAGATCCCACATGCCTCTTGGCCCCAAAAGCAAACCAGAAAACAGAAGCAATATTGTAACACATTCAATAAAGACGTTTAAAATGGTCCACATCAAAAAAAAAAAAAAAATCCTTAAAAAAAAAAGCCAAGGAGGCAATTACATTCAGGGCCTTGTGGTGCAGGGCCCTGGTCCTGGCTCTGTAACTGAGTCACATTAGCAGAAAAATTCAAATGATATTGGTTATTACCTCCAACACCTGTCCACGCAGATTGTAGCCACATGACAAATGTCCATCAATTACTGCTGCTAATCCCAGGAGCTATGTTATAAGTGCTCAAGGACAAACTCACTGCTGCAGGGACAGCTCTCCAACTCTCACCAGGCTTTGTGGTGACGTGGGGAAGAAGGGTTCACTCACTGTCTCTGAGCCTTGTTACTTGTGCTTCGAGTCTTCCTGAGGTTTAATGAAACCACTTTTGTAGACATCATTCCCCGCGCTCCTGCTAGCCTCTGGACTTGGATGTGACGTCAATGCCATCAGTCAGGACAGGAAACCAACACCAGGCACACATCCTCTGCTGATTAAGGTGAGCCACCTTCTGATAATCCCGAAATGGGTTTCTCAGCATCTCTAGTCCAGCTCTGTCATGGATGAAAAGCTCTCCCTCTCTTTTATCCACCCGTCTGTCCATCCTTCTATTAACCTATCTATTCAACAAATATTTATGGATAAATTTTATGAGCCAGGCACAGGGCAGTGGGGTCTCCGTGTTGGACAAGGATCTTATCGCCTTCTTGGAAGGCTATTAGACTTCCACACCCATCCCGCCATCATCCAGACCTGTCTGAGCCGAGTCATTGTATTCAATTTGGGATCCCTGCTTCAGTTCTACAAAAGTGAAAGAAAATGGTTATGTAACAAATAATAATGATAGGACTCCTGCAAGCTTCAATTATACAGGATCATCTCTCAATAATCCCTGAGAAAATACATTATTTTTATTTTAAAGATCTCCAATCAGTTTAAAACTGGGGGATATGAAAAGGCCCAATTAGCTGTATAGTGTCTACAGTGTCTAACGTCAACAAGCCAAAGAAAGAGTTTTCTTTTTTTTTAAGTAAAATTTTTAAAGTATAATACACATTAAAAGGGCACATATCATAAGTGTAAAGCTCAATGAATTTTCACATCGTGCACACACTCGTGTAAAAACTGCCTAGATAAGGACATAGACCATTTCCAACAACTCAGGAGCCCCTCTCATACCCCCTTTGGTCACCCCCCACCTAGGGAAGACTTCTCGCTAGATTTGAGAGAGAGGATTAATCATTTCCTTCCGCGCCTTTGAGTGGGAGACATCACTAGAGCATGGAGTTTGTTCAAACCGGTTCTCACCAAATCCTGCTGAATCTCCAGCAACCTGACCGTTTTAGATCCTTGTTGAAGATGATTCATCCAGCAGGTTCCCAGACACTTTCTTTGAAATTTCAGCCTGTCAGTCTGACTCATAGCACATTGCAACTTGGAGTTCAGTCAAAGCCTTCAATTTAACATCTTGTTACTCTAGTATAAAAAGAAAGCTTTTGATTTTTTGTAGCCAGCCATCTTTAATAAATTTTATTTTCCATTCGAAAAGATCATTGGTTGAATTTCTTGATTTTCTTAGGTATTCAGTTATATCATCTAAAAACAAAACTTTTTTTTACTACATTTATTCCACACAGGGTCTTTTTTCATTACCTAGAATCAGCAAAAGACTATTGGATAATCACAGTGGCCATTAGAATGCATGCTGTGTTCTTAATTTTAATAAAGTCTTTAATATTTCACCACATATATTTGCTGTTACTTCCTGAAACATACTGTTAAGTGTATTTAAAACTTTTGCAGGCACTTATATAATAATGTTTTATTTTGTTTTTTCTTTTCTTCTTTTGTGTGTGTATTTTTTTCTTTAAGAACTTTTATTGAGATACAATTGACATACAATAAAGTGCATACATTTAAAGTGTACAATTTGATATTTTTTTCTTATTAGTAATGTATATATAGCAATCCCAGTCTCCCAATTCATCCCACCTATTTTCTTTTTTGCATGAAATAAATTAAATTTCCTAAACCTGAACCAACTTTACATAGCTGGGATGCAGAAATTTCCTTTTTGGGTCTGCGACCGCTTGTTTCTTTGCGTAAAACCACTATGTTCTTCATCCCTCTTCTCAACATAACTCAAACCGTTCCTTCAAAGATCTCTGAAATTCTCTGTATTTTAAAATTCCTTTTTTAGTCCTCTTTTTCTTCCACCTGTAGAATTCTTTGTGTATCTGTACTACTGAGTAGACTGAGTTCTTTAAAACAGGGACTGACACATACTTTTGCTATCTCCTGAAATTATCATAACACCTGGCATGTAACAGATGTTCAGTAAATACGACGATGACTTAGAGGATACTGCTCTCTGAACTTGACAATGTTAAATAAATGTAAGCTGTAACTACGGTTATTTGGGTATATTTTATTATCAACCCACATCTTTTGTATATGGCCATCTAGTTTTCCCAACACTGTTTACTGAAGAGATTATCCTTTCCTCATTGTCTGTTGTTGGCAACTTTGTAAAAGATTAGTTGACCGTATACGTGTGGGCTTATCTTTGGGGTGTCTATTCTCTTCCATTAGCCTATGTGGCTGT
Source organism: Hippopotamus amphibius kiboko (assembly GCF_030028045.1). Lineage (NCBI taxonomy): Eukaryota > Metazoa > Chordata > Mammalia > Artiodactyla > Hippopotamidae > Hippopotamus > Hippopotamus amphibius. Next base: position 238,667,852 of record NC_080186.1, read on the forward strand.
TTTTCTGCCAGTACCATCCTGTTTTGATCACTGTAACTTTGTAATATGATATGAAATCAGAGCGTGTGATGCCTCCAGCTTTGTTCTTCTTGCTCAAGCTTGCCTAGGCTATCTGACATGTTTTGTGATTCCATGCAAATTTTAGGATTTTCTTTTCTATTTCTGTGAAAAATGCTATTGGAGTTTTGACAGGGATTGTCTTGAATCTACAGAGAAGTTTGAGTAGTATGGAGATTTTAACAATTTAATTATTTTAATCAATGTAGATTGGATATTATATATGTGCACTTTCTTCAATTTCTTTCATCAATATTTTACAGTTTTCTGTAACAGATCCTTCATCTCCTTAGTTAAATTTATTCCTAAGTATTTTATTCTTTTTGATGCTGTTGTAGAAGAGATTGTTTTTGTACTGTCTTTTCCAGCTAGTTTACTGTCAGTGTATAGAAACACAACATGTTGATTTCGTGTCCTGAAACTTTACAGAATTTATTAGTTCTAACAGTTTTCATGGAGTCTTGAGGATTTTCTATTTATAAGATTGTCACCTGCACACAGAAACAAAGAAAAGCCCAGAACCAGATGGCTTCACTGATGAATCCCACCAAACATTTAAAGAATTCATATCAATTCTTTTCAAATGCTTCCAAAACATAGAAGAGGAGGGATCACTTCCAAACTCATTTTGTAAGTCCAGCATGTAGATGAGGACACTACAAGAGAAGAAAATACAGGCCAGTATTCCTGATGAACGTAGATGTAAAAATCCTCAACAAAATACGAGGAAACTGAATTTAACAGCACATTTAAAGGACTGGACATTTCTGGGATGCAAAGATGATTCAACATTTGCAAATCAATAAATATGGTATATAATATTAACAGAAAGAAAGATAAAAATCATATGATGATGACAGTAGACAGAGAAGAAGCAATTAAAAACTCAATATCCTTTCATGATAAGAAATCTCAACAACTTAGGTGTAGACGGAATATACCTCAATGTGAGAAAGGCCATATAGGACAAGGTCACAATTAACACTATACTCAATGTTGAAAAGCTGAAAGCTTTTCCTTTAAGATAAGGAACAAGACAAGGATGCCCACACTCACCATATTTATTCAACACACTGCTCAAAGTCCTGGCCAGAGCAATTGGGCAAAAAAATAAATAAGCGGTATCCACTTGAGAAAGGAAGAAGAATTAAGTCTATATATTTCTGATAAAAACTATTCCTTGGGGCTTCCTAGGTGGCGCAGTGGTTGGGAATCCGCCTGCCAATGCAGAGGACATGGGTTCGATCCCTGCTCCAGGAAGATCCCACATGCCACAGAGCAACTAAGCCCGTGTGCCAAAAAAAAAACAAAACAAAACTATTCCTTGCCCCTTTTGATTAGCATTTAATAGAATCACAACATTCAAAAAATTTTTAATCAAATTTGACAGTCTTGGTCTTTTAATGTGATTAATTTATTATACTTTTGATTAAAAATATATTTGGATTTATTTCTACATCTTACTCTGAATTTTTTTTAATTTACTATGATTTTCTTAGTATCTTGTGTTTTTCTTTCCCTATCTTCTGTTGAATTGATAGAAATTTTCTTCCTTGTTGAGAAATTAGATATTCTATTTCTATTGTTGCAGTGATTCTATTTTCTTTAAAATTTTTACATACGCATTTAACTTTATTTCTTCCTAATAGAACTCTTTTCTTTCAAATATACGTAACAAATTATATTGCTTTCAGGTACTCCTCTTTAGTCATTTAAATTACTGTTCAGTGTTTAAGTTCTACCTTGTTTTTAAACCCTCCAATAGTAGTTATTGTTCGTGATCTTTGTATTTTAGTATTTTTAAATTTGTTAGGTCAATTGTTTTGGTCACTATTTTCTCTTGCTTTCCAAACTTTCTTATGAGTTACATTTTTTTATTGCTAAAGTATAGCCTTCAGTATGTCTTTCAGTGAGGGTCCATGGGCACAATTTTATTTTTGTTTTTATGTTTATCAATGTCTATGTCTCCCCAGCAATTTGAAAATATTTCATTGTATTCATACATCTATTTTTCCTAACGAGAAATATGATATCAATCTTATTGTGTCTCCTTATAAATAATCTGTCATTTCTCTTCAGGTTTTTCACATCTTTTTTTTAATCTTTGATACCTTATAGTTTCAGAGCACTGTGTCTAGTTATAGGGACTTGATATATTTTCTTCGAATCTGAAAATTTACATTTCTCTTCAATCTGAAACATTTTTCATCAATATTTTTTAGAGTAGTGTATCTTTTCAATTCTCTCTTATCTGAGTTTGAATGTAATGAATGATGGATAATACAGTATAATTCCTTTCTTCTGGGTGATTTCATTTAATCTGGCTTGTATTTTACTAGTATTTTCTCCAGCTATGTATTGTTTAACCCACATGAGGTTTTTATTTCCTTATGTGTAGGTATATATAGTCTTCTACTTTTTTGTACTCTTCTTTTTAGAATTCAAAGCTGTCAGGCCTTTGACTCTGAGTGATCAGTGCTCACTGACATTTAAGTACCAACCATTTCTCAAGAATAGCTGCTTCAGAGATCCCCGTGGGCTAGAACAGTTTGTCTACAACACACTTCTTCAGCTGTAAGTACCCTCAACATTTCTGCCACTTGGTGCATTTGAGTTTAGTTTTTTTTTAATGCTCTGATATTTCAACTTTTCTACGTGTCTTGTGGGTGGAGAAAGGGGGACATATCTCAATGCCGTTGTCAGCTAAATTTAACACAATTTTCCCCACATAGGCATTACATTTTTTTTCTCTATCAGTCATCCATATTTTTTCATAAGACTGTATCTCTATCATCTATCTGTCTATCTACCTATCTATCTATCTACCTGAGTTACATGATTCCTAATCTGAGTATAGGAGTATAAATTTATGGCCTAGGAGCCGTTTTTCTCTAGCACAACATGTAGCAGATGAAATTTTATATCCTGAGCTTAAAGAATAAGTTAACCTAAACAAGTTAGTACAAAATTCTAGGAGGGCACTGTTCATCGATAATTAAAACTTAGCTGAGTGTGGTTATTTTGCCATTTCTCTTTACCCAATGTCTTATTTAACTGGGTCTTTTACTATATAAAATTGATGTTTACTTTATAGAGGTATTCATTTTGTTAGGGTCATCATTTTGATGGACAAAGAAACAATATTAATAGAGACCAAGATCAGATGGATTATTCCATTAAGCAAACAAACCATGAGGACGAGTTAGTTATATAGTTAAAACAATACTGGGGTTCTGAATTGGTGAATATGTGAACTTATTTAGTCCAATTTATGTAAAGAATTAACTATAATTACATTTGGTAAACCTTGAAGCTTAGGAAACAATCCTAAACATTTTTATTCAAATAATTGCTCAGCACCGTGAGTATATCTGTCAATTACTTGTTAATTGACTGAAATAGGACTATGTAACTATACCATCTATCACCAACACTCATTACAAATACCAGTTGATCCTTTAGTGTTAAATGAAAATTGACCTGTTCATTCAACTAGCAAATTTTATGTGCTTGATTCAATTATGCCACTTTGCCACCCTTTTATACTCACCACACATCTGGATTTATTTTTGCCGTGGCAATAGCTGAGTCAATAAATGTAAAAATTTACATCATTCAGCTACTATCATCCTTTTCACTCTAAACATAGCTTCAGAATGCATCTTTTTAACCCTTAGAATTTAGCCACAGTATTTTATTTGGTAGTCAGAGTAATTTTTTGCTTATAATTTTTAACCTAGATTAATAGAAATATTTTAAAATACCCATATCTGGTACTAATATAGTTGAACATCTGTTAGGAATAAAGCAACAAAAATATGAAAAATCTCCAGTGTTATTTTGATAAAAGCTCTGAAAACAACTCTGTATTCATTTAAAGGCTGAAATAAACAAAGGGATGTTCAAAGATTTACATGCAGAGATGTTTTTACTCTTTGTCGAATACAGGGGATTCTTACAAATTATTCTCATTAAAGCTAATGATAAGCTGGACTCTACCTTCCCTAGGGTCTCAGCAGGAAATTAGAGGCTGTCATTTCTAAAGGTATCTAAACATAACCATGCTATAGAATAATTTGGATGTTATCCACTGTTTACAACTGATAGTTTACTTAAATGGTTCTAATGTTCTATACAACACACAAGTTAATCATCACTCACAACTGGCATTACAAACGTGGTACCAAATTTAGATATCTCATTATAGTGGATACTGTGGTGTGTTGCCCAGAACCCCTCCTCTGGGCTGAAACACTCATTTCACCCATTGCTGGGAATGTTGGTGGCCAATAGCTCTCTGATAAGTCTCTCTCCAGGGATCAGCCACAGCCAAAGAGAGCATGTTGGCCCAAAGTCAGCCCCCTCCCCAAGGGTGGTCTGCATTTAGTGGCTGATGGATACAGGAGCATAAAACCTGGCTCCTTACCTCAAAACACAAAACTCTGAAGGGCCATCCCAGGTGACGGGCTTTCTGTAAGATGATCTGAGGACACTGCTGTGACTGCATCACAGCTCATGTTCTTACCCTGCTCAATATCTCTTCAATCATTTTTCCTAGTTATTCCCCAGAGCAATCGCCTGCACATAAATCTCAGAGGCTCAGGGTCTGTTCCCTGGGAAACCTGTCCTACAGCACCTGTTTCCCTTGACTTACATGATGTTTCAGTGAGAGCAATGTAACATCTCATGTTCTACATGAAAAAATTTCACAGTGAATAGAAGCAGCTAGAAAGAAAGAACTGAATGGCCTAGGTACCCTAATCTGGCAAGCTGGGGACATTTGGAAACACATTTTCAGTTATCAGCAGGAACCTGTTTCAGGCACTCACAGAAACTTCTCTCAAAACAGAGGATAAATTTTCTACTAAAGAAGCTGCAACAATACCTTGGATTAACTGGAAATGAAGATGGTGCATTTTGTAGCAACATTTAATTAACTATAGTGTATGCATTCCCCCTGAATAAAAGTGATGATTTATCAGAGAAATACCTCATCATTTAAAAAGAGGAAAGAAATACAGTCTTAATATTAGTATATTAATCAAAACATTTAGGTAGGATACCTCTAACTTAGCTATATGTAATACACAAATACGTAACAACTTGGATGCTAGCAGTGAAGTAGGGTGAAGATAAGGAGAGTTAAATTAAATCTAAGTCCACAATCTGGTTTCGACTAGGGCTATTGAAATGGTAGATCATGTTTGTACTTGCTGAAATGGCAAAGAAAAATAGATCTATTAGATATTCCACGTAAAGAAATCCTGAATTCTGGGACACTTGAGCACCTGCCTCTTGTACAATTTGAGAATTTCTTAGGAAGTAGCTTGTTTATACCACCTAAGCATTGTTTCAGTCATAGATTATGCAACTATAATTTGTTATATAAGTGAGGTCCGTCAAGGCCGATATAAGCATACTTACAGACGTTTCACTGGTTTCAATCGTTGGGAAAGCAAAAGCTCCCCATTGGAACCTGATAAATCAGCATTAGATGTGTTCCAAATTTGTTTACTCAGATCACACAACAACAACAAAAAAGAGTGCATTTTTGCTTTGCTAAGGAGTACAGAATAAACTCACTAGCCATTGCAAACTGTGATTAATCACCAACAGCTGTACATTATGTAACTCTATAAATGGACCAGAAGACACCATCTTCAGGAGCCCGATATCTTATTAATCACGCTTAGGGGTGTGGGGGTATAGTGATTAATGCATTTGGGCTGAGAAACAAATATAATCTATTGAAATAATAGCCTACAGCTGGAGTTTAGCTTTCTTTCATTCTTATTGGGAGTGAAGAGAAAAACATCTCTTTCTGCAAATCATTTGTATGTGAATTTATTCTATAAACATGAGCAGTCACATTTGATTTATAATAGATCTGTTCTACATATGTGTGTAGTACTATATTAACCCTCAGCTCTACCAAAATTGAAGTGATGTAGAGGCCTGTAACTTATGCTTGTCCTTGACTTAATTTCTTATATTAAATTAGAAGGAGCAATCAGAAGCTTATTCTTGAGTCAACAGAGAGCTAAATTAATGTTATTAGCCATAATGACAACCAGGCCAGAAATTATAATTGGGGACATACAAACCTCTATTACTAAAAAAGGAACCTACAACACAGACCTGAAAAGAAAACATTAGCTTCAAACCTTGCGACTAGACAAAATTCAACTTGTAAGAATGACAGCAAATTTTGTGATAATTATCAGATCAAGTGACCTCACTTACATCCCTAATTTTTAGACTTTATTTTTTCTTTCAGGGCATTGTCTTTGAAAGACCATGATTTGCAAATAATTCATTCAAGAGAAATGTATTTGCATCTCCCACTATGAGTGTAGCATTATGTTCTCATGGGGATACTAAGGTGCTTAGAACAAAATCTTGCCCTCAAGGAGCTTCTAGTCTGGAGGAGGAAAGAAAAGTGAAGAAATAATGGCAATAAAATAAGGATAGATACTACACTAAAGGCACAAATTGATCTGATAGCACAGACAAGTCGAAAATTAATTCTGCCAAGGTCAAGGGAAGGTGTCGCTAAAATTAAGACATGCAGAAGGGAAAATAAGTAAAATTTCTCCAGATAGTCAAGATATAGAAAGGAATTCCAGCTGCAGGAGCACAAGGGTCTAAATCATGGAGGCATGAAATGTATGACAAGTTCTAGAATAAACCAGGGGAAAGTGGGTGAATGGGGAGGCTGGAAAGGCAGCTTAGAGCCTGTATTGAAGTATAATAACATCTGCTCTCCTACACTATTTGCCATCTTTCGATTTTCCATGGCCTTTAGGTGAAAACAGCATTTCAAACAATGAATTAGTAATGACGGCTCCAAATCAGCCTGGTCAATAAATACCAGAAGAAAAAAAAAAAAGTGCCGATCAACTTCAAAATTGCTTGCTCTCTGAGCATCTCACTAAGTTGCAGTGCGTCACAGACTCCACAGAGCAGAGCATCAGGAGCTCTGGATCCCTCCTGTAGGCCAGACGCATCGCTTCACTTCACTGACTGTCAGCTTTGGTCTCATCAGTAAAATGATGGTTGAGGTTCACTGTTGCCTTAAGGCCTCTTGCAGCTCTGAGAGTCTGATTCCTATTGAACTGAGTTTCAACCCTAAAAGAAAATCCATTAGAGGGAAATTGTTTGTCTAAAAAGGAGAAAGGCAAGTTAAGCGAAAATACAGCAGGCAAGGACTCAGAGGTCAGGCAGAGAACACACGGCCTGTGAGCAGGAAACGCCGTGCTCTTTTGAAAGTCAACAATTTCTGGTACGTGGCAGATCCTGCTTTTTCCGAAGGCTGCACGTGGAACGTTTTTTGAAGGTCCTGTGAAGTATATTTGCAAATTTCCCTTTCAGCAACTTACAAAGATATGGAGACTACATATATCCCAGCTATAAATATATATTCCAAATATATATTCCAACAGAGAGTTTAGAAAGGTTTTTTATAAGCAAGTTTTCTAGACGTTGCTAACACACCCCTGTAAAAGGCCATGCGGGACAGAAAAGGCGTTGGCTTTGAAGCAGGTGCCCCTGCCTTTCCATCCTGGCTGTGTGATTCCTCGGGTGCATGGCCTTGAGCAGACACGACCCTCTCTTCCTAGGCCTCCGTTCCTTGAGAGGCAGCAATGGGATAAAAATGTTGAACCACCTCATGGAGCTAATTATCTGAACACCTGAAGAGGGGTGGACACAGTACGTGCTCATGGATGTCTACACACGGGGTTTTCCATCGTGCTGCCTTAGGCTCCCCTCTACATTAATGGAAACTCTTTCGATGAGGCCTAACTTGAGTTCTTCAAAAATAATTCAAGACATTAAATTTCAAAACACTGGTAAGTTTAGGGCTTAACCAAAAAGATTTTTCTACGGCCCTCCCTCTTATGACTCAAAACAATATCCTACAACGTCCAGATATTTACTACTACATTGATTTTAATGCTCTGATTTTGCGACACGTGTACATTGAGCTAGATGTTTCCCCTTCTTTTCTAGATACAAATAGGATTTTTCTCACAAGTGGATGTTTGTTTCAAAGGAGGAAGATATTCATATATATACACACACACACATACTTGTTTTTGTTTTTATTTTTAATTAAACACCGGGGCTTCAGGCTAGCAAGGCCCTCGCATAGTTCCATAAAAATCATAGACAGAGACAGAGTTGCTCTTAGGTTTGATGCTGTATAAAACTGTCTCTGTAGAGTTTTTAATTCATGAGCAATTAATCATAATTTGGAAGAGATTCTTCTTGTTCCACATGTGGGAATGATTTAGCCAACTCTTCTTTACCGGAATGACTGTTAAAGAGAAACGTGTAGATGTAACCTTATATAAGCTGGCTATCCAACATAGCATATCCTGTATAACAATGTCTTCTCAGTCATGTCTGAGTAGCCAGTATAGTCAAGGTACCATGAAGAGAGGTACAAAAGCATAAGACCCAGTCACTGGCCTAAGAGATTATCATCCAACAGGACAAATAAGACGTTAGCTAAAGGTAGGGGCAGACAGTAGGGGAGAAAGCCTGTGAGGGGAACTGCTATTAAATGCTAGTAAAGACCAGAGAAAGGAGACATCCTGCCAGGCCATGTGATCAAAACAGTCTTGACGACCCGACAGGGCTTGAACTTGGTCTGAAATGATGGGCAGGATTGTGACAGATGGTGAGGAGGGGAAGCGGTGGGCAGTACAGGGAAAGAGGACGGCGGAAGCTACGTGAAGGACCGTGAACTACGAAGGGAATTCACATCTGCAACCAAGGCAGCTTCAGGAATTCTCAGCAAAGAAACCCGTCTAAAGGAACTTGGGACAGCGCCATGCGTTTGTGATGACTCAAACACACTGATATGTAATTTAAACTGCACATTTAACACACAGAAATCACAGGATTTCAAATAGAATTTTCCAGCATGCATTGAAAAACCCTATTTGAGTCTCTACTTACTGACTTAGAGGGGAAAAAAAGAAATGGCAGTATGTGCAATAGTAAGATCTTACCACATAACCTTATATAAGTGAGTAAACGGGTGCTGAATACTCTGCCTTCCCATTCCAAAAACACGTGAGTATGTTGTTTTGGAACTTTCTCGTCTTTCATCTTTCTTCCCTAAATTTTTCCTAACTACCGCTCTTTCGGCAGGTATTGCTATGGAGTACATTAACTAGAGAACTTTCAGAGGAATGTGATTTCTTTGTCAACCTAAAACAAAAAAAAGTTTACAGAGAAGATGCACTTCAAAGAAAATCTTTTAAAATCTTCTCTTAAATAACGGAATCTCTTTCTTTTTAAGTTTATGTCAGGTTGACATCAAAAGCATACGATTATTGAATTGTTTTCCCCATTTGGAACAACTCAGCTGGCAGTCACTAATATGGTTTGTTTGAAAGACTTGTGAGACAAATAGAAGAGATCTATTTAGGCTGATTTTCTTTTCCAAGGACAACCTGAGGGAGTCTTGCAGGGACAGTGGGCAGTGCGTACAGAAGCCAACGTTCATCTAACCCAAGGGCAAGAAAGTGAGCGTGCCCAGGCCGAAATAGCCCATCTGTAACCTGCTGTTTTAATTACTGGGAACTGCGGTGCAAATGACACAAATAACAACGTTAGAGCTTGAGAAGGGGAAATTATCTTAATTGACCTTGGTGGAATTTCTCTGTCCTAAAACAGATGAAGTATATCAGTTTTCACAGAGAGTATTAACTCTGCTCTCATTGGAAACTCTCTTTCCTGAGGAATGGATGGCAAGCCATGTCACAGCAAGAAAGCGGGACACAGCTTCCTTGACCGATTGGTATTTACCGTGGTACTTACCTTCATTTTGCCCATAATTTTCTTTCATCTCTTTTATCAGTTTTGCCTTTAACTTATAAAAAATTCCTTTACATAGTTTAACCTATTTTTTATTCAATGCACACAAATTTATCACTCCACTTTTGTCTCCATTTTTTCATGTATGTTGTAAAGTTTTAATGTATAACGTAAATCTTGCTACAGCATTACCCAGAAAGAACAAATGGTAAATAATAACATGACATAGGCCAATAAAATTGTGCCAAGTAGCGTAAACTACAATCAGGGATCAGGGACTTCTGAATAAAGTCAGATAATAAATGCGACTCTGTCGCTACTACCCAATTCTGTTATAGCATGAAAGCAACCATACACGGTACATGAGCGTAGCTGTATTCTAATAAAATGTATTGACAAAAGCAAGGGATAGTCTGGATTTGGTGGTGTCAGTAGCAGTTCACAAATTCCAGGCAGGTATAACCAAAAAGCAGCACGTGTTAAAAGGTTTGCTTCGGTGACAATGAAGCACAATGTGGTACTGGACCATTTGCTTACGGTGCTTTCTGGTGCATTTTCCCTGGTATGTTTGTCCAAGCTTAGATACTTCTGCATCATGTTTAAACGTGTCCCTATCACGTGCCAGTTTAGGTGTAAAGGAAGAACTAGAAGAGGCTGACGCCACACCAACTTCCTGTTTGGCCAATAGAAAGGCTTCAGCCTCCTTGTTCAACAGCAGCATTCCAAACGCATAAAGTCTACAAGAGAGATTCTTCACAAATACTGGTTAACAAGCAAAGTGAAACTAAAGAGAAAGCAAGTCTCGGAACTTCCCTGGTGGCCCAGGGGTTTAGAATCCACCTGCCAATGCAGGGGACACAGGTTCGAGCCCTGGTCTGGGAAAATCCCACATGCCGTGGAGACACTTAGCCCGTGAGCCACAACTACGGAGCCCACATGCTGCAGCTACTGAAGCCTGTGCACCTAGAGCCTGTACTCCACAACAGGAGCCACTGCAATGAGGAGCCCGCGCACCGCAATGAAGAGCAGTCCCTGCTCTCCACAACCAGAGAAAGCCCGTGTGCAGCAACGAAGACCCAACGCAGCCAAAAAAATTTTTTTTAATTAAATTAAAAATAGGTACTGGCACAAAAATAGAAAGGAAGATCAATGGAATAGAATAGAGAACTCAGAGGTAAGCCCAAACACATATGGGCACCTTATCTTTGACAAAGGAGGCACGAATATACAATGGAAAAAAGACAGCCTCTTCAATAAGTGGTGCTGGAAAAATTGGACAGCTACATGTCAAAGAATGAAATTAGAACACTTCCTAACACCATACACAAAAATAAACTCCAAATGGATTAAAGACCTACATGTAAGGCCAGGCACTATCAAACTCCTAGAGGAAAACATAGGCAGAACACTATATGACATCCATCAAAGCAAGATCCTTTTGGACCCACCTCCTAGAATCATGGAAATAAAATCAAGAATAAACAAATGGGACCTCATGAAACTTCAAAGCTTTTGCACAGCGAAAGAAATCATAAACAAGACAAGAAGGCAACACTCAGAATGGGAAAAAATATTTGCCTATGAAACAGCGGACAAAGGATTAACCTCCAAAATATACAAGCAGCTCATGCAGCTTAATACCAAAAAAGCAAATAACCCAATCCACAAATGGGCAGAAGACCTAAATAGACATTTCTCCAAAGAAGACATGCAGATGGCTAACAAACACATGAAAAGATGCTCAACATCACTCATCATCAGAGAAATGCAAGTCAAAGCCACAATGAGGTATCACCTCACACCAGTCAGAATGGCCATCATCACAAAATCTGGAAACAACAAATGTTGGAGAGGGTGTGGAGAAAAGGGAACTTTCCTGCACTGTTGGTGGGACTGTAAGTTGATACAGCCACTATGGAAAACAATTTGGAGGTTCCTTCAAAAACTATAAATAGAACTACCATATGATCCAGTAATCCCACTCCTGGGCATATACCCAGAGAAAACCATAATCCCAAAAGAAACATGTACCATAATGTTTATTGCAGCACTATTTACAATAGCCAGGACATGGAAGCAACCTAAATGCCCATCAACAAACGAATGGATACAGAAGATGTGGCATATATATACAATGGAATATTACTCAGCTATAAAAAGGGATGAGATGGAGCTATATGTCATGAGGTGGATAGGCCTACAGTCTGTCATACAGAGTGAAGTAAGTCAGAAAGAGAAAGACAAATATTGTATGCTAACTCACATATACGGAATCTAAAAATGGTACTGATGAACTCAGTGACAAGAACAAGGACGCAGATGCAGAGAATGGACTGGAGAACTCGAGGTTTGGGGGGGCGGGGGTGAAGGGGAAACTGAGACGAAGCGAGAGAGTAGCACAGACATATATATACTACCAACTGTAAAATAGATAGTCAGTGGGAAGTTGTTGTATAACAAAGGGAATTCAACTTGAGGATGGAAGATGCCTTAGAGGACTGGGGCGGGGAGGGAGGGGGGGACTCGAGGGAGGGTGGGGGGGGAGTCGAGGGAGGCAGGGAATACGGGGATAAGTGTATAAAAACAGATGATTGAACCTGGTGTACCCCCCCAAAATAAATAAATAAATAAATAAATAGAATTAAAATAAAAATAAATTAAAAGTTCATTGTCTATCACAAAAAAAAGAAAAGAAAGAAAGTCTCCATATCGAAGTCCAGAAGTGCACATCAGCATCACAGAGGTCTTAAACTTCGCTGTGGGATGTTTAGGCCACATGTCCACCCACTGCTCTTCCCAAGGAACAAAATGAGTGGAGTTGGCTTCCTCGGAACCAGCCGATGAGATTCGTGCATTGTCACTGCTGGAAGCAGGTTGGGGGGAAATGGATCTCTTCCTGTTTCCTGTCTCATGCATTAACAAAACTCAAGAGCCTGCCAGAGAGATCCATTACTCTCCAGTCCGCAGGCGCGCAATCTAGTAATAAATAACAAAACATACTTCTCTTTGAAAAAGTGAGAGCACGAAGACGAAGCCAACAGGCTTAAATAAATCCTAGTGAAGACCTGTGCTCAGATGCCACATCAGACTACCTTGGAAAAGTATGAGAAATCTATTTCTTTGGTATTTAAAAATTAAAACATAAGATAATAGTCAGCTAATGATACGTAGATTATTTATATTGAAACACACTAATTTGAAACTAATCTATTCTCGAGTTTTTAAAAATTGGTCCAAATAGTTCCATAATTTATGTGATTATTTCAGTATCCATTTATCTCCCTACAGCTCTTCCTTCACTTATTTATTCAACACAAATACTCACCAATACGGGTAATATCATGGTGAAAACATAAAAGCCTTGCCCTTCATGGTTTAGGAAGAATAAGATGTGCAAAGAGGTAGCTACTATAAGGGAAACGAGTCTTTTTGTTACACTGTAGTTTCGTCAGTGCATCACTGTCTTACTGTAGAGACAGACAGGACAGGAGAAAAGGCAGATGATGTCCAGGCTGATGGAACAACCTGTGCAAAGGCCCAGAAGTGTCCCTAAAATGTCAAGATGTGAAAATGACAGAAATCTGGTGCACCTGGAGCAGAGTGGAGCAAGGAAAGGAAAGGGCCCGGGGAGACAGATAGCAAACTGTGCTGAGAGGTCTGGTGGGGGTGCTGCCAGGAGCCAGACAAAGGGGAGGCCCCAGAACAAACAAACTGGGCCGAGGAAGGTCAGGTGAGAGGCAAGGAGACTGGCTGGGAGTTTCCGGTCTGTTTTGTTTCCTATTCAAATTCAATGAGAGAGATTTTCACTGAATCCTGCAAGAGCGCAAGCCTAAACCCTCAAACTCTAGAATCCGGCAGTTTCTTTCTGTAACACCTGTACACTATCAAAACCAATGACAACAGCAGCTGTGTTAGTACAAGACTCACCAATGTCTGTGAACATAATGGTCGAATTGTCTAAGTCCTTTTGGGGCAGTACTGTTATGACCATAAATTATAATTAAAATGTATTGCTTTCTTTCCATTTTGAATGGTTTTATTATGCTTCCTGCTTCCTGCCCCACAAAAACATTAAACACACAAACCCTTCATTGGACACACCCATGTTAACTAGCGTTCCCTCTCCTCCAAGTCAGACATGCACCCCTTCTCACTAGATTAAAAAAAAAAAAGAAGCATGCCCACCTATAGCAAGGGCGAAGGGAGAGATGAAGAAGTTCATGAGAAAACAAAAATCCGGGGGTGCAGGGCTAAAACATCAAAAGAAAAACAATTTTCAGATCATTGTGTAAGTTTATGTTTCAAATTTTGTTTGGACACTGATTAGGGAACCTCTATTTATATACGGTCAATGATCACAATTACAAGCAAGAATTAAGACTAGTTTCACCTTAGCCCCCTCTTTACCCTCAAAATAAAACACTCAAGCTTGCAGTTCTCAATTTCACCTGACGTGTAGGAAGCGGAATGCTTGGCCTGTGTTACAGCCGGAGGCGTGTTTCTCCATCCACTTCCTATCTTTCCCTAACATGTTCTACTCCCTTCTGCCTTCACTTTGCTTTGCTCGTAGTTTTTTCTCTTGCGTGAAGCACCGCTCTCCTTCTCCCACCTTTGACTACACGACTGCCTTTCGTCTATCAACACCTAGCTCCTGTATCTGCTTTCTGTTGAAATCTTCCGATTCCTCCCGAGTTAGGTGCCCGCCCTCTGGTTCCTACTGCCCTTGTGATGGTCTTCCTAATGCGACACTTATAAAGTTGAATTGTAATTCTTTGCCTATTTTCCTGCACCAAGCTGTGGATTTCCTGAGAACAGGATCATGTGCGATCGCAGACGTTACCTGTGCCAGCACTGCTAGCATGGCAGGCACGTGACAGGCTCCCAATAAACATTGGATTACATAGTAATCACCATAAGAAGTGCAAAGTACCAATGAAATTAAACTGTTACTCCGATTATGATGCGTATTACAGCATCCATTAGTTCATCTAAAGCCATTTTCTTTCTTTTAAAATCCAAAGGGGGAGCTGTTTGTCTAAGTCGACACAAAAATCTTTGCCTAGCTTTGCTTCCCAATGGTTTAGGATGTCAAAGGAATGAAACCTGGTCCCTTAACCTTTAAATTTAAAAAAAAGCAAGATTAGGATGTTTTACATATTTATAATATATAAGGCATTCATAAACATATGTAAATAATAGTGGGTTTCCGCTTTCATGTAATATTGTTAATCATGTAATATTGTTTTTAATCATTGCAATCAGCATCAGAAGTTCCCCAACAGGAACTAAGAAGATTAGGCAATAAATCAAACTAAAATATAAAATAACACGTTTTAATTGTTCTGCTTTTGAGGGTTTGGTTATTAGTTTTTGTTTTCTTGGACTAAATTCTACCAAGAGGAAATGTTTAGCCTTAAGGCTAAAGAGCACTAATAATTATTTAAGTTCCTGAGTAAATTATTGGCTAAGAATCTGTGAGCTTCTTCATTAGAGATTTTTCCTCCTCAGTTGGTGGAAATGCAGCTATTATAGGTCTTTTGAAGACCTCTGGTGGTGAAAAGGAAGCATTGTTAACCTTCTACTTCATAATTCATAAAATTAAATTTCATTTAGTGCACTTTCTTACCGATGTTCACCTTCTGTTTTGTACAGGAATAATTCAAAAACTAATAAAGTTTCCCAAGATATGTACTTCTGTTCTGTTGCCTGAGTCTTAACTTTTTCAACTATAAATTGAGTGAACAAAAACACCAAGAACAACAAAAACCCAAACAATCATAGTGAAGATATTCTACCAATTGAGACAGCTTCGAAGTTTGAAGATGCAGCATAAAAAGGAAAGGCAAATTTATTCTTTATTGCTTCTAAATATAGAAGTTGGACCAGGAAAGAAGACAGTTTTTCAGTTCAATATAACAATGCTCTCTGCCAAGCATGAAAAGGAATATTCACAAAGTCGAGGTTTTAAGCTCTAGCTGAGTAACCATTCGTGAAGCAAGCTATAGAAGCGAGTTTACACGTGACCTCTGCAGGTCTTCTCACTTCAACATTTGAGAATCTTCCATCTATAATTCAGCCCACCTTTGCAAACAAATTCATATTTATAACTTGCCAGCTATAGGAGCCGCACCCAATTGTAAGCTCTGTTTACATGTAAATTTAGGCAAGTTCTGCCCTCCACCTGGGACTCAGTTGTCTCCTGTGCGAAAATGCAGGGATGGTGGTTGACTAAGATGCCGAGCATCCGAAGTGGGTGCATGCCACACTCACTGGACCTGAAATAGAGCCAATTCTCAGTTCCAACTCCAACATAATTATTAGGTCATACAAACTAAATTCCCTGAGGTTCAAATGCATGGTCTACGGTATGGGAGCCATCTTCCAGCACCTGTTTAGTGCTTGAATTCCTTCTACAATATCACCTTCAAATGTGGAAAACACTCGATGATTGCTATAAAATTATTTGCAATATATGACTGAAATTGGCCTTTGTGCAATTTTGATCCATTAGCATAGGTAAACTCTTAGAAGACAAGTGTCCTCTCCTTCTCTGTTTCATATCTCTTCAAATGCTTAAGAAATTGCTTACGCTTCTCCTAGTCAGCTAAAAATTCCTGCAACTCTCCTCGTTTGATAGAGTTTCAAGTTTTCTTACTGTTCTCATAATTCCCCTATGAGCTGCCTCCAGTAGGGCTGATATAAATTTAAAGCAGAGCACAGAGCAAGATGAACGTTTACTAGTTAGTAAAATCTGTGTGCCTTCTTCTCTGTGAGCCTTAAAACTTCACGCACCTGGGATAATCCAGCCAAAATGAGAAGAAAAGGGAGTAGGAATAGATAACCTTTTAAAACTCACTTCAGCCTCACATCCCAATTTCATGAATCTTCCAGGCAGAGGCCCCATTACTACAATCTGAGTGAAAAGGGACCGCTGGGGTCCTACATTCAAAGGGAATGTGCCGGTTCACCTTACACACTGTCCGTGGCCTGGAACACTTCTTGCAAAACCATTTTTGTAGAAAACTAAATTCCCCAAGGTTTGACTGATTTCGTAGTTTCCAGTCAACGCACTGCAAGGTCCCATTTCTCCTGCTGCATGTGGAGTGTCTCCCCTCTGTTACAACATGTGACTGTAGACATCTGTGTTGGTATTGTTTCTTTATTCCACTGTTACTTGCACATAAATCCCCTCCCCGGCAAGCTAAAACTGAGATGTTAACTTCATAATTATAGTTTTATGATACAGACATCATTAGTGAATGGACTATGACAGAACACAGGCTAAAACTGGATTATAAGATGAGATTCCATAGAAATGTGTCATGGTCCAGAAAAAGCCCCTGGATATTTTAGCAGAGACTATTTAGGCCTTCTGGGAAGGATTCGCTGTCCATAGGCTGTTTCCAAAAAATAATCATCGCGTGCCACATTAGCAGAGACTGTAAAGTAGGTTTCCAGAAGGGCTAATAAAAATTCAGTCTACGTAAATGTTAGAAACCTTCACTGTGGGGTAAGAACAGATAACCAGCATGTGATTAGGACCCTGTCTTGGGCCTCATTACAAGAAAGACAGCAGATACAGAGCAGAGCTTGAATTGAAAAATTGAGTTCCGGAAAAGTAAACTTTCTGCACTTCAGTCATCTCCTTTGTTATAAACACCTCACTCTGAAGGGTTTCTGTGAGGGTTAAAATAGGTTTAGAACATGCATGTCTCAATTTCATATCAAGAAATAAATATTACTTAATTTAGACCAAACAATTATAAAAATATATTTTTTTAAGTAGAACAAATAGAACAGTTAAAAAATTGCCATTATTTAACAACTTACATCCCCTCAAGATTAGCATTTTGTTGGACTATTAGAGGTTGCCTTTCCTACAGGTGAGTAAAATGATTCAGGAATGCATGTAGAAATTTCACAATTATTATATAGATCTCAATATTGACAAATCTGTTATTTTAAAACTTAAGGGCCTTGATAAAAATGTTTCTAAGATGCTCTTCCAAAAAAAACCAGCTGACCACACTGCACACATATGAAGATTACTCTTCGGATTACGGAGACGGACACAAGTGTTAGAGTCAAGTCTTCTTTATGTCCCAGCTCTCAGCTTCATGGTCTGCCTGATTATGTCTAATAAAAGTGCCGCACTGTGTAATAGGTACCAAAATTGCTATACCACTGCAGATTGAAATTTATTAGATTAAGGTTCAGAAATATGTAAACCTCACTCACTAGGCCTGAAATAGTAAGATCTTTCAGTAGAATACTTTCATGCACATCCTCTGCTTCAAACGACCAGGTTATCCACAGGGGTACCTGCTTGGGAAGGAAGTAGTTATACTTTTCTCATTACTCAAAACTGTCTCTATTAAAGTAATTAGACATGGATATTTCTAATATACAGATACAATCAGAATAAACATTATGTTACTTGAGAAGAAACAATACAAAGCAAGTTTTAAAGAAATGTAAAATTTTAAATATAAAAAACGTCACCTAGAAACAAATTCTGAATACATCTTAATAAAACACACTACAAAAATCACTCAGAGTTGGTAAAATAACCATTATCCTAATTTTCAGATGAGAAAATGGAAGTTCAGAGAAGTTAGGTGTGTAATCATAGGTCACATTCTTAGCAAGGGACAGGGCTGGAACTTGCACCCAGGTCTTCAGGTTCCAAAATCATGATTACACTTCAGAGAAAAATTCATCATAGGTTACTACAGACACACTGTTGAAAATAAAGCACGTGGTCTCAGAATCCTATTACTGCATAGTCTACGAATGTCTTGTTGCAATAATTTAGTAAGTTGCAGGGCTTCCAACAACCTCATAACAGGTTAAATATCTTCAGCCTTTTTTGTCTTCTTTTCAGTATTTCACGTCATACTGTATACAGAGCACCCCAGAGAACTGTCTACAATGATGGAAAGAGCCTACATCTGCACTGTCCAAAACAGTGGCCAATACCCCCATGGGGCTACTGAGAACTTAAAATGTGTCTATGATGGAGAAACTGAATTTTTGGTTTTATTTAATTTTAATTGATTTTAATTTAACATGCTACATGTGGTTGATGGCCACCATATTGTACAGTGCAGCTATAGACCATATAGTGCTATTAACTCTATGTTTTGAGACCTGTTTCTTCTAATGTACAGCAACGGAAGATACAAATGCGAAAGAAAGAAAGAAAGAAAGAAAGAAAGAAAGAAAGAAAGAAAGAAAGAAAGAAAGAAAGAAGGTAAGAAAGAAAGAAGGAGAGAAAAAGAAAGGAAGAAAGAAAGAAAGAAAGAAAGAAAGAAAGAAAGAAAGAAAGAAAGAAAGAAAGGAAGGAAGGAAGGAAGGAAGAAAGGAAGGAAGGAAGAAAGAAAAAGGAAGAAAATTAAAAGAAACAGTTGAGATCTGAAATAAGGCGACCATCTCTGCAGCACAGGTATGGAGTCAAAACAGAATCAAGGGCCAGCCAAGTTTAGCATCTGTGAGAAGGCAGGGCTGGCTGAGAATTCCCAACCCAGGAAGTATCAGAAACTTAAAGTGATCTACACCAGCTTCAGCAGTAAAACAAATTTCATCCTATTCAAGGTTTGGTCAGTTGTTCCAATCTGTGACCAAACTCTGCGTAGGGTTAAAGCTTAGTTTAAACATGGAAAGTAGAAGCAAGCAGGTGCAGCCTCGAGGTCAGGACATGGGCCGTAGTCTCAGTGAGCTCAGTGCCTAGACGTTCCAAGTTCCCTGAATCTGAGGGATACGAGACCTAGTTCAGGTCTGAGACTTCTGGAGAGTTTGGATGGAGAAAACTGTAAAACTGCCAATAAGAGGGGGGTAAAAGCAGGTAGGGTAGAAATAAAACCTTCCACTCAATATAACCTATAAGTAATAAATAGGCAGATAGCCTACAATCTTAAAAAATAACTGATAAATTTACTTTAGACAAAATGAAAACAAGGTAATCTGAAAATATTTTTAGAAATACATTTGCTTAGCATCTTTACTGAACACAAGGAAGAGATAGCACTCATCAAAACAAACAAGAAATCATGAAACCAACATGAAGAAATTATGCAAGAATGGGTGAATTTAAAAAAAATAGAAATCCTAAGAAATGATCATATAATTTCATTGAAACTGAAAACTTAAGGTAAACTCCAATCTGAGGTACTGTAAAGAGAAAATTAGTAAATTCAAAGATAACGTAGAAAACATCATCTAAAAGGTAGACCAAAAAAGGTAACAAAATAGAAACTTTAAAAACTTGGTTAAAGATGTTAGCTGGGAGACTCCAGCGTATCGTAACAGCAATTTCAGAAAATAAGGAATAAAGTAAAAACGTAAAATGAAGCATATAAGCGAAAAAAACTAGTAAGCGCAAACACAACCTAACTAGATGCTTGATCCAACATACTCCTGAAACGGGATGTGGGAAGGTTACCAGGGAAGGCTGATAAATAGCCTCCAAGAATATAATAACTGATAAACAATGGTAACTAACATAATAAAAATGGAATCACAAGCAACAGTGATTGATGAAGAGGGAATTCCTATAATGAAATAAAAGGACACTAGGAAAGCGAGTAATCGTTTACATGTAAGCACATAAATGCATTGCCTTGAAGCAGCGAAAGTAACCATCATGGAATATAAGATATCGATACAATTTACAAATATAATTGGAGACAAATCTCTTTCTTTCCTACTTGGATAGATTGAGTCAATTACTACAACGAGGAGGATTTAAAAAACTCAATTAATAAACTCAGTTACACGGACGCATCATTGAGAATCCTACACCCAGCAAATAATATTCCTTCCAAGCTTGTCGGAAATATTTTCAATATTTAGCTGTACAATTAAAAGATGACTTACATTCACTTATAAATTACCAAAAGGAAGACTCTAGTCTGGAAACTGGGACCTTGCAAGCCCCCTGGCACAGCCAAAACAAAACAAAACAAACAAACAAAAAACCCAAAGGTAATAAGTAGATAAAAATTAAAAAAAAAAAAAAAAAAGACTCTAGCTTGGTCTTTCCTTTGCTCAGCCTATAAATAAAACAAAAACTCTTCAGACAAATAATATTGCTCTTTTCTGCAGATACTAACAATTTTTATTTTCCTCCATTAGAAAATACTAACTGACGTTTGAACATTAGCAGGAAACTGCTTCTATTTTGAAGATGTGGGGGGGGAAGAAAGAGTATCTTGCAGGAGAAAATTCTTATTACAAACTAAGCGCTATTCTAACACAATCTCTAGTCCGAGATATCAGTAGCATTTCATTTACAATCTCATTTCCATTCTAAAACATAAAGAACAGAGGTACATTCGCAGTAAGAAATATCCAGCCCCTTCCTAGCCATCCACGAACTTCCCCCAGTTCCCCGCAACTGTATTTGAATTCTTCCCCATAGTCAGTATGTGATTGAATAAAAGAAAATATGTTGCCAGAGTAACCAAGAGTTCCGTCATCACTCAGACCTGTGTTAGCAATGACCGAAGCCCACAGTCTTCAGGAAACGACTCAGCGTGATGAAAGCCACCATCGCCTTGATTCTGACAGGTTGGCGGATATTTTCACCAAAACAACTCATGTTGGGGTCATAATTTGTACACAGTTACACACTACACTGCTGTGTGAGTAAAATTTCAGTGCACCATTGGAGTATTGTACCTTCCACGATTCATTCTTATAAAACCAAAAGATGTGTAATTTAGTCACCCTCTAATGTTTATTTCCATTTGCAGGTATAATCACACTTTGAAATTGGCTGACACTGTAACGGTATAGAAGAAGCTATCTAAATCTTGCTAACTTTTTAAAAATATTTATTTATTTATTTATTGGCTGCATTGGGTCTTCATTGCTGCGGGCTGACTTTCTCTACTTGCAGGGAGTGGTGGCTACTTTCCGTTGCGGTGCGAGGGCTTCTCAGTGCGGTGGCTTCTCTTGTGTGGGGCACGGGCTCTAGACGCACATGGGCTTCAGTAGTTGTGGCACATGGGCTCAAGAGTTGTGGCTCATGGGCTCTAGAGCACAGGCTCAGTAGTTGTGGCACACAGGCTTAGTTGCTCTGCAGCATGTGGGATCTTCCCGGACCAGGGCTCGAACCCATGTCCCCTGCATTGGCAGGAGGATTCTTAACTGCTACACCACCAGGGAAGTCCGAGCTTGCTAACTTTTTACCTTACTTTTTTTATTACTCTTGTACAGAGAGACACACATATAACCTAAACTAATTGTGACTTTATTACATTTATACTAAGATATTTTGCGGTCAGTGGGCACACATTTATTTGTAATTAGATTTTTGTTTTAATCATACTGAGGACCCAATCAATTTAAAATCTGCTAAAAAGTCTAAATAGGCAGTAGAATGTTATGCAATTATAGCACAATTTGCATAACAATATTGGGCAGTAAATACATCTGTAAGTATGTATTTCTCTAAGGATTTTCTTCTAGATGGGGGCTTGCCTTGCTCTGTTTCCCAGTGTGCAGGAGTCTTCTGGCAGCACCGCAGTTCCAGTGAGTTGGCTTCCTCTACGTGCTCTTAAATTCCCTTTCTCTGTGCCTTGTGACGTGTCCCAACCTATGGCCTATCATGCGTGGCCTCTCTAGAGCGGACCTCGCATTCAGCTACTGGTGCCTGAACCACCTGCTGCGTTTACATAACAGGCCGATCCTGGCCGGCAGCCTGCAGTGGCCACCCGCCCTCACTGGCCAATGTCAGCATCTGTCCTGTGTTCCTCACCTGCCGGAGCAGTGCAGTAGCCCTGTGTACCTGCCAGGCCCAGCAACCCCCACAGCACCTGAGACCCAGTGCTCACAGACGTCCAGAGGTCAATTCTGTCTGCGTTGTCAGGGGAAACAGCACAGGAGAGGGGGCTGGGTTTTGGGCAGGGGAGAGGGGGGTGTTGTCCTTAAAAAACCAGTTTTTATTTTCAGAGATGTCTCCTTGTATTCTCCCAAAGAAAGCAGTGTTCAGTAAAGAGTAAGACATGGAAGCAACCTAAGTGTCCATCAACAGATGAATGGATACAGAAGATGTGGTACATATATACAATGGAATATACTCAGCTGTAAAAAGCAATGAAACTGGGACATTTGTAGAGACATGGATGGACCTGGAGACTGTCACACAGAGTGAAGTGAGTCAGAATGAGAAAAACAAATATCGTATATTAACACATATATGCGGAGTATAGAAAAATGGTACAAATCGACCAGTTTGCAAGGCAGAAATAGAGACCCAGATGTAGAGAACAAACATACGGACACCAAGTGGGGAAAGCGGGGAGGGCTGGGGGGGAATGAACTGGGAGACTGGGATTGCCATATATACATTACTAATAAGAGAAAAAATACTACATTGTACACTTTAAATATATGCAGTTTATTGTCTGTTAACTGTATCTCAATAAAAGTTCTTTAAAAAGAATAAGAAGGAGAATGTGGCAGAAAAGAAGGAGAAGGGGGGATGGAGGAGGAAGAAAAGAAACAAGAGGAGGAGAAATGAAAAGGAAGAGTTATATTAAAGGCTGTTTGTCATTAGAGGTGAAGTCATAGAGAATTTTCTCTGAAAAAGATGTTAGAAGCCAACTTGGAATTGAAACTTCCCTTTTACATATTTAGTGAATGATTCGGCTCTACTGGAGGAGGCAAACGGGAAATGAGACATCATGATTTTCCCCGGCAGCTCAAGGAGCTTGCATCGTTTACTCGTGATTTATCGATGAAAGGATCAATAGCACTTTCTCTGTTTCCAGCTATTATTTCAGCAAATAACAGTGTAACCTTGCTTGGATTCAGTGCCCCAGACACAAAAGGAAATGCAATTCATCAGTCTACCTTCCATCGACATCCTGTCCCAGACTGGTCGTTTCATGGACAGATTGCAGAGCCGGTGAGGGACGGAACTGATTTCCACTTTTCTTTTTGCTGGAATTTACTTTACTCCTCACATGACAGTGTTCAGCCTTAGGCATTTCGCAAAAATGTAATCACATACACTTTTTAAGTTAGGAAACGTACTGTGTTTATGCAGTGTTTGCCATTTAAAGTTACGTTGCTTTATATATAATTTTTCAGATAATGATCTTGACATTGGGTATTGATAGATATTGAGATCTTAGTTCCCTGACCAGGGATTGAATCCAGGCCCTCGGCAGTGAAAGCGCAGAGTCCTAACGACCAAACTGCAAGGAAATGCCCAACAAATGTCAGCTTTTAAAGTACTAAATCAATTATATCTAATATGATTTCTCTAAACCATATAGCTCCACATTCAATAATAAGAATTTTTGTCAATTTCCATTACCATTGCTGGAAAACAGCACTGAACTTCATCTGAGAAAAATTTGTTTACAAGTTTATTGATAAGAGTTTACTTCCCTAAGGATACGTGGAATCAGAGAAATGCAACACGCCAGTGACAGAAATACAAAGCTGTCCAAAAAACCATGAAAGAGTAGAGGTTAACTGTCTAACCACAGAAGGATAATGGAATGAATTATGGAATATCAAAGCAATGAAATATTCCGCAGATATTCAAAACTGTATCTCTGAGAAATTTATAATAATATAGGGGAAATATGATGCTTACTGGTAAAAATAAAAAAGCTAATTAGAATATGATATGCTTACGTACACCTATGAAAATCCCTGAAGGTGAACATAGATAAAACATTAGAAAAAAATATACTAAAGATTAAAAGACACTACTTTTGAATGATGATATTTAAAGTGGGTTTTTCTCTTATTTCCCCTTTTTGTATCTTCTAAATTTTCTCTAATAAGAAAGAAAATCATTTTTTAAATAAGAAGCTGTACAGATTTTTCTCCTTTCTTTCAGTTGGATCTCCCCAGTATGGCTTTACTACTTTATAACAGAGACATTTTCTGATCTGGGAAATGATCTCACAAAGTAGGGAAGCAAATTCAAAAATCAATGTTCATTTGTTTTAAATTACATGTGAAAGGTAACGCAAAAAAAAGGGAAAACTTGGAAGTCCTGTCATTTTTTATTTAAATCTAACATGGTGGATAGCATGTGTGTAGCTATGAAGTGTTACTTTGAAATCATTTCTTTTCCAAAGTGACAAACTACCAAATGAAAAAGAAGAAATGTTTGTGAAAAAAGTAATTTCCGATATTGCTAGATGGAAATATAACAGGTTTAGCTAAGCAAGGACTAAACAAGGGATCATTTATATATTTAATGAATCACATAGGGAATAAGTTATTTATAGAACTGTAATTTAGGTGTATTTGTTAAAATTCACATGAATTAAAAATAAAAACATTATCACAGCACAGTTATTGCTTTTTAAAATGTATTATTTCTTTAATAATCACTATTTGAGAAACTACCCTTTAAAATACATCTTAGGGTCTTCTTCTGTGTAGAACATATGATACCTAATAATGTCATGTGAGCTCTTAATTTAACCATTTGAGAAATAATGTAGTATAATTTCCTACCATTTTTCATCTGTCTTAGCCATTTGTGATACTCTTGACCATAACTTACAATCAAAACAACAATAACAATAGTAAAAGGATTGACAAACCATGTATCAATTCTTAACAGGATACAAAGATTTTCTGGGATAACAGATTGAAATGAATTTTCCAAATAGTTTACTCAGTTGATGGCCTGTTCCAACGCACTAGACAAATTCATTGCAATTCATTGTTATTTCATACAACAAAGCTAGAGTAGCACTTTCAGAATAAAGCAAATTTCCCGTGAACTGAAGGTGGCACACCTTGCCCTATTTTGTGACAGAGATTGCCAAAAGAGGAGGAAATGTATATCTTCTTCTTATTTAAGGACCTAGAGTTTATATTTATTTAAGTATATATTTGTTTGATTTAAGTTAATAGCTCTAAGATAAAGAGTGTGATGCAAAATACATACAGTGAGTGGCCTAGGACAGCTCGCCTCTGATGCTCTTGACAACATCTCAAAGCACGACATTATCATAATTATTTTTGGAGAGAATACTAACTAGTACATAATTTAACTTCTAATACTGAATGACCTAAGTCTCATTTTCTAATCAAAGTTTCAATTCTCCTCCTCCGTGTCCTAGATTTTCTGGACAAATGCAGTCTCAGAAATATATACAAACTTAGAAAAACACTGATGCACTCCAAGGGAAAATACACTGGTGTGTGTGTGTGTGTGTGTGCATGTGTTGCGGTGGGGGTCAGAGTGGGGAGACAGAAAGAAAAATGGGAGAGAAGCCAGGATATCTAGATAGATTTAAACTGTATGAAAAATACATACAGAAAAATGAAAGACTGCATGGAAATGTTTCCATAGTCCTGAAAGTGTTTTAGCAATATCTGTACCAGAGTAATCCGCTGCCTTCTGTATGGTTAGGCTTGCTTTTAAGAGCCTCCCAATCTAGAAATCTTCATTTTGTACATAAATTATCATTCCTCCTTTTGAGTACAGAAATTGAAGGAGATTGAGCTTGTGGGTTTCTAACGACAAGATGGGTTCCAGAAGTTGTTCTACCACGCACGCAGTCTCTGCATGCCTCATTGTGAGCTGACTTGCCCCTGACCCTCGAGGAGGAATACAGAAAGTAAAAGCAGTTTCTTTGAACTAATGTGATAACACCTGCGGAGCCAGAGTTGAACAATTTACTAGGTGGCATACAGCAGGTGTTCCGAAACTCACAGTCTGTGTCCATGAGGCCAGCACAGATGCCGTGAGAACGGGAAAGGGAGACACTGGACAAGGAAAAGTCAGGCAGTAATGAAGTGACAATAAGTTCGCGAAGTGACACCGTCAGGGTTGGCTCCGTAGCAGAAGTGAGTCTCTCCAGCTAGGGGTCATCCCCTGTCTCTCGGGGCTTCCTGAGTCCTCTGAGACGTTAACAATCTTACTTTTTCATTTCACGGTAAGCCTTAAAACCAACTTTGACAGGGTTAACGGTAAACCACTCTTTTTCAGCAATCACTACCATATGAGAGGCATTGTAAAAGTATAAGCGTTTAGCGTTTCAAGTGCGTGTTTCTCAAAGTGGCGAACCTTGGAATTGTCAGGGACTAAGAAGAAGAGGTCTAATTAGTTACGTGAGGTCTGTGAGTCCCAGATTTTCCTGATCACCTGAGGCCTTAAATATGTCTTTGCCAGCCCCTGCCTTAGAGAGCCAGCAGTCTCAGCAGGAAGTATGGAGCGTATGACGACAGGATTACCTGCGGTAACTTTCAGCACCAGGCACGTTTGGCACAAACTGCTTTGAAGGAAGCTGGCTCCCAGTATAACGCTCAGAAGAGTCAGCGTTCTTCCCTAAGGCCAGAGGCAAGAAGAGAGATTTGCTGGGCTCCAAAGCCCCTAATGTTTTACTACCCCGAATAGGACCCCATGACCACCCACCTCCAAGCTCCATCCAGTGTGGTAACCAAGTAACCGAGTTCAGTTACTGCACCAGGCAGCTTGGTACTGGTTATTTACATTATTGTGAAATCAACACTCTTGTGTGTGGAATTCCAATTTGCAATTCTATCCTCCTTATCCTGACTTTTTTTCATCTAAACAGAACTGTCTTGCCTCTGTATATAAGAAGGCGTTGAAGAGGCAGTTAGTAAACTGAACTATTTGAAATTTAGGACACTTTTGGACATGTATGCAGACAATAGGAAGCTTATTTGAATCTGGTAGTGCTTTAAAAAAATCAGAGGACTTCTTGCTCCAATGTGAAAGCAGGCCCTTTAGCATGAATCTAAACAAAGGAATAATTTCCTCTTTTTCTTGATGCTGATTCACTCTGCAGTCATACTTCTGAGTCTCAGCCTAAGGCTTTTGAGGACGTGGGGAAAATATGTCCCGAAATGGACCCATTTTAAATGTCACGGGGGCTTGCTGGCTGTTTCATTGTTGGCACTCGCAATGTTCTCAATCAGCACTTTAAAGCCAACAGAGCACATTCATCCCCACTGACTACTTTTAAACAAATTGCAGATTTCAGTATCCAGCGGAAATGCAAAGGCACTAGCATGGAAAGATTGCAAAGCAACTCTTCCAGTGTCTGTAATCTGGCCAAGTCAAAGAATAAAAAAGCTCCCCACCTACTTCTTCACGTTCACTCAGACGGGGGAGGGTTGTGTACTGGCCTATTCCGTCTTCTGGCTCTTTCCTAGCTGGGCAATCTCACCTCACTGCAATTTCCCTTTAGCCTACCCTGCTCCAGATACACAGCCCCCTTTTTGTTTCTCAAGACTGACTGCTTCTCCCCCTTAAAGACACCAAGGCCCCGTAGAGAGACCTTCTCTGATAACTCTGTATAAAATATCTACTTCTGTCTACTTTCTATCGTATCACACTATTTTTTTTTCATAGGACAGAGACTTTAGCTGCCTTATTTACATGTGCTTGCCCAATACGTATACCAGTCCCTGGACCCCAGAAGGTGCTAGACAGATAGTGAAGGAATGACAGTAAATCTCCTGTACCTAGTATTCCCCTAAACAGTAGAGACGCAAAGTTGAATCAGATGCGGTAAACTCACAGAACGTACCAAACCAGAAGAATGTTAGACAAATTTAAAATCCAAGCTTTGGGTTTTAGAAAGATCACTGTGGATGGGTAACGTATGAAAATGGATTGGAAATGAGCTGGACTGAAAGTCGGCTAAACACTTTGGAGGCTGTAGTGGTAAAGCAAACAGAAAATTATGAGGCTCTGAAGTAAGGTGGTGAGATAGGGAAAGACAAAGGAACTGATCCCAAAGATGTGAAGGAGGGTGAATTGATTGTAAGAAATGGGGAAGACGTTGAGTTTTGATCTTAGATTGCAGTCTTAGATAGCTACATAAATAAAGATGACATTCACTGAAATAAGGATATAGTGAAAGGACCGTGTTGTTGTGAAAATGTATAAGAAGGGGAGAAAATATTATGTGTTAAGATTCTAACCTATTGAGTCTGAACTCTCCAATATGCATGTTTTTTCCATACCACCAAGCATTTAACTCAGTTCTCCAGGGACAGCAACAGGGTGTTTCACAAATTTAACTTAATTCTGACACTATCTATCTGGAGTTAACCATCACATCCCACAGGCTAAGGGCTAAATCCCACAAGAGAGCCCCTCCCCTCCCCGCCCCCCACCCCCCCCAGCACCAATCCCACATCCAGGTTGTCACCTGCGCCTGATTCACAAGCTGTAGAGGTTCCAACGCCCCGCTCCTGGGGGTCCATTCGCTAACTACAGCAGCTCACAGAATTCAGAGAAACGTTTGCTTCAGAGATCCCCAGTTCAGTATACAGGGTATTATAAAGGACACAGATCAACAGCCAGACGGAAGAGATGCATAGCGTTTGGTCTAGAGAAAGGGGTGGGGAGTCTCCGTGATCTCCCAGTGTACCCCTCTCCCCACATCTCCACGTGTTCCCCAATCTGGAAACTCGCTGCAGCTCGTCCTTGTGGGTATTTTTGGAGGCTTCATTTCTTAGGCATGGCGGATTAAATCCTTGGCCATTAGTGACTGGACTCAATCTCCCCTCCCCGGAGGTGGAGCCAGGATAGGGGCTGGGGGTGGGGATGACTGAAAGTTCCAACCCTCTAATCGCGGGATGGTCTCCACTAGCAACCAGCCCTCAGCCTTGGGTTACCTCGGGGTTTTCAAAAGTCACCTCGTTAACCTAACAGAAGACACCCACGGCTCCCACCATTTAGGAAATCCCAAGGATTTAGGAGTTCTGTGCCAGGAATGGAGAAGAAGATCAAATACATATTCCTCTCGGTAAACCGCACTAGGACAGCTGTCTGCTGGGTCCAGAAGTTGAGATGTTCGGGCGCTCTTTGATGTATGTATCTGAATGTGGAGATATAGGTTAGAGGTTTAAATGGGGTATCTTTGGTACATATGGAGATACTACTAAAAACCATAGAAAGAAAGGAAATAAGCCAAAAAGCATTGGTAGAAATAAAAGACACGAAGGTCAAAGACAAAATCTGAAGGTGCAAATCGGCACTCGTGGAAACAATGCAACCTCAGGTGTCAGAGGGTGGCTGGCTTCGCCATCATGAAAGGAATAAAAATTTCCACTGCACCTGGCTGAGTCGGTTGCTCATAACAGCATAATTATAAAGTAGAACAGTCCCCTTGGGAGAGCCATGTGCTGAATGGAAGAGCTGGAAGAAAGCCAGAAACTACTATCTTCTGAATATACTGGGTACCAATGGAGCATAGCCTTTGGTAACTGTTACCCTTTAAGGAAAACAAAGCAAAACAAAAAACAAAGAAAACCTTACACTCACCAAAAATGTAAAATTCTATCCTTAGAAGAGTCAGAATTGTCAATATCATTTTGTAAGCTAAAAAAAATAGAAAATAAGATATGTTTTAATTCCGTCTGCTAATGTGTCTGATCCTTCTCCCAGACAAGTCATCTCATTCTATAAGTGCGTACACCTGAGCTACAAAACTTATTACGGTAGCATGTTCACTGAGTATGTACAAACTTAAAAGTCCCGGGATTAAAGCATCGTAGTTTTTAACGGCCATTGAAAGCTCCCGTCTCACCTCGTCACCTCACTCTGTTCTAAACCATCACATGAGGGATGTGGATACTCTTACTGATGGTTTGAAATGAAACCTGGAATTGCACTTCTTAAATGGCAATTGGTGAATGAGAGCAAAAATTAAAATTTGTAATTAAAAATTTAAAAGCAGCAGGCTGTTTTACTGCATAGAAAACTACGCATGTAATGACGCTTTATTTCAGTGAATATAATTTAACATAGACTTTGAACCTCTATACAGCCTAGCTTGCATTCTCTCCTTCCTTCTCCCGTCTCTCTTTTCTAACCAAATAACCAAGTCAGTTAACGAACAACTAACTAACCCTGTCTTAGACGCTGAGACTCCAGCAATGTACTAGACAATGTGCCTGCTTTTGTACGGCTCACTGTCAAGTGTACACACTGCTGCTCCGGCTGGGTTTCTGCACGACTTCAGTCCCTCCTGGTTTACTTTGGCAGATGCCTGATGAGGGCTCTCCCCTAGTCTACTTCTAACAAAAGAGCCCTGTCCTGATCTAGGACACTAAACCAGCTGCTCCACCCGCCTCCCAAAGCAGGCAAACCCGCATGTCTCCTGTTCTGGTTCTAGAACAAGTTCTGCTTCGCATTTAGCTCCTTCTTCAACATTTGAGTTTTTCTTCATTAATTCTGGCTCCAGTGAGGAAAATCCTTTCTAGAGGAAGTAGTATTTGAGCTGGGACATGATAGAAAAAGTATATGGATTCATTTCTAGTTAAGAAAAGAGCGTGAGGAAAGGTATGAAAGTCTGCCCTGATGCAGCAGAGAAGAATTACATGGATAATTTTTAAATACTAACAATGTCTGGGGCCGCAAAAGGAATGAGATATGATAAAGGTGGTATAAATACAGTAGAGCATGGATTTTCATAGACTTTATCATAATGGGAGAAACAATGGCCCCGTTTTTGAGCCATACTTGCTTGGAAGCATGCCTGCGCTTAATAATCTGCTCTGTCATTCACTCCACACAGACTCAGTGAAGTGATGGTACCCTTAGCACCGTCTTACAGAGAAGGTAGCTATCACTGAGAGAGGTGGGATTTGATCCCAGCTCCTTCTCACCCCCAAAGCACCTGCTTTCACATTAAATCGCTTGGACAAGCCACGACGCCTTCCGGCACCTTGAGAATCTAAGTCCTATTTGTCATACTGCTCCCACAGGAAAATAGGTTATAACTTCTGAAAAATTAACTTTCAAATGAACTTCTAGGACACAATCTATTTATAACTAGATGGAATTGTCTATGTAGTTTAAAATGCCCTCTCTCCTCATGCAAGATGATGTTTTCAACAGAAATTGCAAAATCGCTAGATATGTGAAGTCTTGAGGGAGAATATATGTCCTGATATAACACACTTTCTAATTCTAACCTGTTCTGAAAATGTACCTGAGCATTGTTTACTTATTTTCTTCTTTTCTACTAATTCATATTTACCCGAGACATATCTTGAGAGAACTGTCATTGTCTACAAAATGAAGTATACGAAAAGGAGAGAGTAAAAGATAGTTACACTGCATGAACTTACCATTCACACCTAAGTTTGGATTCTAAATTTTTAATAACCTTTTACTTTCAAAGCCTTTGCCACTTAAACTTTTGTTTTACAAACTTTTTCCCCTTGTAAAGCAGGAATGAACGAATCTCTCCCATCTAAAAACCACCCCTGCCCCCAACACACACACACACACACACACACGCGCACACACACACACAAAATCATGTTTCTAGTGTTTCCATTAATCAGTGAGAACTGACCCATCCAGCAGATACGGAGACCCACCTGTGTGCCAGGCACTGGGTCAGCGGCTGGGGCCCAGGGCTGGTCCCGGAGGCAAGAGGTATACGAACAGGTCCACATGCTGGCTTTACATTAAGGCAGCCCTCTGGACCAGACAGCTGTCTTTTACAGCACAGACCTTCCTGGGACACCGCTACACCACTTAAAATGTGAACGACTTCACGTTTCTCCTGTTTTCCTATGTGTGCTTTACAGTTACTGATTTAAGGAACCCAAAACAGTACATGTCGTCCTGTTTGTGTTTTTAAAAGTTGGTGATGCGCGTTAAACATTGTGAGCATCAACGACTTCAAGAAAAATAACAGCATCGCCAGGGATGTTGTCCCAAGAATCAGTCAAGCATAAATCTACGCCTTTAAAGGGAAAAATACACAAATCCAATATTTGTGTATTTTTCCCCTAAATTATTATCAGGATAAAAATTTGTTTTTAATTGTCTACTCTTCATATAAGAGCTTTACTGAAATTTTAATTGCAGGGTCTTTTTAAAAATATATACTGGCTATTTTTATAGCACTGGAAATAAATACTAAATTTTGAGATCTGTATATTAATAAAATCAGAGGGACTCTGTTTCATTCAAAACACTCCTAATTTTGTGATATTTCCACCAGGTTGAGTCCTTGTTGCAGCCATGAAGGGAAAAGAGTAATGGGCTTCTATTCTGTTAAATAATAAATGTTTAACACTTCCAACATATTTCAGATTGCATTTATGGATACCTGACGGAGTTTTATTATTGATACTATAAATGCAAACATAATTCTAATTTAAATTTGGAGCTCTCAGTGATTTCAATATTAATGTGAAATCTCTCCTTGCTGATTTATTTCAGGACTTCCCTCAAGTAACCCGAAGGACCTAAGCTTCTGCTGCATCTGGAAACCCTGCTGAAGAGCGTGGCAGAGCTGCACTCGCTGCACATCAAGGGAAAAGAAGAACACGTCAGGGGTGTTCAGACTGTGACGCATCATGGCTAAGGACTGGGAAACGAGAACTAGGCTACCTAGGGTCACATATTGGCATGACCATTTACTAGCTCTGTGACCTTGGACCCCATCCTCCAAGTGAGAATGATACGATGAAAAGACACAGCTCACACAAGGCTCCTAGGCTAGTGCCTGGCAAAAATAAGAGTTCAGTATAAACAACCAACCTATCACAAAATAAACTGACAGTGCTGAGAGGACGCTAAGCACCTTATACGGACTGTTTCATTTAATCCTCACAACTCCACCAAAAAGTATGTGCTCTTGTTACCCTATCTCGTATGTAACCGACACTGAGTTAAAGAAAGGGAGAAAGAGAAGGGTGGAGGGAGGAAGGAGAGAAGGAAGATTAAGCTTCTTAAAATGAAACGATTAGATAACAAGAGGACGTGTTTGGGGACTGTGTTTAACAGTTCTGGATATTATACATTTATAACCGATTAGCTGAATATTTATAAGGAACTACATTTAATTACAGGCATTTAGCAATGACTCAGCGCCTAATTATAATGTCTGTTTATTTCCTGGGAATTTTATCTCTTCTCTCCATCCATTTCATGACACGTATAATTGCTGCCAGGAAAACAAAGCTAAGTCAGACTTTAGGTCAATCACACACACTTACTTAGTATCTCTTGCATGCAAATCACTGTGAATATCCCTGTTCCCGGAGGAGGGGAGAAGGGAACCGGGGAATGATATGATTAAGGATCTGGGAGAGACTGAACCAACAAAACCTGGTGGGGGAAATTAAAGACACAAGCCCCATCATTATGAATAATCAAGACAGGTTTTTAAAAACTTAGTTATAGCTTCAAAGTAAAAGAAAATTTCCATTTAAATAACCATTCACAGATTAAATACCTCTGTTCTATTAACATTTCCTTGGGCATTGTTCTTCCCTAGCTCTCCTCTGACCTCCTTAAAAGTTATCTACATCGCTTGCTTCTCAGAATTGCTCCTCAGGCAAATGCGCTGTGTTACATCTCCAAAGACAAGTAGAGGTGAAGACTGTTTCACAGTAAAATACCCCTTTTCGCAGCATTTTTAGTCAACCTCTGCTCACACCGGCCGTGCTTAACGCTGCGGATTGCTTGGTCTCCTGCATGCGCTTGACTGAGTTATCAATAAAGATGTAGAAAATAATTTGTGTATTTGCACAGTATACACATCATTCTTTCGTCATTCCGATAGACCTCATTTTGTGTCCTCCTCATAAAGCTGACTTTACGTGTTTTATTAAAATGTACCTGGGATTCACTGTAAGGTTTAAGAAAAAGAAGCAGCCTTAGAACTAGAAACATCTAGGTTTGCATCCTAGGGTTCTCCTCCCTAACTCTGTGGCCTTAGGCAAATCATGTAACCATCTTAGATTCAGTTTCCTCTTTTCTAAAATTGCAATAATTATCCTTGCCATAATTATCCCATAAAATGTCTGGAAAACCCAGATGGAATATATATGAATTTTTTAAAAAAAAGTTGGTGTTACTAGAGTATCTCTGATCCTGGTATAGTTTACTTTGTCTCTGAATTTAGTCCTAGAAATAAAAGATCTTTTCAACTAATTAAACAAAATGTGTGGCTGGTCACGCTGTTGATAGACGTCTCAGATGGGTGACCACCGATCCCACTAATTGCTTAGCCAATGACCCTGACAACTGGGAGCGAAGTCTCCAGTAGATCGAGTACCATACTCTTATGTATTTATTCCTTCCTCTCTTGATTGGACTGCGCCATAACCTTGGAGGCGCACTTACCTTATTCGCAAAGGCACAGAGCGCCGCCCACTGTTACCAGCTCATGTCACCAGTGTTTGGACAAACAGACCTGGGGACTCACGCCACCCTCCAACCTCCTCTCTAGTCCATCCTCCAGGGCCACTTCTCTGCAGGATGCTAGCTGCCAAGATCAGCTAACGCTATTTTTTGCCGTTAACTCCTCGTTGCCAACCACCCATGTGCTGTGGGATCTGCCAGAATTATTCCGCCAAAGCGAAAACCACCATCAACTGTCTGGTCCACCCGCAAATGCAGGCATCCTGCCCCTGCCTCTCTGGGTTTCCATTTCCACCACGAAGATGTGGCTCTGGAGGGTGTAAACCACCTCTGGGCAACCACCTGGTCAACCTCCAGAGACCTGCGGGCCCCAGAACGGAGTGGGCAAAAGGCTCACTCTCAAGCATGACAAGGAGCCTTCCAAGCCCAGGGGCCTTCTTCACTGCAGGGTCCCCTCCCACGTGTGGACCAAAAGGAAACAGTAAATAATAACGTTTCCTTTTACATCAAAAAAAAATTCTTTTGGAGGTGATTCATTTAGTTATTCATTCATTTATTTTTAACTCTCCAGTGGGAAGAATTTATTTCAACTTAAAAAATTATACAGAGGGAAGTAAGCCAGAGAGAGAAAAATAAATACCGTATGCTAACTCATATATACGGAATCTAAAAAAAGGTACTGATGAACCCAGTGACAGGGCAAGAATAAAGATGCAGATGTAGAGAACGTACTTGAGGACATGGGGTTGGGGGGACGGCGAAGGGGAAGCTGGGGCGAAGTGAGAGAGTAGCATAGACATAGATACACGACCAACTGTAAGATAGATAGCTAGTAGGAAGTTGCTGCATAACAAAAGGAGATCAACTTGATGATGGTGATGCCTTAGAGGGCCAGCACATGGAGGGGGGGAGGGAGTCGCGGGAGGGAGGGGATATGGGGATACATGTATAAGTACAGCTGATTCACTTTGGTGTACCTCAAAAGCTGGTACCAGAGTGTAAAGCAATTATATTCCAATAAAGAGCTTAAAAAAAATTATAGAAGTCTTCCCACAATTAGCTGGATTGAACTCTTCTTTGCTTCCAGGATGAATTCCAAACTCCTTGCAATGGCATTTAGAGAATTCATCACTTTTCCCAGAATATATTTCCAATCTTTATTTCTCATTTTTCTAAACTCTTATGCCTCAACAATATCAAGCTACTGGATTTTCTGCAAACACAACATACATTTCAATGCCTTTCTCACTTTATCATGCAGTTTCTCTACCCAGGGGTGTCCTTCCTTGCCTTCTCCATCTGCTGTCATCTTACCCCACTCCTAAGACATAATTCCCACTTTCTTCACGGGGAATGCTCTCCTAGACGGCCCACCTTAACCGCCCCGCCAGATTGACCCTGAGGAAGGTCAGTGGCTGTTTATCGTGAACTTTATGGAAGAGATTTCTTCATCGGGCTAAAAATTGAATATCTAGTTCAAATGATTTACATTTCAAAAGTCCTTTGTGATAACCCAATAAAATGTTTCCAAGCTTGGGAGGAAGAAATTGTCAGCATACAACTGGCTTTTATACGAATACAAAGGCCCAACACAACTAGAGTCTAGTCTATTTTGAATTTAGTTATATTTCCAAAGTTGACAGCCACTGTTCCATCCAGGACCAAAAGTTTTCACTTTGGGATCTCCCAAGACAAATTGTTCTAAAAAGTTGTCGAGAATTCTCTTTTTTGTTTGTTTGTTTTTAATACCATTCCATGTTAGCAGAAAAAAATTTTTTTTTCATAATTTTAAGTGTCTAGGTCTAGGTAGTTTAATAACCATGGTTCCATTTTGTTTTGTGTAAACTGGAGAGTGTTAATGGGTTCCTAGGATTCCCACCTCTGTAAGGAAGGCATGGTGGGTTGTCATAATTTCTTATCGTGATGGGGAAAAAATATTAATGCGTGAATGGTCACAGCTTCCTTCGCTCTACTGTCCTTGCTCGGCTTCTCAGCTATTTATCACGTTGAGTCTTGTGTTGGCCAGATTAGGGTATAGGTATCGAGTGGCAGAGTCAAAAAAACCCCAACAACAACAAAAACTGGATTCCTTACTTTAAGGTAGGCAACGTCTATTCTTGAAAGAAAAGAATAGATTCGAAACGCAGGAGGAAAAGGAGGACGCAATAGAGAAGACCAAGAGTGGGAGGAATTTTTAGAGAGAGATTTTGAAGAAGGAGAGACAACGAAAAGAGGAAGCAGGGAAAGAGCACAGAAACCAAAAGTTGGGGGAGGGGTGAAGGGAATCTGGGCGGCAGCCTTACCGTGTTTATCAGCTGTGGGGCGATGGCTGGGGATGCAGATTCGGGGGATATTTTGCTGTGGTTCATGGGACAACCCCTCGGCATTTTTCAAGAATACGCACAAAAATAATTTAATTTCCAGTTTTGAGATTGAGTTTCTCATGCGTGTCATACCCTATAGGACACCATTCTTTTGAAACGGGCCACGTGGTAGTTCAGCTTTGTTCAGGTTACCTGCTATAATACGTATCATTATTGTAATTGTCTCTTTAGTGGCTTGTCTTTCTCACTAGACTACAATCTCTGTGAGGATAGGGATTCTGTCAATCTTTTTTGTAACACCATCCTCTAGGACAACATCTGGTGAGTACTAGGTGCTCAATAAACATTCATTGAATGAAGAAATGAAGAAATGAATGACCATGATGGTACAAGCCTTGTAGCAACTGCAGTCGCGATAACACGGAAGAAAAGTCTTAAGGTAGAAAATGTCTTCAAAGTTCGGGACTGGTTATGTAACAATATTTTTTTTCCCAAAGGTGAGAACCAACACCGCCTACGGTTTTCTCCAGCAGCAATTTTCCTTTTTGCATGGGCAAGTTACACATCAGAGCACCCACACACAGTGTCTTGCAAAAGAGAACAAAGATGATATACAAAGCTTCCTGCTGATCCTAAGGGGGAAAATACACAAGGTAGATGGTAGAGATAATCAATGTGCTGGTGTCTATGATTTACTGCACTTATGTGATAATCAACTGTATTTGCAAACCCTATTTCCCCCCAAAGGTCATCATATGCAAATCAGAGACTTATAGTCTTAACATATGCTGATTGATTATGAGTGAAGCCAGGAGAAGTTTCAATGTATTTGCAACTCTAAAATTTGTAAGTCAAATTTTGTTGCATAGTAAATTATATTTTAATTGCTTTTGTTGAGGATTCTAATCAAGGGGATGCATTCATTCATTAGCCAGATATTTACTGAACATCATTATGTACCAGGTCCTGTGCATGTACTAGAGCCCGAGCAAAGGACAGACACAGTCCGTGCTCTCAAGGAATCGAGGCACACGCAGTGCAGTGCAGTGCAGTGGGGATGTGATGGAGGTGTGTGGGGAGGAAACGGGAGGTGAGCCTTATCTGTGCGGAGGAACCAGAGAATGGTTTGCACGTGGAGGTAACTCTAGAGCTATGTCAGGAACCAACTTTCTATGCAGGTGAATAGAAACACACAAATATTAGGACAAGGAGCTCAGGGTCAATTGAGGGCGTTTAGTGAAAGGCATGTCGTTCAGCATTGCTGAACAGTAAAACGTGAAGAATGACAGGATTTTCGGCTAGAAAGGTAAGCAGGTTCCTTGCTATGAAGCATGGATTTCATTCCGGGGGAAAGATTTGTATTCTTCTGATTGCATTGGGAAGGCTAAGTAGAGAGAGAGTAGTGAGACTGGAGACAAAGAACCTTAGAAGACCCTTGGAATTGTCCAGACGAGGAGTGATGAGGCCCTGAAATAAAGCAAAATTGTTAGTGGAAGAAATGAATGGCGAGAAGGAAACATCTTCAGGAATTTTCCACACTTCGTAACTGACTGGATATGGGAAGGGAAGCACGGATGTAAAAGAGGACTCCCGGCTTTCCAGATGGGAGGCCGTGCAGACAGTAGTGCCTACCCGTGGACTGGGGAATACTGAGAAGGACCGGAGGCTGATGAGTGCAGTTTGGGGCATGTTGCGTTTGAGCACATCTGAGACATCCCGGTGGTGATCAGGAGCAAACTCCTGGCTGAAGAAGGAAACCTGGGAGTGTTTTAGGTGCACGTGGCCATTGAACATGTGAAGAAGGTGAGAAGGGTTTGGAACATCTTAAAGCTGGCAGCACCAATTTGTCTATTGCCTGAATCTAGATGTTCACATACGAAGGTTTGTTGAAACAGTGGTTCACAAACGTTAGTTTCCTGCTCCGAAACATTTGTAAAATGTGAAACAAACTTAACAGGTACAAGGAAGCTTAGTGCAGCAGGATTTTCAACCTTGCTGACAAGTTCAGTGATGGTGTAGTCTCACAACTTTGGGGAGACACGAGGTATGAAAGGTCCTCCAGTTAACTGACTTCTTAATCCGTGGACTATAACTGATTAAAAGTAAGGTATATGTAGAAAAATGGTACAGATCAACCAGTTTGCAAGGCAGAAACAGAGACACAGACGTAGAGAACAAACATATGGACACCAAAGGGGGGAAAATGGAGGGGGCGGGGATGAATTGGGAGATTGCGATTGCCATATATACATTACTAATAAGAAAAAAATATCAAATTGTATACTTTAAATACATGCAATTTATTGTATGTCAATTCTATCTCAATAAAAGTTCTTTGGAAAAAAAAGTAAGGCATATCCTTGTGTATATGACTATCTAAACGTATATTTTAGCAACAGAAAACTGCTAAATGATCCAAGATCCTCTACCAATGTACTGTTTTGTATTTTTTTCACTCACACGTAGGCACCTGAGAAAACTATGGACGACGTCGCTTCGCTCTTCTTCTGGGGTTTAACTTGTTCCTTCATTCGAAACCTATTCCTCTGCTGCCTCATTTTGCCTGATTCTCTGCTTTCATTTCCAGGTGTGTTGGTGACCTTCCCTGATCTTGGAGAAGAGGCTGTTGAAGGAATCGGTCGAGGTAGGCGGGACACCGAGGCTTGTAATACAGGAAGCAATGTGTATTGTACCGGTGCAGGCCCAGTGGACTCGCATCCAAAGACTGAGCCCCGAAACAAAGAAAAGTTTCCCCTTTTATAAACCAGTTCCCGCGCTTTTTGGGAGCCTATAGCCATGTTTATCTAGGCAGGGGCAAGGTACAGAGGCCAGAGTGCAGAAGTTAGGTTTTCCCTTATCTCCTTGACTCAGATGTCTGGGCTGTTTAGGGCAGGATCTCTGTAAAAGAGGCCATAAGTTCCTTATTCCCTGAGGCTTGCATTCTCTTCTGTTTGCCTCTTCCTTCCCTGCTTTTATTATTAACCTGCCTCAAGGCCGGATGTGGAGGTCCTATGCGGTCCAGCAGTGCACGCCGCCCTGATCACCGCGACTATATTCTCTAGGGGCGCCTCCTACGTCGACTGCACGGGCCCTGCTGTGACGGCGCCGGCACGCGGGTGGCTGCCAGGCCCTCTCTCCCGTAGAGGCTGCCGGCCACTGGTGCAAGGGGCCGCGTCCTGGCTCAGCTGCATGCACGGCCCGACGTCCCGGGACTGGTGCCAGCCCGCGAGTGAGTGGGGCTGGGTCCCGTGGCACCTGGCTGCTTGGCCCGGGGTGTCCCAGGATGGTGCAGACCAGCTGCAGGGGGTCAGTCCCGGGCACTAACAGGCGGAGGGAGGCCTCCAGTATGGTGCTTGTCAGCAAGGGTGTCCTCACTGTAGAACAAACTCCCCAAGACTGCTGCTACCAATGTCTGTATCCCCAGGGGGTGTTCCCGTTGCTTCCTGCCTCCCTGTGAGGCGCTCATACCAGCGAGTGAGGCTGACCGGGGCTCCTTTCCGATTACTGCCTCTGCGTGCGTCCTTTAGGAGTGGCTCTTTGTTTCCTGCAGCCCTCCAGCTCACCTGTGTGCAAGCCCCGCTGGCCTTCAGAGCCAGATGTGCTGAGGGCTCATCTTCACAGTGCAGGACCCCCAGGCCTGGCAGCTCAATGTGGGGCTCAGACCCCACGGTCCTTGGGGAGACCCTCTGCAGCTGGGATCAGCCTGCCTCTGGTGGGTCGCCTGCTCCGGGGTGTGGGTCCTGACTATACTGCATTTCTGCCCCTGCCACCCGTCTCGCTGTGGTTCCTTCTCCACACCTGTAGTTGTAGGACATCTCTTCTGCTTGTCTTCAGGCCACTCTCGTCAGTAGCTGCTCTGTGAACAGCTGTGACACTGGTGTGCCTGAGGGGGGAGGCGAGCCCAGGGTCTTCGTGCTTCCCCATCTTGCCACCACTTTTCCCCTTTTAAAATGTATCTTTTTAAGACGGTTTCTTAAAAACCTTGAGAGGCTGAATTAGAACTGAAAATATCTGTATGGACTCAGACTTTTAAAAATATATACAGAGACAGATTTAGAAATAGTCATAAAGGTATGTACTTAGATCTCTCACTCTTTCTCTCCCTCTCTCCACACACACAGACACAGACACACACACACACACAGACACATGCACACACACACACAGACACACGCACACACACACAGACACACGCACACACACACACAGACACACGCATGCACACACACTTCCTAGCTTTGTCGATGAAATAAGCTTAGAAACAATAAAATTCCAGCAGCACTACGCACTCTGAGAATACATCTCTTGGTTTCCAAATACCGTGCTCCACTGAAAGGACCCGGACTTCCTGGGGACATGCTGGCTCAAGGCAGAAACAGGGAAAGAAAAAAATAAGCCTGGACATAAATTAAGCAATAAAATAGGGAAATGCTCACAGGCCGAAACATGTAATTTGAGCATTAACATAAATGAGTGTGTAGAATTACAACCTATTGAATGAAACAGTAACCTATGATTCCATATTGATACAGATAGATAAGTAGGTAGGAGAAACATTTCTAGGATTCTGTTATTCCATACTAATATAAAAATAAATAAATAAGATTTTTAAAAAATTTTGGTGAGTAAAGAAGGAATAATATACATGCGTAATCAGCATTTGACACCCATTTACAGTGGTAGCTGACAATGATGGAGGTATCAATATATTCTAAGACTGGTGAGTAAGATTTGATAAGGAAAATGTATTGAGGTAATATCAGAATAACGTACCACTAAACAGGATTGAAATTTAGACGGAAAATGATGATTACAGGTGCCTTGATGTAGTGCACTGAGAACAAGAACACAACAGTTTTTTTCCTCTCTCTTTTGTAGTCCTACCAAGAATGCAGGAAAATATTCTTGTATTGAGGTTCTGTTCACAGGAAAACATCAGTCAGACACAGGCTGAACGTCATCTTACGTGATGAAAAGACTGTAGGCTTTACGACCCTCAAGGGAGTAGGAGACAGGGGACGTGAGGGATCGTTTCAGACTAAAGGGGAGTGACGGCACCTACCAACAAAGTGCAGCGTGTGTTTCAGGTTTGGATCCCCACCCAGGAAGGAAAAAGGTATTACTTGATGCTTGGTAAAATCCAAATGGGATTTATAGATTGTATGATAGTGCTGTGCTGACGTGAAGTCACTCACTTGAGAGATTCTCTGGTGGTGATGTAAGACAGTGTTTATGTTGGAGGAGATACACCCTGGAATTTCAGTGTAAACCACATACTAAAGGAAAGCCTCACATAAATGCACGAACGTGACAAGAAGGCCATGTTCTATATCTGGTGCGCATCCGAAGCATGAGTTAATCAGGGTCTGGGAAGAAAAAGATGCACACTTGAATTGGGCACCTGGTGATAGCGAAATAAAGGAACTATTTTGTAAAATGTGGGGATTATGTGAAAAATCACAAGTGATGGTGCGATACCCTCAGACTAAGGATAACAGAATGCCCCGTGGAGAGGCTCATTAGTGATTCAGGAAAGATGAAGGAAATTCACACATTTTAACCTCTATTACTTGACTCCAGTGATTTCAGTCACATCCCACATGTCTTGGAGCTAGATAACTCCAGCATCTTAACTGCAGCATTTACTCTGGAGTTACGAGGACAATGACAGAATGCTCTTCTGAGAACCTGAATCCTTGCTTTATTTTGGTTGACCAAGTGACCAGATATTAAGCTATTTTTCCTTCCTTTTCCTTGAGGCTAAGTGGATATGCTGTGCTTGATTCACTGCTCAGCTTAGTGTGCCCCAAATTGAACTGGTCACTACCACGGAAGGGGCCATGCAGAATCTTAAGAGATTCCAACTGTTGGCATCGTTAACTTGTAAGGCAGAAGCTAACATCTGCCTGTTCTGATCATCTACGTAAAATTGCTACTGAACTTTTCTGGAAGTGCTCAGTGATTGTGCAACTAAACCCATCCAAGGTTAGTGCTACAGCAATCAACATAAACAGGGCGATTTGTGCCTTTGCATTCGTGGACAACAATTTAAATGGTGTCTTTTTAGCGCGAAATGGATTTTGAATAGACTGGCCATTGGTATCAACACAAGTGTTACGTGTGGCTGTTGTCCAAACCACCCTCCAAACCAGGGATGTTGCTAACGGCTCAGCCTCCCTTTATTTTCATCACTTACCACTCTTTGTTACTTGTTAGGATTTGCCTCTAATGCTGACTGACATCAAAATTCGAAAGTGGAGAACATGGCAAAGGTATTGTACATGCAGTCGAGTCACCATTTTGCTATGGTTTTCAACACTTTGTTTCCAACCCCAAGTTCTTGAATAAGCACATGCTTCAAAGCAGGGTTTGGGAACTCATTATAATACACATAAATACTTGTCTTGGTTCAGATGAGTCACCAAGCCATTTTGGTTCTCTGCACCAGTACTATGTCTGCAAATGCATGTGTGTGTGTGTGAGAGAGAGAGAGAGAAGGTTGGGGGCGCAGAAGAAAGGAATGGGGAAGGGAAGAAGAGAGGGGAGCGGAAGAATAA
Organism: Hippopotamus amphibius kiboko; assembly: GCF_030028045.1. Classification (NCBI taxonomy): domain Eukaryota; kingdom Metazoa; phylum Chordata; class Mammalia; order Artiodactyla; family Hippopotamidae; genus Hippopotamus; species Hippopotamus amphibius. The sequence continues at coordinate 238,711,753 of NC_080186.1, forward strand.
TGGTCTGATATGTAGCACAAACAGGCCCAAACGTCACTGGGAGGAACACGGCAGCCATCGAGAGCGGCAAGACGACACTCACGTCTTCACAGGCCATTCCTCACCATGTTAGTTTCCTGTGGCCACTACGACAAATGATCACAAACTCTCTGGCTTAAAATAGAAACCTATTCTGTCACAGTTCTGGAGGCCAAGAGGGCACAATCAGTTTCACTGGGCTCAAATCAAGATGTCAGCAAAGAGCCTTTTTACCAGATAAGGGAACATTCACAGGTTCTGGGGATTAGAACGTGGGCATCTTCCCGAGGGCTGTTTTTCCGCCTACCACCCCCACGAAGACACTATTACACCCACTCCCCTCCCCCCAGCTGCTAACATTTGTGAAACTGTTTTTTGGACACAAAGAACTAGGTCCGTCTGCAGGAGAAAAAGTTGAGCCTGAAAGGATGAGATGCGTCTTTATTCATTATTTGTGGTAGATGAGCCCTACGTGGAAATACAGTCTTCCCTTCTGACCCCAGTCTGCGAGCTCCTTGGAAGTGGAGTCTGACGTGCTATCTTTTGCTCCCCCACGATCAGCTCGGTGCCTCCCCCACACCGCCATACGCAATAAGTGTTTGCGGAACAAACAAGGGAACATGCACGTTATTGTCATGACTCCTCCCATAGCACTTAGGCTTCATTCTGCGTCGATAAAGCCCAGGATGGGGGTCCCTGTGACAGCAAAGTGAGCCAATCGGCTCTTTAATCTGCGGCTTTGCACCTCTCATCCTTAAGGTCTGTCTTGCTCCTTTTCCCCGTACAGTGTCACCTGGCCCTTTATTCATTCTGTCTCTTCTTTCCTCTCACATCCAAGCAGCCAGAGACTGACTCCATCCCCAGTGCTGTCGCCTTAAGCAGTACAGCCCTTGGGCAGAGACCCAGCATGCCGCAACCCTCCAAGGATGGACCACGAGAGGACCCTGTGGGCCCAGACACATCGTCAAAGCCCATGACCTGCCTTCAGCTCTGTTGTGGTTTCTTTGTTACACCCTTTTCTAAAACTAGGAAACACTCTTCTTTTCTTCAGTAAATCAGCACGTCACAGTGAGTATACTTGGTCAGGAAAGTTTTTTCCGTTTCTTTTCCCCCCAGAACGGAAAGCTTCTGCTCTGCTTGGAATGCTGTACTAAGAGGATCCCTCTGCTTTCTGCCACCTCCACTCACCGCCACTCCCACACCCACCTCCACACTCCGTCCCATCACGCCTTCTCATAGCTTATTTTTTATTTCCTGACTCTAAGGACTTCATCTTCAGGCTCTGAGTTTTGGTTCCTTTATCTTTATCTGCCACCCAAAGGAAAAAAATTATATTCCGCGATGGAACCTTGGGGAGAGACACAACCAAAGCGGACTCAGGTCCCATTTCGGTCACACGTTTGTTCAACAGGAACGTTTCTCTTAGGCTTCCTTCCCGGTACACGGTGAAAGCAAAAGTGTTTTCAGATTTACTGTAGGATCTGGGAGGCCAGTGGAGCAGCTGCAATCTCCTTACTTAGATGCCAGCTTCCCCCAGTGAAACCATTCCAAACAGCTAGCATGTTTCCTTCTACGATGGCCCCCCAAAAAGCGTTCTCTGGTAAACCCTGCCAGACGGAGAAAACACAAACCACCTGAGTTGCCACCTAGACGGTACGGGCGTCTTTTAGGCAAGAAGAGATCATCTCCCAAAGACGATCTGCTTCACCGACAGAAACAGAACAGCACGGTCCGTATCAGGAAGGAAACAACATGAAGAACTATTTCATAAGGGCGAGAAGGGCAGAGGAAGAAAGCAGTACACGGACAAAGGAAAGAAAGGCACAGGGAAGCCGAAGATGACCAGGGCGACGGCTGGGACCCCGCGCACAAGCCGGGCTGCACGGGGAAGACGCGCGCGGGATCCAGGTCTCCGGGCCCCGGGCCGCCGTGAGCGCTCCGCCCCGCGCTGCGCGGCCGGCGCGGGCTGCGGGCGCCCCGGCACCGCCTGCCTGCCCGGGGCCGCGGGGGCCGGGAAGGGAGCCGCGCGCGGCCCGCTGCCCCGCTGCCGAGGAACCGGGCGCCGGCGGCGCGCAGCCCGCTCGGGCTCTGCGGCGCGAGCAGCGCGCGGAAGCGCCGGGGGGCGCACGCGGCGGGGAGGCCCGGCGGCGCCGCGCCCCCGCGTCTAGCCCCGCCAGTGCGAGAGGACGCGGGACCGCGAAACCGAGGCGCACCACGGCGCTGCGGTGGGTGCGAGGACGGGCCGGTCTCCGCCAGGCAGCGCCCCGGCGAGGAGCTGCGGCTCCCCGGCCCCGCGCGGAACACGGCGCGCGCCCCCGAGGCGCCCCTGCACGCGCCTGCGAGCCCGCGGCCCGCCGCTGCGCACGCGCCGTGGGGCGGGCGGGCCGACGCGCCCGCGGTGTGTCGCCCCCTGGCGGGCGACGGCGAGCAGCGAGGCGCGCCGAGCGTCGGTGCGGAGGCTCCCGACGCCGGAAGGACAGCCTCAGGCGGCGCGCTCACGGAGGCGGCGCGCTCACGGAGGCGGCGCGCTCACGGAGGCGGCGCGCTCACGGAGGCGGCGCGCTCACGGAGGCGGCGCGCGCGTAGTGCCTGAGCGCACGCCTCCACAGGCAGCCCGGCCTGCGCAGAGAGCGCGGGGCTGCTCGCCACCTGCCTTTCTCCCCTTTTCTTTATTTTTAATTTTGGTGGCCTTCAAGTCATGTAGCCTGTTTCAGTTTCTTCCTTTTTTTAAAAATTTTTAGTGGCGTACAGTTGCTTTACAACGCTGTGTTCGTTTCTGCCGGACAGCAAAGGGAATCGGCTATACGTATACGCATGGCCCCGTTCTCGGACTTCCTTCCCATGCAGGTGCCTTTACCAGTTTTAAAACATGATTCCAAATTATTTTTGTATTCCTGTCATCAGGAAGAGGGGCTCCTGCTTCCTTGTCTTGACTCTTGGTAGGCTGATACCTGGCCGCAGTGGAAGGGATGCGCGGCACTTCTGAGACTGCGTCAGCAAAGGCCATGCGGCCTCCGCGCGTCCTGTTCAGACCCTGCCTTAGAGAGCCCCGAGCCATCACACAGAAATCCCGCCACTCGAAGCCCGGCACGCTGCGAGGAGGCCCAGGTCACACAGAGAGACCGAGTGTATGCACTTTGGCCAGCTGGCCGCAGCTCAGATCCCAGCCAACAGCTGGCACACGTGTGAGCGAAGCTGGCTCCGGGGACCCCAGCGCGGAGGGCCCGAGTCACTCCCAGCATCTGAGTCTTACCAGGTGAACCCCCAGGCATCGTGGAGCAGAAGCAGACCACCGCTGCAACAGGCCTTTGTAACCTCCAAAGCACATGACGTAAGCTAGCATTCTGCTCCGCTGTATGACGTCAGTCCTGATCCTAACCCCCCACTGAAGCCAGCTACGAATTAAACGTTCGGTTACTTCCGCCACGTCTAATGCCCCTCTGCTGCAGATGTTTTACCATCTTCAAATGCCCAAACATGAATACCGCAGCCTTGTGAATGGCTATATTTAATAAGAATCAATTCACACCTTCTTACACCGTATCACCAGATGATTCAGCATTAAAATCCATTTCCAGATGGAGAAACAACACATGGCAAGTAACTGGTAAAGGTGGACTTACCAGAATAGCCAGAATCTAGTTCCTGATCCCCACCTCCCTCCCCAGGGAATGCTTAGTGACTCTAAACACAGGACAAAGAGGACGGGTACAATAAATGACCTCCAGTCCCTGTCACTTGTTTTAATGCTTCCATGTTCAGTACTTTTCCCCAAGGAAACAATTCCTGTGCTAAAAATATAACCCCTTCTCCACAAAATCTATGTAGTTCTACAAAATATTGGACAACACTAAAAATGGTGTCTAGTCACAGTCTATTTATCTAGATTGTCAAGAAAAGATGAGACAATCTGAAATCTAATATAATCATCGAACACATTCCTTTTCTTACTAACTAGAGTTGAAAAGAAACAATATATTGTTCTTTTAACCCAAAAGACTGGTAGTTAATACATACACCAGCAGAACTCTCAGACAACTGATCTTTTGGTATGACAGCTGCATATCAAGTACTACAACTTTAAGCCTAGCTTGGCAAACAGAAATAGGTCAATAAGTCATTGATTTTATATTGTAAAAATCCCTAAAAGCTAATTATTACTTGAGTCTCAAGCGTGATGCTAACTGGAAGATTCTCACGTGGAAGGAAGTGGCATAATCTCAGAGTTACTCTGGGCCTCCTGCTATTAATACATCAAAATGCCTTTCACTAGAGATAGAACTAGGAGAATATGAATAAAGGGAACCTAAAACACAGCTCACAACATGATCGACCGTATGAAGCCAAAGTACAAATCATGAGTTGTACACCAGTTACGTGTTTGTGGCAGCTTAGGGAGAACACGGGGCAGAACTCAGAGCAATTGGTTGCTAGACTTGCTTGCTACACCAACATACATGTGACCTTGGGCAAATCCCTTAACTTCTCTGGTTTCTATTACACGCGCAGCTCATTTTATTGAGCTTTGACTTTTTTGCACGTCACAGATAGTGCTTTTTTTTAATTCAAATTAAAGGTTTGTGACAACTCTGTATTGAGCAAATCTATTGGGGCAATTTTTCCAATAGCATTTGCTCACTTCCTGCCTCTGTATCACATTTTGGTAATTATTGCAATATTTCAAAATTTTCATTAGTATTGTATTTGTTATGGAGATCTGTGATCGGTGGTGATCTTTGATGTTACTGTTGTAATTGTTTTGGGGTGCCACAAACTGCGCTCACATAAGACAATGGTTCTCTCTCCCTCTCCTCTGGCCTCTCTATTCTCTAAGACACAACAATCTGGAAATTAGGCCAGTTAATAACCACCTCTAAGGGTCCGAGTAAAAGGAAAAGCCACATGTCTCACGTTAAATCAAAAGCTAGAAATGATTAAGCTTAGTGAGGAAGGCATGTTGAAAGGTATAGGTCTTGCACAGGACAGTTAGCCAAGTTGTGAATGCAAAAGGAACGTTCTTGAAGGAAATGAAACGTGCTACCCAACGGACACAGAGGTGATAGGAAAGCAAAAGAGCCTTACTGCTGACAAGGAGAACGTCTTCGTGGTCTGGACAGAAGGTCAAACCCGCCCAACATTTCTTTAAGCCAACGCCTAATCCACAGGTGGGCCCTAACTCTCTTTGATTCGCTGTAGGCGGAGGGAGGTGAGGAAGCTGCAGAGGAAAAGCCTGAGGCTGGCAGAGGCTGGTTCCTGAAGTCTGGGGAAGGAAGCGTCTCCACGACACAGACACACAGGCTGAGCGGCGAGTGCTGGTGCAGAAGCTGCGGCACGTTCCCCGGGAGACCCGGCTGAGGGCCTTGTGACGGTGCTGCGCGCACCAGGCAGCCTCAGGGTGGAAGAAGACGCCGCCCAGGACTTCCAGGGCCTCACAGCTTCAAAGCACTGGCTGACTCTCCCGTTAGGAGCTGATGTAGCTGGTGACTTCACGGGGAAGCCGGTGCTCATTTGCGATTCCAGAAATCCTAGGGCCCTTCAGAATTATGCTGAATCTCCTCCGCACTCTAGAAATGGAAGCACAAAGCCTGGATGACCATATTTACAACATTGTTTACTGGATATTTTAAGCCCACTGTTGAGACATACTGCTCAGAAAAAAAATACCTTTTTGCTAAAAAATGCTCAAGTATTTTTTATTTAAGGTGTGTACATTGTTTTTTAGACATAATGCTATTGTATAGACCATGGTATAGTATAAACATAGCTTTTATATGCACTGAGAAACCAAGAAATTCATATGTCTCCGATTATTGCAACATTCACTTTATTGCGATGGTCTGGAACCAAACCCGCAGTATCTCTGAGGGGTGCTGGTGCTTTAAAACCAGAAAATTGTACTAGATTGTCATGTGGGAATGTGGATTCTCCAGTAAGCTTGTACATTTAAGCCAATTTCTTATTCCTAGAATTTTCCATGCTTATACGACTCAGAGTTTGTCCTGCCTTTCCTTTGCCTATGTTTTTCACACACACACACACACAGAGCTTTTGCTATATACGACACATCATATATTTATTGTTATTTTTATAAATTTAGTATAAGCCCTGAATGTTTTTTTCTCTTTTGTAATGCAAGTGTCTCACGTAAGCGCTGATTGCTGAGGCATCCACTACAAAGAATCGCCCTCTTCAAAGAAAGCTATCTCAAATAAACACATTGCCAGCCACAGACACAGAGCCAGGCCACTACCGCCAACCCCCCACCCCCCTTAGTCTCCTCCGTTTTAGAGATCTTTGTTGATTTCTTACAACTGACCATTTGAGCTGCTTTTTTTTCCCTTTCTGTGCTTAAAATTCCCACTTATGTTTAAATTCACCAATAAAACCTGAGCCCGTGAAACCCAAGGCCCCCCACCCTCAATCCCCCCAAAAAACAAAGCCTCAGGCCCACACTCTCTCTCTCTCTACCGGCAGCCTTGCTGTGTGGCCTCAGGTATGCCATGTAATTCCCAGGACCTTTAAGTGATGAACTTTTTCCCCCCCAAGTTTGGTGATGGTTATTGCTGAGGGCATCTTACAATCATTATAGGTAACATAAGGGCTGGTCCGGCCACAACACTGGTTATTAACAGACTGAGACCGGCACAAAATGATATATTTACATACATTTTATAACCTATATGCATATTTCAAGCATTCAGAAAACTGAGAAAATATTGAATGAAAACCAATATATCCATCATTCAATCTTAACAAATGCTATTATTTTACCATACTTATTCCTGCTCCTCCTTCTTTTCTAAAATAAATAAAATGTTGCAAATGTAGCTAAAGTATCCAATCGTAACCACCAAACATCACCACCACCTCACTCCCATTCTGTCCTACTTCTGGCGGCATCATTCTGTGATGTCCGGAAGTGTGCAGAGCTTCCAGTTCATATTGCTAGATTTCACTACGCCTGTGTAGCATTACCAGTGTATAATAGTCCCTGGATTTTAAAAATCTCTGTAGCTGGGATGATACTGACCATATCTTTCAACAACTTGCTTTTATCCCCCAACTTTATGTTTTCTAGATTTGTTCATGTTAATACATTTATAAATTTCTTTCATTTAAACACTAGTATGTTCGAATGAACATATCACAACGTGTATATCTATTCCAAGATTTTCCATTTTGCCCCATTGCAAACAGCACCACGAGGAATAACCTCTTACACATCTGCGTGTGCACCCGAGCGAGGGCACGGTCAGGGTACTGATCCAGGGGTGCAGCTGCTGTGTCTCGGGGCGTGAGCAGCATCCAGAGTGGCCCCACCAGTTCCCACGCCTGCCTGCATGTACGAGGCCCCCACGTCCCCACGCCAAGAGGACATGCAGTACTCAGACATTCTGTTGTTTCTCCAGTACAGGAATATAGCCACCCATTACTTTCATTTGCATCCCCCACATTAATGCTGAGGCTAAGGAAATTTTAGTTTCATTTTCTGTGGACTGCCTTTCCTCTAGTCCCTTTCATAGGGGGACTGGGGCTGTTTTCCAGTCTCTAAGCTATGTTCACGCCTCTTTTCCCCAAGCAAACGTAGAGATGCTCAAACCCCACAGCCCACATCCAGGCATGATGTCACCCAGGCTGTGGAAGCACCACTCAGCGCTCGCTCTTCTGGCTCTGAGTGTACTAATCGGTTCCCACGTATGGAGTCATCCTCCCTTCCACCCTCCCCCCCTTTCCTGCCTCTCTTTCTCCCTCCCTCCCTTCCTTCCTCCCTCCCTTCCTTCTTCCCTCCCTTCCTTCCTGCTCAATCATACTTTATGTGTATCTTCTTATGGTACATTTCTTCATAAAGACTCTGTAATAGAGGGAGAAAGCAGTTGAGGCCCTAGTCTACCATGTGGCTTGACCTAGAAACCTCTGCTACTTTTATTTCATTTCCAGCCATTATCTCTACTTATTGTTCTGCCTGGTTCCCTTTTCTCTCCAAGATTGCTACGGAAAATCACATTTTGAAATTTCTCTACCTTGGCTTTCTGGACATTTTAGAAAACTATCTACTAGTTGATCTTCTATCAACTATGCAGGAACAGTAATTTTAACAAAATGAAAAGATGGTGGAAGAGACTGAGAGAGAGACAGAGAAGAGAGACTGGTCTTTAAATCTCACCTGTAGTGAAGTTTGGAGCCCTTTCCCAGCAGACTAAGACTGATTCTATTGGACTATAACCTGCTGATTGCTCTTCGTATAAGGTTTCGTTTTCTTGATCAAGGTACTGAAATTTCAGATCAGAGAAAAGTTCAGTTGCTGCTGGGTTCAATCTAAGAAAATCTCAGTCCTCCCCAAAACTGCTCTCTTGATCATGGAATTCCAAGACATTCTACTCTAGCTTTAGGCAAACTTCAGTTTAAAGCCACAGCATTTCTAGGTTGAAAGTTATCTCAAGGGTCAAGAAAACAGTGCATGTGATGCAAGCAGCAATGAAGCTTTTAAAAACTTATCATTGGTGGAGGCTTTTAGAGTTCAGAGATCCTGTTCCCAGGGTTCAGAGAGTTTTTGTTTGCTTTGTTGTTTGTTTTGCTTGTTTTTTGTTTTGTTTGTTTGTTTTTGTTTCTCAACTACAGCAGATCCTGGAACAATGCAGGTTTGAACTGCATAGGTCCACTCATACGCCGATTTTTTTCACTAAATACATACTACCGTACTACTGGATCTGCAACTGGTTGAGTCCAAAGATGCAGCACCATGTATCCAAGGGGCCGACTGTAGAGTTACGCTTGGATTTTGGGCTGTGCGGAAGGCTGCACCCGTAACCGCCCCCACCCTGCCCCACGTTGTTGAAGGGTCCGCTGTACCTTTATGGGTTTACGCGGGCGGCCAAAACAAACTACCACAAACTAGGCGACTTAAAACAACAGACGTTTATCATCTCACAGTTCTGGAGGCTAGAGGTCCAAAACCAGGGTGGTGGAGGGGCCGAGGGTCCTCTGAAACCTGTAGGGGAGAGTCCTTCTTTGCTTCTTCCTCGTTTCTGGTGGTTCACTGGCACTCTTTGGCATTCTTCGACACTTGTGGCTGCAACACGTCAATCTGCCTTTGTCGTCACGTGGTTTCTCCCTCCGGTGTCCCTGTCTCTTCCTCTTGTAAGGACACACGTCGTATCAGATTAAGAGCCTACCCTGCCCCGTCTGACCTCCTCTTAACAGATTACATCTGTAGTGACTTCTTCCAAATAAGCTCACACACTGAGGTGCTAGGAGTTAGGACTTCGGCATAATTTGGGGCAGGGGTGCGGGGGGAGACACCGTTCAACACGACACTACCCATGGGGGTGATCTGTTAGAAAGCTTCAGGACCACAGACTTCCTAAAGCAGGACTCTCCCAAACCACCACCGAGACCTCGGGCCTGCTGCTACGAGGTAGCACACGGCCCGCGGAGTGCGCATCCAGCGCAGCATCTTGAGTAGCTTCACAGCATGCGTCATGGGGGGAATAGGATCCTTCCCCGCCACATCCACGTCCACGCGGACCCTCAGAATGTGAACTTACTGGGAAATATGGTCTTTGCAGGTGGAATTCATTAATAATCTTGAGATGAAATCACCCTGGATTTAGTGTTCACCTTAAATCTAATCACCGGCATCCTTGTGAGAAAAGGAGAGAACACACACAGACACTGGGAAGAAGACCATGTGAAGACAAAGCAGAAATTGCAGTTAATGCGGTCGCAGACCAAGGAATGCCAGGAGCCACCAGAAGCTTGAAGGACAAGGAAAGATGCTCCCCTACAGCCTGCAGAAGCAGCATGACTCTGCCAAACCTTGGCTTTGGGCTTCTGGCCTCCGGAAGTGTGAACGAGTACATTTCTGTCATTTTAAGCCACCGAGTGCGTGGTAATTTGTTACGGCAGCTCTAGGAGACGAATGCAGCACCCTTTTATATAAACTGAGAAAAACATTTCACCAGTCCCTTACTGTTGAACAATGAGATTGTTTCCAATTAAAAGAACATAGGAAGACGCTAAAAAAATGCATTTGAACCTGATGAAAAGAAATGGAGATGTCCAAATAAGAGATAGGTTATTATAAATGGAAAGAAAAGAGATTTCAGAAAAGAGATTTCAACTCACAATAAGCATTGTCCAGAAATCAGTACAGTAACGCACAGTACAATCTTCAACCCTCAGGTACACAGGGTGTTGGGTGCCAATGTTTTAGAGGATACCTGAGCACTGAACAGTGGGTTGATGGCCATTAAATTTCCTTGTATTCTAAAAGCTTATGAGTCCATCCCTCAGAGGACAATGCTGTGGGGGAAAATGTATGAAAGAGAAATATCACAACTGAAGAAATGCAGTGAAAGGACAAGTTAAACCCCACACAACTGTCTAGCTCTCAAGAACATTACCGTTTTCTCATTTGGAAACAGGAGGTTTAAAAAAGAAATTAAAAAAAAATGTTAATGGCAAATCACGTCTGCTGTGACAGGCTTAGAAGGAATGATTCATCACACATTAGAGTTAGGAGGAATTCTGAAGATCTTGTCCAGGCCTCTCAATCTATTAGATGCAGGAACTGAATTCAAGAAAACCTGATTGGTTCTAATTCACTTAGCTACTTAATGATAGAAGCAATCTAGACTTTCAGATCCAACTGTCAAAATGATTTCAAAACTTGTTTACATTTTCAGATAACATGAGACTTAGAACTTTCTAGCATTGTTCTTTCAAATGACATTTAAAACCCTAGTTCTGAAGGTTGCAACAAATTACACTTTACCAGAGGATAACTGTATAGATACTTTTACTTCCTTTAGGGCTTTCCAAATACACAGATCCTTTACTTTTCTAACTATGAATCACACCCAGGTGGTGAGATACAGAAATCTTGCAAGTACATTGAAAGTCAGGATGAAATCATCTGCATACTTGTGAACTATTCCAACATTAAATATATTTACACCCACATCAGCTAATCTTAAATAATTATCATGTTTGAGTTTTTTATAATTGAAAAACTTGTGATTCTTTTTCCCCCGTAAATGAATGTGAACTTAATATTATGGACATTTCATGTTTAAGTAATTCTCCTTTAGTGTACAATACTGTTACTATTCAATCACCTTTCAAAATACCCCCAAAAGACTATTCAGAGAATATAGAAATTTATAGTAATTTGATAAGAAGATCATGAAATAAAAACATAAAAATGTATGATCTCAAAAACATAAAGTGTCAACAAAAATGCAGATATAAGGCAACTGACCAAAATGGTAACACGATGAGATTATTTTTCTCACTTCTCTGTGCTTTTAAAATTTCGTGTAATGATTATATATTTTACATCAACAACAAAAATAATCTTATATTCTACACATTAAAATGAAGCTAAAAAATAAAACAACATGAAAATCTGATTTTTTAAACTAAATCAAAAGCTCATCCATCCTCTACCTTAGTGGATAAAATTCATGAATACATAGGATACGATTTGATAAAAACAAAGTCATAAAACGTATTGGATGCGGCTACACAGGGTTGCTATAAATATATATCTATATGTCCCTTGGGTGGTGCATGATAAGTAACTAAACAATGTCACTGAGTTTCAAACGAATAGGGAGGCTGAAGGCTGACTGCTTTAATGTTAATGCAGCAGCTGGCAGTAAGAAGTTTACTCACCATATGTTTTCCTTTCTCTCCCTAGCTTCCTGTGCATCTATTCAAATTATGAAGAAAGTTTCTGGATCTTATTCAGTATGAACCTAGCTCGAGATCATTTTCAAATGAATACTCATATCATTTTCAATTGATATGAACATTAAATTTATGAATTCTTAAAAAGCAGAAATACTATAATGACTTACATTATAGAGGCCTTTGCTTACCAAAGTTTACAGGTAACTTGGCTTTCCAAACTGCTATTTCCTCTTCAGTTCTGCCAGGTGAAACCAGTCTTTCAGATATATTAATGGTTTATTCTAAAGAAATTCTGTCAACATTAAAGACTAAACTGAACAAAGATAGAACACCTACGAGATAAACTAACACTGGCTCTTAACCTGCAGTTGTCATGTTGGTTTTTTTGGACATTTAAACAATTTATTTACTGAAATGTGTGCTAATTTGAAATACACTTATAAATATCATCTGCCCATGAGGCAATGGCCAATTAAAAAATGAACACCTATTTGTTTAAGAAAACTGTATCCTTCTCAAAAATGTGATGTGTACACCTTGAAAACCCTGCGCAGAAAGAAAATGAGCAAGATGAAACGTCATACGCAACAGCTAGTAGACACACATTTTTACTGATTATCTACTGGCATATTATTAACCAACATCAAAAATATCAACTAAGCCACAATTATGTATAGCTCATTACAAAGAGTACCACTGATGGGGTACCCGCTGGTATCCAAAACAAGAATGAATGGGATTCCTAAATACCTAGTTTATCTTTCATTTCCTTCCCTAATATTCTCCTTATTTCTAAGTTCCTGTATTCCGTTAACACATATCCTTATGTACCCTGTCTCCACACTACTTCCATTGTTTCCAGGCACGGGTAAATATCAACCCTTCTTTATTGGTAATGGGGGAGGTAACAAAGTGTATGACGCCAGCTTTCGTTGTGGATATTTTATTCTGACTTTCCAACTCAGTATTCTCTCTCCACTGGTGTTCACCATCTTTGGTGGGCAGACTCTAAGATGGCCCCCGACGATTCACACCTCCCATTCACGACCTTGTGCAATCCCCTCCCCTTGGTTGTGGACTGGGCACAGCCACCTGGCCTTCTGACCCACAGTCGCGTCAGCAGACTCCCTCTGCAGGCTTCCTCTGTTGTAAACTGCTCTCATGGAGAGGCCCGCAGGGCAAGGAACTTAAGGATACCCCTACCCAATAGCCAGTAAGGAACTGAGGCCTTCAGTCCAACAACCTGCTTGCAGCTACACAAATCTGAAGCGGATCTTTCTCTGAGCCTTCAGATGACACCCCTCCCCAACCATACTTTGATTGCAGCCTTGTGAGATTCTGCATCAGAGAACCCAGCAAAGCCATGGCTGAACGCCAGACCCACAGAAACTAAGATAATATATGTGTGTTGTTTTAAGAAGCTAAGTCTGCAGTTATATGTCATGCAGAAGAGACAACTAACACAGTGTTTTGTGTCCTTAATTTTGTTTACTGTTTTGTTTTTCTAGTTCTCAAATACTTGGCTCTTTTGCAAATCTGCAATGACATTTTTTATAGTTTCCAGTTCTATACTGAAAGTTTCAATCTTTTATTCTATCTCTTCGAACACAGTAAACATTAAAGTCTATTTCACAATCCAAATCCTTGGTGCCCCTTTGGGTCTTCTTCTATTGTCTACTGTTTCTGCTGATTTTCATTCTGACCATCTTTCTCCTCTTGTGCCCAATTACTATATGGAGATATTGCATTTGAAAAAGTGTTTGTTGAAATAATTTGAGACCTAAGAACATGCTCTCCTTCTCCAAACTTGCCTCTTTCAGATTCCCAGGGCACTAGAAATCTCGGGTCATATTAACCTACTTTCAAAACTTCAGATTTTTCTAAGCTATCTGGTTGACTCAATTCTAAGCTATATTCTACATGGTTTACTTCTAGTTCACCTTTATACCTTGAATGTGGTCACTCAGGGTCTCAAACCAGGGAATTCTACCAGAGTCCCAACCTTGGAGATCTGTGCTATAACTTCCGTCCTTCATTAATCTCACAGGCTGTTAAAATTCTACTCAACCTGGGGCTTCCTAGGTAGCGCAGTGGTTGAGAATCCGCCTGCCAATGCAGGGGACACGGGTTCGATCCCTGCCCCAGGAAGATCCCACATGCTGCGGAACAACTAAGCCCATGCGCCACAACTATTGAGCCTGCACTTTAGAGCCTGTGAGCCACAACTATTGAGCCCATGTGCTGCAACTACTGAAGCCCATGCACCTGGAGCCCGTGCTCCGCAACAAGAGAAGCCATGGCAATAAGAAGCCTGCACACCACAACGAAGAGTAGCTCCCACTCTCTGCAACTACAGAAAGCCTGTGCGCAGCAATGAAGACCTAACACAGCCAATAAATAAAATAAATAAATAAAATTAAAATAAATAAAATGACAAAAAGTACAGGTAGCTCATTTATAAAGCTATTTGGTTACATATTTCTGCATTATAGATCTCTACAAGATGAATACGGCCATAGCAAAAATGAATATGACCAGGCCCATTTTATATATATCACATCTAAAAAATGCTGAAGGTGTGAATATCTTTATATGGGTACATGACTTTTATAAAAACAGTCTGAGGGTGTATGTTTGAATTAAAATATTAAAGCATCAAGTTTATAATCATTCATGCAGCTATCTATTCAAAAATAAAAGATGGGAATGTAAGTTGGTACAGCCACTATGGAAAACAATTTGGAGGTTCCTTCAAAAACTACAAATAGAACTTCCATATGATCCAGTAATCTCACTCCTGGGCATATACCCAAAGAAAACCATAATCCCCAAAGAAACATGTACCATAATGTTTACTGCAGCACTATTTACAATAGCCAGGACATGGAAGCAACTGAAATGCCCATCAACAAACGAATGGATAAAGAAGATGTGGCATATATATACAATGGAATATTACTCAGCTATAAAAAGGGATGAGATGGAGCTATATGTCATGAGGTGGATAGGCCTGCAGTCTGTCATACAGAGTGAAGTAAGTCAGAAAGAGAAAGACAAATATTGTATGCTAACTCACATATACGGAATCTAAAAATGGTACTGATGAACTCAGTGACAAGAACAAGGACGCAGGTGCAGAGAATGGACTGGAGAACTCGAGGTATGGGAGGGGGCGGGGAGTGAAGGGGAAACTGAGACGAAGCGAGAGAGTAGCACAGACATATATATACTACCAACTGTAAAATAGATAGCCAGTGGGAAGTTGTATAACAGAGGGAGTTCAACTCGAGGATGGAAGATGCCTTAGAGGACTGGGACGGGGAGGGTGGGGGGGGACTCGAGGGAGGGAGGGAATACGGGGATATGTGTATAAAAACAGATGATTGAACTTGGTGTACCCCCCAAAAAATAATAAATAAATAAAAAAAATTAAAAATAAATAAATAAATAAAAGATGGTTACTTTTGTCTATCTTCAACTTTTCTAAGCTGGTTGATACATAAGATTTTGCTATATGTAGCCAATGTAAAACTTCATTTATTTTGTCCAAAACCTAAAAGGTAAAAAAAAAAGGGAGATCCCATTTGCATGTATCAACTTGGACTTCCCATCAATTCAATTCATTTCTGGGGAACATTACTTGCATTTTAAATCCAATGGCAGTTCCTGTACATGATTTTAAAAACAAATCATCTCATAACCATAACTTTCTTCTAAACGTGAAGCGCCAAAAACAACCTACACTTATGCCCAAACTATTATAAAAATTTCAAAAGCCAATTTCAAGCATCAAAAGTTATTTACAAAAATTTGCAAAGTGAAATGCAGAATTCTGTAGGATGACAAAGAATGTGAAATGTAATCAAGACCTGAGAGAGAATTCACTATTTTTACATAGAGGGAAAAAAACAAACATATTGAGAATTGGCGCTTAATTTTGTATTAAGGATGACATCCAGATAATTTAAAGCAGGCTAATTATGAGACTACTCTTAAAGTTATGTAATCTTATAAGCTATATTTAATGAAGAAATAAGCTTATTTGGATAGTAACTATTGCTGAATCTTAGTCTACAGTGTGCTTATTACACACCAAGAGAGTGACCATGTCTGCACATTTACAATATTATTACCTATAATTCTCACCCTTTGTGGAGCTTCTTAGTAGTCCGTTTTTTATTTTGTATTATTGTCGTTTGTCTTACAATTTTTTTTTAAACCAAACTTTGGAATACTAAGGCCTTTTGTGGGAAATTAAACCTTGTCCAATCAAATATTGGCCAACGTCAACATTGTACACCTGTGGGTCTTTAATTTCTATCCTCAATATTCTCTGTAGCAAATTTTCCCCTTTTATTTTCTTTTTCTTTTTTCCTGCCTCTATCCAAAATGATTTTTCCAATTTCTACAATAGTAAATGAATAATTAAAAAATTATCGTGCCTAACATATTTTGTGTGAATTAACCTTACTTCACATTTAATTTAAGCATTATCTGAAATGGGCTAGAATTTAATGTACACTGCAATATGCGTGGCAATTAACTTGACTGGTCTATTAAAATACCTCAGGAAAAAAATCTAAGGTCTTTGCACATAATAACTAAGTTTTCAGTTTATAGGGACCAACTATTTAGAGTAAGTTAAATATATGTATGAAACACGTGAATTTTATTGAATACACTGTTCTTAAATAACAGATGTACTCAAATGCTTTTCCAAATACAATTTCACAATAAAGTTGTTTATGAAGGAGTGCAATCTGACAGAAGATGATGGTTCCATATTAGAGTCCATTCAAGAAAAACTACTTTAATTAAAATGCATTTTTTATTATAAAAATAATATATATTTTCTGGGAAATTTATAAAAGTGAAAAATTAGCAGAAAAGTCACCCTGATTTTAATCACTCAGACCTACTCAGTTACAATGGTGATGTTAACAGTTCAGATATGAAACATAAAACTGAAATCAAACTGCAGTTTTGAATGTGCTTATAAATATATTTAAATCCATGAAACTTGGTAAGATCATCTGAGGAAAGATGGTGGATAAAAAAAGATGAAGTCTGGAGCAGAATCCTGAGGTATACCAATATTTAAAGAAAGATTAGAGGAAGAACAGCAAAGCAGAATGTGAAAGAATGGTCAAAGAGATAGGAGGAAAATGGAGTATGTTTCACGGAAGGCAATAAAAGACACAGCTTCAAGAAGGAAGGGTGCGGAGAAAACCATAATTCAAAAACGTACACACACTCCAATGTTCATTGCAGCACTATTTACAACAGCCAGGACATGGAAGCAACCTAAATGCCCATCGACAGATGAATGGATAAAGAAGATGTGGCACATATATACAATGGAATATTAATCAGCCATAAAAAGGGATGAAATTGAGCTATTTGTAGTGGGGTAGATGGACCTAAAGTCTGTCACACAGAGTGAAGTAAGCCAGAAAGAGAAAAACAAATACCGTATGCTACCACATATATATGGAATCTAGAAAAATAGTACTGATGAACCTAGTGGCAGGGTAGGAACAGAGATGCAGATGTAGAGAACGGACTTGAGGAAACCAGGGGTAGGGGAAGCTGGGACGTAGTGAGAGAGTAGCATCAACATATACACACTACCAAATGTAAAACAGAGAGCTAGTGGGAAGCTACTACAGAGCACAGGGAGACCAGGCTGACGCTTTGTGAAGATCTAAAGGGGTGGGATAGGGAGGTTGGGAGGGAGGCTCACGAGCGAGGGGATATGGGGATATGTGTATACATGTGGCTCTTTCACTTTACTGTACAGCAGAAACTGACACAATACTGTAAAGCAATTATACTCCAATAAAGATTAAAAAAGAAAAAAAGGGTGGTCATCCACGCCAAATGTGACAAAGGTACTGAGTGAAGTCAAGTCAGAGAACTGTGCAGTGATGTTACTACGTGCAGTTTCAGAGGAACCCAAGACAGACTGGACCTACAGACATCATGAGACTCAACTAGAAAATTCCCGATTTAATGAGCTAATTAAATGGGCCTCTTACAAAATAAATACATAGCAATCAATAGCAGCTATTACAAAGCCATTTTTGAAGCTATAAAGAATATAATTGAAACAAAAAATTCATTCACAATTACATAAAAGTCTAGACATAAATATGAAATGTGTGGAAATCTTCATAAAGAAAACTGTAACTTTGCTGAGATATAAATAGTGCAAAGAAATGAGATACAGCTGGTTTCAAACTACTAGAAAGATTGACTACCTTAAGTTCATTAATTCACATCTATTCAACAAACTTCTGAATGCTTACTTGTGAGATTCGAGGCACCTAAAATGAATCATGAACAAGACACGTGAAGGTCAAAGCTGGCAGTCTTACCTGACTTCAGTGGGAACATCAGGTGTTGTTCACCATTAAACAGAAATTGGGGGTTGACTAACATAAAACATGTATTAAAATATCCCTCTATTGATACTCATTTTTCTTTGCTTTTTTAACCAAGAATTTTATCAAAAGCCTTTTTTCCTTTGAACTACTGATGTTCGCTATTAGCACATTTCCTAACATTAAACCGGTACTAAATTTCCGTGATTAACTCAACCCTATTAGGATGAATTTCTTAATTACTGTTGATTTCAGTATGTGGCATTTTATTTGGAATCTCTGCATTTATATAGAAATGTGCATTTAACCTATATGCTTTTAGAAATTTTTTAAAAAATTGGGGTGAGTTAATAAGATGAATTGGGTAGACTCCAAACTCTACATTTGTTTCATGGAAATTTTAAAGAATTCACAGATAAACTGTACTGCTCTGGACCCTTGTCGGAAGGTATCTTAGAAATATTTTCAATTTCTTTTATGGTCCATTTAAGTTTTCTATCTTTACTTAATCATTTTGTTTATATTTCTCAGGGGAAAATGTCCAAATTAATTTGTTACATATAGTATTTCTTAACTAGAGTCTCCACCAAGTATATTACTTCCCCTTTTCCAATTCTAAATGTTTTCTTTTTTCCTCTTGATTAGATTTGCTAGAATATTAACTCTTTTACTGACATGGGAGGGGCTAGGATAAAGAACCAGTTATTGCATCCACTAGTCAAGTCTGTTTTCTCTTCCAATTCATTATCTTCTACATTTATATTTTCTTCTTCTGATTTTCTTTAGTTTTAACTTTAACTCTTCTAGCAAATACAGATTTTATCTTCTTACTTTACATAAACACATAATATTATAAATTAGCCACTAAGTACACTAGTGGCATCAAATGTAAGACTGTAAAAAGCAAAAGATATGATGCTCTCCAGAGTTCTGAGATTAGTGAAAATTTCTTGGAACTTCATATTTTATTTTTTAAAATGTATGTGGCTTTTTGCATTCTACTGCATGTGTTTTAATACAAAAAGTTTTTTTTAATACAAAAATAGTTTTTCAAAAATAGCAAAGTTGGTTGAGAACTGCAAAAGGAAGATAATGTTTATTCAGTGATTCTCTCCTACAGCACCTTCATGTATCCCTAGGAGTAAATGTATTCAGAATAACTCTGGCTATATCCCACTGGCTTTTATAGGCAGGATAAGTATTTTAGTCTAAAGTTTTACTTATGCTAATACAATGCTTTCTTGGTCAAAGCATAGGTAAGGTACAACTGTCCAGATCATATAAAAATACATTTGACAGAAATGAAAAGGCAAGTAAGATAACTAGTTCTCATTTTCAGATTGTGATATAGCTCTGGGAGTGTCTGATTTATACTGAATATTCTGTGCAGGCAATAGCCATTTAGGAATATACTTTTATTTTCAAATGATTAGGTGTTTCTGGTTTAAAACTGTATTAACATTTCCTGGATATACTGTGATGTGGATAGAGTCATGACTTATATGATTCCTGCTTTTAAGAATTTCATGACATTTTCTCTGGTCTAATAAATGATTTTGTATATATGGTCCATCACGTTTTAAAAGATCTATTCTGTTCATAAGATACCAAATTTTATTAAGTCACCTTTACTAATTACTCTTTTTAGTTACTCCAACTTTTTAAGATTAAGATTTAACATTTCATACGATTACAGTTTATAACATAAAATGACTTTTTAACACCAGATTTTTTTTTTTTTGCCTTGAACTGTTTCAAATTATAGGTACTAACTCTGTTTTATGTCTACTTTTGCCTAATACGACTTTGGGTACTCACTACATTTATTCACTCTGATTTCTCCATGCATTGGTTCCTCTATTAAATCATGTGCTAATCAACTGCAATACAATTTTAATGAATTTATAAGAGGGGTGCTTAACATTTTGTCAATTGTCCTAAGCAATCTTTATCTTGACTAGTCTCAATTTCTTCTGCTGTAATGGTTCTCCCATGGCTACATTGTTTCCTAAGGTTCAGTGTTATCTGTAGATGTGACACCAATTAGTCTGTTTCTTAGTAAATAATTTTTTCCTCCAAATGCTTTAGACCACACCCAACTTGGGTAAACCAAGTTACCACCTACTTCTCAGGTAAATCCTGAACTTTTCACCTTCATTCACAGAGAGATCCACTTACTCCCCTCTGTTTTTGGCAAATGCCATCTATCAAGAGCTAATTCAAATGCTACTTGCTCCAAGGCACACTCCTAGGATTCATCAGTCAGAAGGAACATTTCCTTTATCTAAATTTACACCACTGATATACTGCTGTAGCACTGACTCCATCTACAGCTTATTACTGGAGAGTATCTACCATAGGCTCTGGAGTCAGACGGCCTGGGCTCAAATCCTAATCCTGCCACTTTCTCATTGCGTGACCTGCAATAAGTTGTTGGGCTCTCTGTGCTCTGTTAACTCATCCGCAAAATGAGAACAACAGTACCTAGCTCACAAAATGGTTGTGATGATTAAATGACATGTATCTACAGGTGTGTGTGTGATACATGTGTTCCCCGCCATTTACAATGAGAAAAGTTGTTGTAAAAGAATGAAGGTGCCACCATAGAGGAAAAGTATGCAAAGGATGCGACAATTAAATACCATCTGTTTAGTAAAAGAAAGCATTTCAACTGAACCCTAGATATTTTAATGACACAATATTTTTAAAGCACTTTCATATACACTAGCTCATTTCATCCTTAGACAAATTTGTGAGATTATTTTGTTTTATGGAAGCAGAAATCAAGAATGGTAACTCAAAATGCCAAGGGTCAGTTAGAAAGTGAGAGGCCAGATTAAGAGATATCATTTGATTTGGAGCTTGATATTCTTGTTTCCTCTATACTGCATTATTCCATAACAAGGATGAATGAGGATGCAACAGACAGGTTGGAATAAACAGGACCAGGGGTAGAAAACAGTATTCCAAGTTTTGGAAGCAGCTTAAAGAAAACAATGGTGGAAGAAAACTACTTGAGCTAATCAATGAATTCGGTAAAGTTGAAGGATACAAAATTAACACACATGAATCTCTTGCATTTCTATACACTAACAATGAAAGATCAGAAAGAGAAATTAAGGAAACAATCCCATTCACCACTGCAATAGAAAGATTAAAATACCTAGGAATAAACCTAACCAAGGAGGTAAAAGACCTGTACTCAGAAAACTGTAAGACACTCATGAAAGAAATCAAAGATGACACAAACAGATGGAGGGACATACCATGTTCCCGGACTGGAAGAATCAGCATTGTGAAAATGACTATAATACCAAAGCAATTTATAGATTCAATGCAATCCCCATCAAATTACCAATGGCATTTTTCACAGAACTAGAACAAGAAATTTTACGATTTGTATGGAAACACAAAAGACCCCGAATAGCCAAAGCAATCTTGAGAAGGAAAGACAGAGTTGATGGAATCAGGCTTCCTGACTTCAGACTATACTACAAGGCTACAGTGATCAAGACAGTATGGTACTGGCACAAAAACAGAAATACAGACCAATGGAACAGGATAGAAAGCCCAGAGATAAACTATGGTCAACTAATCTATGACAAAGGAACCAAGGATACACAATGGAGAAAAGGCAGCCTCTTCAATAAGTGGTACTGGGAAAACTGGACAGCTACATGGAAAAGAATGAAATTAGAACACTGCCTAACACCAAATAGATTAAAGACCTAAACGTAAGGCCAGACACTATAAAACTCCTAGAGGAAAACATAGGAAGAACACTCTTTGATGTAAATAATAGCAAGATCTTTTCTGATCCACCACCTAGAGTAATGGAAATAAAAACAAAAATAAATAAGTGGGACCTAATGAAATGTAAAAGCTTCTGCACAGCAAAGGAAACTGTAAGCAAGACGAAAAGACAACCCTCAGAATGGGAGAAAAAATTTGCAAACGAACCAACAAAGGACTAATTTCCAAAATATATAAACAGTTCATCCAGCTCAATATAGAAAAAAAGCAAGCAACCCAATCAAAAAATGGGCAGAAGACCTAAATAGGCATTTCTCCAAAGATGACATACGGATGGCCAAGAGGCACATGAAAAGCTGCTCAACATCACTAATTATTAGAGAAATGCAAATCCAAACGACAATGAGGTATCACCTCACATTGATCAGAATGGGCATCATCAGAAAATCTACAAACGGTAAATGCTGGAGAGGATGTGGAAAAAAGGGAACACTTGCACTGTTGGTGGGAATGTAAATTGATACAGCCACTATGGAGAACAGTATGGAGGTTCCTTGAAAAACTAAAAATAGAGTTACCATATGACCCAGCAATCCCACTGCTGGGCTTATACCCAGAGAACACCATAATTCAAAAAGACACATGCACTCCAATGTTCACTGCAGCACTATTTACAATAGCCAGGATATGGAAGCTACCTAAATGTCCATCAACAGGTGAATGGATAAAAAAGATGTGGTCATTATATACAATGGAATATTACTCAGCTGTAAAAAGCAATGAAACTGGGACATTTGTAGAGACATGGATGGACCTGGAGACTGTCATACAGAGTGAAGTGAGTCAGAAAGAGAAAAACAAATACTGTATATTAACACATATATGCGGAATGTAGAAAAATGGTACAAATCAACTGGTCTGCAAGGCGGAAACAGAGACACAGATGTAGAGAACAAACACATGGACACCAAGTGGGGAAAGGGCGGAGGATTGGGAGGAATGAATTGGGAGACTGGGATACCAAACTGTATGCTCTAAATATACGCAGTTTATTGTATGTTAACTGTATCTCAATACAAGTTCTTAAAAAAAAAAAAGAAAACAATGTGGAGTGAAATTACACGGCATACTGCGAAAAATGAAAGTAAGGATGGAATACTTAGCACAATGCCTTACAAAGTCGGCACTGGGCTGAACTGAATTACAACTTTCAAATAGTATTCCTTCAGTTTAGCAATCATTTGCAGTAAATAATCCCTTCTAGCTGAGGCATCTATTCCATAATAACTGTGACTTCTGTCTTGAAAGAGTCTGAGGAAGGGAAGGAAGGAAGAAAAGAAAGAAGAAAAAACAGCATTTGTCATTAACAGTAAATAATGGATTATTTTAAATATTCACAATAGGAGGTTAGATAAAACAAGTGTTAGCATGGTTAGACAAAGGTAATTAGGGGAATTCCCTGGTGGTCCCTTGGTTAGGGCTCTGTACTTCCACGGCAGGGGGCACAGGTTTGATCCCTGGTCAGGGAACTAATATTCCACATGCGGCACAGCACGGCAAAAAAAAAAAAACCCCAACAACAAAGGTAATTATTTTTTCTAACTAAAAATGAAACAATTTGAATGAACCTGAATTCTCAACAAGATTAGCAATTTTACTGACTGACAACTGATTCTGAAACATATCAAACCTAGTTTCCCAATCTTTGGGGTAGAACAAATCAAACTAGCAGAAATATATTAATGTTACTTCTAAGCACTAAAGAACCTCAGTTGCATATAATTCATCAGTTGTATTATTAATCATCTGTGAAACCTTATTAAAGTCACTTTAACTCCTCTGTGCCAGTTTTCTATACGTACAAAATATTGTTCATGTTTTGATGGGGTTTGGGTAGGGTTCTGAAACTCTATGTTATTATAAAAAATTAAAAAGAAAAAATATGACAAAACATATAAATACTCTCAAGCACTGAATTATTGTCTTTATATTACTTTTAAAACCACAGAAAACTGAGCAGGACCTGCGGGGCCTTCTAGGGTACAGAACCCCCATATCCCCTGCCTCCTGTTTATAGAAAAGCTTTAGCCTCCAAGGCCTTCCCTGAGCTCCACACAGCAAATTTAGTCAGAGAAATGAGACAATGCAGAAACAAGGGAAAACAGTCAAGCAAGACAAAATAATAGTTTGGCCAATAAAACAAAGTCAAAAGATCTTCACTTCCTCCTTGAGGGCTACAGGTAATGTTCTGAGGCATACCCTTCAGCTGTTTTACAGATACTAAAACCCTCACCAGGTAGATAAAGTTACCCATATGCACATAACCACAAGCACACAGACCTCATCCAGGTTGGAACCAGAAGGCTGATAATGCTGACTCCCAAAATGCCACCTGGTTACCTCGCCACCAATCAAAAGACTATCCACAAACTGATCAGGCACCCTGCTTCCCCCTTCCCTAGCATAAAAGCTACAATTCTACCCCGAATTAAAATCATTCTTGAGGACGTGTGTCTGCCATCTTCTCAGCTTGCTGGCTTTCCAAATGAAGTCATTTTTCCTTGCCCCAGCACCTTGTCTCTCAAACCACTGGCCAGTCATGCAGCCAGTGGTATGAGCTCACACACACAAACAACACCAGGCACTGAAGACTGCTCAGTTAGCCCCATCAGTTAGTCACATATAAATAAAATTATTTTTAATCAACATATTGTATCTAAAATTAAATCTTTTAGTGATGAATTTTGAGCAGAATGAAGAGTCTAATCACAGGTTAATATTTGTCTCAAAATCAACGCATTTAATATTTGACAGACGTCTCATTATCAAAATTCCTTTTATTATTCATTCAGTGAAATATAAGTATTCCCAAAGTTCTGAATCAAATGTTTTTTCTTAGTCTACCAACAGCTGTGACATGTCTTCTTTTGGTCTATTCAGCAGAAAGTGAACTATCTGAAGTAAAACATCATCGTTAAAACCTTTCACATCATTATCTTCGATGGTTTCATAAAGAGGCTCACTGTGTGTCCCCCAACATATATTTTTACGAGGGTTATTTTGATCAGCTTGTGCAGTCAGGGCCAAAGTGTTTAACTGGTAGCAGAAAAAGGAGAAGTATTTTCCATCTGTGATCACACCCTGGGAGACAAAAGGTCGCGTAACATCGGCTTCGCTCCAGAATCCTGTAGAAGAAAGTTATGCTGAAACTTACATATAGAATATGTTTTACCAAAACAAAACACACACGTTAGAGGATACAAAATACCTCCTAAAACCTAGATACTTTACCTACCAAATTCCTAAAGATCTCAAAGTTTTCCCTATCTTCTCCATTCTAATCCTATATTCTGCATCAAGAACGATTTCCTTCTTTCTAGTACCCTCAAAGTTCATGAGGTACCTTTTCAACAACTTTGGATTTCAAGCGCTTTCAACCTTAACTCACTTCACCTAAGAACAGCAGCAAGTTCCATCTATGCAGCTCTCTCCTACAGTTGCTACTACACACATCATTCCTCACCAGCCTCAAATACATTCAAGTTTTCCTTATACCAGCAGTATCTACCACGCAATAACCATTACAGCCATTTACTTCACTAAAATCTACCAAATAAATGCCTCTCAGAAAAAAACTTGGCTTTCTAAGAACTTCAACCACGTAGTTATTAGATGAATTCTATGTCTTAATTCATAATTCAAAATTGGCTTTATGAGTTGCTTTCATTTTGCCTACTGTACTTTATGTCATCATAAGGTTCCAGGATATCTTAATACCTTTACTATTCAAGTTTTAGGCTGCTTCTTGTTCCAGGCTAACTGGCTTTAATACTTTTAAATCCAACTGCCAGGGTCAAGCAGTAACTCATAAATTTTGCCACACATATTTTATATCTGCTTTAATGAAGACAGCCAATAGCATTATTAAAATACAGAATTATACTGTAAAAAGACACACTTTCTCTTTTATGAATAAACAATGCCATTCTAATATTTTCAAGAAAGTTTCCTTTCTTTTTCTGATTCTGTCTACTCCTATTCCTACTTTACCCATTTATTTCTATTATAAAAACAGAAGTCAACAATTGTGAGTATAAGGCTAAAAATATACATATAAAGGAAAAAGGTGAGCCTTTCAACAATTAAATCTGTATTAAAATTTCTCCCAGATGCTTTAGGAATAATCTAGGCA
This sequence comes from Hippopotamus amphibius kiboko, assembly GCF_030028045.1. Lineage (NCBI taxonomy): Eukaryota > Metazoa > Chordata > Mammalia > Artiodactyla > Hippopotamidae > Hippopotamus > Hippopotamus amphibius. The sequence continues at coordinate 238,737,793 of NC_080186.1, forward strand.
TACATTATATTACTTCCATTTTCGTAGCAAAATCCAAATGCTTCACAATGGGCTGGTTCTAAAGTCCTCCGTGACATGCCTCCAGCTTCCTCTATCTCCTTCCCAATCCCTTTCTTCATTCTCCCCCTCCCTTTCTTCATCAGCCTTCCTTAAACACTTTAAGTCCTTGCTACCTCAGTTACCTGCCACTCCTTTTGCCTGGAAGTGTCCTTCCCCCAAGTTTGTGCATAGGCAGCTCACCATTCAGGTCTCTGTTCAAATGTCATTTTTCAGAGCCTTCCCCTGAATTAACTCTGTTTAAATAGATTCTGCCCCCCTCCTCATTTATACCTGCACCCTATAAATCATCCTACCCCTCATCTCGTATATTTCTCTCCAGAGTTTCACCACTAGCTAAAAATACTACACCTTTATTGTCTTTTACTTCCTTAGTGTACTATAAGCTCTAGGAGAGCAGAATCTGTATCTCTCACTCAACACCATATCTCCAAGCCCAACAGCGCCTGGTACGTAAAAACCATAAGCCACTAACTGAATGAACAGTCTCCAAATCCGCACCCTAGACGTGGCCTTCAAAGAAATAACTGTGCTTTAATCTAAAATTTAATCCATGAAAGCATTTCATTTTCTAGTTTCAGAAACCTGCTATCATTTACAGAGCTGACTCGGTTAGCTGGTCTTTGAAATGCTTGAGAACATCATCAGAAAAAAATACATTCACGCAAAAATGGTCAAAGTAAAAGATCAGAGTAACTATCGAAGTGCCACTTAGAACTACAAACGTAAGATATTTAATGATGGATTTTAAAACAACTGCACTTTGTGCCAATGCAAAAGTTTTCAAAATGTGAAGATTCAGCCTACATTTTAACCCACAGAAAACAATTTGATCTATTAAATTCTTACAATGTCTCCCAATAACAATAATGCCATAGAGCTAGCTGTACCTTGATACATAGCCTGCGCTCCCGTCCAAGCGAAAAGGCTCGCGATCGCATTAGCTCTATAGACAACTTCTACCTGATCGGCACAGTTTTGTTTCAAAAGCCTTTCCCTTTTTAACTTATCAGGTAGCAGATGAAACTGGGTATGTCCATAACATTGTGGATCTGCTGTCTTTGTGCCTGAAGAGCAAAATAAAAACATTTCAGATGAAACGCACAAGTAGAACATCTGGAGCACATGTCCTCAGTATTCGCTTCAAACCCACCCATCATCTCCTCTAGTCATTATGTGGTCAGCATTCAAAATACACAAATGGAAAGCTTGGCTTACTATTTATTTTTTATTGATTATAAAATAATTTCACCCAAAAGTACAACTTACTAGCTATCATCAAGCTCACTCTGACATAGGATAGGTCTAAAGAACACAATAAAGTTCATTTAAAATTCCCGATTACTGCAGTTTTCTCAAACTCCTCGGTCATCATCAGGAGCTTTCTTATTCTCATAACACCACACCACCAAAGGACACAAACACTTCATGACTTTAAAAACATCCTTTACAACGCTGACATTCTTGATTTTAGTGGTAAAGTCTTCTCACCCAAAAGTTGCCCATAACTCACTCCTAAGACCACAGTGACTGAGAAGGGACTGATAAAACAGCTCTGGAGGACCAGCAGAAAGCTGCTTTCTTAAAAATCTCTCTCGATCAGCTAGGAATTAATGAACAAAGATAAAACAGCCAAAGTATAAGCTGCATGAGGGCAGAGACCACGCCTTATTAATTTTTACATCCCTGATGGTTACCGCAGTGTGTGGCACAAATAATAGGTTTTTGTTAAAAAAAGCCAATGACTACCTCAAATTCAGGTCTATACTTGTTTACTTTTGAAAACAGATTATTTTTCTATGTAAATAATAAATCAACAGAGCCTAATAACTATTTTTTAAAGTTAAATACTGTTCATTCAGCAGAAATAAGTAAAATTTTAAATGGTAAGCTGAAAGAATATTTTCCTTCCAATTTTCATGCATACTGCAATCTGAGATGATGAGTCACCTTGCTCATGGACTCTCTGAACCTCTTGGTCATCAAGAATTATGCAAATTTGCACAGGACACAGAACTCATTTGTTAAAAGAGGAAACTTACCAATAAATATGGTATTTTCATATTGCCGTTTGAATAACGGAAGTTTGTCTGGCTTACAATTCATAACAGGGACTTCTACGGGTACAGAATAATCCAGCGGCACAAACTGCAAGAAAAAGTCGTAAGTGAGTTCACAGCACCACTAGCATACATTTTACTCACACTCTTAATAGATTTAAAAATCTTAAAAATAAAATGTTTTTACAAAATGATTTAACACTACAATCTAAGGATGGGCCAAATCCAGCCAGCCACCTGCTTTTCCAAAAAAAGTTTTCTTGGCACGTAGTCATGCCAATTCATTTACATAGGGCACGCAGCTGCTTTTCCACGATAAGAACTGAGACTGCAACAAAGGCTTACGGCCCCCAAAGCTTCAATCTGGACCTTTGTACCAATCTCTGACATGGACACACAGACAACACTCAAAATATACTTGTTTTCTCCACAAGAACTGTTTACATGCAAAATGACCATTAGAGCTGTAAGAGTGCGTTGATTTATAATTAGGTAGGGTAGTTTGCTGTAAATTGCAATCATAAACTATTTTTACATTAAAAAAAAGACGCGTATGGTCCTAAAAACTGAGGCCTCAGCCCCACTTAAAACGATTATTTGACCTCTGCAGAATATATATACTACAGGAACTTAAAAAACTGAAAAAGAATTTCAGATGAGATGCATTCCCAATGCACTGAAAGAAAAGGGTTCCATGCATAACTCTTTATCCTACGCAGTCCATCATCTAGCCTGCTATGACACGTCCTCCTCGACCCGCAACAGAAACGTCTGCAATACCTCCTTACCTCGGGGAGCTGTCTGGATATTCGAATCTGGTTGTGTGGTGTATCATTTATTTGGTATCGCAAAGCATCCACTCGGCCTTTCCGATGGCCACCAGGAATAATTTCTTCCCCACGTACCCAGTAGAAGTGAACCGGACGTTTACGATCTGTTAAAAAACATTCAAAACAATCTCCTCTGACAGTTCACGTCCATGCCGTTATCGTAAGAACACCACGCTCCGCACCACAGAGCTCGAGCGCGACGGCGCTCACTGAAAATACACCAAAAACGCCTCTCTGATGCAGGACACAGCGTCCGGATTGGGGGGTCACCGGCGTCCACGGCCACCGCTTACGGCCCCGCCTCTGCTGCCTGCCTGGGCCGCACGGCGCTGCGCGGCGTCGCCAAGGGCCCCTCCGGCCAGGACACGCAGGAAAGGGGACCCACGGCAGCAGCGCTCCCCGGAGCCCCGAGCTCAACCTTCGCGAGCCCCGTCACAGGCGCCCTCGCCTCCCTCAGGCGGAGGACGGCCGCCCTTCCCAGGCCGCCCAGCGCGCGCGAGGCCCGCGAGGCCGCGTCGCTCCCGCCCGGGCGGCCGCCGCCCCACAGACGTCTATCAAGAGGCCTCGGGGCGGCGGAGGGAAACCAGGGAGCCCGTCGGGACGCCGCCTCCGGCAGCGGGGCCGCCTCCGCGGCGAGCCGCCCGCGCCCGCGCGTGAGCGCAGAGCAGCGGTCCCGGCGGCGGGGGCTCCTCCGCGGGGCGCCCTTCAGGCCCCTGCGCCCGGCTCGGCCGGGCGTCCTGCCATGAGGCGCTGCCGCCGGCTGCGAGGTGGCCGCGAGGCCGACACCCGGCCGCCGCGAGACCGGCACAGGGCCGGGCCCGCGCCGCCCCGGCTCTCGGCAGCTCCGGGAGCGGGCAGCCTGTCCCCGCGCTCCTCCCGAAACCCGGGGGACCGAGGCCCGCGCGGGCGCGCGCACGGGCTCCGGGCCCCGCCTCCCGCCCCGCCCCCCGCGCGGCGGGCCCGGGCTCACCGAGCGCCGCGGCGGCCAGCGCCGGGCTGTGCGCGCCCAGCAGGCCCGCCAGCGAGCCCACCAGCCGGTCCAGGCCCGCGGCGGCGGCGGCGGCGGCGGGCTCGCGCGGGCGGCGGCGCCGGAAGGCGTGCTCCTGCAGCAGGCAGTCGCGGGCGGCGGCGCGCAAGGGCGCCAGGGCCACGGCCGGCGGGGGCGCGGCGGGCGGCGGCAGGCCCGCCAGGAAGGCGGTCTTGGTGAGGCTCTGGTACCAGCGGTCGGCGTGGCGCGCGCCGGTCTGCGGCGGCACCACGTACTTGGGGAACTGCAGCTTGGTGAGCACGCGCAGCTTCTCGTCCACCGACGCGGCCGCGTGCACCGCCGCCTGCCACCGCGCCACGCGCCGCCGCCGCGCCGCCTCGCTGTCGGCGGTCAGGGACGGCGCCACCGGCGGGTAGGCGGCCACGGGGGCCGCCGAGGGGCCGGGGCCGGCCGCTTCGGGGGGTCTGAGGGCGGCCCCCGTCGCGGCGTGCCGCCACGGCCCGCGCCCGCCGAGCGCCAGCCGCCCGCCGCCGGCCGCCGCCATGTTGGGTTGCGCGCCCAGACCCCGAGGCCGGCCTCGGCGCCCGCGCCCGCCTCCTCGCCCTCGGCACCAATCGGAAGGCGGGGTCTCCGCCGGGCCCGGGCGGGGCGCCTCTCGGGGGCTGGAGGAGCCTGACGTCATTCACGCTGTAGCCAATCGGGTAGCGCCGGCGGCTGCGTCCGTGGAGACCGCAGGGTTTGCGGGCGAGAGGGAGCGCGCCTGCGCAGACGGCTCTCCGCGGGCGCGGCGGGAAGCCGGGGACGTTTAAAGAGGAGGTGCTGCGTGTTCGGGACCAGGGCGGACGTTTTGCCGGAAATCCTTTAGGGGTGTTCTGCACCCGGATCGCTAGCTCTCGGCTGCATTTACTGGTTTCATTTATGGATGGCACATCACGTTTCCATTTTAGTTCCTGGGGTGGACACCTGTTGTTGAACATACTGTTTCAACATAGTTTTTGATACGTTTGTGTAAATGATCCAAGCATCGCTCACAGACGGCCGCTGCTAATGTTGGGGAAAATAATTCCATATGTATCTCTGTGCTAGTTGATGTATCATGTGTTCAACGATGTAATTTGCAAGAAGAGGAATATACTTTTACTTGGATTTAACTTTAAAAGAGGGAAATAAAAACCACCAGAGTAAAACTTTGCTTTGTATTAAAACCGATGATGATTTCAGCGTGAGTTGGTTCGTGCTCATCTGTGAGCTGCTTGAAGTAGGGACTAGTTCAGTTTCGCTCCTCAGTGGTACTTACCAAATGTCTGCTGAAAAAACTCATCTAAATCACCAAAAATATAAGCTCGTTTCAGGTGATCTAATTTATTGACTCACATTCCTACCATCATTAGGAGCTGGAATGTTTATTTGAATTTATTGCAATAATTCTTGAGGGTATTGAACACCAAACATTTTGTTGCTGAAAAGAAATTATAACTTAAGTATTAAGCTGTAACTGATGATGCAGTCTAACTGTAAAGCTGCAAGTGTATTAAACTGACATTTAGAAACAGATACCACAAATTCATTATTTTTTTTATTAAGTCATTAATTTTTGAGCAAAGTCTCAAAGGAAGTGAGGAGTGAATGATGACCGTACTGAGAGAAGAGAATTCTGGCAGAAGGAACAGCTGGTGCAGAGGCCCTGAGATGGGAGCACGCCTGGTGGGTTCAAGCACAAGAGAGGAGGCCAGTGTGGTTGAAGGAAGTGATGGATGGGGAGAGCAGTAGGAAATGGGATTGGGAAGGCAAGAAACCAGAACTTATAGGTTCCTAAAGGCAATTTCTAGGATTGTTAGGACTCAACTAATATTCAGAGGAGTAAGAAGCCCATGGAGGGTTCCACTGAGAGGGATGGCATGGTGTCACTTAGGTTTTAAAAGAATTACTCTATGTGTTAGGCAGTTTAAGCTTCCTGATACCATAGACTGGGTGGCTTTAACAACAGACATTTATTTTCTTTTAGTTCTAAAGGCTGGAAGTCCAAGATGAGGGTGCCAGCATGGTTGGGTTCTGGTGCGAGCTCTCTTCCTGGATGAAGTCAGCTCCCTACCTGCTGTGTCCTCAGGTGCTGAAGACTGAGTTCTCCCGTGTCTCTTACCTTAAGGAGAGAGGCCTATTAGATTAGTGTCCTAACCTTATGACCATATTTACATAATCTTAATTACTTCTGTAAAGGCTCTGTCTTCAAATACAGTCACATTGGAGGTTAGAGCTTAAACATACGAATTTTAGACACAATTCAGTCCATAACATTCTGGCAGATTTGGAAATAGATTGTGGAGAGTCAAATTTGGAAGCAGAGAAACCAATTAGAAGACAATTTGCCGTATTTCAGGCAAAAGCTCATTGTGGCTTGAAGAGGCAATAAGCCGTGAAGATAGTGAACGTGATTATGGATCCTGAATTGATTGTAGGTGTCAGAAAGTATCTAAGATTTTGAGTCTGAGCGGTGGAATGAGAGGAGAAGGCCAATGGACAAGAAATGCATTTTTCCTTTATTCTTTCATCTTTTTTTTTTTTTTTTGGAAGGGGAGAGGGCAGCAGGAGAGAGGGTTAAGATTTGGGAAAGGAAGTAGGAGAATCTGTGAAACATGTATTTATCTATTTACATATGTTTATTTAGTTGGCATTCTCCTAGAAGAAAATGGATATTAAGATCTTCGCTATTAAGGTTGCCACTGGTCTTAGATTTCAAGTATTATAGTTAAAAGCTATGACATTCTCCAATGGCTTTCTGAAACCTCTGCACTTGATTCATTCAACAAATATGTATCACGTCACTACTATACACCACCACCTTTCTAGGTGCATAGTATACAGCAGTGAAGTAAAGGTCTTCATAGAGCTTACATGTTAGAAGGTGAAATCTAACCAAATTTGTCACATATACATGTTCTGTGCTAGATGGTGATAGGAGCCAAGAAGAAAAATAAAGCAGGGAAGAAGACTTTATGAGGTTTAAGGGTTGAGTAGAGTGATTTAAATAGAGTGAGCAGAGGACTCCTGGAGAAGGTGACCCTTGGATAACATCTGAAGGAGATGAAAGATAGAGCCATGTGGCTATCTGGGGGAAAAACATTCAAACCAGGGCACATGTCACAATGTATCTGGAAAGTTGGAAGAGCAGCAAGGAGAACAGTGAACTACAGTGAGATAGGACCTTGTCCTTTTGCCAGCAATAGCCAACATTTGATTCAGAAACAGGTTCTGATGAGTTGTTATTTTCCTGTTGGGTACCCATCTCACTGTCTCCTGGCTGGGCACGAGCTGCCCAGCTGATTGTGGTCCACATCGGAGCATCTTATTTCTCAAATTACGGATGTGGGAAGGAAATGGGGACCGGATAGTTCCTGTTTACAGACGTGGATGAGAGTAACACCTACTTTTGAGCTGTTTTCTTCACATGTATTTCTTTTTTCTTTTTTTACTGTATTTATTTTTATTTATTTATTGGCTGCGTTGGGTCTTCATTGCTGCACACGGGCTTTCTCTAGTTGCGGGGGGGAGGGGGAGCCACTCTTTGTTGTGGTGCGCGGGCTCCTCACTGTCGTGGCTTCTCTTGTTGCGGAGCACGGGCTCTAGGCAGTCGGGCTTCAGTAGTTGCGGCACATGGGCTCAGTAGTTGTGGCTCATGGGCTCTAGAGCGCAGGCTCAATAGTTGTGGCGCGTGGGCTTAGTTGCTCCACGGCACATGGGATCTTCCCGGGGCAGGGATCGAACCCGTGTCCCCAGCATTGGCAGGCGGATTCTTAGCCACTGCACCACCTAGGAAGTCCCACGTATATTTCTTACTGAAGGCATATTTCTTAACTGGTTGCATATGTAACACATTTACATAAAATGGAGAACATAATATACAGTGTTACTGGGGGAGTCTTTGTGTGTGTTTAGGATTTTTGATGGCTGGTTTAGAATCAACAAGAAGAAAGCTAAGTTGTCCACGTCATGTGCAAGATACTATATTAAGTACTTTATGTGTGTCAGTGCCCATAATCTCACAGTCACCTTCCAAGGGGAATATTATCCTCCCTCTGGTGTTTTTTGTTTTTTTTGCAGAGTCACAGAGCTCTTGCTCATCAACAGATGAAGAACACTTAAAACAATTTTGAGAAAAAGAGAATGAAGTGGGAGGACCAGTCATTCTATTTGGTTTCAAGACAATATTTAGCTGTAGTAATCAGGGGAGGACAGAGAGCCTCTTCAACAAATAGCGTTAGAGCAATTGGACAGCCACAAGCCAAAAAGAAAGCAAAACAGAAACCTTCAACCTGTGTTCTACATCCTGTGGAAAAAGTAACTCAAAGTGGACCACAGACTTAAATGTAAACATAACATTATTGGGTTAAAAACAAAAGAAGAAAAAAGGTCTTCAGGTTCTGGGGGTAGGCGAAGAGTTTTTAGTTGACACTAAAAGCATGAGCCATAAAAGGAAAAATTGCTAAACTGGACATCATCAAAATAAAACTTCTGCTATGAAAAACATACTCTTAAAAGGATGAAAAAGATAATGTACAGAGTGAGAGAAAATAACTGCAAACCGTGTATCTGACAAAAAAAACACCATCTAGAACGCATAAAAAGGAACTCCCAAAACTCAACAGTAAATAAAACAATCTAATTAGAAGATAGATAAAAAAATGACTACCAAAGAGAATATACAGAGGGCAAATCCACACATGAAAAGATGTTCAAGGTCATCAGCCATCAGAGAAGTGCAAATTAAAATCAGAGTGAGATTTGATTATACTCCTATCGGAATCGCTAAGATAAAATAACAAATACTGATGAGGATTAGAAGAAATTGGATCACCCAATACTTTGGGAATGTAAAATGGCACAGCTACTCTAGAAAACAATTTGTCATTTTCTTTAAAAAATTAAACATACAGCTATCATGTGATCCATGCACTCTTGGGGATTTTATCCCAGAGAAAGGAAAATTTATTTTCAAGCAAAAACCTGTACATAGCATACCCTTATTTATTACAGCCCAAAATTAAAACAAAAAAACAAAACCGAACCCGAGAGTCCTTCAGTGGGTGAATAGCTAATCTACTGACATCCGTACCAGAGGCATACTCTCAGCAATAAGAAGGAAAGACCTGCTGGTACATGTAACACCTGGAAAATCCAGCTGAGTGAAAAAAGCCAATCCCAAAAGGTCACAGGCTGCAGGATCCATTTATGCAACGTTCCTGAGAAGACAAAATGATGGAAATGGATAACAGATTAGTGGCTGCCAGAGATTAAGTCAGTGGGGTGAAGAGGAAGTGGAAGTGGCTATGAAAAGGCAACATGAGGGATCCTAGCCGCGCTGGAAATGTGCTACATCTCTACTCTCTCAATGTCAGTATCCTGGTAGTGTTATTTTACTGTAGTGTTGAAAGATAATTACCATTACAGGAAATGGGGTAGAGCAGGCAGATTTCTTTGTACAATTTTTTTTAATTACATGCAGATCTATAATTATTTTAAAATTATAGATACATAATGTATATAATTTACATATAGATATAATATCTATAACATACTTTATATGTATGAAAACAAGTGAAGTAGAGTTTTTGGACCGACAGGGAGAAACTGTTGTTCTGTCTTTAGGTTAAACAGGCTTCAGTAGGTATGTATCTATAGTATAGCTGTCACAGTCCTGGTGGTTCTTTGTAAATGGATGTTCTTTATGTGTGATTTCTAGTGTAATTGTGCCTGAGCATTTCATATTAAGATACAAATTAATTTATTAAATTGCTACCCTTTTATTTCTCCTTGTATTATAGGGGGGTATCAGGTAGGTAGGTAGGGAGGTAGATAGATACTTAAAGATATAAATTCCTGAGTATGGTAGGTTATCTATAAATATTTCAGGTTAGTAAAGGGAGGGTTACAAATTATTATTATAAAAAGGGAGCAGTGGGTCTAATAGGGTTGAGAAACTTTAATGTAGATAGTCTACATTTAGAGTCAGATACAAGAAAAAAAAATGAAGGTAAATGTTCTTTTCCCACAAATCCAACATATAACAACTTACATGCATCTATGGAAGCATGTTCTATGTCTTCCCTAAACCATTCCCTTTGCCGATTTGAAAGACCTCATTTGAGACCCAGGCCCAGCTCTGTCACTGTCACTTTCCTTATGTAGGAAATAAAACGCACTTTACAAGTTTGCTATGGGGATTTAATGAGGTGGCATACATAAAATGATGCAAAACAACATTTGTCAAGTGCCAACCACTCTACATGTGCCAATGTTTTTAATTCCCGCAGCAACACACTTTAAATCAGAGCACTGATCTTCCTGAGGTAAGGGGTCTGCTCAAACTCACGAAGGGCCAGAACCAGCATTAAACCATCATCTCTGACCATGAAGCCCCTGCTTCCTACACCAGTGGTTTTGTAAACCAGAACGATGAGATCCAGGAATCCTGAAAAGGTAGGAAGGCAGCTTTCTAAGATTATATGCACGATTCAGAAACAATAAGAATTTGGGATAATATGAAATTCACCTGTATCTGCTTAGCACAAAATAAAATATTTCAGAATCTTGTGCATTATTTTGACGAGTCCATGACTTTTCCTATCTCACAAATAAGCAATGTGAGAGAAACTGAAATATTTTCTCTTGGCCTCAAAAATCTTATCAGAGATACAGGAGTCATAGGACAGCATGGTAGAGTTTTAAGTTTGCTAAACTACAGAACAGGAGGTCACAGCTCACGTCTCAGGAATAACAAGTCAACAACCCAAGTCAACTGAAAATGACATAGATTGTGCGGAAGAATGGAGAACGTTGACTGGCATGTCAGGAAATAATCGTGTCTCTAATTCTGCTTCCAAGAAATAAGAGCACTTTACTTCCATGATCAGGATACGGTCCTCCGCGGTGGGTGAACAATTCTGAGGCATCAGGGTCCTAAAACCTATATAACAATAACAACAAAATATGGTCATGGCAAAGAATAATTCATTAAATGAAAAACAGTAATTAAGATCAACTTCCATAATCCATCGTATTACAGTAATTTTCCCACAGAAATTAAGGTTAATACCTCTACAGAAAAAACCCACAAAAAATGTTCACCTTGGTGCACTGTCAGTTTTTGTAGGGATAAGGTGGGTGTTTTTCTCACTGACTAATATTTCACGATTACGACACAGCACTGAGCTTTCATGTTATAATGATTTGTTTTAAACGGTAAGAGGGAGTAGGTAAATAATCTGCAAAGCTGAGTTCTAAGAACTTGAAAAGTGTAAGTTTGTATCTACTATTGTTGCTTTTTGTGGTCAAGCAGCACACAAGTACATAGGGGTATAACAACAGTGTTTTGAAAAAGTATACATGTTGATCATATCCGTGATTGGAAATTTCAACCACACACAAAAAATTATAATATAAACGAAAACTCTTCTATGATTTTCACTCCCTAAGATAAGTTTGATTAGAAAGTAGATGGCATTTCAGGTTTCAAAGAAACTGCTAATTCAGGATTCTTGAACTTCTGGGTTAGCCGCTTTTATTGGTATTTCTATTGATCACACTGCTACTTTTCAGCATTTTTTAAAATTCTTTTTTAAAAAAATTTTATTGGAGTATAGTTGATGTCAGCCTGTTTATACGATTTGTAATTGATGTTTTCGAGGATAAATCAGAGCCACTGCAAAATTCCAGTGACCCTTTTAAAATCAATTTTTTCTTAAATGATAAATGTCTAAGATCAATAATTCACAGACCAAAGGATGGGCAGTGAAAATCTCTCCTCCTTCCTCCCTCCTAGTTCCTTCTTTTCCTTCTCCAGAGGCAGTTACTGTTACCAGTCTCTGGTATATCCTTCTAAAGAACTCTATTCCTGCATAAGAATATCGACATATATATACACACACTCAAAGGGTCAGACGTGATTTGTTCTTGTCCCTGCCTGGTGATTCATATCTGCTCTGGGGACGTCCCTGGGGGTCCAGTGGTAAAGAATCTGCCTTCCAATGCAGGGGATGAGGGTTTGATCCCTGGTCGGGGAACTAAGATCCCATGTGCTGCAGGGCAGCTTAAGCCCGTGAGCTGCAACTACTGAGCCCGTGCGCCGCAACAGGAGAGAAGTCCACACACCACAAGGAAGAGCCCAAGTGCACACTTCAATGAAAAGATCCTGCATGCTGCAACTAAGGCCTGATGCAGCCAAAAAACAAACAAACAAACAAACAAAAAAACACAAATCTGCTCTGGAGAGCTATTTCTTTCCTGTATCTTGGAAAAAATGTAGGGCAAGATCTATTATTTTTCTAGTTGATCTCAGATGAATCCTCCAGTCTCTTCTAGTCATAAAAATATCTTAGCCCTGTAACTCCATGTTCAGTTCGGTGCAATAAGAAACAGAAACGATGCAGTCAACTTCATTTAAAATTCCATCCTCTCTCCACCCTGAACCAAGCTGCCTTAGGCTGGCTGCTGGAAGCCTGGGTGGGCTTCCTCCGTTTCCCCGCATCAGCTTCTCCCCACTCGCTAGGCTGCTCCTGGCAACTCCATGTTTTCAGTTGTGATTCAGACACCACTGTGCCCCCAAACTCCAGGAAACCAGTACTAAGCTCCTCCAGGGGGTCTGATGGTCTTTCTAGGTAGGCTTGAAATAAAGAAAATCACTCCTCCTTCCCTCTCAACAGTGAGGCTGGGGTGGGAGAGACTGTCCGTGTGTTCTTGGTTTCTCCTGTCCTTTGGATTGGGGGGAGGGTCAAGAAGTACAAAACCATGTTTTACAAACTCCTTTGCGATTGCCGCATACTTTGCCTGGCAGTTGGAAATATGGAACTGCTGGCACCTAGTGTTTTAGGGCTTCAGCTGAAAACAAGACAGAAACAGTGTGCGTGTATGTGTACAGACATAAACAGAGAGAGAGAAGTCTAACTCTTTCTAAATCATTTTAGATATGTCATCCAGGAATCAAATATTCTCATTATAACTTTTGAGTTATTTTTCTACATTCTAATATGAGTATCGGTCACTCACTGGCATGTATGGTCATTTTATAGGAATAAAAACATTTGATTAATCAAATCACCCATTTTTGCCTTATTAAGAATGTCCCTGGAGAGGGCGATCTTTCCTAAATAAAAGGCAAGCCTCACAGGAGAGGCTCTCTCCTCCCCACCCCGCCATGTTTTTTTTTTTTTTTTTTAATGGACCACAGATGCAAGAAGCCATGAACCAGGGGGACAAAAGCCCATTCTGAAGAGGGAGGAAGCAGAAAGACAGGTGTGGCGGGGACGTACTTATCTTCCTGAAGCCATGCGCTGGTCCAGATGCGCGTCTCCAGACCATCGTCATGTGAGGAGAGGAGCCAACCACACTGGTTCGTTGCTATGCTGCAGATATTTTCATCTGCAGTTGTTTCTCCCACTCTTGGCTTCAGAGCAACAGACCCAGTCATTGCCTCCCGCAATGCTCATAAAGATATAAATATCTTCTGTAGATGCTTACATGAGACACATAGAAGATATTTACTTTTTCTCTTTGCGTAGAGTAAGTTTTAAATAAAAACGGAATTAATCTCACCCATCGGAAGAGTCCACTAGGTCAAGAGATAAAAATTTAACACTTTTTTCGATAGCTGCTTTATATTCCTTCGTATGCATTTACCATAATTTATTTACACAGTCCCCGTAGATGGGCATTCAGGTTGTTTTTTTTTAAATCTCCTTTCTTTTTTACACGACAAGAAATTATATCATAAATATTTTAAAATGCTAATGCTTTTATATTCCTTGGCTTGACTCTGAAGAGTGGAGTTTCCGTGACGCACGTTTTATGCCCTTTTTGTTTTTAGACATGTTACCAACAGTTTATGCTTCTACCATAGTGCATGAAGGGCACATTTTCTCACATTCTCACCAACACTGCCTTTTAAAAACATCCTTTTGGCCAAGCTTAATATATTATGTAATTGCTTTAACTTTTATTTATCAGATGTTAAAAGGTAAACCGAGGCACGTTAACATTTACGAGAGTTTATTTCAGCAAACATTGGTTCGAATTGGGCAGCATCAAACTGAAAGTGGTTAGGACCCGTCTGCTGACAGGAGCCAAGGGAAAGGCTTCTCCAGAGGAGATCAGAGGCAAAGCAAAGAAATGATCTGACTAGCGACAGCTTAGGCGGTTGCCTCACTTGGGGAAGCCTGGTTGGCTCTTTGTAATTAGTTGTTCTTCAGTTTCGTTTTCTTGGATTCGAGTGTATTGACTCTGACTTAGATTTTGGTTTGCTTGCCTCGGTTACCAAGGCATTAGAGACACCTCAGTCTAACCGCCACCTTGTTTAATTACTTTTACAGGGACCACGACTGAGATTGAGCATCTTCTCTTACTTTTGTCCACCACTTGCATTTCTTTTTTATGAATAGGCTTTGCCCTTTTTTGGTCTTTTTCTTTGACATTCTTTGTCTATAAAATATTAACCTTGTGTTAATAACCTCGTTAATTTGCGACACAAAATTTTTATCCCTTCAAAAACCTGTATCTTCTTTTTTATGACTTCTAGTTTCCTGTTTTGCTAAAGAAAATCCTCCCACCTTGTGTGAAAATTTAGGTTTTAATTTAATTCATTTGGATTAGTGGTCCTTGAAATAAGAAAAAGTGTTACAGACGTTATAAAGATAGCCCAACTGGATTTTGCATGATAACATTCATTAGAAACATTTCCATCATTGTACAGTTGGAGGTCTGTAGTAGACACATGTCCTAAATCAGTGTAGATGTAAATTTGCATTGAGGAGGGATGGTCACTGACATGTGACTGTGGATACATTGGTGTCTCCGGAATTCATAATACTCTAAAATAAATGCCGAGACACAGTGTGACTATAGTATGATCATAGAATGACAGTACATCATTTCACTAGATTTTATATGTGCCAGTACCAATTATGTAGAGACGTTCAGTAAATATTGGGGTCAGATTTCACTCTGTTATATCTCTTAGACATATAGATAAAAGCCTCCTTCCAAGTGTCCTTTTATCTCTGGCTACTTTGAGCACGTTACCTCCGACCAGCAGCATATGGTACTAGAATTTGTGTGAGAAGAATCATACCCACTTTCCTAGCTCCACTCTACCCTTTTTTCCACTTTTATATCCTAGGTCATGTCCTCTGTTTTCAACATACAATTCAGGATAGAGTCATTGATGTCACATGGACTATTTTCCATGGGAGAGCACATAAGTCTTTTCATTATATTTTAATGGAAACCTGTATTAATGATGCTTGCATATCAACCAATTTTCTTTTCTCATCTATATCATATTCTTTAGTATAGTACCCTATACACAAGGAAAATTAAGGGGTAACACCCAAGGGCTCTCTTTCTCAATTTGAGTAGATTCCTTTTCTCTAACTAGAATTTCTCAATAATCAAGTGATTTTCTAACTGAACAGATACCCAAGGAACTTGTCTTTCCTCCCGTATATATTTTTCCTTTTCTAGTAGAATTAATTTTTCCTAAAATAGCTCCAGTGGTTAAAATAGTTTCAAATAACTTATAAATAGGCATCAACGTATGGTATTCACAACAGGAAAGTAAATTCTTACCACCTTTCTGGAGAGCACTTTGGTGATAATGCTCAGACGTCTAAAAATGCTCATTCCTTTCTTTGTTTTTCTGGCTGTGCTGCGGGCAGCACGCAGGATCTTAGTTCCCTGACGGGGATGGGAGGCGAGCCCTCCCATGGAAGCACGAAGTCTTAACCACTGCACCGCCAGGGAAGCTCAAAAAACGCTCATTACTTCCGACCCTGAGGAAGTGACTCACAATGCAGAGTGAACCAATATAACTTTAGAAATTAAAAAATATGTACGCAACTCTCATGATGACAGTCGGTCAAGGGCTGCTTCTCTCCCAGAAGAATGTTCAGCTTTGCCCAGGTCAAGGGGAGAGCCCCTCCCTGCCCCGCGGCAGATCTAAGTCCACACCCTCTAACCAGGAATGTTTCAAGGTCCCAGGCTTGTTGACCGTCCCCCTAGGACTGCCTCTCTGTGAATCCTTCCACCCAGCTTCCTGGTTCTCCATCACAGTCTTCCCTCTCTCTTCGCAGTGAGTGCTCCCTCCGTCCCTTTAGCCTGTCCTCCTCTTTCTCTCTTGCATTTTCGTCGCCACGCTGCCTCTTCTTCTCCCTTCCTCTGGGTTTTATTTTACACAGTCATTGTGTGGGAGGGGAACTAGCCCTGAAAACTTGTCCTTTAGTTCAGGGTTGCACGCATCGAAACATACCCTTCAGCGTCGTCTAAGGTAGAGAAAAGAGCCTCAGAGTAAACGTGAGAGAGGGAAACACATCTAGAGTAATGTGCTTGACACTTGGTGAGAAAATCCTGCCCCATTTGTAATAGATAACTTGTAACAGTAAATAGTAAACATTTGTAACAGCAAATAGTGTGTGCGCGCGCACACACACAATATCTAATAGGAGACTCTTGAGTAAAATCCTTTTGAAATAAATACAAATTAAAAACCAAGGTTGAAAAAAACTGCATAATCTTCTTGACTCATTAAGAAATGTATGTACATAAAGCAACACAGAAAAACAGGGGAAAAGTGCATTAAAATGCGAATCAATGTTGAAAGTTGGTGATGGAATTATTGGCATTTTTCCCCCCTATAATTTCTAATTTATCTTTACTGGATACAGACTGTTACTTTCGCTTACAAATCAGAACAAAACTTAGAAATTAAAAGTTAGGAAGAAAAGTAACACGTAACCAGAATCTAAATAGATGCACTATTTCTTATTCTATCAGATGACAAATTACTTGCTGAATAAATTTGATCGTGTAGTAAAATTCTAACCTAAAGTAGAATTCTGCGTTAGATTGTATTGATCTCTCATGCCAAAGTCTAATAGTCTGCTCACCCAAGTTCAAATTTGGAGAAGATAAACTAGAAAATTCAGTGCTAGGAATTGGAAGAAACTATCAGACACCTAGAGAAATGTCAAGAGTCGATAGAGAATAAACTTAACAAAGCCAGTGTGGAATCGGAACAGATAACAGCTAACTTGGAATAAGCTCACCTCTTCTTTATGTGTAGACTGGACGGCTTACACCTTCAGCTGACAAAAAACAGTTGCAGAGACTTCCCAGAATCAAGATAAAATGTACAACATCATGTTCAGCCAGCCTGCTCTACATCAGTGGGAGAATAAAGAGAATCTTAGACGTGTGTCCAAGAATGGTCATCCTGAACAAGAGAGAAAGTGATGTCTTTGTCAAAGGAGCATCTTCACTTATAACTATACTTCCACGATTCCCTGAGCCCAGCAGCTGGGGCTGGCTTGTTCCCACAGTAATCAGGACGTAAAGCCTTGAGGTAGGATGAAGATTTTTGACCTGAGTTTATGCTTTATGTTGTAATGACACTATCTTTATGTAGAGTCTTGTATGCCATAATGATTTTGCATGTGATCCTTCAGGGGATGGGCAACCACGGCAGAACGGTGAGTAGAGAAATTAG
This sequence comes from Hippopotamus amphibius kiboko, assembly GCF_030028045.1. Taxonomy (NCBI): domain Eukaryota; kingdom Metazoa; phylum Chordata; class Mammalia; order Artiodactyla; family Hippopotamidae; genus Hippopotamus; species Hippopotamus amphibius. Next base: position 238,755,256 of record NC_080186.1, read on the forward strand.
TACACGTAGGAAAGATAACTCTGATGGCAGCAAAGAATAAATATGAGGGATCAGAATGGAGGTATACCAAACATTCATAAAGCTACTGCAGTTGTCAAGAGAAACAATGGTGAGAGTCTGAAATGAAGTGGTGCTGGAGAGTGTGATATGTAGGAGAGAAGTTTGGTGTGTATAATCAACTGAACTTACGTGAGAAATAAAGCGTCAAATCTCCTAGAATGACCCTAAAGGAAATGATGCTCATGTTAGCATCACTATCTAAATGTGGAGGGAAGTATGTTTTAGTGCGGGCAGATGATGGGTCCGTTTTTGGACGTCCTTCTACCAATGATTAGACACGGAGCTCAGGACCAAGGCCCAGGCTAGAAATACAGATGTGGAAGTCAATAAACGTGTGGTAGGTTGAAACTATGAGCGGAATTGAGATTGCCTTGAGACGTTATTGAGAATGAGAAGAGAGTAGTTTGGACCTTAGTGGACACCAATATTTTAGAGGTTGGCAGATCTTTTTCAAGGTAAAGGAGGAGAAGCATCCTCAGAAATAGAAAGAAGGCCGGAGAGAGTGGTTTTGTAGACATCATGATAGAGAATCCCAGACAGTGCTGAATCCTGAAGAGAACGTAGCTAAGAAACAGATCATTCCTTTTGATTTGAGAACAAAGAAGCTACTAGTGACGTTGTTGAGAACATAATTGGAGGGTGAACTGAAAACTAGTGTGCTGTGGGTTATGCATGGAAGTGGAAGGAAGTGGAGCCAGTGAGTCCTTTTAAAATTTTTAATTTAATGTTGAATATAAGAAGGCTATATTGATAATATTTTTCTAAAATTTAAAGAACAAAACAAAATAAACAGCCACGTACTCACCACCCAGCTCAGGAAGTAGAACATCACCAGTAGCTTTGAAGCTTTCCCCCTTCACTGTGACCCCAATCTCATCCCTCCTTCTCCCCACCCAGAGGCAGTGACTACCCTGAACTTTATGTTGATAATTCTTTTGGTTGTTGGTGCAGTTTTCCCATGAGTGAATATTCTTAAATATTTATTCTCTGAGTGGAGGCCCTGGACTTGTGCAGTGAACAACTTGTGTGACCATTCAAGGCAGTCTTGACTACCTATTGTTTAGTTTTGCATGTCTTTGAACTTTAATGAACTAAATGAAGTCATGCTATGTATTTTCTTCTGTGGTGGGCTTAATTATTCTGCTGTAATATTCTGAGCTTTCTCCATGTTGAATTTTATAGTTGTGGTTTGCTTATTTTTTTGTTGCATAGTATTACTTTTTGTGGATAGACTTCAATAGGCTGGTCCTCCTGTTTTGTTTTTGTTTGTTTGTTTTTTAAATTATTTGTTTACTCATTTATTTATTGGCTGTGATGGGTCTTCATTGCTTTATGCGGGCTTTCTCTAGCTGCCGAGAGCAGGGGCTACTCTTCAGTTGCAGTGCACGGGCTTCTCAGTGCAGTGGCTTCTCTTGTTGCAGAGCACGGGCTCTAGGTGCATGGGTTTCAACAGTTGTGGCACATGGGCTCAATAGTTGTGGCTCATGAGCTCAGGCTCAGTGGTTGTGGCGCACGGGCTTAGTTGCTCCATGGCATGTGGGATCTTCCTGGACCAGGGCTCGAACCCATGTCCCCTGCATTGGCAGGTGGATTCTTAACCACTGTGCCACCAGGGAAGTCCTAGTCCTCCTGTTTTTTAACACTTGTATTGTTTCTCATTTTTGGCTATTTCAAAATACCCTCCCCAAACATACCTCCTCTGTGGTATGGTGGGGTCACCTTCAACTTTGGTAGGATATCAAATATTTTTCCAAGGAAAGTGTTTCCACTTACCAGGAATTTATTGTCAGCAACACCTGATGCTGTCAGACCAATTTGTGCTCATCAGTGTGTGCAAAATAGTATTTTTGTGGTTCTAACTTGCATCTCCCTGATTGCTGGTGAAAGTGACCGTGTTTAAGTATGTTTGCTGATCATTTGTGTTTCCTCTGCTATGAAACGCCTCTTCAGGAGTTGTCCATTTTTTTTAATGACTTGCAAATACATTTTCTAGTTTGTAGCTTGACTTTTCACTTTCTTTATTATATCATTCGATAACATAATTTCTTGAATTCAATGTGGTCATATTTATGCTTTGCTCATTTTTTAAAAATCTGGTTTAAGAGGCATTTCTCAACTCTGATGTTATAGATATATTATCTTATTTTAACATACATTTTATTACTTTTTTTTCACATTTTAGTCTTTAATTCATCTGGAATTGATTTTTGTGTATGGTGTGAGATAAGGGTCCATTTTCATGTTTTCCCCTGTGACTAATAAATCATTTCCTTCTGTACAACAGCAGCTGAGACCAATGGTGGAGACATTCCTGTAATAGCTGCATTTCTGGATTTCCTGAAAGCAGCCTTCCTGCCTCTAATTCCCTGCATTACAACTCTTTCTGCTGTAAATATCTAAGCCGAACTCTGACTGTTACAATACTGCTGAGGGACTAGCTAAGTGTAGAAACTTGAATTTGCTGGCTGCAATCTAGATGAGTCTAACTTTTCCCCCAGCAATGGAGTAGAAAAGACAGAAGGCTATGCAAACATTTAAGAGAAGATGGAACATTACGGTTTATAGATTGAGTGATCAGAATAATGCCCCATGGGGCTGAGGTTGGGTAGGAGGAAAGTCGATGTTGACGTGTGCACACAGGAGCACACACGTGTACGTGCACGGAGGCAACCCGCAGCGATCTCGTGTTTGATTTTTGTCCATTATTTGGCAAATATTAATATCTCCAAATTGCCTTTTGTACAATGAATTTGAACTTTAATCATCACAAAAGAGAAGAGACTTCAATCTCTAGTTCTAAAAAATGGGTGACAACGATTTTTAGAATGTGTAGCACTTAGGGCTCTCTATATAAGGACCTTATATATAAGCTCTATATAAGGACCATTATATTTCATTCAGGGACTTAAGTTATGCGGATGTTGAGTTCAGTAGGAAATATCGTCGTGCCTACAGCGTAGTTGTGGGAAGAGCGAGGTAGAATTTTTATGACTGTGACCTTTATGCTATCGGAGAAGGTGAGGAATGAAGCCTCCGGTGACGACTCCCCCGGCGTGGGGTGGACAGGTGCTGGTGGCCGGCGTGCTCTCGCCCCAGGAGCAGCCCTTTCTCAGGTTAGTGGGTGAGCATATCCACTGGAGTCAGATTGCCCAGGTGAAAGTCAGGGTTCTGCTGCATTTTCGCTTTGCCACTTGGGCAAGTCACTTAACCTTTCTGTGTCCCCTTCATTCAACTTTAAAATGGAAATAATAACATCTGTACCTGATAAGGCCGTTGTTATGTTCAAATGAGATGATGGTACGGCAAAGGGCTTCGAAGAGTGACTGGTGCACCGTGAATGTTCAATACATTTTAGCTGATGTTATGATTATCCAGCGCTCTGTGATATTCGTGGTAGGGACCAGGAAGATGAAGAAGCTCACACATCCTAATGAGATGGAAAGCCTACTTTTCCTGAGCCAACTCTCCCCTCCCCCCCCCACGCTCTAGCACTCACACAATTTCTGTTTCACATTTGTGGGAAGTTTTCACTTATAACACCCCGACGTGTATCCCTTAGGATCGTAAAAGAATACTCTGTAGGGCAGTGGTAACACTGTGTGGTCCTCTGACTAGCAGTATCAGCATTGCCTGGGAACGTGTGAGAAATGTAAATTGGGGGGCCCCACCCGAGACCTACTAAATCAGCAACTCTGAGGGTGGGACCCAGCAATCTGTATTTTAGCAACACTCGTAGGTCATTTCGATGCACGCCCATGGTTGAGAACCATTGCTCGAGGGCATCATTCTGGGTCATGGCTCTCAACTCAGCCCATAGGGTACACATGAAGAGATTTTAGTGAATGGGCTGCTTACAGAGCTGGGGAGCAGGGATAAGAGAGCGCAGGAGGGGTGATGAGACACTCGACAGAGCAACGGCAGCAAACAGACACGCCCACCTCAAGTCGTGAAGAGGCAAAGAAGGAAAGTGCGTTCCCCGAGCCCAGAGACACCTGTCCCCGAAGGAGGACCCGCTTGCTGCTCCCTGTGGTCGTGGGTGTCTGGGTACAAAGCAGGGGTGCACAGAGAAGAAGTACCTCCGCCCCTCTCTTCTCCCGCCCTTTATCCAAAGCCAGAGGGACAGCAGGCGGTCAGGGAGCCCAGGGCACGAAGCAGGGCGGAGAAGGAAGAGAGAGGAACGGCGCACGTCCTGTAGAGTCTGGACAAAGGGGGAGACGGACGTGGGAGCCATGGCGGCTGAAATGGGAAGTGACGTCGGTCTCCTCTTCCGGTGAGAGGACCTGGAAGAGCAGACACCGGTTTCAGAGGAGATTTCAGCTTCATTGAGCAGATACCCCTGGGCACTGGGGATTCAGCTGTGAACGAAGCAAGCAAAGCTCTTGTCTCCTAACGCTCACGTGCTGCCCCAGAGAGAGAATAACCAAAGATGTCAGAGGCTCATGCTGCAGAAGCACTCTGGAGCATCACAGAGAGTGACGGTGAGGCCTGATGTTTTTTCTGTAAGTGGATCGGGAAGGACTTCATTGATAAGGGGCGTCTGAACAGAAAACCGAGGGGAATCCAGGAGTGAACCAGGAAGCTACCTGAGGAAAGGGAGTTCCAGTCGGAACCGCGAGCGCAAAAGTGTGTAGGTGAGGAGACGAGGGAGGAAGGAAGGAAGAGAAGGTGGAGGCGGTGAGACGGAGGAGGTAACACCAAAGGGAGCAGGGGTCACGTCCAATTGGATTTATAGTTTCCTAAAGAAATCATCGCATTTGGGTGGAAAGACCCAAGGAGAGGAATTCAGGGATGTGGTGTCTGGGGGTAAGCCCTAAGGCTTTCTGTAAAGAGGTAAGGTTTTCATTAATTGCATTTGTATAGCGATGTACGTTCACTACATAAGATCTGAAACATTTAGAAGTTACAAAGTCTTTATTTCTTGCTTGTTTGTTTTTTGTTTCTTATTTTTAGAAAGGTTAATGTAGTCCACCCAATATATCCAATGATCTTTCAAAAACTGAGAGTATTTTTTAATTTAAATAAACCTAAAAAGTTTTAAGAATCATTTTAGATGTACAGAACAGTTGCAAAGATATAGAATTCTATTTCCATATACCCCTCAACAAGTTTCTCCTAATTTTGAACATTTTACATGACCGTGGTTGTATATATCACAACTAAGAAACCAACATTGGTGTATTTCTGTTAACTAGGGTCCAGTCTTTATTTGCATTTCTCTGGTTTTTTTTATAATGCCCTCTTTCTATTCCAAGATCCCATCCAAGATATCATCTTACATTTTACTTGTCATGTTTCCTTAGCCTCCCCTAGTCTGTGGTAGCTTCCCAGATTTTCCTTGTTTCTGATGGCCTGGACAGTTTTGAGGAGTACTTGCTTTCAAGCTGGGTTTGTTTGATATTTTCCTCATGGTTAGACTGGGTCATGGGTTTTGAGGAGGAAGACCACAGAGGTAAAATACCATTCTTATCACACCATATCAAGAACACATGCTATGAACATGACTTCTGCTTTTGTGATTTTAAACAGCTAATTTAACAATTAAAGATTTGCATAGGGGAGAAGCATCACAGAAATATCTGGAAGTAGATGGAGAAACTGGATGTTTTTGCAGTAAAACAAAAGAGCATATTTCTGTACCTTGCACACACACACACACACGCATGCGCCATTTTTTAAGAGTAAAAACTGACCACAAGATGTCACTGCTAACTTTTGTATGGGGAGGAAGGTGCCTTGAAGAATACAGATTTTGCTGGGCATATGTGGTTAGAATTCATTATTTTAAAAACCTTGAAAAAAATGTTTCAGTTTTACAAAACTACTAGAATGTTTTGAGTTTGAATGCTAATCTTTTTTCCTTGAGGTTTGCAAAATATTTTTCCCTGAATTCACACCCAAGTATATTTATTTGGACATTTAATTTAAAACAGTATGGTTTGCTAATGAAGTTGAATGCTCTATTCTTAAATAGAAAACAAATCCACAAAAATCACTCTGACTTTGTATTATTCTTTTAACCAGTAACAATAGCTTTATGTGAACTAATGAACATTTCCTCCAGAAAAGATTTAATAGAAGATGGAAAAGAACATCATGCAGGATCTTTATGTGACTAGAATTGGTTCTATCCTCAAACAATAGCTTAGAAATGGATGTATTCATATGGACACCAAGTGGGGAAGGCGGGGAGGGTCGGGGGGGGATGAATTGGGAGATTGGGATCGCCATATATACATTACTAACAAGAAAAACATACCAAATTGTACACTCTAAATATATGCAGTTTATTGTATGTTAACTGTATCTCAATAAAAGTTCTTTAAAAACAAGAAATGAATGTATTAAATATGTATCTCTACATGATTCAAACCATTACTCTGCAGGTAAAGCAGAGAGAAATCTATTTTCAATCCAAAACTTTCCAGGCATATCTATCTTTAAAGCTTCCTGGACAAAACAGTTTTGATTTGTGAAGCAGACCCCATAACTCTGACTTTGTTATGGTTTTGCTGTTTCACTCACTCTGCTTTCTGCAGAGTGCTTTCCTGCCCCCTCGTTTTTCCTCCGCTTCTGAGAGTACCTTCCGTTTTCCCCCCTTTCTGTGTGAATTTATATCATGGCAGCCTCTTCCGTTGTCGTACAGCAACAATGACTAGAAAGTTCTTCCTTGTTGAACCAGGTATCTACTTCTCTATAGCTTTTACCCATTGGTCCTACTTGTGTCCTTGGGAACCATGCAAAGCTAAGTTTCTTCCTGCTCCTACATGACAGCCTTTCAAACACTTGGTGACCGCTGTCATTTAATCCCCAGTCTTTTCTTTCACTCTCCTAAGCCCACCCAGATTCTTGACCATTTTAATATTAGTACTGCTTTTAGGTCCCCATCATCTTGCTACTCTCCTCTGATATTATAGATTTACAATAGTCATCCTATACGTGGTACCCAGCACTAAAAGTGAATACGTGACATAGCTGGAGGAGCCAAGAGCTCATTGGGACCATTGGTTTCCAAAATTACTTTGGTAGCTTAATGACATTATTCCCTTTATTAATCAACCCTTTGTAAGCCTCTACTAATGAAATGCTGCCACCTAAGTTCCTCCTGTTCTGGTGAGTGAGGGTGGGTGTGTGTGTGTGTGCGTGTGTGTGTGCGTGTGTGCACACGTGTGCATGTGTGTGCACGTGTGTGTGTGATTGTGTGTGTGTGTGTGTGCATGTCCTGTCTACCCTCCAGCCGTATCGTGAACCTCAATCCTTCTGACATTTAGGCTATGTCTGATTAAGCAGGAAAAAGCGTCTGCCCTTTCTACTTCATTTCTTCTTTTAATAACACAGGCCCAGGGACTTCCCTGGTAGCTCAGTGGTTAAGAAGCCACCTGCCAATGCAGGGGACACGGGTTCGATCCCTCATCCGGGAAGATGCCACACACCACAGAGCAACTAAGCCTGTGTGCCACAATTACTGAGCCTGTGTGCCGCAACTACTGAAGCCCGTGTGCCTAGAGCTCATGCTCCGCAACAAGATAAGCCACTGCAGTGAGAAGCCCGCGCACCAACGAAGACCCAGCGCAGCCAGAAAATAAACATAATGATAAACAAGTAAATACCAAAAAATAACATGAGCCAGAGACCTGCTTCGAAGCTCAATGACCACTTTAAAAGAAAAATAAATAAATAACACAGGCACAGATGTGTATGTTTGAGATATGATCGTATAGAAATATAAATATATTCAGTGAGTTCTTACTCTTGTGGAGTCTGTTCATACGATTGCCATAGCACTGAAGAATGGAAAGTCACATTTGCTGGAATGGATTTCTTGTAATAATGCAGCCAAGGCAGACCAGCTATACGGGACTTGAAATCCTAAATGTTTGAGATATCATCTAGATTAAACACTTACAACCTAAACTAACCTATGCATTCACAGACTCTTGGGATACGTCCCCGAGTCCTGAACGGCTGTTTAGAAACAAGCAACAATGGAATAGCAATACAATGAAGTGGCTTAGATGCAAGAATAAGACGCAGATGGACCGATTTCACCTCCTGTGTCCCCCACTTAGTAGCTGTGATGTCCTGGGCACCTCCCATGTCTGGCTTAGTGTCTACTCCTGGTGTTAGCGTAAGGGTTAATTGAGATGAGGTATCGAGGCTCTCAGAACAGCACCTGGCCCATAGGGCACACTCAGTAAAATATAGCTATTATGATTAATAACAAACAGTTCTCAGATATGTGTGTACTTTCTGTGTACATAGCATTGACGTATATTTAAAGAAACACGTTGATGGATTTACAGTGATCCAAGACTACCTGGCCCCTTCTGTGATCCACGTCTGTGCTTATGAGAAAGCTGTCGAGATTGAGAGCATTGGCTTCATGTGGTGGAAGAGAACGGTCCCACGCATTACTGACTTCTCACAGAAGCTTCCCCAGCACGTGCGACCAGCGGCTCTGCCTCCTGTCTTCGGTGTGGCCGCAGCGTGTTCAGCCCTGCCTGTTTGACCCCCACGGTGTAGCTGGCACAGGACGGGGAGGGGGCAGGGGGCTGAGGCACCGTTTGTTTCTCTCCTCACTCTGTCTTGACACGAAGTTCTGGATTTTCTTTCTAACTTTTCCAAAACCTGACACTTGCTGGAGGGAAATAAAAACCTCCATATAACACACCACACCTTATTCCCTCGGTATTTTAGAAATGGTTGTGCTGAAATCAGGGCCTCTGTATTTGTGCCGTTAAATGAGGACCGTTTGGGGGATTTCAAAAGGCTTTTACCGTTATCTCATCCCATCCCAAGGGTGCGTTTAAGTAGCCAGTTCAGTTCGGCAGGAAGTCAGATGAGACATTTCTCAATCCTGGGTTATAAACTAAAGATTTGCTCACTTTTCTCCCGTGTCCAACATACATAATCACCAGTCTTTCCACAAAACTCACCATCTGGGTTCAGGTCTTACAATATTGTGCTCCAGCGCAGCTTGGCTACGGCTCGGTGATGAGTTTCTTCTCTTCATTGGTAATTTAGTGATTTGTTCCCTCTGATCTTTGTCGAACTGATAATGCCAAACTCTACCATCATTACTACATAGACATACTATTATGTTTTGTGTATTTTGAGTTAGCAGGAATGCAGGTGGAGCCGTATTCACTCGAAAGCTCCATGACACTATAAAATTTAAATTAAGCAATTTTAGAAAATTTATAGATTCTTCCAGCAGCTTACTAAATAAGTTCCATATTCACAGATATATTCTCAGATTTTTTTATGCAGACATTCACACTAGAATCCTGCTCTAGACATCTACAAGATCCACGAGGTTCTCTCTGCTTTTCTTTGATCTTACTCTTTAAAAGACAATCACAAAACTTTGTTTTATTGTATAAAAGGCCAGAACACTTTTTGCACAGATAATGTGCACCTCAAAGATATGTTCTTAACTTAGGGAAACTCAAGCTGAGATTCACAGTCCTGTTTTCTGGTCTGTGAGAACAATTTTTCCCTTTTAATATTTACCTTTAATGGTGTGTGCATTAGCAGTGATACTTAGAGGGCATTTATAAGCAACAAGCACAATCTTATTATGTTTTCTGTAATTTAATTTCAATGCTATTGACTTTATCTGAAGGACACATTATTCTTGATTTTTCTGATCCACAAGACCGAACACAAATGACTGTAAACCCCCACTCTCTGGCCTTTTCCCTGAGGATGGTTAAGGTCACTGATGATGCATGTTCCAGTACATCGTCAGGAAGGGGAGTGAAAGGTCCTCTAACACTGTTGCCTTCACTTGTCTTTTCACATCTTGGAGATGCAGGGGGAACAATCGGCCAGCGAAACTGCTGGCTCCGACTCTGTGTCTTCTCCCTGGAGATCAGCACAATCTGGGCACTGGGACAACATCTCTGTGGGGGCTGGTGGAAGTTCACCACTCAACAGTGTGCTCATAGAGCATGTGTGTTCCAGGAAAACATCACAGAGCACTGGACTGGCGGCTAAACGGCCCCAGACTCTCCATCAGTCCTCCCTGACGTAAATGAAACAATATGGGTTCTAATGCATGATGCCTTCGCAGCCCAGTGAATCACTAAACATTTTATATCATGAAGTTACTCAGTTTTGAAACTTGGTCAACAAATACCAGAAGTGATGTGCTGACTTAAAACTGAGAGACAGGTCGAGTTTTACTTCACGACAGCTAAACAAAAGAACCACACACTTGGACAGATGGCTATGAAATAGGTATTTATGTCACCACTTAATTATAGATGTGAGATTAACTTTCTTGTGGGCAAATGCTTGTACGTTACAAAAAATGACACGGTTTTCCAAAGAACGGCATATTTTACCTCCTGCTAAGGAGATTCCCTCAGACTCTGCTCGTTCCCTGCGAACTTCAGGGAGTCTATTCATCACCTGGGAGCAGGGTGTTTCCTTGACATTGACATTGGAGCAGGGAATGTAGCTGTTGGCTAATGTCTTGAGTCAGATGACGCACTGGATCTCCAACGCTAATCGTTTTAACGTGCAGCTCTAGATAATCTCCACACATCACCAGCAAGAGCCGTGGATTAAAACTCTGTGACCTGAAGCTACTTATTACTGACTTGGCCCTTCAGGGAGGCCGACTGGGTTGGCTGTGTGTCTGTTATTTCCGTGAACTATGGCCATGCCCGCAGCTCGTCACTGACCTTGTCTGTGTTAACACCCTTCAGGGATCACCCAGACAAGCGCAGTTTTAGTTTCCTCCCCATTCCAGTCCCTCTGCCACATACTCATCTTTCACCAGCACTTAATTCTCTATCAAAATATTTTTCCAGGATGTGAAAAGAACCAACTTCCAGGCAAGAGAGAAAAAGAGAAGGAGTGATTCTAGTTGATGACTTCCAGATAAGAATTTGCTTGTTTTTCTAATGGCCTCCTGAGTCCCGTTAAGCTATCATGTCACCCACAGAATAGATAACTTTAAGGGGAGAACTGTCCAAGGGTCTCAGGGCCTAGCCACAGCACCTTTGTCTACATAAAATATATTTTAAAATGAGTAAACAAAGGGGAGCTGCAAACAAGTGGAATCTAAGCAGAGTATAACTAAGTATCCAGTGAAACTATTTTCACAACATGCAAAATCAATAAAAGTAAAATCTATAAAGACTAACTGCATATACTCTTTGGTCTACCGTAAAAAGAAAAAGTTCTTTATGTAAGAGAGAGTGTGGAGAAAGAGGTGAGTGTAATGAAAACATATTTGTTCACTTGAAGGCAAGATTGAGAATTCTAGCCTAGGGTTACTTCATTCCGCCTTCCCTTTGCTGCTTTTCTGCCATAATTATCTGAGATAATCTCCCAGAGTAGCCACTAATATGAAACCCCTGCTAAACAAAATGTAAACACTAAACAAACAGTAATGATGGTCTTTAGTTCACCACAGAGGTCTGACCACATCAAACATGAATGAGTAGGTGGTTTTCAGAACACTGTCAAATAACAGAAAACAATGTGTTGCCGAAAATAACACTGAGTAGCGGAAAAAGAGATCCCCAAATTGTTTCATCCCCATAATAATAAATGGAATAAAGTAAAAATATTAATAAAAGCATAAGAGCAGACCAGGGCTATCATTCAAGGAAAACATTTCAGTATGCTTTCTTATAATTCATAGTTATAGAGAGGAAAAGGCAAAAAATTGGGAGGAATTGTGGTTACCATTTTCAGAACTGCTCTAGCCTGGCGGGTGCTTTTCCTGCCTCCAGGAAAACATTTACTTTTCATTTTGTTTTTATCAATCTATAAAGGATACTCAGGGAGAAGAAAAGAAGTCTTACTTTAAAGAGATATTTGGTTTAATGTTTATAGAGTGGTTTGGTTGCTTATAAATAAAAAAAAGGGAAAAGTATTATTATGGCATTTGTGGCATTTAAACCTTTAATTAAGGTGACCGAATATTTTCCATAACTCCCCCTTGCATTCGGTCCTTCACAATTTTTTTGCAAGTTCATAATTTGAAGCTAAAACTTTCCATGTTCTATACATTAGTAAATATGTATTGCCTGCAATCACTTAAAAATTCTTCAGACAAATTTGAATGTTGGTAATTTGTCTTTTCTTGGATAATTTGAAAGTCACTGGTGTTTCTACGTAAAGCAGAAAGAATGCTCTCTTCCATTTTGGATTAGAGCATAAAATCAAATGTAGCATTCAGGGAACCAAAGGCAGCTTATATAAAGTCGGAAAATAATAGTTTAATGATAATAATGATTGATAGATTAAAACCATGATCTAAACATGTTCTGTTGCAATGTATCTTAGAAATGCATTTTTAATACTTGGACCAGTTCTTCTTCTCTCATTTGACTTACTACCTCACCAACTGGTCATTTGAACACTGTACAGAAAGCTTAGAATATAATAACTAATTTTACATTTAGAAAAAGGCTGTATTTCTAGGACCAGTGTAGATTCCAAATATTTCCATTATATTATACTTTTTAAAATTATTTAAGAGAAACAGTAATTATGCAGACTTTTGAGATGAATGACATTCTCATAAATATATGCTGTAACAAAATTCAATCATAGATTATGATATTTCAGTTTTTGCTATTCAGCACTAAGCCAGTGGATATTGCAAGGCAAGGGGCACAGGATGAGCATGGAGAGGAGGAAGGTAAAATCTCAATCATCTTTTCAGTTTTACATATTATGCATACATTTCTTTTATATTTGTTTAGAATCCAGTAACCGGAAAATGCAATTGGCTAGGCTGTTTTTCCTGTGTTACAAATGAAAGGAAACAAGCGGATGCAGATCTTTTTTTTCACTTATAACACTCAGAGGTTTGCTAAAGATATTGGCATGTTTTGCACACCTAAACGAGAGAACACAGGCCATTCGTCATACATTTCTTGAGACGATTCGGTGTCCTGCTAGATCAGGCAAAAGCAGTGCCAAAAGAACTAGTGAGTTGTTTCAGAGGCTTGAGGGGAACAGAAAGTCATCGCAATGCATGGTGATGAAGGTTACTGTGAACATAAATCTGCAGGGTTTTGGAATCACTGAGGAAGAACGTTATAACATTCTGAACAGCTGGCAAGGCCAGTTGAGAGGATGGTAAGCCATCGGATGGTAAGCCATCTTAGCAGGTTTCCTTTACGTTTCCTCTGCCTTCCAGTCAGTCTGCAAGCGCTCTGGAATTCAGTGAGATTCTGTCTCCTGCAGGGTGGTTCAGGGACTGGCAGCACTGGCGTTTCCTGGAAGCTTGATCATATACCGACCGTTCGGGAGGGCTCCGATCCAGACCTACTATACAAGATCTGCATTTTAAAGAGATTGCTGGGTGGTTCATATGCATATTGAAATTTGAGACGCATTATCCTAGATTCTGAATTCTTAATAATTTTCAAACCCAGCTGAAAGCGGAAGTCTGTATTTCCCGTTATATTTGAGCTTTGGAAAGACAACACCTCAAAGACCACCTCCAGCCGGCAGTGTATTTAGTCAGAGAGAATGGGCCCAAGGTAAGCTTTGACTCTAGTTCCCCGTGGTGTGAATGTCAATGGAGTAGGTTCACAAGCTCCTGGTTGCATTTTGAAGTGGTAATAAATGGCCTGGAGATCTGGAGACTCGTGTAGTTGGGACTGGGAACGTATTTAGTCCCCTTTTGACCTGGACTGGGGGGTGAGCGTGGGCCACAGCAGCCGATGCCACGGGCAGAGGGCAGTGGGTACCTCCGTAGGAGACAGAGTGGAGGGGCAGCTCAGGGCACAGAGGCCCCTCATCCCGCTCCTGCAGGTTTTTTTTTAAATGCTCAGGTATCCACCCAAGCAAAGTGAAAAAGAAGGGTGATACGGGAACAGGAAAAATAGAGTAGGTGGAGAGCCTGTGATTGACCTAGCTAAACCTGAAAGAGACTGAGTTCTAAACTCAAAGAAACTAGGTTGCTTTGCAGGGCTGAGTTTGTAAGTTGTTTTTATTTTTATTTTTTCCTCTATTAGCAGATTTGGGGCTAAAATCAAAAATAATTGTTTTATGGAAAATAAAATTGCACTTCAGTACATCTGATAATATTAAAAACTTAAAGCACAACATGAGATATCTTTGCGTAGACTGCTTTAGTGGCTTCTTATGGCTACTAAATTATAAACATACCATTTCATCTGGTTCTTGCCTACGGCACTAGCATCATTTCCTGAAACCAGCAATGGAGACTGGAGCATCCATTCGAGAAGCACAGCTCTGAGGGTGAGAAGATCTGAAAGAAATCCCTGGACCGGCTCCCGGTGAGAGTAGACAAGGCTCCCAAAGCTCAGATAGGAGGCCTGGACTAAAAGAAATACCTGGTGCCTTCTGATCTTACAGCGGGTCAGTTCTGCTTGATCTCTGAGCTGAGGATGCATTGTTTTCCTTTGTCAACGATGTCATCCCACCCAGCAGTGCCACAATGGGCCAGCAATACCAGGTGCACATGAAGAAGACTTGTTCCTATAGGTTGCCTGCAGTGGTGAACGTGTCTACCCTCTGTGAAGCTGCTGCCCCTAAGGTGGGGGGGTCCCTTCCTTGACCTACTCCTCCTTGAGGCTCAAACGCTACCTCCCTACCTCAGGACCAGCACTGCCTAGTGCTTGAGACGCTCCTCCAGCCCCTCTTAACGCAAGGATTATTGGGGGAGGAAGCCTCTAGTACCTCTCCTTTCTCCTTTCTTTCCCCTTTCTCTACCCCCTTTCCCATTCTGCCCTAGACGTCGTGATTGTTCATTTCTGTCACACCCAGTGATTGTTTTGGTTTCTGCTCTCTTCCTACTTGCCCAAGGGGCTCAGAACCCCCCACATCCCTTCTTTTTACTCCCTTCTTTGTGAGGGGTAGACGGAAGGGCCTGAAATCGTGTGTGTGTGTGTGTGGGGAGGGAGGTAGGAGGCACATCAGCAAAGAGGAGACCACCAAAAAAACTTCAAATTACTGAAAGGAAACTGGCTTGAAACACGGAATCCCTTATTCTCACCCAGCGGCTTGTTGCTGAAGGTTGTCTACGCTGGGCTTGTTTGGATGGTTCTACGGGTCCTACCTGGACCCACTCTTGCTTCTGAGGCCACTTAGGTTCAGCCAGGGTGGGTCTGCCCCACGTGCTTGATAGCCTCCTCACGGGACCAGAAGGCTCACTCACCTAAGTGTCCTCGTATGCGTGTGTTATTAAGTACAGGGCCAGTTACGCTACAGCTTTACAAATTTCTCTATGTGTCCCATTTGCTAATACCCCACCGACCAAAGGGTGACATAGAAAGGAAACCCTGAGGAAGTCTGCCTTGCCAGCCCTAGGAAAGCAGTGAAAGTGACATGCCAAGGAGTATGGATGTATCATGTAATTGTGTGGATAAAGTACAGATGGACAAATAATCCACTCTACCACAAATCTCCTCTTAAAGACAGCTGACACTCTATCATCAAGAAGGTCCTGCAAATAATAACAATTAGAGATGCAAAATCCTGCCCAGTGGTGGTGAATTTCTCCATAATGTGACCCCAGAATCAAGTCCTTTTTAAATTTTCTATCTTTTAGAAAAACTCATGTACAATTGTAAAACTGATCACCAAACCATGCTTTATAATTTACACATTCACAAATTTGGTTGTATCACTTTCATGTTCTATAGAGGGGACAATAAATTACAACCCACAGGCCAAATCTGGCTGGCCTCTGATTTTGTCAATAAAGTTTCATTGGAACA
Source organism: Hippopotamus amphibius kiboko (assembly GCF_030028045.1). NCBI lineage: Eukaryota > Metazoa > Chordata > Mammalia > Artiodactyla > Hippopotamidae > Hippopotamus > Hippopotamus amphibius. Next base: position 238,771,032 of record NC_080186.1, read on the forward strand.
GAGCCCCTCTCATTTGCTCGCTTCTTATCTATGGCTGTTTTTATGCTGTAACAGCAGAGTTGAGTAGTTGCGACAGAGATCACATTGCCTGCTGAAAAATTTACTGAAAAGTTGAAAATATTTACTATCTCACCCTTTACAGAAAACTAGACATTCCCAATTATTGTATTTTAAGGCACATGCACCAATTAATTTCTCTTAGATGTCACCAAAGATCTATTTTCTTTCAAAATGAAGAGTTTTAATAACTAACAGAACCAGGATCTGAATGCAATCCGGTTGACTGCAAAGCCAATGCTCTTTCCAATATATTACACTGTTTCCACAGCATGTGCACGGTTTTGAAGAATGCTACTGATTCTGATAAGGGAGGGAAAACAGAGGGACTAATGTACCCAAATCATGATCTGAATCAGGTGAAAAGCTTGTGAAACATTCAAACTCTTGAAACAAAATCTCTATGCTTGGGAGATTTGTGCTTTCAGATTTGTTAAACGTCCGAATTTTAATGAATTTCATAGGTGATCTTTTTTTTAAACTCTGAAAACAGAGAATAAAGGTATTCGTGAGGGAAACAACTTGTGATTGATGTTGAATTTGAATTGATGGATTTGAGAAGAGTTGAAAAGCTTGCTATAATTACGGTCTTCAAGGGGTCATGGTGACATGTGTCTGGGGAGAAGATGGGGCCACCTTCCTCCTGACCCAGTTCTCTGCAGTCCTTTAAGGGTGCAAGAGAGGATAGGGAGGGTTTTTGATGCTACGTGTAAAGGAGCATGAAAGTTCGTGGTGGGGATGAGCTGCACCGTTGCTTAAGAGGTCGCAGATGTCAAGCGAATAGACGTCCGTACCAGAGAAAGATGGGTGACTTTATACCTTTGACGTGTCAAAGGGAGTCAGGGCTATCCTTTGAAGAGGCGAAGGAGTCTGGGGCAAGGTGAGAAAGATGTGCCCGTATGTCTTCAAACATCGTGTCAGTAGGAAATACTGGGAGAAGATGAGACCAATCATACCAGAGTGAAGCCAGAGGCACCTCGTGCGCGGATACCTGAGTCCCCTGCTTCTCCACCTTGTCCCCTGAGAGTGGGCAGGAAGTGCACAGAGAGGGAAAAAGATGAGCCTTCTTTGAGCCAGAACCTGCAACCTTACTCCAAGAGTGGAGGAGGCAAGATTTTAGCATGCAGTGCTTCAGGGAAGGAGATAATTCTTGTACTGAATTGACATGAATTTTTTACAGTGAAAAGGAATATATCCAGTACTCAAACACACAAGCACACACACACACACGCGGAAATCCCTGCGGGTCTCTTGCGTTTCTGCCCTTCTTGCGAGCAGGGGTAGTAACTGGCTGCCTTGGTACTGAACTATCTTTTTAAGGACAGCTATATGATGGATCGCCTTGGAGGACGGATTCAGTGTCTTCTGAGCAACCACAAGCGGGTTTACTATCCATGATGAAAGATTTGGGCTCCATTAGGTTGGAGCTATTCTCCAGGAACACAATCTGCTGTTTGTGCAAGTGAAACATGGGTCTCTGTCATCTTGTGAGAACTGAGATGTGTGCAGCTAGCACAAAAATGATGACCCTGGCCACAAAGTGTCGTTGAGAGTAATAGCCTATCTTTCAGCTCTAATCCAGCAGTCTTATGCCTTCTACCAGCATCAGTGAGACCGTAGCAGGCGCATTTGTCTCATGTTTTTCACAGTTCTTGATAAGGAATACAGAAGAATGTATATCAGGGAATGTGGAGAAGAGAAAACCCTTGTGCACTGCTGGTGAGGCAGCTTAATAACAAAATAGGGAAGGACAAAGCAAACATAGGAAAATGCAAGCCCCAGGGAACAAATAACATATGGCCTCTTTCACAGGACCCTGCCGGGAGCACCACAAATACCTGGGTCAGCGAGATAAGGAGAAAACTCCCGTCTGCACTCTGGCTTCTGTGCGCTGCTCCTGCACAGCCGAGCATAGCTCTAGGCTCCCCAGAGCGCAGGAACTGGTCTTTGAAAGCAGAAGCTCTCCTCTGGTTTGGGGCTCAGTCTTTGGACGTGGACCCACTGGGCCTGGACTGGTACCATAAACATCACTTCCTGCCTTACGAGCCTCGGGGCCCCGCCTGCCTCTGCCGACGCCTCCAGCACTGGCACGAGTGTAAACGGGTGCAGTCCTTATGGGAAACAGTATTTCTCAAAAAAAATTTAAGAAGAGCTGCTATGTGATCCAGCAATCCCGCATCTGGGTATTCATTTGAAGGAAATAAAAACACCAACTCAAAAAATATTTGCACCCTGTGCTCGTTGCAGCGTTATCCGCAAGAGCCGAGACAGGAAAACAACTAGATTCCAATGACAAATGAATGGATAAGGAAGATGTCATATAGATAGATAGACAGATAGTGCAATATTATCCAGCCATAAAAAATAGGGAAATCCTGCCATTTGTGACAACACGGATGGACCTTGAAGGCATCATGCTAAGTGAAATAAGTCAGGCAGAGACCTGCAAATAACATATGATCTCACTTATACATGAAATCTAAAACAAACCAACAAACAAAAAAACTGAACTCATAGATACAGAGAAAAGATCAGTGGTTGCCAGAGGCAGGAGTGCGGGTTGGGGGTCATGGGTAAAGGCGTCAACAGGTGCTGCCTCCAGTCACAAAGTGAGTAAGTCCTGGGGGCACAGCATGGTGACTATAGTTAATGATACCGTATTGTATATTTGAAACTTGCTAAGAGGGTCACAGTTTACCCGTTCCCAGTGATTTTCATGCCTTTCCCACTTGTAAAATATACTTACCTCCCCCTCCTGTAAGACCTCTACAGCCTCATTCCCTAATGGCATTATACGCAGGCTGGGGGTTCAGAAGCTTATCACGGAAATCAGGTTTCAGTAATGGATGAGACGTTTCGGACGCAGGTTTCCCTTCATGAAGACCTGTGAACTAAAGCTCTCTCTCATGGATACTCTATGTTGAGGGTGAGACAGGGCCGGGGACAAATGAACCACAGGAGAATATCTTCCTCAAAAATGGGGGCTGAGGTGACGAGAGGCGCACAGCAGTCCCGTATCCACAGCAAGTCTGCGGTCCAGCCCTTTCCATCGTCCTGGGAACGAAGGAAGGCTGTGCCTCGGGAGGAGGCTCTGCCCTCGGGAGTGGTTTTCCGCAGCCATTTGTGCCACCCTCGGGAGTATGGGCTCTGCCTTCTGAGACCCCTTTCATTTTCCATAAGAATGGCCAGTGTTAGCATGCGAACAGTTTCCTTGGCCAATATCTATGCCCTATAGGAAAAGGGGAGCACTCAGAGTTTTTTTTTTTCTTCTTTGAATGCCCCTGTCTCTTTCAGTCCAAGATGATATAATTCCTTTAAAACTTCATGGGTTTCCAGATTATCAAATTAGAATCCAGTCCATTAGACCAAAGCCATGCTAATACATCTCTTAGACACAAGACCCTATCTACCTTGATTGCTATAGAATGAGTCCCTTAAGTCTTTTCTTAATATTTTTATTTTATATTGGAGTATAGTTGATGAACAGTGCTGTGTTAGCTTCAGGCGTCCAGCAAAGTGATTCAGTTATACATGTCCATGTATCTATTCTTTTTCCCTCAAGTCTTAAGAGCCCTTTTCTTTGGCATAGAGAATATGCGAGGCATACCCTTGGGACGTCCCTGGTGGCGCAGTGGTTGAGAATCCGTCTGCCAATGCAGGGGACACAGGTTTGACCCCTGGTCCGGGAAGATCCCACATGCTGCAGAGCAGTGAAGCCCGTGCACCACCACTGCTGAGCCTGCGCTCTAGAGCCCATGAGCCACAACGATTGAGCCAGCATGCAACAACTACTGAAGCCCTCGCGCCGAGAGCTGGTGCTTCACAACAAGAGAAGCCACCGCACTGAGAAGCCCATGAACTGCAACAAAGAGTAACCCCCGCTCTCCACAATTGGAGGAAGCCAGCATGCCGCAACTGAGACCCAACACAGCCAACAAACAAATATGTAAATTTATTAAAAAAAAAAAAAAAAAAGAGGCATACCCTTAAGATTCTTCTAAGTCTTTTGTATACCTGAGAGGTCAGTGAAGCGCCATTGTAATTATTCCTCAAGCCTCACAAAGGGATCTTAAAGCTTGACTCGACTTGATCCTTACCCTGAATTCACCTTTTACTGCCAGCACTCTGCACTTGATATTTGCACTGAGGCCTTTCCTAACTTTGAAAACCTTTTGCCAACTGGAAATCCTGGGAATGAAAAATAGTTTTATTTTCCAGCCCAGTAAATCGTGATGTGTAAATAATTCCTCTAAATTCTGCTCAAAATTTGAACACTTCCTTCCTTAGAACATCTCTCTTTTGAAATACTTTATCAAAGACAGATTTAAAAATGTACATTTTACTTTTAACATTCTGCCTAAAAAGCACCTTATCTAGACCACAGATGCATTAGACCCTTTTTACATCTTCCACTTATAGCTAGTGACCTCACCCATTGTTCCACCAGCGTATAACCCAGATTCCCTCCAGCTTGCAACAGCATTCTCCTCCCTGAACTTCAAGCCCCCACCAACAGTATCCCTGCTGACCTGTCCCAAAGCCACTGCCAGCAATTTAAGTTGTTCTTACAGGGGTATCCACATTTTTAGGTACTAACTTCTATTTTGGTTATCTATTGCTGAATAACAAACAGTCCCCAAACTCAAGATCCTTAACTTAATCACATCTGCAAGATGCTTTTTTCCTGGATAAGGTAACATTCACAGATTCTGGGGAACAGGATTTTGATATATTTGGGGACTATTATGTCATCCTACCACAAAGATATTAAATTATACATACAATAGTAAAATCACACACACTATACCACATCATCATTTTTTGCTCTGTCCCTTGCTCAATTTAAGGAGACTGTCAAGTTTTGAACAGCTTAAGAGATGGTAGCAGGAAGAGAAAGCAGAAATACACTGCAGATACTTGTGGCTTTTGTTTTCTGAAAATCTGCGTCCTAAGTGAATTTAAAGCATGTAAAAGAAGATCTGCGGATTACGGCAACATGTTTTGGAGAAGTACGCGGATGAGAGTGTCCACAGAGGATAGGACAACCTCCCTCAAGAACAGAGATCCCCTGAGCTCGTGGAGCAGGAAAGAAAGAAGGCCTGTGTTTTCTGGCCTCACCAGGGAAGCAACAAGATCCCAGGTATGAAAGGAAGATAAGTGCATTGACACATCAGAAACATTCCCTCTCAAGCTTAGAAGCAACAGACCTGAAGTGGTTTTGCAAATAAGGGAATAGATGACCAAATGCCAGTGAATGTCCCCCAAGGCCTTGACTCTGGAAAAAAAAAAACCTGTCGAGATAGGGGACACACCCAAGAATGGCAGCAACTGAATTTTTTTACTAGGTAGATATGAAATGGCTTCTCAGGGTCAGAAGTGACGTTGTAGAAAATTGTGAAATAAAATTATTTCTTGCATGCCCAGGTTTGAGGACTACAATTTATCCCTGCTTTCTCTTTCTTCTTTCTTTTCCTCGTGTGTGTGTGTGTGTGTGTGTGTGTGTGTGTGTGAGAGAGAGAGAGAGAGAGAGAGAGAGATAATTTTTTACATTGTTTAAACAATGTGCCAAGTTACCATTACTTTTAATGTATATATAAAAAGAAGAACTATAATTTTGGTGCATAAACTTTCCTTGGAACAAAAGCATAAACATACCTTTCGAAAACCATCTATCACCTACTCATTGAGTATTACTCTTTAATGACCATGTCAATTGGGTTATTTTTGTTTTCATATTTATGAATATGATGTGTTTATTGAGTCCCGGAAACAGACGTAAAGCTTTTCTCACTAGACTTTAAATATCTTAATTCCACAATTTCCTGTTAATTACATCCATCAAAGTATTACATTGACTTTTCCCAAGTTGTTACTCAGGGGGGAAAAAAATATATATATATATATATGTTCTTAGTTTGACTTATTGCTTATTAAGACTTACAATCTTTATACAATTTCTTTCTCCTCTGGGAGTAACTGAATTATGAAAAAATAGCTATGGAATTGATTTCAAGAGGGGTAGCCAAGAGTCCTTTCTAGTGGGAATAATAACTTCAATTTTCAGATGGTTTCCATATAAATTGCTCCATTCAGTTTTTCACAAGAACTCCAGATAGCATGCAGGCATTTTCAGGTACGTGTCACTAAATTAATTCTTTCAGAAACTCCTGTGGGCTACTGTGGAAATTAGAACTAGAAGGGCTGAACGACTCCAATTGTTCGATACGTGGTGGCCTTCCTTGCTATTATTTGGTGCCTATGAGAAGTGAGAGTCAAAGCGATTAGGGCTCGCCCCGGGTCTTCTGACTCAGAGTTCACAGTTTCATCCTCAGGGCCTCACAGATTCCCAGCTAATTTTTCCCTTCAAAGAACGGGGGTTGATTTAACAACAGAACAACAACAGGAGTAATCCCACGGATTGTATTCCACCTGAAGGACCTCAGGCTTTTAGGCTCACCAGTTACTTCTGGACAAACAGTGTCTGCCAAGTCCCTGATCCTCTCAACCTCCCACACTCCCAGTGTTTATCTTTAGAAGAGAAAAAAGGAATCCCTTAGAAAAGGTCTTAGTCCTTTTCTCTCAAAAGTGGGGGAAAAACACCTTTTGAAACTACTCCTGCTGTCAGAGTTCACGCCTTGATTTGTGAAGCCTGGTCTTGCAAAAGTACTAAATCAAAGTAAAATGGATTTACATTTGTAAACTTTGTTTCCACTTAATGGGATTAGAAAGACCACTCACATTAAACAAACAAAAACATCAGTTCAGCAGCAAGACAGATAGAACACTAAATTAACCGTACACAAACTCTGAAACAGTGTGACCTTAGACCTGGAAATTTTATTTTAAGATAATTTGAAGAATCAAAAAACTCCCAGAACCTACTTATACGTTTTCACATCTGCCCTTTACCTGAGCCACGTACATTGCTGGGGAAAGAGAAAAGCCACAACCAGAGTGGTGGGCGGTGTTCAGTGGGGGCGGTTGCCGCCCAGTTAAAAGAGGGCTCTTCTAAACCTACGCTTCTCCAGATGTGAAGATGCAAAGCGTGAGAATTGAAACTCAGACATAGGCCGCAACACGGCCGTTGAAAACCTTCTCCATGTGGAGTGAAGAAATGCACAACCTTTCCCAGAATATACAGCAGTAAAAAGTTTTCTTAAAACCATCTCAAGCACTCCCAAATAAATGAGCTTTGACTATTTCAGGCAATAGGAGAACCTGATAATAATTATTCCTGCGACCCAGTGTCTGCTCGCACGTCTAACAGATTTCGCAATCTTTTAATTACATCTGTTTACATTTTTTATCTGTCCCAAAAGAAGGGTCAGTGCTGTCTTCACTTTCTGGTCTTGGTTCCCACTGACATCAGATTTCTCCATGTGGAAATCAAGCAATGGACACAAAATTGAAAGCGCAAAGGGTATGATTTTTATCCATTTGTTTTGTCTTTGTGGCTTTGCCTACATAACATCCCAACTATATTGTAAGTGTGAGCAACGGCCTCGTTTGAACTGAGAGCCTCATTTGAGTCGCCAGGGCTTGGGCAGCCACAGGGCGGGGGGAGTGGGGCAGGTCCGGTTGGTAACATAGGAAAAGAGGCTAACATGCGGGTCCAACGTCTCATCCAAAAAAGTTCCGCGAAGATAGAAAGAGTGTGGCAGGTGCTGTGAGGCGAAGTCCACGAGGAGACTGGGCAACTGGATCTGAGCACCCAGGCCCCGAGAGGCTCAGACCCAAATCACCTGAGCTGAGCAACGAGAAGGTATCTGGGCGTAACGTCTTGAGGAACCAGAAAAAAAACGTGAGCTGATCCAGAGCCGTCTCTGTCTTGCAAAAGCTTTTTTCGAGGAATGGCTGTGAAACGCGAAGACGTGTCCTGGGTGTGTCCGGTGTTTTAGCAAACACACTACAGCGTATGCATCCAGAGGTGCACTGCCATGCCCGTGACTCAGCACAGTGAGTCCTTTATTCCTTGGGGCTGCCGTTCACAAGCTCCGTTTTGAAATTCCTATGTTAACAGTGCTTTCACAGCCGGCTTGAAAACCACCCAGTCAGATCCGTGACATTGTTCACGGAGAGGCCAAGCCGACCTTGTGCTTCTCACGCTTGCCTACCCTGCTTCCCAAATCTCACCCTGACGTCCCCCGTGACTTCAAGTCAAGACCAAAAGGATGCATTAACTATTCCCCAGGGAGGCGATCAGCTATCGTAGAATAAAAACGTGGGACTGCTGCCGCCTTCGCATCCCCAGACCACGGCGGGCAGCCTAGGAGAGCGGCGCAGGATCCCGGCCGTGGAACGTCTCACGGTCAGCGGTGGGGATGAGACGCTTGCCAACCGTTACCAGCGCTGACCTGGGACCGTGTCTCACTGACGTGGTATGAGTAGCCCCGGTGAACACGCTGCTGAAAAAACGTGCGTTTCACCACCTTCCCCTGGATGCCCCGAATGCCACTGATGGGACGGCCGTTGGTCCTCCGTACTCTTGCACCCCGGCAGCCCTCCCTCCCGGGACTGCAAGCAGAAAGCAGGTGGGCACACACAATTCTTAGGCCAGTATCTATCGACCAAGTGCCGCGGAGGTGTTTCTGCTCTGAGACAGGATGACCTGTGCTTCACTGCCGAATTTTGCAACGCTCTGAATCAATGATGCTTTCAACGTTAACAGTATTCCCTGTTCTGAGTCCTTTCTCATTAATATCTTTCCATACAGCTCTTTGTTTGTAACGAGTATCCCTTCTAGGATGCTGTACGCTCTCACTAGACAGCCTCTCCCCAGCACACACGCACACATACACACACACACACACACACACACACACACACTCCTGAGTAGCTGTTTTCTTTCTATTTTTTATAGTCTTCAAGTAGACATACAAAGAGAGAGAGTCATGGTTGTGGAGAGGGAAGAGAAATCTCAAAATGTGGTGCCCATGTAATAGATAGTTCCCTAGTTTCCAAATCGATGAAGATTTATTTCTGAATCGGGAAAAATAGCAAAGAGGAAATACTGTACCTACCTTTAACTGGGCAGATAAGGTTGGAATACCTATTGCAGTTTTTAGTATGATTCTCTTAGCTCTGCAGTGTATGCGCATCCCTTGTAGATGTTGGTAATGGGTCGATTGTCAGTTCTGGTTTGTGGTGTTCCGACTTTCGTGATTTTTCCTCTGCCTTCACAGATATTTTGGGGCAGAGCTGAGGCCAGCTGGGCCGTGGGCTGCAGACCATATGCCATTTCACACTGGAAACCTCTTTTCCCTCCGGACCTGCTTGCAATTACTCCCATCTTCTGATTTTCCGAATTTCTGGCGCCTCAGTTCAGTTTCTGCATCTGCTGCTCACCCATTCGCTTTAGTGAACACCTCTTTTCGAGCTTCTTGGACTCAGGGGCTGCACACACTTCTGGGATCTGTTCATCACTCTGGTTTTGGTGACATCTATTCCACCTATCAACTTGTTACATTTCCAGCTTTTGTATCAAAACAATCACTAAATGTACTTGCCCCAGAATTTCACGCACTAGTAATGAATAGCTTGTAAAACCACAGTCTACGTACAGTCCTTGAATCAGGTGAGTTTGTCTTTCTGGAGTGTGAGTATTATATTATTATTATTATTATTATTATGTGTATATTAATGTTTTTGTGTATAGTCTATGATCTTTTGCCATTAAAGACAATTTCCCCATGGTGTGTAGTAAATAGAGAATATATTTATTTAGACACAATTCTTCGTGAGGTCTGGGTTGCCAGAAAATGTGTTTAGAAAACAGATATAAGATTATACATGAAATAGTTATATGAAGAGCTGAAGCAAGACTATTAAGTGTGATGTACCTAACAATTATTGGGTTAAGATACGGAACGCTTATGCTTACTACATTGTTGTAAATATAATCTAATGAAACTAAACTGATTCAGAGGATGACTATCCCTCTGGTCATGCTAAATTGTATTAATTCTCATCTTACTTAATCTTGGAGTCAGAGATGGAAGAAACAAGAGTTTTGACATGCTTGGTGTCCTTGGCGAAGCAAGGAAACAGTTTACAAGTAAGCAAGTGTTTGTGCTTTCGAAATGACTGGAAATGACTTCACAATGGGTCTTAAAATATAGTAGTTAAATATTATTCCAAAATGCAATTATCTCACTATTAAAGTGAAGCATAATAAGTTAGCTGCTATCGTTGGAAGCTAAAAGAATGACAGAAATGACGTGGAGAACTAAGAGAATTCTTCAGTCACCAAAAATCAGACGATCAGCTCCATGAACAATGATGTCACTGCCTTTAAGATGAATATTCGAGTAATATATTATCTGTTTATGACCCACCTAACCCTTTAAACTTTTATTGTGATATAATTAAAACATCTGCAATATTTATATATTTCACAGAACAGTATAAATTTCTTTATTCATCTGATCTCAAAATTCCTTTTGGATTAAAAAAGGCATAAGGTAGACAAATAGCACATTTTTGAGTTGTCATTTAACTTGTTTAAATACATATCATTTTCCCTTTGTGAAGGGACTTGACATTTTTATTTCTTTTTTCTTTAAATGCCTCTTTCATGTTCTTTGGACTATGAGGTCAGCATGCTTTAAAATATTATGTCTGGGAATCTAAAGTCCTACTTTGATGTGACCTATATTTCCAGATACCTGATGTTTAAAATAAGATAAATAAGTACTAGGGATGTAAGGTACAACATGACAGCTATAGTTAGCAATGCTGCATGGCGTATTCGAAAGTTTCTAAGAGGGTAGATCCTAAGAATTCTTATCACAAGGGAACAAAATTACTTTGTACGCTGCTGTAAAGCACATTGAATTGAACTTATACTACCAGTGAACGAAGATGGTGGGGTCTGTTTATTATTATGGGTTTTCTTTGTTTTTTTTTAAATGGCAATTTTTTGCAGAAAAGTCTGTATTTCGGAATATACAGTCTACCACCTTTGATCCATTTCATTGCTGCTTTGATACTTTATTGTGGTGCTATATTGTGATACTATATTGTGATAAGGGGGGATCAGTTCAGGTATGTTGAAGAGAGGCTGCCTAGAGCAGGCAAGATGCACAGGCCACGACTGCAGACAACCTGCAATGAATCAGAGTGAGGTGAGCGAAAGATGCAACTGGGATCCGTGGAACTAGAAATAAGATTGAAATACAAAAGCGTACATAAGACGTTAGCTCAGGTTCAGCAGGACTATAGTCTGATTTTCATAAAGTGGATGCTGGGACGTGATCAGCTTTAAGTCCTTCCTGGCAACAGACTTTTCTGTAGGGGCTAGTATTATATGCATTGGATACAGCATCTCCATTAGTCATAATAATTAGTTATCAACAAATTGTAAGTTCCTTGATGGCAGGATCTAAGTCTATTTATCCTTTGAATAATCTAAAATATCTACAAAAATTTTGATGAATTTCTCTAATGTTGTGGTTGTTGTTCACAGGCTGGGAAGTTCTCGGCATTAGAGAGCTCAAGGTCCCGGGAAGGAAAGTGAGTAGTAAACCAGGGGTCACAGTCCATCATGACTTAGTTTCCAACTGCATTTACACAGCACATCAGTAAAGATTCTGATGTGCGTTCCCAGTATATGTATTTTTATTCATAAAGGTTTCATATAAACTTCTGTTAATAGTTAACATCTCAAAGTACAATTTATACTTAAGGACAAGTTCATTGTCAATGACTTTTGTTATAAATCCACATTCAGATAGTTTTCTTAATTATTTCAATTTTTTGTCTGATCTCCTCAGATCATTGTAATATGCTTAGCTAAGCCTGTTTCAAAGTTGGGTAAGGTCAGTTCTGCCACTTTTTTTGCTTGCATGTGCTTCCATTATTGGCATTATGTTTAATCTGTGGTTTCTTTGTAGAAACTTTAAAAAGCTACCCTCTAAAGGCTTACTTCAGCATTTCAACTTGACATATAATATATAAATCTAATTATTTGAGAACATGCAAATTGCCAGTGGGTTTTGTGGCACTACCCCTGAGAGGTGAACACTCGTGGCAAGCTTTCCTAAGACCCTTCAGGCACAGATCCACACGGCAGAAACTTCTGAAATGCACAGCTAAGCTTCACAAGCCGTCTGAAACTCCCGAGCAATGAAGACCCATGTAACGCCACTGTTCACTAATGAACCAAATAAAAGGTCAGAACACAGAACTGATTTTCAACCTGAAAAAGCCTCTGAAGAAAAATGCCAATTAACAAGTTGATGAACATAAAATTTAAGGTGAAAACTATCAGCACAGTGTTTGAATATAAAAAGGGCTAAAATGTGTCCATACAGGGGTAAATAACATACACCAAAATATATATTTACAAATATATGACAGTAAGAAGACATAAGAGAAAAACATTGAAAAATGACAATGAGCTCAATGGAAGGTTTGTGAATTTTTTTTTAATATGTTGAAATGATAATATATTGAGTTCAATAAAATATAATTAAATTAAGTTTCACCTATTTCTTTTTACCTTTTTTAAAATTTTATTGGAATATAATTGCTTTATACTCTTGTACGAGTTTTTGAGGTACACCAAAGTGAATCAGCTGTATTTATACACATATCCCCATATTCCCTCCCTCCCGCAACTCCCCCCCACCCTCCCCGTTCCAGTCCTCTAAGGCATCACCCATCCTCGAGTTGATCTCCCTTTGTTATACAGCAACGTCCCACTGGCTATCTATTTTACAGTTGGTAGTATATATATGTCTGTGCTACTCTCTCACTTCGTCCCAGCTTGTGAGTTTTTTTCAGTTTTGTCTTTTTTAACTTTTTTGCGTGAGAACAGTTAGGTTCTACCCTCTTAGCAAATTTCAACTGCATAATTCAGTGTTATCACCTATGGTTATGTTTTCATTAGCTCCTCAGAGCTTGTTTGTCTTGTAACTGAACGTTTGTACCCTTTCAGCAAATTTTCCCTAGTTTCCAACACACCCAGCCTGGGAACCACGCTCCTATTCTGCTTCCATATTTTGGCTATCAACCGCTCATCAGAAGATACATGATTTGCAAATATTTTCTCCCATTCGGCAGGTTGCCTTTTCATGCCGTTCATAGTTTCTTTTGCTGTGCAGAAGCTTGTTCATTTGAGGTAGTGCCACTTTTCTGTTTTTGCTTTTGTTGCTTTTGCTTTTGGTGTCAAATGTGAAAAAACATTGCCAAGACCTACGTTAAGGAGCTTTTTACTGTACATTTGCTGCATAGTTTTGGCTTTATTTTCTTACCCCCATGTGAATTATTAACCCTAAGTAACACATTTGCAAATCAGTTTGATTATTAAGTGCAAATCTGTCAACAATTTGAAGCAAGTAAATATATGTGTCTATTTATTTAAAATCTATTAGTGGCAAGGGATTATGAGAAATTAACACTCTAAGGAAAAGTCAGACATATTAACAGTTCCGAAGATTGTTAGCTAAAGAAAGAGCACAAACCATAAGTAAAATAACATTTTTAAGGTAACTTCTCCGCTGTCAATAAATATTTCAACCAAAGAAAAGTTGCTTCTTGCCATGAAACTTGGAGACAGTAACAATAACAAGGATGCTAGGAGAGGCGAGGACACCGGCCAAAAGCACACGCAGCTGAGGGCGCTGCGCCTGCTGAATGTCAGTGAAGTTACGATACAGACCGCTTTGGGGAACACCTGTTTAGATAAGAGTTAAGACGCTCAAACATGTAACAGTTACTGATTCTCAACATACAGATGTTAAAAAATAGTTTATTAAAAGTCATCCAAGAAAGGCAAATTCATATTGTTTCCTAGAGATTTCTTCTACATATGGTCAGCCAGATGAAGAAACTGAACATCATCCCAGGTTTGTATGTGTGTCTTTTAGTGGTCCAAAAAATAAACAAATATTTAAAAACTCAGAGCTCATATGGCTCTAATGTATGGTTTACTGTCTTGCTACATTAAGTAGATATAAATAACATGCAGAACACACCTTTTTCAAAACTGAGAAAATGGCATTGATGCTGTCTGTAATGGTTACTTTTATTTAAATTGAAAGACAAAGGCATTCATGTGATTCTTCAGGCCAGCATTGTTTTGATGTGACAAAAAGAAACGACAGGTAAAATGCAGCTCAAGTAAATGCTTCATTTCACACTTTCAAAAAAAAAAAGTGCTCTCTTTCTGGTCAGGTCTGCAAGAATTGAGAAAGATTAAGAAAGTGTTTAAAGATGTTTATTAAAAAGTAATTATGAAAATGTGAGGAAGACACAGCACAGAACACGCCAAATAGAATAAAACTGTCCTCACGGAGACTCAAAAGCTATGAAAAGAGTTCTACGACATATACCATGTTTTTTCTAGATAACAAAATCTATCAATTCCAAATGTATGCATTAGTGTCTATATTAGTCATGTATAAAGGCACCAGTGATTCACAGAAAGCACACAAACAAACCTATCTCAAGGCATCCTGGCTTTTTATCACATCCTCCACAGAGGCGAGGAAAAGTCTGCTTCTTGAGAGTTTAATTCTAAGTGAAATTTTACTTCTCAGTGAAGTTTTTGGTCGTAGACGTTTTCCCAGAGCATGAACATGGCAGCTGTTCAGTTCAGCTTAAATTTTTTAGTTATATTAATTTTTATTATTCTATTTTTTATTTTACTTATCTTTTATTACATGGTTTTAAAAATACAGAAGTACTACATACTCATACTCATTTGGGAACTAATATAAGACATATAAAGAAAAGGTTAACAATTTCTTCCTTCTCTGGAATCTCTGCATCTGTTGCCCCAGGAAACGTGCTAACAGCCTGATGTGTTTTCATCCACGTTTTCCCTGTTCATAAACACTTATGAACATTTTTATGTATATGCATTTTGATTCTTTTTGTTCTTGTTGCACTTGAATATTTTTAAACCAAAACCATAACGCTGCAATTTTCTCTCTTTTTTAAATCTTTATTGGAGTATAATTGCTTTACAGTATTGTGTCAGTTTCTGCTGTACAACAAAGTGAATCAGCCACATGCATACATATATCCCCATATCCCCTCCCTCGTGAGCCTCCCTCCCACCCTCCCTATCCCACCCCTTTCGGTCTTCACAAAGCATCGACCTGGTCCCCCTGTGCTCTGTAGTAGCTTCCCACTAGCTATTTTACGTTTGGTAGTGTGTATATGTTGATGCTACTCTCTCACTACGTCCCGGCTTCTCCTCCCCACAGTGTCCTCAAGTCCGTTCTCTACGTCTGTGTCTCTATTCCTACCCTGCCACTAGGTTCATCAGTACCATTTTTCTAGATTCCATATATATGTGTTAGCATTCGGTATTTGTTTTTCTCTTTCTAACTCACTTCACTCTGTATGACAGACTCTAGGTCCATCCATCTCACTATGAATAGCTCCATTTCAGTCCTTCTTATGGCTGAGTAATATTCCATTGTATATATGTGCCACATCTTCTTTATCCATTCATCTGTTGATGGGCATTTAGGTTGCTTCCGTGTCCTGGCTATTGTAAATAGTGCTGCAGTGAACACTGTGGTACATGTATCTTTTTGAATTATGGTTCTGTTGGTGGGAATGTAAACCGATACAGCCACTACGGAGAACAGTATGGAGGTTCCTTAAAAAACTAAAAATAGAACTACTGGGCATATACCCGGAGAAAACCATAATTCAATTTTCTTTTTTAATTGAACTATGTGTCCCTGACAACCATTCAGATCAATACAGTTGATGTGTTAGCACATTCGCTTTCCTAGCTACATAATATCTATAGTAGCGTTATTCCATGTGTGAGAACATCCCAAATCACCTCATAATTACACTCAGACCATTCGATTTGCATCTTCCAATCAGTAAAGTTGAGAAATATTTTATGCTTTGCTGACCTCTTGGAATAGCTTTTTTACGAATTACTATTATTACCTATGATAGCCGGTACTTGGTATTGTTTGTCTTTCAACTGTAAACATTCTGAAGAACGTGTAGTAATATTTCATTTGGAATTTAGTATACATTTCTCTGATTCCTTACGATTTCAAGCATTTCTTCATAAGCTTATTGGTCATTGGTTTTCTTCTTTACTTTGAAGCCAGTTGTACATTATTCTATTGGGTTGTCTTTTATTGAATTGTAAATATTCTTTAAATATTTAGATATGAGGTCTTGATTGGTTATATGTCAAAATATCCTCTTTTTCTACTCTGTTGCCTTTTTATTATTCTAAAAGTGCCATTTGATGCAAATTAACTCGGTTTTAATATTGTCCAATATTTCATGCTTTTTGTTTATGGTTATTGTTTCTTTGTGTCATGTTTAAGAATTCTTTCTCTACTGCACTTATGGCTCATATTATCTCCTAGAAATGTTATTGTCTTGTTTCACATTTAGATCTTCAGTCTATCTGGAATTAATAGTACATGTGGTAAGAGATGAGAGTAAAGCTTAGCCTTTTCCCCCATACGGTTGTCCAATTCCCCATTTACTGAAAGACCATCTTGTTCTCCTTACATTCCGGGGCAGCCCCTAGGGATGGGTCTGTTTTGAATCTCTCTGCACGGTCTATTTGTCAATCCTGTGCCAATACCTCACTGCTTTAATAACTATGGAATTAAAGTATTTAATAACTATTAATTAAATAACTAGTTACTTAATACCTATTAGTCTAAATAACTGGTAGAATTAATATTCCTCCTTCTTGCTGCTTAATATTGTCTTTGCTATTATGAGTACTTTTTATGACCATATACATTTTACATAGAATTAATTTCTCAGTTTCCACAAAATACCAAAAAATGCTCAAATGTTGAGTGAAATTTCATTAAAAATAGAAATCAATTTGGAAAACTGACACTATCCAGAAGGACAGTACAATGATTTATTTCTGTCCTCTTTAATTTCTCTCAATTTCTTTGTAATTGATATATATATTTTTTTGCTATGGTAAATATAGCTTCAGAATTTTTATTGTTATTTATTTCTGGCATATAGAAATATAATTGATTTTTTTTAATATTGACACTGTTTCAGCAATGCAACTAAACTCATTTTAATCCTTCTAATTCATCTCTGGACTTCACAGGGATTTTTATATATATTGACTAATAATAATTACAGTTTTACTTCTTCCTTTCTAAGCCAAGCATCTTATGTTTTTTCCTGCTTTTTTTTTTGCAATATTTAGATATAGCCCACTTTATAGCTAAAAGGGAAACTTTTCCGTATTCCTTCATGTATGATTTTTGCTGTAGACTTTATCAATACCTTTTAACAGTTTAAAAGTTATACCTTTGATTACTTTATTAAGTGCCTTTCTGTTTCTAGTTTACAAAGTGGTTTCATTTTTAATCATACATAAATGTAAAACCATGTCAAATGCAGTTTCTAAATTGGTAGAGAGGATAATATGTTAATTTTATTTTATTCTATTAAATGTAATTAATGCTACTTGGTAATTTTCAAGTGTTAACTTAGTCCTTTATTCCTGGGATACTTTCGACTATGTTGAGATAAATTATCACTTTTACATAATACTAGATTCAATTTGCTAATGTTTTCGTGAAGATTTTTGCCTTTCTCTTCATGAAAGAGAAACGTGTGTATATATATATACATATATAAAATTTTTTCCTTTTTGGTAATAGCTTTAGTGTTCTTAAGAAGTTTTAACAATACTTAATGCCTTAAGTGTTATCTGTTACTTTCATCTCTAAAAAAGTTTGTGTGAAACTGGCTTTCTTCTTCCTTAAACACTTGTTAGACTACCCCATTGAATCTACCAGAACCTGTAGTTTTCAACAGACAAGGGCTTTATTTACAGATTCAATTTCTGTATTGGATAAAAGAATATTAATATTTTCTATTCTTACTTTAGTTTTGATATGTCATATCTTTCTAGATTGTCTGCATTTGCAAATTTATTGGCAAAGAGCTTTTATAAAATTCTCTTATGAACTATGGCATGTCTGTAGCATATGTACACTGGGAATGTTTTGTATATATAGTAATTCTTTTTTTTCAATCCTGATATAGCTATTTGTGCCTTCTCTATTTTTTCCAGCTTAATTCTGCAAGAAGTTACAAGTTTTTCTAAAGAACAAAAACTTGGTTTTCTTGACTCTAGTTTAAAATAGCTTTTGCTATTTTATGAATTTCTCCTATTAATTTTTATTATTTTTCTTCTACTTTTTCTAGGGTTTACTTATGGTTCCTTTTAAAAACTTCCTTTCCACAATATGCATTTAAAGCTATCAACTTCTCTCAGAGCACAGGTGAACTGTTAATGTACATGCAGGTCAGCCTCTTTAAGTAAGAAGCAGGAATGAGAAGTGTAGAGTGGACATAGGGAAAATATGGAGTACTTCAATTGCCTTTTTTTTTCTTGTGGTGCATTCCCTAGTTTTCTTCTTTGGTATTTTTAAATGTTTTTAGCATATTATAATTATTATTTGTCTAGCTATTCTCGTTTCTTTTTTTTTCTTCAGTAGAAGGCTTGGTATAAATGACACTTCACCATTACTAAAAAGCTGGAATTTATTTTTATACACGATGTAATCTAGTTTTCTCCCCCAAAAGGTTAATGAATTATGTCAATGCCATTTTTGATATAAACCATCATTTTTCTTAGAATTAAATGAATGCCAATTTTGCCAAACCAAACACCAGATTTAGATATGATATACCTAAATCTCATTCTGGTTTCTGGTTTCTCTATTCTGCCCTACTACTTATTTGTCCATTCCTGTAACAATATTATTTTTATTACATTAGTTTTATAATCAATTGGATTATATTAATTTTGCTATTTTTAAAATAGTTTTCTATATGATTTCCTGGAGTTCTATAATATCATAGCTACCAATAACTTGTAAGTTTACAAGATTGTGAATCAACAATGCTAAGTCAGTCCATCAGTGAATGGGGTATATTTATTTATTTTAACTCTTTTTATGATGTTCTTCAAGACAGTTTTTAAAATTTTTATTTATAAGGATCTTATGCATTTTAGGACTTCTTAATATATAATATAGCTCTGTTGTTTTGTAAAAATGTTATATGATTAGTTGAGTAAGTTTTGACTGTTGATTTTGTGAAGTTTTCTACGTGGATGTTTATATAATCTACAAATGATAATAGTTTTATTTTTTACCTTCTAATTCTTACATCTCTCTTTTTTCTGTTCTTATGCACCTGCCAGGGCTTCTGGTAGTATTAAATAATAGTAATGACACTAAATATCCTGCTCTTAATGCTTTTGATTTTACTAATTTTACTCATTAAGTATTATAGTTGTAGAGATTTGTGTGTATGGCTTTTACTAAGTTAAGAAAGTTTTTATTTCTAGATTTATGAGTTTCAAATAATAGATAAATGGTAACATATTTCTATTGCTTTCTCTAAATCAGTTGAAGGAATATTACTTTCCTTTTGACCCATGAAAATAATGAGTAGCATTAAAAATTATTGGATATTGAACCATCCTTTAACTTCTCAGATATCCTTACTTAAGAAATTCTTGGTGATTATTATTTAAATAATCCATACTCTCTATTTATACTTATGTTTCAGAAATTCAATTATAAAGATATTGACACTTTGATTTTTTAGCACTTAACAGTTTTTGATTCTTTATTAATTTTGATGTCTTTTGGAGCAGTTATTCAGTGTGAAACTCTAACCTGCCAATTCATCATTTGGCTCTTCATGTTTTCTGATGAGCTCTTTATTTACACAACTTTATTTTTCATTCCCAGTGTTTCACTTGGATATTTTACGTAACTGCTTGCTCCTACTTCGTGTTATCAGTATCCTATATCTATGAAAATTTATATTTAATTCCTTGATTTTTTTTCCTCAAGTAATCTTCATGCTGTGACAGCAGTTCAGCAATTATCAGTCATCAGTCCAGGCTTGCCTGTCCCAGCCCTGGTACCCATGGGGGTTGCTGCTGCGATTCTCTGTGATTCTCTGCGTTGAGCTGGCTTCCTCTGCAATCTGGGACACCATGGCTTACCTTGTGACCTCCCTTCTCTTACAGATCTAAGTAAGTTGTTGATTTTCCAGTTTGTTCAGCTTTTTACTTGTCGTTAGGATGAAGCAGCAACTTCCAAGCTTCTTACACGTGGTATGGGAAACCCTTCTCTCACACTTTTGAAACAATTTTATTGAAACTTGTTAAATGCATCTTCGACATTATTGCACTTTGTGCCACTGGTTCCACTTTGGGAATCATTGAGTACTTGTTCCTAATGCACATACCTTCATGTCATCTAAGGTGTTTAAGGTGCGGCATTTTTTGAATTCACAGCTGAAGGTTCACAGGAATTTCCTTACACACTTAAATTTTATTTGCGTGGCGTGAAACAGTTTTTCTCATTCGTTCCAATCTATTCCAAAATGAATCTGCATAATCTCTAAACTGTGACCACTATATTTTTATTCCAAATAATTTTTAAGATCCATGTTTCTCATAAAATCCCCAACATGTAACTATAAAATCCTCTACTCAGGGAAAATCACTGAATCCACCTTCAATTTCCTTACCACCTTCTTTAACAAAGTCTGTCAGGTAAACGATTGTAATTATCCCAAACGAGCACTGAGGCCTGTGATTTCAGGCTCATACGTCTTCCTCAAATAGATCACTGCTTTTCAAAACTACTGAGAGCAGGATAGATTATTTGAGAGGCTTTGTAAGAACTCAAATATAAAATGATTCGCTTATGAGGGAGAAGCTCATAGAACAACAGTAAAGGAAACCACACCTGCCTTTTATGCAGGCATTTATGTATTTACTGTTCAGATTTACTTCCCATAATTCTGCAATAATTTAGGCATTTAGGTTATAACTTCTCGCATACGTAAAGCTTTTGTATGTCTCACAGGTAAGTGTTGCTTTCAGTTTCACTTTGATACAGTGGTTACTCATGACTGTGTCTTAATTGCTTATACTTCACCTTTTATTGGTGATTTCTAGTTTTATTAGATTATCATTAGAAAATATGTAAGCGTTTTTTGCCCCCAAAACGAAGCAACCAAATAAAAGAACTGGCAAACCCTTACCCTTCTAGCAACTATGTGGAAGACGTTTCCAGCCTCCACGCTCTCCCTGCAGGCCAGGTGCACTTCTCTCCCAGCTGCTGAGGCTGGGACAACCCAGGCCAGTCACGTGGGGACTCTCCAGTTGTAACAGCACCGGTATGAGCAAGTGGTGCCACCAAGAACAAGCCCAGGAGTAGCCCCCTGCAAAGGAATCAAAAGGATTCGGCCACTTGAAGTATTCAAGTACAATTTTTGCCCAGTTTCTGAGAAAAAGGTCTTCTCTGCCAGGAGTTTCTTGGCTTTTGCTTGATACCAAAAAATTGGGTTCTGGAGCTGCTCTCTTTCTCATGCATCTCAGACAAATCCCAGCCGTGTGTGTGTGCCCTCTAGGCGAGGGCAGCCTGCCTCTCAGTGTTACATAACTCCCCAGAGACAGAGGGCAGGACCATGGCACCCAGGGGTGCGGCCAAGATGCCAGCCTCCTGGAATTCCTCCCTCTGGCAGCCTGAATCAACTGCTTCGGTCCCATTCTCAAACAGCTAAAATGATCACATTGCTTCTGGTACAGGTCTGAAAGGATGTTACAAGTATGTTTTTTGAGGTTTTAATAGGTGATGTCAGACAGAAAAAAATTATCTGAATAAATGTGTTTAGAAAACGCTTGGTTAAAAGCAATAAAATTTCTTGTTTGCAAGATTTTTAAGAGGCTTGCATATGTGAAAACTCATTATTGCTGTCTGAGGTAGAGTTCAAGGTGGTTCTGATTATTTTGACTAAACGCTTTTCCGCTATAGTTGTTATGGCTTTTTTGTCATTGTTTTAACAGCATTTTCAAGACTATTTCTACAAACCATACTTTGAAAAAAATTGCTTACACTTTTGTTCCCTAAATTATGGAAAATATTATTATTTTCTTAATTTCCAAGGTAATTATTACACAATGTTAATTGTAATACAATTATGCAATTTAAATTATTAGAACATAATTTATGTATTTGATAAAAGTAATCAAACTATCAAAAACTGTTTTATAATTTTAATAGTCAAAGCATAAAATATGGGATAGAATATCCTTCCTCCCATCCTCATATTGTATACTCCCCAGAAGTTCACACACGCACACACGCACAGACACCATTACATCTTCTAACTTAATCTTTAAAAATTTATATAATTAGGCACATATTCTAATCAATGTTCTGGATCTTTTAAAATAATGTTAATCTTACTTTTGGATAGCTTTGCACTAGCTGCACACAAATACCTGCCTCACTTTGAAGAACTGAGTAGTATTTCGTTGTGTGGATATATATCATTTACTTAGCTAGTCCTCTGCTGAGAGATTTTAGATTGCGCCCGCATTCTAAACCTGGGGGAAACCACCTAGACTCTTTCCCCACAGCTCTGTAACAAAAGTCATTAAAGCTTACTACCATTAATTCTAAGTCTTATTCTTTTCTCCCAGAGTCAGAACAGAAAGAGTTAGGCATTGTAAGATGACAGTCAACGATAAAAAAATCTCCTTTGTGGGAAGATTATTTCCAAATTCAGCGATCCGGAAAACTAGGTCGCAAGCTGTATTATTCATCATTGTATGATTCACTCTAATCACTAAAGAACAAATATTTTTATATTGGTATAAAATATATATTACACTTTAAAAGGGAACAATTGATGAAGGCCACTATGGCTGTTATCATTTTACTGTGCCCTTTTAATTACCTTATAGCAAATCTGCATGTGCTTACACTTAATCTTCAGAATCTACTATAATGTTCTAAAGTCTGAAGGACTTCATGGTTACTAATAACAACTTGGGATTTATAATTCTCTGTATAAGGTGGGCTTATTCCAAACAATGAGCACTGATGCCAAAGAAACTCGAATAGAATATTAGTATTTAAAGAAAGTAGTCAGTCCTAAAAAAATAGACAAGCTAAAAAATGCATTATTTACTAATCTGTTATTAATATAGCAGAACAAATCTGCTCTTAGAAGATGAGTTTCTTTTGTGATTTTCCGTGACCTTAGTTATACCGGACGACTGCTCTTTTCAGTACTAATTATGAGACGCGAAGGCATTTATGGCACAGCCGATCTCTTCCAGTTCTCGTAGTGGCTAAAAACAATTCAGAGCAGCACTTAAATTTTCAGACAAACTCATCCTTTCTGATCATGACAAGCTCCCTGCTCTTGACATTTGTACATCAAACACATCATATTTTCTAACAGGGATCTGATTGTCTCAGAAAGGCCTTGCTTTCCTACCTATTTCAAATGGCTGGCTTTGTTTTTACTAAGGAATCTTTTTTGTGAATTTTCCCTGGGCAGTAATTTACTTTTTCCATGATCACTTAACGATTCTTTTTCATGTCATATTATCCTTAGTTACATTCCCTCCACCAAATTTCACACCTCTCGAGGCTGCTTGTGGACTCTGAAGATGGACTTAGCCTAAAAATTCATGTAAAGAATGCCCTTGTGAGCATATGTTTTTATCAGTCTGGATGCAATTAATGTGTGTTCTCTTCAGACTTATAATTTCACTCTCATAAGATAACCAGCAATTTTACAGGAAAAACAATGTAATCCTTTTTACCCATATTGTTCAAAAAAAAAAAACAAACTATGTCTGTAAGAGGAAACATATTGTTTTGTTTTTAATTTTTATTGGAGTATAATTGCTTTTCAATGTTGTGTTAGTTTCTACTGTACAGCACAGTGAACCAGCCATATGTATACATATATCCCCTCTTTTTTGGATTTCGTCCCCTTAGGTCACCACAGAGCATTTTTTAAAAAAATCTTTTTAATTGCAGTATAATTGCTTTACAATGTTGTGTTAGTTTCTGCTGTGCGATGAAGCGAATCAGCTGTGTGTGTACATATATCCTCTCCCTCTTGAATCTTCCTCGCCAACCCCCCCACCCCCGCATCCCACCCATCTAGGTCGTCACAGAGCATGGAGCTGAGCTTCCTGTGCTTTATACCATGCTCCCACTAGCTGTCTATCTTATGCAAGTTGGTGGAAATATGTCAATCCTGATCTCCCAGGTCATCCCACCCTCCCCTTCCCTCTCTGTGTCCACATGTCCGTTCTCTACGTCTACATCTCTATTCCTGCCCTGGAAATAGGTTCATCTGTACCATCTTTCTAGATTCCACATACATGTGTTCATACACGATTTATTTTTCTCTTTATGACTTACTTCACTCTATATGACAGTCTCTAGGTCCATCCACATCTCTACAAATGACCCAGTTTCCCTCCTTTTTACAGCAGAGTAATATTCCATTGTATATATGTACCACTTCTTCTTTATCCTTTCCTCTGTTGATGGACATTTAGGTTGCTTCCATGTCCAGCCTATTGTAAATAGTGCTGCAATGAACATTGGGGTGCGAGCATCTTTTCAAATTATAGTTTTCTCTGGTATATGTCCAGTAGTGGGATTCCTGGGTCACATGGTAGTTCTACTTTTAGTTTTTTAAGGAAACTCCATACTGTTTTCCATAGTGCCTGTATCAATTTGCATTTCCACTAACAGTGTAGGAGGGTTCCCTTTTCTCCACACCCTTTCCAGCATTTATTGTTTGCAGATTTTTTGATGATGGCCATTCTGACTGGTGGGAGCTGCCTAAGCTGTTTGTATATTTTGGAGATTAATCCTTTGTCTGTTGCTTACTTTGCAAATATTTTCTCCCATTCTGAGGGTTGTCTTTTTGTCTTGTTTATGGTTTCCTTTGCAGTGCAAAAGCTTTCAAGTTTCATTAGGTCCCATTTGTTTATTTTTGTTTTTATTCTCACTACTCTAGGAGTGGGTCAAAAAAAAGATCTTGTTTCGATTTATATCAAAGACTGTTCTGCCTATGTTTTCAAGAGGAAACATATTTTGGATGGGTCTTTGCAAACTGCTATTTTTATTAACATGGATTGTTTTTTGAAATGTGACTCATTATTTGCAAAGTGTAATTTTATACAAAAAAACACTTTTAGTAAAATATGGATATAATCTATTGTTAATAGGCTTATTTGTCTTCTTTTGGCTTTTTAAAAATATCACCTATCATCAAAAAGAACACAAATAACAAATGTTGGTGAGGATGTGGAAAAAAGGGAATCCTTGTACACTGTTGGTGAGAATGTGACTGGTGCAGCCACTGTGAAAAACAGTACAGAAGTTTCTTGAAAAACTAAAAATAGAACTATCCTGTGGCCCAGCAATTCCACTCCTTGGGATACATTAAAAAAACCAAAACAAAACAAAAATAAAACACTAATTTGAAAAGATACATGCACTGCACTGTTCATAGCAGCATTATTTGTAATTGCCAGGATATGGAAACAACCTATGTGCCCATCAACAGATGAATGGATACAGGAGATGTGGTACGTACACAATGGAATACTACTCAGCAATAAGAAAGAAGGAAATTCTGCAATCTGCAGCAACATGGATAGACTTGGAGGGTATCATGCTATGCGAAATAAGTCAAAGAAAGACAAATACTGTATAACACTGCTTACATGTGGAATCTGAAAACTACAACGAACTAGTGAGTGTGGCAAAAAGAACCAGACTCACAGATATAGAGAACAAACTAGTGATTACCAAACTAGTCGGAAGAGGGATGCGGGGGGGACACAGAGGTGGGAGAGTAAGAGGGATACATTATAAAGTATAAAATAAGCTGCAAGGATACCTTGTACACCACAGGAAATATAGCCAGTATTTCATAACTATAAATGGGGTGTTACCTTCAAAAACTGTGACTCACCATATTCTACCTCTGTAACATATAATATTGTATGTACATCAATAACTATACCTCAATAAAACTATACTTCAATAAAAGATTAAAAATTGCCTAAATTAATGAAAGCCTGCTGAAAAAAATTTAAAGAAGCTTGGTAACTACATTCTGTTTCACGATTTTAACTAAATTGTGGTCTGTTACAAAAATCAACCATAGTATTTAATGTATCCTTTTCCCTTTAGGTAATGTACTAAGAAAAGCAAGTTTCTAGAGAAAAATTTTAAATGTGATGTTAAATATAAAGAGCTATTTTCTAAGGTCAGAGATTTGTTTGTCACTGTAAAAATGGTGACATAGGTAAATTTTGTCAGGAAGACTGACATACCTTTTACTTATTCTTTTGAAGTTCGAAGAAGGGGATCCTATCTGTTGTCTCAGAACCTGGGACACAGCACCAACCCCAGCCTCGACCTGGGCAGGGAAGATGCCCTAAACACATTAGGACTGGGGATGCCAACCGCACATTTCACAAAGGAGGCAACTAAGACACAAAAAGGACAGGGTACTTGCTCAGTTTCCAGAGACACCAAGTGAAGAAATGGTACATGTCTGATGATTAACATTCAGTTCACGGGTCATGTTGCAATTCTCATGATAAAACCACTGTTACAGCCAATAAGTCACAGAAATTATTCTTGACTAACTATGAGTCAAGGAAGGTAACTGTCCTATGTTTTCGTTAATGTAATATGAAAACATATTTAACTCTGTAAGTCCTTATTGAAGGGTGATGCCTTTAAAATCTAGCTTATAGAATCTAGTTTCCTCAAGGAAGCCTCCACACTGTCTCCTCTCAACCCAGCGCAGTTTAGGTGCCTTCCACATGCTTCCATAGTTTCCTTTTTTCCATCGTGGTGCTTTCCCTACTTTGAATGCCTTATGTCTTACCTGTCTCCCCCAGCGAACTCTAAGCTCCCTGAATACAGACATCATACTCACGCATCCCTACACCTGAAAATTATATTATTGCCTAGACTAAAAGAGGTGCCCAGTCAATGCTTCTTTTCTCTGTGAAGGAATGAATGACCATTCACAGTTCCAAGCCCCTATTACTATTGTGTCACCAGAAGACCTGCTCACAGCTTGCTCTCAAGGTAATCAAAATTTTAGCTAATATAGAGAAAAGCATAGGTTACCATGCTTTTCCTCTGAAGGATATTTGAGTTTTCACTGGGGACACATCAGAGACTATGAAACATTCTACTAATGAACTTTCAGTAATTGTAATAGACAATCCGGGAGGTATTTTTTTAAACAGAGAGACTCTCCACAGCACAGCATGCAGGCAGCCCACGTCACAAAGCTAGCCCAGCCTTGGTGTCGTGTGGAGATGTACAGATATGTGTGTTTGCTGAGAGATCCGGTGGCTTTGATGAATGCTAAGATACATGAAACCATGCTGCTGTAACTGAACTAGATTAAACTGTAATGTAACTAGATTAAACTTACTTTGGGTTTGCTTTGCAACACCTCTGGTATGAAATGAAGTGAAAGAGAGAAGTAGCACACTGGCTAGTTCCAATCTTAGCAAGCACGTGTCTCATGCTTTCCGAGGCATCCACTTTTTGCTATTTTGATTCTCACCTGGTAATGATTCCAAATGTATGACATTTGAAAAGGACATAAATCATTAGTTCCCAGTTAGAACAGCAATTGTAAACCAAGCAATGTGTTTGGCATTTTCCAAAATGCTTTATTGGAATGATCAAGGGGTTGAAAGGCTGGAGTTAGGTATAATGACCATTTCCTTTAAACGGGAGAAGGTCATGATGAAAGTTGCTTTTTATCAATAATTAGAGTTCTACAGCAGCAACATGTCCTAATTATGATATTTAGACCATTAGCAAATGAACAATGTTATTTAGATTTTGCTACGGAAAATTACCCCAGGCCATGTGGCATCTTACGAAGTGATTGAGTATAAAGCTATTTGTGGTCTACACCTCACGCACGTACCTAACCTGTCTCACACACACACTCCATCTGGACTCATGTGTTAAGGGCACTTCAGTGTTCAACACGGAACCTGAAAAGTGGCCCCTCAATAGGCTTGGAGACGAAAACGAACATCTCTGTATCTTATTGGATTTTGCACGGCATGGAAACATCATGACTGGTGAGACACCGGGAAAGTCTGGTGTTTAAGGAGCATTTATGAATGAGCATCGTCCTCCCGAGTCATTCTTTCAGAAACATGGGCCATGAGGTCAAAAGGATCTGGAATCAGAAATCAGAAAATATCTAGTGATTACTTCAGAATAATTTGCCCTAGCGTATTTTTTAGGCCAACTCATCAGACATGTTCACCTATCACTCACATTCACAGCGTCAGGCACCACACCAGGCATTAAGGACGGAAAGACTCCTGCCCTATAGATGCTTTGGTCTAGATGAGTCTGAAACGTATAAGAAAAATTTCTCTCCAGGGAACTATGAAAGATTGATTGTTGGTACAGTTACCCAGACTATTTTGCACTTTCTGAGAGTGAGAAGGAAATAATACTGGTTTCATTGTCCCACAAACACAGCTAGGTGTTAAGCATCAAAGGAACTTCCTTGGTCTGACCTTGGTCTGACTTGGGTTGTTAGTCCAACGAGACGCGCCACGGGCTGCCAGTCTAGTGTTACTCAGGCCAAGGGCAGCGCAGTCACTTTGGTCACAGAACAACAGTACTTCAGAGTTCAGAGCTCTTTTGTTTCAGGAAATTTTGCCAATGATTCAGTCTAAGGTTTCATTGGCTTAATGACTTCCTCATTCTACCATCTAATGTGCTTCCTCGTTCCTCCATCTTTTTGCTTTTGCTTTTAGTTATTCTTTGGTCTAGCTACGGTAAATTTAATCTTTCCTCCTAAATCAATGCCTCTAACCCCTGAAGGCCCAAGGCCAAAGGCCAAATGACTTTAACTGTCAATGTATGAAGACTCCCAAAGCTTGCTGTGGTGGCCGTCCTCACTGGGGGCGCATAAGTGGAGGGGCGGTGTCTGTACCGTCAGCCACAGTGAAGTGTCAGCTCGGAGCTGCAATCGTTCAACATGAAGTCCTTTTATTGGGGGTAGTAGAACTTTTAAAGGCCTTCCCTTTCTTGTTTATTTAGGCATTTTGTCCCATTAATTGGGGTGAAGGGATTGAAGAGTTTATAGAGACAAGTTCAATAAGCACAGGGGAGTTAACCAACCCTGGGTAACATGGGGCCGTTTGGAGCTGTCAGAGAGAATGCGTTTCGTGGAAAAAGCTTAGACACTTTTCTGCAAAATGGTTAAGAGAATTTGTGCATAATATAACAATACTTTAAAAGTTTTACTAAGCAGATTATATCCTAATTTGCCGTAGGACAAACGTACAAAACAATGGAAGAAATCTTAGAGACTTTGAACATATCAACATGTGCCCACTGCTCCTTTGTCAAATCTGTGATTTTCTTTCTGTCAAAATCAACACCAGATGCGTGAGTATGCAATAAATGTTAGTTAAATGCGATAATTTTCACTTATATTCATCACAATTTTCTTCTTTTAATTATTTGTGGGTCTTGTATCCCAGGAATTCTAATCTTATTTTGCCAGTCTTCTTTCTTTTGAGTTTTAATTTTAAGCCTCTTTTTCATTTCTTTCCAATATCTTCAGGTTTTGTTGTTGGAATTTACACTTTATACTCTTTTGGTCACTTATTCAATTTTGTCTTTGTTCTGTTTTGGACACTTTACTATTTTTTGCCAATATGTGTGCTTTTGCAAGTGAGCTTATACCAATTTTCACTTTAAACAGCTTAAACTTTTCCACAAAATTACTCCAGTTCTGTTTTAAACTTTATGTCTCATATAATGATTTTTACAGGAATTAAAGATTGAAAAATGTGTGGCATTAGGATATTGTATTTCTTTCCATACAGTGAATGCAGAAAAATTTTGAAAATCCTACCTCCTATCTCTAAGACAAATTTTAAAGTCAATATTTCACTGGTTGGGAAGTAATTTTCATTGCTTTATGACAGTAATTGTCATACTCTATATTACATCTGGAACCTAGCACACATTCAATAAATAAAAATTACTTTCTGTTATCTGATATGCTTTGGGTCCTAGGAAATCATTTTACATAGCAAGGGCGAACATTACATTTGGATAAAATTATCAGGAAATAAGGTGGCTCTTCTCCCTGTCTTGAGGGTCAGTTATCTCTCTTTTAGGCTAATAATTGGTTTCAGAGTATTTAGAGGAATCTGTTAGTCCCCTCATTACAGCCAAATACACATCCATCAGCAAGTGCAAGAAAATCCTTTCAATCATTCTATTAGGTTAAACCACCTTAGATATTTAAGGACTAGTATTCATGGAAAATACCATGTATCGTGTTTCTAAATATAGACTCAAACAAATGTTATTAATGAATATTTCTAAGCATCCCAGATTGCACCCGGTTATCACTCATTCGATGCTATCAGATGTCTTAACAATCGATCTGAAACCCCATATATTCCGTTTGGTGATAGCAGCCATCAAAATAGCCCAAACGACTATGCAGGCATGCCGGGTCCAGTCTGCAGGTGGCATATAAACACGGTCATCATTAGCAAATACGGGCCAGATGTGCGTCCCCTGGGAATCTGTGGGAATGATTAGTTATGTTATGGTATGTAGTCAGTCTTGACATGAAAAAAACAAACTTAATTTAGCATGGAAGAAAGTACAAAATTTCAAATGACCCTACTGTACCTCTGGAGAAAAGAAACTACGAGATTTTCTTAAGTAGAGTTGATATGTTTCGATATTGATGCCTATTAAGTTGCTCAAAGAGAGTCATCTTTGCATCTGTTCCTAACTGTGGTTCCTTTCCTATATCATCTGGTCTGCTCCATTAGAATGGCCTGATTTAAAAGAGTGAGAATGGTATTTTTTTTAAACTTGGATATACTCTTTTTCTTTCAGCTACTCTAACTTATCTACTAACTTACTAAGGGAGACCAGCGAATGGAGATGTATTTCTTAACTAGTCTTCCTTGTTTAAAAAAAATGCTACCTTTTTGTCCACATGGCTATACTCTTATCACATCAATTGGCCTCCAGACAAAACTTCATTAATAACTCTGTAGGACATGCTGTCATATTTTGGGCTGCTTTGTTTTCTTCTTGCGATGAAGGCAAGAGAAAGTTGTCACCTTTTAAAATCTTGTTTCTGGACACAGCGGACTCCTTTATCTTATATTGAAGTAGAAATAAAAACTCAATACTGTAGATTAGAATATGCTTGCAAAACTAAAAGAATACGGAAACTTCTCCAGCAGAGAGAAAGACTTTTAAACACGGTGCTTAAACCTCAAACTATAGTCAATGATAGGTGTTATAGTGAGGTATTTCACTGAGTCCTGTCTGTACTACCATAGTGTATTGCTCTGGGGAATTACATTAGTTAAAAATTTTATTATAACGGCATGCGTTAGAAAATTTTTCATCCATCCCAATTCCACATGTTAATCTTTCATTAGCATATTTGAAGCAAAGGTGCTCAGTGACATGGATGTGGATTGCTTATGCAAACCACCATAGAAAGAATTACGAGACTCAGTTCGAGAGTTTATGCTTTCAGAGTCATGCCATGATATGTGTGTCACAGCCCAGCTGTGCTGTCAGTCAGTCTTAAAAGGCATTCCTCCTTTAGAGCCCGTGTATGTAAAGACACGTCTGAAGATTGCTAAGCAGGCAGGATGGGTTAGGCGTTGTGATCCCACCTCTTCATTTGAAGGTGATTTGAAATGAGCTGACATGAGGTTCATATTTATGTATGAAGTGTGTAAGTCATGATAATGGCGGATATCAAAATTGGTATGAACATACTCATATAACATCAAACTCTTGATCCTGTAGCCAATCAATCAATTTCTTAAGCATTTTTAGTTTAATATTAAATAAAAAGTTCTCCCGTGACAGGATAGTAATTGCCTCTCATATTCTACTCATACAATGTTTAAAAGAATTTTCAAACTAAACATTGTCTACTTAAAATATGCTTTATGAGTATTTGTCATTTTTAGCCTAAACGAGGCCTCCCTGGGCTTGTTCTATTTATGTGTATCAGAGACTCAGTTTCTATTCAGTTGTAGCTAAAAATTAGCCACAAGACTTAAGAACTTAATTTAGTCATAGTTAGGTATTCTGGAGAAGGTTAAGTGAAAGACTAAACATTAGCACTGACATACATTTCAGTTTTTTCTTTTAATCCTTATTAGGCTAATGGTATTAGATATACTTGGATTTCTCCTATGAATTTATTTTGTGAATTTAAGGTTCTTAATAAAAGAATAAAGTTCTACTACTCTTTCCTTTAACTCTCATCTCAACTCTTGATGTCCCAAAGAAGTATCATTTAACTTTTCGGGCTTACATTTATTTCTCTGGCTGTATTATGCTTTTCGACACTTAGTCACTTCCTATGTTTTAATATGATTCTCAACTAACTTCACATACATAACTCCTGCGAACATCGTCTTACACACTATTCTGAGCACCCTGTATTAGATCTTTCTTTCACAATCTTGCTTACTTTCTTTTTGCAGCATGTAGTAAAGTAGAGCACTGTAATATTGTACAAAACTACTATTTGAATTGAGATAGAATTTTGACATCTTAATGGTTTCTCATAAACCAGTGAGTTTTCATATACATGTATATGTACACACACATGTACATACACATATATAAGATTTTCTGCGTGAGATAATTAACTGATCATAAAAGAGTGTGAAAAAAAATATATACATACACACATTTATACACCTACTACAACAGCCAAAATTCAGAACACTGGCAAAACGAAATGCTGGCAAGAATTTAAAGCAACAGGAGCTCTCATTCATTGCTGGTAGGAATGCAAAATGATACAGCCACTTTGGAACACAGTCTGGAGGTTTCTTACAAAACTAAACCTACTCTTACCATACGATCCAGCAATCATACTCTTTGGTATTTACCCAAAGAAGCTGAACGCATATCTACACAAAAACCTGTACACAGATATTTACAGCGACTTTACTGATAATTGCCCAAACATGGAAGCAGCCAAGATGTCTTTCAGTGGGTGGTGCATACAGACAAGAGGATGTTATTTAGGCCAAAAAAAGAAATGAGCTATCAAGCCGTGGGAGGACATGGAGAAACTTAGAGGCACGTTACTAAATAAAAGGTGCCAACCTGAAAAGGTTACCTACTGTGTGATTTCAACTATCTTACATTCCGGAAAAGGCAAAACCATGGAGACAATAAAACGATGAGGGGTTGGCAAGAGAGAGGAGAAAGAGAGAGGTGCATAGGCAGAGCACAGAGGATTTTTAAGGCGGTGCAAACACTCTGTACAACAGGAAAGTAATGGGCATGCGTTATACACTTGTTAAAATGTATAGAACGTATGTACAGCACCAAGAAATGACTCTGAAGGTAAACTGTGGACCTTGGGTCATTATGACGTATCCATGCATGTTCATCCTTGGTTTAAAAAACGGGGTTTTAAACTGTTCCAGGCTGCTTGGAATAAAAGCCCGCATCTCCTGTCCTGCTGAATATCCTGAGCTCTGCAGTGAATGGTGGAGATGCGCACAAACATTTTCGCCCTTTTCTTCTGAGCACACAGTAGGATTGCTCTGTCCCATGTGCTTTGAAGTATGTGGTCATACTATGTGTTTTGGCCAAAATAGTTTGACCAGAAGTCATGTGGCAGGAGTTTCCAAGCCAATGTACAATTTGCCATATTTTCCTCCCACTGCCGCAGTGATTTTGAAAGCCTACATCAAAATAATGACTCCGTTAGTCCAATTCTTTGAGTGGATGTGGGGAACCAAGGAAGCCCTTGACCAGCCAGCATTAGATATGTAGCGTGAGCAAGTACAAGTATTTCTCTCTATATAAGCAACTAAGCTTTTGGAGGTTATGTATTTTTTGACAATAATAGAACCTTACATGACACATCCTGATACAATTATTGAATATCCTTTTATTAACTTATGTCTTGCTGAATTACCTAGTTTGTATGTTTCTTTCAACCTGACTTCTAATGAAGTCATTCGGGGGATGACGTGGATGCTGCCGTAGGAGAGTACGATGGCCCGGAAGACTGCAAGGCCTGCGGGGGGTGGGGAAGGGCAAGAGATGCTTAAAGAAGAGAAAATGATTGACACAAGTCTCAAAATCTTGATTTCTGTCCAAATGCCAGGGTATTTATACACGCATACTAAAATATTATCTTTTGTCTAGAGTCCTCAGGGCCGCAACTGCTAAAACCAAATTTAAAATTTGATTATTCAGATTGCTAGATTATCATGCTAATTGAATTCACTAGGCCTTTGACCTGGGGAAAAATTAGGATGCGGATGACTGGAGTGGGAATTTATAGGAGGAAAACAGTGGAACTGGGCCCTCCTCCTCATAGTCAGGTCTCATTGGAGGGCACTGACTTCCTTGATGGAAGGCTCATACCGGGTACTCAAGACCCCTCACGTAGGCCTATAACCAGAACCAGAGTCGAGAATATTTGGGCAGGGAAATCTCACACACACACACACACACACACACACACACACACACACACACACACACACACAAAACCCTTGGCATAGAAAGCTTATAAGATATTGATAATTTGTATAATTTACATGGATATAGATGTGGAGAAAATGTGCAAGAATGGAAAATTCTAGATTTAAGAGGGAGAGGAATAATTTTAGAATGGGTTAAATCAATCACTATGCACTCAATTACCAAGCTCGTTCTTGGTTCACTGTGCAGGCTTGAGCAGTTGAGTGTGGTTCTTTTTTTTTTTTTTCATTTTAGTTAGCTTTGCATGGAACTCAGATTCATCGGCATCCCGTAGAGGAAAGACTCTAAAGGCTCACGGGTTAGCCAGTGTTACAGAGGACTGGGCACACTGAAGGGTTGACTGCTCCATAAGCAGTCGCTATCCCAAGGCTTTGAGAAGTGTTCTAGGGCGTGGAGTCCCCACGTCCCTAAAAGGTGCTGCACGGGGTTGCACGCTGAGAAAGGTGATGCTTGTGCAAGATACAGCAGGCAAAAGGGCTCCGCGACTTCGATGTGATCCTGGATCCCAGGATGTCAGAGGGTAAGAAATGGTGCATCACTGTTAGACGGGTCAGCCCACAGTGACTGCAAACGGCGGCAATTTAAGTAAAGGGTTCAGAATAGCGTGGTCCATGAGGCACCTTGTGGTGGCACACGGACCACAGGGTCCCTGCGGTGAGCGCAGAACGGCGCAAACCCTAGACCTCATGAGTGGAGGCCTTACTTAAGCCACCGCCGTTTATAATATTTCTTCACCTGATTTTTAGAGCTGGGTCAGTTCAAATATCTCATGGTCCTTCAGCCAAGAGAGGGATAGATAACTTTGTCTAGAATCTGTTATATCAGAAGTATATACTTTGACTCTACCTCTTAATGTTTTCCCAAAGGGAATTGTGTCTATTTATCAGAAAAACAGCATCTTTGGGGAAGACGGTGATCGGTAACTTTCAGGAATTCTTGGACACTGGGTTCAAGGTAGATCCTGGAATGAAGCCAGCACGTCACAGTACCCTGTCATGAAGCGGCTTATGGCAGTCAAAACCCAAGTCCATCTTATGTCAGACTCAGACCTAACCTACATTTTATTCCCTATTTCCAAATGTAATTAATACTCTAAACAACTGACATAATTCATAATCCACCTTTCCTCATAGATGAAGGGTTATCATGACAGAAAATGCTGACGGGAAACCCCAGAACCTCCCCACCCCATACCAAAACAGTGAAACAAAAACAATACTGCAGCTTAGAGAGAAGAGTAGAGATCAAGCCTGCTATCAAAGACTTAAAAGATTAAGAGGTGGTGATTTTTGTTGTGTCCACATTAAGCTTTCCTCTTTGACTGATACCAAAAATAGCAGTTGAATTTAACTTTAGTTTAAGCAGTAATTCTGATTGCAGCTGCAGTTCCAGATGTGGTTTCTTTCTTGGGTCCTATGAATACAAACCTAGCAACTAGCATCATCTGGAAGTTTTATACATACATACATAATTTTTATCTGTCATGGACAGAAGTACATCTTCAATGTCTAGCAAAAGGCAGGCGCTATCTCCAGTTAAAGACCACAATGTAGTTTGCAGAGAATTTAATCTTCTGACTATCACTCAGGATAGCATCTTGGCCCACTACAAAATCACACTGTTAGTACCAGGGGAGTAGATGTTTGTTGGTGCTTTACTAGAAGACAGTAGGTAAATTCATGAAAATATATAAGCCTGCCACCTCGGTGAAGCTTCTGCAGAATGGCAGAGAGAAAGCTGAACGCTGCCTGCCCTCCCGCAAAGTAGGGATATAGTATCTGGTGAGCCTTCCTGGATTTAGAGCAACAAACACATCTATGTATTGTAAGAGCCAAAAGGTTAACAGCTTTGCATGGGGGCCAGAGAAGACCCCTGCCACATGGCTCTTAAGATCCAGTGAAATCATGATTCATGAAATGTTGGTGGGATGCTATCTGGAGCCATCAGTAAGCCCTGATGGAGGGCCTGCAGGGGAGCTCCCCTGACGGAGACATGCTGTAGCCTCTGCCAAAGATGCCATCGATGTGAAGATAAAGTTAGTGACACCCCCAACATAAGAACATAACAGAATTCGTTCTGAAGATGAGGGTAGATATGACGGTAGACACTCTGTCTCGTCTCCACAGGCAAAGTAATCAAGCATCATTCCTCAGGGGCAAGTGTGTGACGTCACCGTCGGGGGCAGGGCTGCCTTTCTGTCCACGCTGGAAGCAACAGCAGAGGGGATCCACCACCAGCCACCCTCCTCCACCCCCGCCCAGGCCGGCGTGTTCTGCAACGTTTTCTTGGAGTTTTTCCTGGCTGTGTGGCCTCTCTTTGGTCATCTTGGAGACTCTGCACACTATCCAATTATTTTATCATAAACCATTTTCTGCTTAATATGCCCAGAGTTGGTTTCTTTTGCTTATAACTTAGAATATCGATTGATCGCTTAGTATGTTATTAAAATACTTACTGAGAATATGCTAGAAGAAAGTCGGCTTATGATACATACTAGTATGTACATTAGGTAGAAAAAGAACTCTGGGAAAACCGGGGCTGCTGAAAACATTAATGGGCCAATAGATTTCAAACTATAAATTTCAAGCAACTCTAAACTAAGGTATTCTTATAAAGTTATGAACAATTAGTTTTATAAGGTGAAATCAATAATAGTAAATTGCTAATCTCCCTGAATAAAATCTGACCGCTTCTCTAGACACGTAAAGCAGAGATTTGGCTTTTCTATGTTATGTTTTTAAAGCGTGTGTCTTCCCTGTTTAGAAAGGTACAATGATTCCCTAATAAAAGATTTACAGTTTATTACAAGTTTTAACACCTCATTGTTTTTTGTTTGGTTTCATAACATTTTCTGCACACATTTTCTAGAAGCATTCAATAAAAATAATATTGTTTTCCAATTTTCCCAACACTTGTTAAAGCTTAAAACAGAACTAGAAAAAAACAAAAGCTGTGCTTCTATCAACTTAAACAGTTAATTCTTAGTAAGTTAAATCAGATTCGACTTTAGCCCATCAAACACGTTTAACATGACTTACGTACAGATACATGTGTTTCTCTATTACCGCATCACATACCACTGCACCCATATAGAATTCCTTCCTTTTTCATTCTTTAAACTATGATCTTTGATTTCAAAACCTTTATCAAGAAATCACTTTCTGAATACATAATACTTACCGGGATGCTTCTTTCCTTCAGGACTGCTGTCACCGTGGGATCCTCTGTGGTAGGAAGAAAAAAAGTGTTGAATTAATAACTGAGTGTTGATTTTATTCACTGTTCACTCACTCATCCATTCATCCAATCGACATTTGTGAGGGCATTCTGTGCACTCAGCACTTTCCCAGGTGCTAGAGGTGCACAGGCGATTACCTGACTTCAGGGTGCTGATCCAGTAGACGTATGCGTCCCACCTTTACCAGGTATTAATTGTGAAATCTTACAAAAGTCATTTTGTTTCTCTGAATCTCCCTTTACTTTCCTATAAATAAGGCAAGAGTAGGGTTTATGGGGTTATTGCTGCTCAGAGCTGTGAATCCCACTGGACTCAGCCGCACGCTGAGGTGGGATTTAGAGGTGACTACACCTCCCCGTTTGCATCTATCGACTTACACCAGGAACTCACACAGTGTAGCAGTTGAAGAATGGGGCTCTGACTCCCTAGGCTTGAGTTTCAGCTTCTCCCCTTACTAGCTGCATGAAGATGGGCACCTGTCTTCCTCTCCCTGTACGTTCATTACCCCCTAAAGAGAATGAAGACAGCCCTCTCTGTGACATTGAGTGAAACAGTCCCTGTCAATCACTGCACTCTGTGCCTAGTACTTCCTGTACACTCAGTAATAAAGATAGGGTGATACCAGATTATTTTTACAGAAGAGGGATGAGTGTTCTGTTGGGTCAGTGGTTTAGGGAGAGATGGGGGCAAGGGTGTAAGGATGGAGGATCACAGGTACGTGTGCCCCTCCTGTGTGGCCCTACTGAAGGAGCAGCAGATGGTGAGGAACAGGGCCGCAGCAGACGTGGAAGGACATAAAGACAACTGCCAGACAGTGGCCTGTGCTGGCGGGCCGCGCTAGGGGTGAGGCGCCTTTGGCGGGACGCCTCAGAAGAGTTGTGGGTGTACATTTTCAGTGGAATTAAAGCACGACGTGAGCGGATGGGCACAAATGAGGAGCTTGTGGTTTGGGGAATTAGCACGATCTAATATTAGTATCATTTCATTTGTCCCACAGGTAAGGCCTGATATTACTTGGTTTACAGAAAAGAAGGAGCATTTATACTAATACTTTATACTATAAAGTATTAAATTGTGTGTTGTAATTACTATGTAGGCGCTGTCTGTATTTCTTTTAACACATTTCTAATCCTTTCCTATATGCATTCTTAACTATACGGTGAACCCAGTAGCTAGTCTCCTTTTTGAGAGGAAGGAAAAATAAAAGAGTATGTTTTAGTTTCCTGCGAGAGTGCCTAAAAACTTATTCGCAGTGATCAATATATATTAACTGATTTATTTCAGAAAAGATTTAAGGCAACTTGCAAGTATACTTGTGGAACCACAAGGTTAAAAAAAATTAAGTGAAGAAGTTTAATGTGAGAAAGAAAAGACAGGTAAGAAAATGAAATTAAAATTAGGGTAAAGACTGTACCCAAAATGTCCTGTGTATTTCCCAGGGTTCAGTCGTACACGTGATGGTATACTTTGTAGAAGCTGAGATAAAACTGGAATCTTGATCAGTTATATGCATCCACATCCACGTATAATTAACCCTTCTACTAAAACCCGAGGGAAACTTCTTCCATAAAAATGAGGCCCTGCTGTGTAGTGAGCGTCAACTGTATTGTAAATATGACGATGAGATTCTCAGAGATGTTTATTCTAGGTTTAAATGTAGGCTGAGAGAT
This sequence comes from Hippopotamus amphibius kiboko, assembly GCF_030028045.1. Taxonomy (NCBI): domain Eukaryota; kingdom Metazoa; phylum Chordata; class Mammalia; order Artiodactyla; family Hippopotamidae; genus Hippopotamus; species Hippopotamus amphibius. The sequence goes on from NC_080186.1 coordinate 238,810,430, forward strand.
AAAAGGAGAGCCAAGATTAGTAAGTTCTAGTCTTTAAGGGACTAAAAAATGTGCTGCATGTGTCTCAGCTCCCTGCAAGTCTGGCTTCATCCCAGGATAACATTTAGAATGTTTAGAGCAATCAGGCGATCTTTAGGAACGTCTTCGTTTACAACCATGACTATTACATGTTGTCAGAAACAGTTTCAGGTTATGGTCTACAATGCCCTGGGGAGTGGAGGTAATTGTCAAACGGACTCCAACCAAAGCACACCAGTAACATCAACAACAACGTCACTGGTGCCTTAATTGTTACGGTCTTTTTGATTAGGGTTGCATCAGGCAGGACGCTGCCAAGGGCCTGAGCCTGCTGCCTGCAGCTACTCTCACCTTAACCTCTTCCGCTTAAAAGCGGGCAGGGCACATGCGCAGGGTGTCACTCCTGGGACTGGGTTATGTTCCTTGGCCGGCAAGGGTGAAAAGATTTGCAGATGTAATTAAGCCTGTAACCATGTGATGTTAATACCTTGAAAAGGAAGATAATTCTGGGTGGGGCTCATCTCATCAAGCAAGCTCTTTTCAAAGGACTCTGCATAGCAGCCGCGGCCGAGGAACGGCTGCGGACCGAGGAAGAAGCAATTTGCTCTGTGGTGGAGAGAGCCATGCATCTTGTACGTGAAGGTGGCCTGAAGGAGATGAGAGCAATCCCTGGCTGAGAGCCAGAAAGAAAACAGGAACCTCAGTCTTACAAACACAAGAAGCTGAATTTTGTCAACAACGTGAAAGAGCTTGGAAAGGCGCCTCTTCCCTAGTCAAGACCTCAAGTGAGAACATAGCCCACGCACTGATTTCAGTTTCTTAAGACCTCTCGAGCAGAGAACGCAATTGAACTATGGTCACACGTTCATCTTACAGAACTCTGAGATGATAAATAAGTGCTGTCTTGTGATACTTCGTTATACAACAAAACACAAATACAAGGGTATTTAAACCAAAATAACAACTAAACAGAAACTCTGCACCCTATCCTATATAAGAGGAAAAAAAAGCTTGTCTCCAAATTTATTTAGATATATTACTAATCAAAATCTGAGAGCAATTATAAACAATAGGCTAACAGAAGATTCAATGATTGTTAAGCAAATATTTTTTTAATTAATTTATTTATTTTATTGGCTGTGTTGGGTCTTTTTTGCTGTGCGCGGGCTTTCTTTTAGTTGCAGTGAGTGGGGGCTACTCTTCGTTGTGGTGCGCGGGCTCCTCATTGCTGTGGCTTCTCTTGTTGTGGAGCAGGGGCTCTAAGCACGTGGGCTTCAGTAGTTGCAGCACATGGGCTCAATAGTTGTGGCTCACGGGCTCTAAAGCACAGGCTCAATAGTTGTGGCTATAGGGCTTAGTTGCTACGCGGCATGTGGGATCTTCCTGGAGCAGGGATCGAACCTGTGTCCCCTGCATTGGCAGGCAGATTCTCAACCACTGCACCACCTAGGAAGCTCAAGCAATTATGTTTTTAAAATTTTCAATATTTCCTTGAAATAAGCTGATAGAAGTTTCAGCAATGTAGCAATGATAAAATACTTTCAATGCTTGCAAGCTTTGAAATTGAAACAACACAGCAGAGGGACCTTCTGAGGTCTCTGTTTAGATACTATGGATTTCAGCAATTGCTATCTCTAATAACTTCTTGGAAAGATTGAAACATAGATGAAAAAAAGAATGAGTTGTTAGAGGTCAACTAAACATTTTAAGAAATCTGTTGACCTGATTTAGGTATAAGCACAGCATAATATGATGTATAAAAACACACTTAGATGCATGCGATGAGTGTATTCAGTGAAAATAGTATGAATATTTTGAAGGATTTCTATGGGGAGAATAGCCAGGAAGAATGAGGATATTTAGGAAGCAGTTCTCTGAAATATCCCAGGGTTATTTTTTTAAAGGCAGGGTTAGGAGGAGAATAGCCTAGTGTCAAGAAATACAGCAGTAGCTGCGTGATGCAAACGCCAGACTGACTCCACCAAATTGTGAGTAGATGTTGATCAGAAGGAGACTTTTATTCATAATGGTTACTAAGTACCTAATGAAGTCAGTTAGGAGGACCCAGTGACCCTAGAACTCCTCCAGCTCTGTGTAGCCTCTTGCCTGGTCCTCGGGAGATGCAGCTCTGCATGGATAGCAGTCAGATGTCGACAGGGCACGCGCACCATGAGCAGCACTTCCTACAACAGGGAGGCTGTTTGATGATTCTGTACCCTGTGAAACCGGTGACTCCACTCTTCTTGAACTGCCTTACTTCACTTGCTTCTGTGAAATAATGTCCTACTTTGCTTCCTGCTTCCTTGATTAGTCCTTCTTTGTTTCCTTTTCTAGCTCCTCTTTAACCACTGAGTTAAACCAAGTTTCAGTTTTGGGAACTTGGTCCCCTTATATATATTTGTTTCTCAACTATGTTGATGACTTTCAAATCTGCATTTCTGGAATTTTCTCATCTAGTCTCTGGCTCTCTCTGTACACCTTCTGATATTTTAAGATATTTTCTCTGCTGTAACTGTGAACTCAACACATTCAAAGGTGAACCCATGATCTTCTTCACCTCACGTCTCTCAGTCGGTTCTTACCTGGGACTGAAGATAAGCTGTCTAATTTATACGTTTCTTTGACATACGTAATTAGTAAGTACTCAAAGCAAATCCACATTTTATTGGAATTTTTATCCAATTTTACTTCCATCTAGATACATTTCTACAATAGAATTATTTAGAGGAATTCCCTCTTGAAAAATCAGTGCCAGCGTGATTTTTTTACCTACTACTTTGATAAGCTTTCTCTTCTACTCAGAAACCTGCAGTAGGTCCATATTACTTATCAAAGTAGGTTTGACTTGAGTTTAAGGCTTCCTTGCCTGATCTGACCCTACCTGTCCTACCTACTTCTCTTTATTCTCTTATATACACCTTTCTCTTCTATCAGGAAAGACTCATTTTGCTTCCTCCAGTGAGCAGACCACTCTCCTTCTTAACTCTATGTCATTGCTTTGATGGTGGACTTTCCTGGCATCCTCTTCATCTGCTTCACCTCTGCACCTGCCATCTCTCTTCCAGGTTCCAGCCGAAGTCCAGCTTCCTAATTATAGTAGTCCTCTGTAAATATGATCTTCTCTGATGCTGCTCAAAATTTTATATGATACAGAGGGTACATCCTACAAGACACCACTGAAATGTGTTGTTTAGTTTAGATTGGGAATCCCTGGAGGCAGAAGACATGGTTGATAAATGGTGTGTCAGATACTGGTTCCTAGATTAACACATACAAAATAGATGATCAATCATTAATTGTTAATTGAAAAGTGGTTTCTCAGATTTCCCAGTCATTCATGTTATTTCAATATCACACCTGGTCATTTGGAAAAATAAAGTGGTACCTTAAAGCTGTAAGTATAAATGTAATTATGTTCTCCTGTTTAGTCAAGGACATGGTTTTCAAGTTCACCTTTGGGAAAAGAGAATAAACATTAAACCCTTGATTTTTTAATTAATGGAAATTATTTCATAAGTCTGGCCCTGAGTTTATTCTAATTTATTAACAGGAAACACCTGAGACTAATTGCTTTCTGGTCTACAGAATCCTGCTTTATTTGTTTTAAGATTTTCCATTTAAATGCACATATAGCTCTGATGAATATGGTAATCACCCCTGGTTAGAAAATACAGGACTCTTTTTTTCTACGGCTGACTGAAATTCTTTAATTAAAGGTGATTTTAATTTGGAAATTCAAGATGTTATGAATTAAATTCTACTGAGAGGAGAAGGAAAATGTTTGAAGTACTGCTCTGGGTGTCTACAACCTATGGAAAACAGTGCTCAGTATAATCTTAATTTATTCATTAAACTGAAACTCCTTCTGTGACTTTATAGAAGTAAATTTTCACGTTGTAGCTGTAGCTAAGTAGTTTATGTTCTTCCAGATTTCTCACAAAGTTCTTTTAATTAATGCTTCAGATTTTTTAGGCATACCTCACATGGACTAGCATATCTTTTATACATAAAAATGAGTTCACATAGATGTTTTTGTTTAATTCTTACAAATTCAACAAAGGAATAGAGATTTCATCTGCCAAATGTTACAGGGTTTAGGGGGACGTGTTGGAGGAGACACTCAGCTCTCTCAAAAGTAAAAGCCGCAGCTGAGCAAGAGTGAACGCGACACACTATCTGTGGGCTGTGACCTTACATTAGCGGGAGATCAAGTTGCTGCTCGGTGGAAGGGTGACATTTTGGGTGGCACTTCAGTACCCTTCTCAGGATTTCCACTTTACATTTGGCAAGAATACACGCTAGACATACACAGTGGGTTTTTTTGTGTTTTTTTTTTTTGCAAGATTTGGTGGTGAGACATTGAGTGAAATCTGAACCTTCCTTTATAGAAGTCTTTAAGCCTGATGTAGAGAACCCTCTATTAGGAAAATAAAATTTGAGAATTAATTATTACTTATACTTATAGTACACAAATACATGTTACCTGAAGAAACTGAAAACATTAACTATAAAGCTAAAATCCATTTGAGAATATAATTTTCAGTGGTAGTCCCTTTTTTTTCTTCCTCAGAAATATAGTTATCAACTTGGTGTGTGAGCTTTTTCAATTAATTTAGGTGCATATGTACGCCCTTACAGAAAATATGTAACTTTGTTTCATAATTATACTTCTAGCAATTTTATTGAGGTATAATTCATATATCATACAATCCACTCACTTAAAGTGCACAATTCAATGGTTTTTAGTGTGTTCACTGAGTGTTGTGTATATCACCACAACCAATACTAGAACATTACTCCAAAAAGAAGCACTGGCCCCATTAGCTGTTACTTTCCCAATCCCCAAGCCACAAACATTCCCTCAGCACTAGGCAACCACTAATCTGTCCTTGTAGATTTGCCTGTTCTGAATACCTCACGTAAATGAAACCACACAATATGAGATCCTTTGTGACTGGCTTCTTCCATTTAGCATAATTTTCAAGGTTACTCCTTGTCGTAGCACACATCAGCACTTTATTTCATTTGATAACGGAAGAGTATGTCATTGTGTAGAATATGTATTTTAATTCTTCATTCATCAGCTGATGGACATTTAACTGCTTCTACTTTTTGGCTATTACTAAAAATGCTGCTGCAAGCATTTGCGTAAAGTTTTTGTGCGAACATACATTTCCTTTCCTCTTGCCTAAATACCTAGGAGTGGAATTGCTGGGTCATAATGGTAACTCTATGTTTAATCTTTTGAGGGAATGCCAGACTGTTTTCCAAAGTAGATGTTCCATTTTACCTTCCCACCAGTCATGAATAAGGCTTCCATTTCTCTGTATTCTCATCAATACTTGCTATTACCATAACTGTATTTTTAAAACATAATACTACATTTTTGGTTGTTTTGCAATTTTCCTTTTTACTCAAGAATGTCTGAAAGATCTAAATGTATACCTCATTTATTTAATAACTGCAATTTCCTCCATGCTATGACTATGCAATCATTTCTTTAGTTCTTCCTCTTTCCGTAGACTTTCAATTTGCTTCCTATCTTTCACTGTCAAAATGAAAATACCTGTACAATGAACATCCCTGTAAAAGAGTTTTTCTTGTACATGTGAGACTGTTTAGGATGGAAAACGAGAAGTTGAATTGCTGGTACATAGAATATGCAAAATATTTTCTTTACATTATACACCAAAATGGTCAAAATATACCGTCCAAAGTGGCTGCTCAAAACACAGTCCTGCTGGCGTCTGTCAACCGCGCCTTCACCACTCTGTGACCTTGTTAAACTATTTATGCTTTTGTAAATCTAATAGATTAAGATGCGTGTTATCTTAACGCATTTCCCAGATAACCAGCTCTCAAATATCATTCATGTTTATTGGACATTTGCTTTAATTATGAAAACTGTCAGTTTTCTCTATTTCTTAGTGATATGTAGGTATTCAAATAATTTGCATATTCATCCTTCATCTGTAATACATTCATTTGTTGCTTATCTTTTAATTTAGAAAGAAACTTTAGAGAGAAACTTTAAATTTATACACAACCAAATGTATCAACTCTTTCTCTCTTCTTTTTTGCCTTTTTTGTCTACGTTAAGAGGATTATTCCTACCCTAAATTGATAAGTACATTTTCTAATACTTTCTCCAATTCTTTTATAACTTTCATGATCAATTCTCTGAATATCTGAGATTAATTTTACTACAAGGCATGAAGTAGGCATCTAACTTTTTTTAAAGGATAGACTATTTAATATAACTAAGACTTGTTTTAAACAACTATGAAATGGTAGGCATAGTTGTAGGTCATGGGAATTCAGTCTACAATATGACCAAGCCGTTCCCGTCAGGAAGCATACATTCTGGCCAATCTCTTTCAGTGCCGTTTACTGAATAGGCAGTTCTTTCTCTATGAGTGTGAAAAGTCACGTTTATCACATTTTAAAGACACACAGATACACATATGTACAGGAGGCAGGTATACACACACGACAGCCTGGGAACACACCGCTCGTCTGCTGCAGAGAGCGTGGCTGATTGACCCTCCAGCTGCCAAGCCCGGGGTCTCCCCATATCCCTGGTGACCTCCCGGCCAGTCCCTGTCAGTGACTCAGCACAGCAGCGATGCTACCGCAAGCTCCTTTCTGTAAGTCCCGGGAGTCCTCCAGTGGGCACCTTTGGCTCCAAGGCTCCCCATTGGCCCGTGTGAAAATCCACTAGAAAGAGGATGGGAGAGGTGCTGCAGTCGGGACTCTACCCGCCCAAAGCTTCCTTCCTGCTTCCTCTCCCGGGCCTGAACTGCACAGAGTCTTCCCCTGCCCACGCCTGCTTCTTCCACGCGGTCCCTCCCCGGGTTCCCGTCCCCCTAGGGATGCTCGGGTCCGTCCGCCCCTTTCTTGGAGTCTGCGTCTCAGGGGATCTGACTCCACGCACTGCACAGCTCGCAGCCCTGCCTCGTGGGTCCCCGGGGGGCAGAGCGAGGATCGTGACAGAGGAGCCGAGCAGCCCGAGCGGGAGGCGCGAAGGAGCTCAGGGCCGCGGGGGTGCGTCCGAGACCTACAGCTCTCTCTGTCTCCGGGGGGGTCACAGGTCCGCTTCCCGCTGCATGGGGGCTCTCCTGTTGTTTCGGAGTTATAACTATCTAATAATAATAATACCTAATAAAGTACATGAACAGTTCATGCTGCCTGCCCACGTGTAGACCTGTGCCCTGGAAGGAGCCCGGCATCTCAGGACGGTTGCGTGAGCTTCTCTGCACCCGTGTCGGGATGAGGGCAGCCAGCGCGAGGCCCCGAGGCCCAGGCCGTGAGCACGGACGGGCGCCGCCCTTTCCAGGGTGCAGGGAAGGGGCACAGTCCGGGCGGGTGGCCACCCACCGTGGAGGACGGGGCGGCGCGATCTGGGGCCTGAGTCCCTCCTCGCTCGGCTCAGGGCGCGACCCAGACTTCTCAGCCCCGCGACGGCCAAGGCCGAGGTGAAGGGTGGATGGGATGTGCTGAGACACACCTGGACTCAGGATGCGGAGAGACGCACCTGGACTCGGGATGCGGAGAGACGCCCCTGGACTCGGGATGCGGAGAGATGCACCTGGACTCAGGGCCCTGGCCGCCCCGCTTGGCCCAGGCCGCTGCGTCCCTGCCGACGGTGAGGGCACCTGCAGGCCGAGGGGGACGGGTCCGTGCGCAGCGGCAGGCGGGCGGCCGGCCTGCCCGGGCCCAGCGCGCCAGGGATGCCCGCCTGCGCCGCGCGGTCCCGGCTCCCGCGCTGCCGCGGCCCGCAGCCGAGGGCGGCCCTCTCCCCGCCCGGCCGGGGCGCCAGCCTCCGTGCCCTCCGGGCCGTGGAAAGGGGCGCATTTTCTCCTGACAGGTGGCCGGCAGCCCACCCGCGTAAAGGGAGACCACCCTTCAGTCCTTAACCTGTGTGCAGGGGTGCGTGTATTCACACAACCAAGGCGGCTGCCTCGGGGCGGACCCACCGCAGGACCAGGTCCCACTGAAATAACTGGGGGTGCCCCACTGGACCGGCCTCCTCACTTACGCCTCGCAAGAGAGCACAGCTACGGCGGACCCCTTTCCGGCTTCTCCACGCCCTGCGCCCGCCTCACATACCTTTTAGAAAGTCGTTTTGACCGTTGGCATCCTTCCGTGATCTGAAACAGGGATCGGTGCTTTGGTAACGTGTTTCGCTGGTTCCTATTTTTTCCTTCACAGACCATGTCTGTCTGGGTGACTCCTTCTAAAAAGCTATATCGTAACAAAAACCAAGGGATTCTACGGGCACTCTTACGTCCTCTTCTCCCCGCTCCTTCCTTAGGCCTTCCATTCCTTAGCATTTTGAGAGTTCATTCCCCCAATTAATCTGTGATCAGCTCTTCCAGTGACTGGCTCTGCTGCCTGGGACATCCAGGAGATCTTTCCATATGCAGTCCTTTGATTCTTTTCCACAGTGACAAACGACACGGATTGTTTTTTCATGTGCTATTTATTGGATCCAATTTATTAATATTTTGCTCAAGATTTTTGCAATGTCGTTATCTGGTTTTTGTATTAGGGTGATGCTGGTCTCACAGAATAAGTGAGAAACTGTTTGCTGTGCTTCTATTTTCTAGAAGAAATGAATGGAGAATGGATATCATTTCTTCAATTCACCAGTGAACTCTCCAGTGAAACCACCTGAAGTAGTACTTTTAAACTTCAAACTTAAACTTACGGTCTAAGAACATACTTTGTGTGGGTCCTTGTCTTTTATATTTGGTGGTATGTTTTATAGCTCGGAATTTGGTATCTTGGTGAATGTGACTTTTTTCAATTTGTTGCACTTGTTTTTTTATATATTTCTTCTCTTTTTCTACCTTTTGTGGTTTAAACTGACATTTTATATGCTTTCATTTTTTCATCTTTCTTAGCCAATTATACCTCTTAAAAAATTGAGTAATTGCACTAGATTTTGAAATGTATGTATTTATCTAATCTATATCCACCTTCAAATAAGACTATTCCATTTTACCTGTAATGCTGATATTTATAACAGAATATGCCTAATTCTTTCCTTCCATTTCTTAGAATATTGCTGTCATTTATTTAATTTATCCATATGCTATAATGAGCCAATACATTGTTACTATTTTTATTTTAAACAATCGGTTGTCTTTTACATTAAGAATAAGAAAAATAAAATATTTTATTTTACTTTTATTCATTCCTTTTCTGATGTTCTTCTTTTCTTTACCTAGATCTGAGTTTCTGACCTATATCATATTCCTTATCTCTGAAGTATTTCCTGTAAGATTTCTTGCAGATTATTCCTGCTAGTGATGAATTTCTTCAATTTTTGTTTGTCTGAGAAAGTATTTCTCCTTCACTTTTGATAGATAACGTCACTGAATATAGAATTTCAAGTGAATCTTTGTTTTTTCTTTCCAACACTTGAAATATTTCACTTCATTCTCTTCTCACTTGCAATAAGTTTTGATGAGAAGCCATTGTAATTCTTATCTTTGTGCCTCTATAGGAAAGTTTCTCTCTGGCTTCTTTCAAGATTTTCACTTTGTGCTTGGTTTTCTGCAGTTTGACAGGTATAGATTTCTTGATATTTACCTTGCTTCCTATTCTCCAAACTTCCTGGATCTGTGATTTGGTGTCTGTTGCTAAGCTTGGAAAAGTTTTTAGCCATTATTACTACAAATGTTTCTTTTGCTTTAGTCTCTCATACTTTCCCTTCTTACCTCTCTTTATTTTCTTTCTTTAAGAACTTTCATTGAGATACAATTGACCTACAATAAACTACATATATTTAAAGTGTATAAATTGATATTTTTTTTCTCATTAGTAATGTATGTATGGCAATCCCAATCTCCCAATTCATTCCCACCCTAACCCTCCCCGCTTTCCCCACTTGGTGTCCATATGTTTGTTCTCTACCCCTGTGTCTCTATTTCTGCCTTGCAAACAGGTTGATCTGTACCATTTTTCTATATTCCACATATATGTGTTAATATACGATACTTGTTTTTCTCTTTCTGACTCACGTCACTCTGCATGGCAGTCTCTAGGTCCATCCATGTCTCTACAAATGTCCCAGTTGCGTTCCTTTTCATGGCTGAGTAATATTCCACTGTATGTATGTACCACATCTTCTCTACCCATTCGTCTGTTGATGGGCATTTAGGTTGCTTCCCTGCTTCCCTCTCTTTTATTTATCAATGTCCTTGTTGTGTTCACTTGGGTGCACGCAGACAATTATACGCAAAGGATGCAGTTTAAAAATATAATTAATTTCTGTTTTTTATCTTGTTGAATTTGTTAAGCATTCCAACAAAATATTTAATAGAAGCAATCATGGGAAACTTACATAAAGAACTTAGAAAGCATAAAAAATTTCTGCTTATCACTGACTAAAAAAAGATATAGGTGTTAAACTTCATCCTTTAAATTTACAAACGTACAAATATAACTAAATGAAGAACCAGAGATAGGCATGTAGCTTTACTGGGAGGAAAGGAAAAGACAGGTATTTTCGTTTAAACATGCTAACTCAATTATTCATAGCAAAGAATAAATTGATAATATCCAAAATTATAGATAGTAATAAAAAAATTTATTTACAGGAAGAATGATAACTATTGAAATAAAAAACAGCAATGGTTCTCAGAAGACATATGGACAAAGACTTTAAAAAAAAGTATTCTGAGCCATTTGGTTAAAAAAGTCACAGGCATGCATATATTACTTCAATCAAAAGTTTTAAAAATTAAGCTTTCCTACAGTAAACTCATTGTAGCTAAATTTGCATACTGTATCTATCACTATTCTCCTAGTTACAATTCTAAGAATTGAATTTTTATGTAAAGGGTATATATACTATTACTTTCACATTATTACCAAAATGTCTTCAAAGGAGATTAAATATTTTTCCATGATTTTTCATTACATCTTTCCCTTTCAGCTGTTGTTCATAAAGTTCTTGTAGTTCTTGAGCTAATGACTAGAATAAACTAGAAAAATTTTTATAGTATATATCAAAAATCTAATAAAAACTACATCACAGAGAAATAATTGTTAAATCTCTAAAATTAGTTTACATGAAAAAGATAAGTTCCTGACAATTATATAAATATAGCTTATTTTTCTGTTCTGACACCTAGGAAAGATTTCTCCTTTACTTCGTTCATTTGGTTCTCTTTTATCTATTTGAGTTGAGGATTTTGCATTTACTTCAGTCTTGACTCTATCTGAATATCTTATTTTGTATTCTCCGGAAGTTTAAAAATAATCCAAGAGCAACTCTGTAGGTAACCAAGAAAGCTACAGAAAGCTATCTTCTGATAAACTTAGATGTAGCGACAGGACAGCACAGCACTCTGAACAACTGTCAGTGCTTTGGAGTTGGCCTGCAGAGTAAACCATTTGCCTTTCTTATGCTATGCTGTGTCTGTAGGCAATAGAAAAAGACCTGTATATTTTACTGGAATTTTGATGTCAACATATCCAAAAAAAAAAAAAAAAAACAAAACCTTTAAAAAAATACTTCAATTCTGGTAATGGAACTAATTTGTAACCAATTTTTCAAATTATAACCTAAGTCAATTCTATCACTTCTCTCAACCCATTTGATCACAACATCTTAATAATAGTATCACCTCTTAAATATTTCTTGAGTCATTTCCTCTATGGGAACCACCTTAAAACTAAGCCTTTTCTTTTCTGCTTTGACAATGAAACAGTTCCCTAACTGGTATGCTTGCTTAGTGTCTCTTCCCCTTTTCATCCTCCCTCCTCTTTTCCAACAGACTCCTCCTTTAAAAATAACAAATCGGCATGTGTTTTCTCCCGCAGTGGCCTTCTACCTGTGTCACCAAGCCAGCGCTGTACTGTGATCATTCGTGATCTGGCCCATGTCCCACTGTCCAGCCTCTTTCCAGATGCCGTTTCCTTAGCCCGAATGTTTGCAGCATGCAAGCTGTATTTTCTCAACTACAACGTGCTGTTTCAGTCCCACTGCTTTGCACGTGAAATCATTGTTACCTGAAATACGATCTCCTTATGCCATCTGCAAATATCCAATAATGATAGAAACCTTTAAAATGGATATATGAATTATACTAAACCAAGAAGGAATGAACGGTGCATATGACAAAATAAATGCTATCAAATGGTGGTTTCTACTTTAATGAACTCTGTGAATTACTTGGCTTTCTTACATTTGGATGATCCAAAATTACATCAATATAAATTCTAGTATGTTCCCACTCTGGCTTCTCCATCATATCTCTAGGTTTCTATATGAAATAATACCATTAAATAAGTACACAAGTATGCGTAGAATTGGAGAAACCTGTATTTGAATACCAATTTTTATACTAATTCTACAGCTTTTAAAGCTTGGTTTTCCAGCAAAAAAAAAATAATGTTAATACTAGCACCTCATCCCTAGGGCATGGAGATATTAAATGAGATAGTGTACACAGAGAGCATAGGTACAGTACCTTGTACAAGGTAGGGACCCTATAATGTTACTCGACATCAAACATGCCAATTTAAAGGCTTATCATTCTTTATTTTACTTCATCCCCGGTTGTCAGATGTGGTAATTTTTGCTGCACCAGCCACCCTAAATGTCCAGCATCTCCTGGAAGTTTGGGGGGACACAGATTCTTAGGCACCCCCAGTATTCCTGAATCTAAGGAATTTATGTTTTAATAAGATCTCCAGACAATTTGTATGCACATTCCAATCTGAGAAACACTAAATTTTAGAGCAAGTTTCTAAGAAACCTTCTACTTTGTCTGTGTGTGTTACACCGGTAAGGTTTACTCCACTGGACTGCTCACCACGTGCTTTCCTGACAAGCTCGATAGCGCAGTTGTAGCGATAGGTACTGTCGTTGTATACATCACATACTGTATGCGGACTGCAGAAATCCTGGGAGTGTCGGTGGTTAACTGTCCATCTGCCACATTCATCACCAGGTAGGAGGTTAGGAGCGCTCTCTGGTGTTTCTCTGGTCGCATGACCTTTGTTCTGGCTTCAGAGGATCCCAGATTTCCGAGACAAATATTAATTTAACCCATTTCAGATTCCACCTTGATCAATATTGTATATGTCTTTTTAACACATGTTACTTTTACACGTCGTAGGACTTGTTCTTAAAAATCATGCCTTTAGTTAGTTTGTATGAGATAAAGTTTTCATACAATCAAATGCATCTTTTTTTTTCTTTTTTCTTTTCAAATGCATCTTAGAGGTAAAATTCAATCATGTGCAGGACAAAACTTAAAACACCCTTAACTAAAGAAGCCGACAATAAAGACCCAGTGCAGCCAAAAATTAGAAAAAAACAAAACAAAACAAGCAAACAAACAAAAAAACCGGAAACACTCTTAAGAAGACACTAATGTAACGTATTTTTCAAAATACTGTACATGTAAACATAACAAAGAGTCCTTAAAGGTTGCAATAATGTTGATACAAATCATCACTTTATAAGTTGTAAGTTGTAATTATAATTTTGAAGACATTTGTACACTTTAAAAATAACCATTTAACTGCCATGCTTTGAAAAATTACTCACCCAATCAAGAACCTTAAAGATCTTTACTACATAATAAAATTTAGTTTAAAAGGAACATCCTTGAAGCTACTATAGCAATATAGCTTTTTCTAAATATCCCGTCATAATTTAATTTTTGATCATTTATTAGTTTTCTTCAAATTATGATGATTCACTAAGGTTTTTATATATATGGATTTTAATATTCCACTCATAAGTTAGCACTTATAAAATGCATTTTTTCTTGTTCCTAACCTTTTGCAATACAGATTTTTACAGGGAAAGAGAGAGAAACTACGTCAGGGATTAAGTTGTGCTCATGAATGGTATGTATTTCTTCTGATTTTCGTGATTAAAATTCTGTTTCGAGGCGATGGTGAGGGATGAGAGACTGGGGAGCAACGCCTGAAAGGTGGTCCCTATCACTTTTTAAAAATTATTTCAAAGAGCAGAATGGCACCTGCCAGTGGACCCCTGGTTTTCTGCAGCAGCTGCAGCCTGGGACACACTCTTCTGGGTCCGGCGGGTGGGGTGACCATCCAGAGAAGGACCCAGTGAGGATGTGCGAGAGGCTGTCCCTGAGTATTCATTCCACCGACCGTGCTGTCCCTGAGTATTCATTCCACCGACCGACCGTGCTTCTCTCTCTTTGGCTCTCCAGCCGTGTTATTTTGGTTTCAGGTTAAGCAGTTCTCAATGACAAGGTAACGTTTTCTGGTTTCTTTGTAACTACTTGCCATCTATGTTTCTGGGACTCAAGCATGGAAAAAGTGGTTTCACTCAGAGAGAGGCCTGTTTTTGTTTGGGAGGGCAGGAGATGCCAGAGGCAAGGGAGTGCCAGTGACCCAATGCACTCAAATCAAGGCCAGAAGAGCTTGAGTCCTGAGAACTTACTTAGGACGATGCAGGGAGATCATTCAGACGTGATCTTGGTCTAACCTCCTAAGAACAGGGTGTTTGTTATAAACAATAAGCTTTGCCATTCAGACATTCCTCTTTAGCAAATCTTTTATAAACCAGTGGCATCCACTTTCCATCTGCAAACACTCTTCTGTGACCACCTGGAAATAGGCAAGCAATCTTTTTTTAAAGAAATATAAGAATATGTTTTCAAAGAAAGTAATCAGCATGAATAGAAAATAAAGTATACAAATAATTTTAGGCTGTATAAAACATTTTGAAAAGGGTGCGTAGTTCCCTAGAAATTGAGATTCTTAAATTAGTGAAATGTTTTTCATCCTCAAATTTAAATTGTATAGTTTCCTTTTTTCTCTATTATAATACCTCCAAGGACAGACACATTTTGAAGTAGCGCATGACACTTGAGATAGTTAACCTTAAATGTGTGAAAGCTTCCTTGACGATCAGAGCCCGGATTATGCTTTAAAAGCAGAGAAAGCCTGTATAAGAAAAAGAAGACATCGAAAACAATTATTTATAGAAAACATTTATGTCCCCCCCCCCCAAAAAAGATAACTATTCACTATATGAAAATGTTCAGGATTTCTCCCGGGGAAGTAAGTCTACGAATTGCTACTTTCACAGCGCGCAGACCTACGGGGTTTGGAGGCTGTAGTCCCGAGAGTTCCGCACCTGAGATGTGAAGCAATGAGATGAGGTATGGCTAACACATGTCCCATGTTCGTTGCTTATTCCTGGTCACATGAAACCATCCCCTCTAAATCCAAGACCTGTTCATGATGGAATAGTTTCTGCCAACATCAGGAGCCTCAGGGCCTACGTTTACCCAGATGTTGTGATTTTTCCAACAGACGGCGCTCACAACTTTATTCCTATTTCAGTGGCTGCTGCCACTTGAAGTGTGTTCTGAGGCTCTTTGGCAATTCCTTCTAAGGGCTTCCTGGCACGACAGTCAGGCCTCAGGTGTGCCAGTCACATCCTCACACAAAATGTGATGAAATACAGACGGATGCAAAGCACCAGAGGAGTGAACTATTTTATTTATAGAAAGTGTGCTGATCGTCATGAACGGTTTATGTGCTCATGTCAGATCACGTCTACAATGAAGAACTGTAGCAAATGCACGTGGCAAAAGTGTCAGTTATACACTTATGAACTTTCAGTACCCAAACAAGTAGCTTGATGAATGAGTTCACTGCCCATCCCACGGGACTTTCAATCACGTTCAGCCAGTTTATACCATCTATTGGTGGTTACAGCCCATCAGTACAATGTTCAGTTTAGATTTATTTGATGCAGAGAAGGTGCCAGTAGCTCACTTTGAAATGGAACGTCAGCACTTTTAGCATCCCCCTACCGAGGGATAGCTCAGGCCTGTTAAAGACAGAGAGTAATTAAATAATCTATTCTTCTCAGATGAGGGTTAAGTTTGTTAAGATTTTGCTAATGTAGGCTATATGTAATTACACACAGGCTTCTAGTTTTCTGAATTGTTTGTGTTTATAATAAGAATTCCTAACATGACATGAGTTTTTCCCTTTTTCAACTATACATGTTTTGTACTTTTTTTTCATTATTTGCAGAGAGTTCTATATTGATTTAGAACTAAACATATTTTAATGCCTTCAGGAATATCAGAAAAATTACTTGGAAGAATCTTAACTTTTTAAAATGTCTAGCCAACATCAAATTATTTGAGATTTTTCTTTCTTTTATAAATCTTTTCAGAAGTGAAGGGCCAGAGATGTTAATTGATTCATAGTATAAGCAGATGGGAGGGAACATAGAGTGAGAGACATAGTGTGAGATATGCCGTTAAGTATAGGGCTTCAATAATTGAAAATCAGGTCACATACACAATGGCTTAATGCAGAATGAAGACAAGAAATAACTGGGGAAAGGTTAAGGACACTGAAAGAAAGAAATGTTACAGAACCAAAGGTTGATTTTTTAGAATTGAACAATATCGTTTGACACAGGAGTAGATAAATAATTAAAACAAAACAATACACAAATCTAACTGCCTTATAACTGAAAAGCTTTATGTTTTTATTAGTTCCACATTAGTTCTTCTCCACACCTGCAATTTACCCATAATGACAATCACAGTGTGGGTACATTTTTACTCTGCCTTTTCTTATTTATCCTCGAGCACAAGATACTCTCCAGGCTACTGCCATTATATTCACGTGCACTATAATGGTTCTGTAACAGAACTTAAACTACAGCCTGTGGGCCGAGCAGCTGTGTTTGTAAATAAAGTTTTATTGGAACACAGCCATATCCATCTGTTGCTATATTGTCGACAGCTGCTTTTGTGACACAACAGGACAGCTGAATATTGGCTACACAGACCATATGTCCTGCAGCCCAAGTGATTTAGTAACGTTCTCTTTAAGGAAAAGTTTGCTAATGTATCATAATATCCTTTTTCTGCCATTGGACATTAAAGTTCTTTCCAAGTCTTTTCCATGTTATAATAAAATCCTTGTGACCACTTTCTTTTTAAAATGTTGTTCCTAAAGAAACATACTGAGGGTTACTGAATTAGATCATATACACATAATATTTTATTTATACAATTAACTTCAGAAAGTTTTGTACATGTGGCCACAAATACAAATTGCCACAAGTATTGTCCCAGACTATAGAGTTGAATAGAAATTTGCCAGTATTAAACATTATTATATATTTTATTTTTTAATAGTTTTGTCATCATTTATGAAAAATTGTATTTTTGATTATAAAAGAAATACAATACTGACAGATTTTTTCAAATTAAACTTGATAAACCGATCCTAAAATTCATCTAGAATAGAAAAAATACAAGATCAGTTAACTAAAAAATATAACTGGGGGTTGGGTGAGAGGAAAATTTACCAAATAGTCAAAACCTGCTATAAAACTGTATTAACAAAATGGTATGGAGTTGGCACAGAATTAATAAGATCAATTAAACACAAGACTTCTGAAAGATATAGACATACATAGTTTTTATAATGTTGTATCTATTAAATATGTAATTTAATACCATCCTATGAATGATATTTTAATAACTGACTACCTGTTTCAGAAAAAAAAGTTAAATTCTTACTTCACACCATATACAAGAAATAAATTCTAGACAATTAATTAGTTACACATTAAAAAATATATAAATTATAAAAATTAACTTGGATTAGTGAAGACCTACTTAATTAATTAGCAAAGCATAAAACAAAAATGCGTCAAAGAAAAAGACTAATATGTTTGTCTACATTTTAAAAGAAAAGAAAACTTCTCTATGGGGAAATACACTCAGAGTTTTAAAAAAAGTTACAGGGAGAATTTATTTGAAACCTGTTTATAACATATACAGATTAATAGGTAATATATTAATATACACACACATCTGTTAAATCAGTACCGATATAAATTCATCAACTTTTTAGAAGAGTGTTTAGAGTTATATTAAAATATAAATGCCTACCCTTCAATTTAATAATTCTACTTCCAGATATACATTATTCAGAAATACACATGAAAAGTTATAGGCTTGTAATAATGAAAATTGTAAATAAACTAAATCAATACACAATATAGTTAACATATCCATAATATCAAATTCTTTTAAATACTTTAAAAGAGCAATGTAGGGTTTCCCTGGTGGCACAGTGGTTAAGAATCTGCCTGCCAATGCAGGGGACACGGGTTCAATCCCTGGTCTGGGAAGATCCCACATGCTGCAGAGCAACTAAGCCTGTGCACCACAACTACTGAGCCTGCGCTCTAGAGCCCATGCTCTAGAAGAGAAGCCACTGCAATGAGAAGCCCGCACACCGTGACAAAGCGTGACATGAAGCCAGTGGTTTCAGTGGTGTGTTTGGGGTGGGTGGTGGTGGTGATTTTGCCTTTTAGGGGATACTTGGTAATGTCTGGAAACATTTTTTTCATTACAACAAGGGGGAATGGCCAGGTGTTCTACTGGCATCTAATAGACAGAGTCCAGGGATACTCCTGAGTAGGCTGTGGGTCACAGGATCCCTGCCCCCTCAACAAAAATTACCTGAACCGAGATGTTAAGAACGCAGAGGCTAAGTCCTGCACAAAGATAAAATCAAGAGGGCAGAATTTAATCAACTTGAAGTTGCTGTGTTGGAAAAGCAACTTAAAGTTGATTAGGAAATGGCTATAGTGAATATCCTAAAATAAGAACATTCTTAATGTACTTGAGGAATAAACGGGAAGAAGCCTATCTTGAGAAAGTCGAAGGAAAGGCAGAAAGGAAATAGGGAGAAAGGGTTTGCAGGAAGGGGGTTGAATATATTATGAATGCAGTGGGAACACAAGGGAGAGGCTCATTCTGGAGAACAGCATGATGTGTTTTGCACTTTTATAAGATCACGTTGGGTGCTTACTGGAGGAAAGTAAACAGGAAGAGAGCCACACCACTATGTCAGTCATTTTGTGACGTTAATATTTTTGCTTTTCTATTTGCATTACCTGTTTCCACCACACACTGAGGTCAGTCTAGCCCTGAACACTGTGCTAACAGGTGTACCTACGTTATGTAACAGAACCCGTGTAACAACCCTGTGAGGAACATACATACTACTATCTCAGTTAACAGATGAGAAGTCTGAGATGGAATGGATTTAAATAATTTACCAATTACCACTGAAGTAACAAATGTCAGGGCTCAGACCAAACTCATACCTACACTTCTTCATTCCGTGTTCTTAAACGCTCTGTGTGCACTTCTAAGCGAGTGAGGCACAGGTAAGAGTTACATATTGCTTTAGCAAAGAATCCTAGATTTTTAAAATGATATTTTGGTCTCAACCAAATGACACGTAACAATTTTTAGCATTTATTTCTTCAGTCAATAATACAGACATTGAGCAAGACGGTATTTTACGGTAATCATTGGGTCTTCAAGCTTCCCAGACATTTCTCTTTCTTTTTAGATCTTGAGTAGTACACGTATTGCTTTCAAGGAGCTGTTACTTTTTTTTTTTTTTAAGCATAAGACTATCTCTTTTACTGAGCATCTTGGAATTCAGAAAGATGATAATTCACACAGAATGTAGAACCTGACTGAGCACTGATGCATGACCATAAAAGGATTAGCAATGGACAGAAGGAGAAACCAGCTTGGGTTGGAGCAGCGGAAAACATGTTTTAATGACAAGCTCATTCTTAAGATGGTTCCTGGATCAAATCAAGTGGGCATCTGGGACTGTTGGTTTTTAACGCAGAAGGCCCTTATGAGGTAGAGATTTGTGTACTTGGAAGGAGGGGCTCACCTGTTTCTCTTCTGGATACATTCCAGTTAATTCTCCACTGACTTAGGAGCTGTTACTTTTAGTAGCACATCTTTGATCACCTTTTCTCCCCATGTCCCACTTTCCCTCTTCTATTGTTGTTCTTTGAGTTCTCTTGCTACCCGCAGCATAACCCTTATCTTTTCCTCTACACTCCCAACTGCACGATGTTACCTCTCCGTTGCCCATGCATTTAAGTAGCTATAGCTCATTGGAATGTTCTACCCCTCGTGAGTTCAAAGTAAAACTGGACCCGACAATGCCTCATTCCCAGTTTTTTAAAATTACTTTTTATTGGCGTATAGCTGATTTACGTTGTGTTAGTTTCTGCTGTACAGAAAAGTGAATCAGTTATACATTTACATATATCCACTCTCTCTTAGATTTTATTCCTATATAGGTCATTACAGAGTATTGACTAGAGTTCCCTGTGCTGCGCTGTGTGTTCTTACTAGCTCTCTATTTTATACATGGGAGTGCATACATGTCAGTCCCAACCTCCCAATTTATCCCTCTCCCCCCACATTTCCCCCTTGGTAACCATAAGTTTGTTTTCTACATCTGTGACTCTATTTATGTTTTGTAAATAGGTTCCTTTGTACCTTTCTTCTTTTTTTAGATTCCACATATAAGCAATATCATATGATATTTATCTTTGTATGACTTACTTCACTCAGTATGACAATCTCTAGACAAAAAAACCAGAACAAAACAAAAAAGAGAGCTACCATGTGACCAGGCAATCCCACTTCTGGGCATATATCCAGAGAAAGCCATAATTTGAAAAGACACATGCACCCCAATGCTCACTGCAGCACTATTCACAATAGCCAGGACATGGAAGCAACCTAAATGTCCATCGATGGCGGAATGGATAGAGAAGATGCGGTGCATATATACAGTGGACTATTACTCAGCCATAAGAAAGAACATCATAGTGCCATTTGCCTTGACAAAGATGGACCTCATTCCCAGCTTAGAATAACTACGAGAAGTCCCTCCAGGAACAGCAAAGGGAGAATCTGATGGAAATCACCCACTGCAATACAGAAAAATTTTTCTTGTTACATTAGAAGGAGTCAGTATCCCTGACTATCTTTTACCTCCTGGTAATTTCCTTACTCTCCCTAGACGTCATTTTGCTCTCCCCACTCCAGCTGCACCCTACCTTTTTGTTTTAGAATAGCTTCCGCAGCTTTCATTTTACTTATGTTCACGAGACTTAATCCCAGTGTTTCTGGGACCTGGTCAGCATTTATTCATTTGCTGCGATTCTATTTCACTATGTCTGCCTGAAGGTCTAAGGCATAAACAGGAATCCTAGTGGTCTCCCGATATTAAAATTGCTAGAAAGATGTATGGAAGTTGTACCCTCTCTGTGATCTATATCTCAATAGTGATAACAACTAAACCACAAGCATGTGCATTAAAGTGGCCGCTAAAACATAAGATATGATTAATCAATAAAACTAAACTGTATTCCAGTCTTTTCCATTTCTATAGCTGTTGATCTTTACAATAAATATTTTCATTATTATTCAAGAAAGTGGCAGACTGCAGGTGACACTAAATATTCTAGACATATTTCCAGACATTGTAAAATCTGTTTCTTGTGTTATCACATTTACTGCACATAAGATTTAGGGAAAGTCTCTAAAACTTGCAGATCTGTTTCTTCTTTTTGTTTTTGTTTTGTTTTGAGACTTACACCTAACTACACCATAGAACTGTTGTGATAATTGAAAGAGATAAAACAGTTGACAGTGCTTTGGAAACTACAAAAAATAAAAACCAGCTTATTCTTATGTAGAAGTGGAAATTATCTGCATATTTGCAGTTAGGTCAAAATAAAGTGTGTGTATTTGTAAATGCTATATATTTAACATTCGTAAGATAACCACCATCCAGTCTGAAAAAACAAAAGATACCACCTTCTACACTAAGCGTCCTCACCTAGCAGAGATCAAGTTCTATTCCAACCAGTTTGGCACCAGTGGAAATCTCTGTGTTTGATGATGACATTCTATTGTAAGCATCAAAGTTTTACGGGAGTGAAAGAGAAAAAAAATAGACACTGGTCTACCTGACACTGAGGCATGTATAAATACACTAAACTCTCAGTCTCTAATAAAAAGCTAATGCTTTGTTCTGCAAATGGTTTGTGACAAGTCTCCTCCTCTCTCCAATACTGAAATAACTGGAGGATTGAGAGGAAGATACAAGAGATGAAAGGCCTTTACTTCTATATTGTTAAATTAGAGCAGCTTGAACATATCGTTTGGTTGTCATCTAATTGAGAAGTTCATTCGACGCAAGTGGTACCCAAACTCACCTTGACACCTGATGTGTCACGGAAGATAAAAATCGAACATTGTTTGGGTCAGTTTTAAGAATCTGGCTCAAGAGGATTTCTGTCACATCTTTTTTGATCCTTCCTTGCTTACAAAATTATACTTCACTATAGTTCGGCAGGTAATGGTGATGACATACGAAAGTTCTTCCCCAACAAACCAGATTATCTACTTTTTCCCAAAGGAATTCCTTTGATGTTGCATCTTGTAGAGGGTGGCTAGCAAAGGTTAAACACATGAAGAAAATTCTTAACATTTTTACAAGTGGAATTGCAATTTGATGCAAAATTTTGTACCAAGAGCACTAAGCCTAGAAAAGCAGTGAAATAGTTTTGTAACTCTTGTTGGTATTTTTAAAATGAAATCTCCTATTTCTTCATTTAACAGTGACAGAGCAGTAGGTAGCTTACCTCTTAGCTTACCTCTTATGTCCTCATAAAACAGTTGAATTCAAGAGGTAAAAACCCATTGCCTGTGGAATAATAGAGGTTTTGGGACCTCGGCTTATGGTACAACATAGGAATACTCAACTATATCTCTTTACCAACTGCATCATATAATATGAACCAAAGGATTCAGCAAAGGCCGTTTCCATGCTGTAATTGATGAACTGACACTTCTTAGTGTCAGCTCCATAATGACATCATAAAATAATTGCGGCTGATCTTAATTTACAGCTGTCTGTTTTGGTGAATTTAGGTATGGCTAAAAGAACACGTTCAGTAAAAGCACTTGCCGATTTATTTAAGACATTCAATTTACTGTGCCAGTTTTAAAACATTTCAGTAAAGAGTATATAATATGATCTTTTCCATCATCTGTGAGGTAGTCGGACCAGTGATGAAGCAACTTGGAGAGTTGCAAGGTTACGAGCCTAGAAAAAGATACGGCAGCATTCACTCTTCCTGTGCAATTTCATTTCTTTGTAGCTTTTGCTGTTTATTTTCCCTCATAATGTTGTGATTGAGGATTGCTTTTTCTGCATATTTAGCTCCGTATAAAAACTATACCCTCCCCTCCACCCCAACTGGAGCAAATTCTTTTCACATTTCCATCCACGTCTCCTTTCTTCCTGCCCCTGCTTTTGCTTCCTGGACGCCAGATCTGGAACGTCTTATCGGAATCCTGGAGTCCTGAGCTGTAATCTCAGTCTGTCAGACCTGCAGCAGCACCAGGTTTTGCACTTGGGGGATGTGGCTAGTAGCCGTACTTGAGAGGGTGTTGTGAGGATGGAAGGAGCTGGCGTACATAGATACTTCACAGCTAGCATGTGGAAGGTTTGACCAAAAAAGCCAAAAAAAAACCCCCACAAAAATCAAACCAAAAAATGCTCCTCACACTGATGTGCAGAATTTACATGTCATTGAACTTTCCTTGCCAGAAGGTTTAGTTGCTTTTTATACAAATACCCTATATTACCAGGTCGATTGTATGCTCAGAGATAATCTGTGCCATACACACAATCAGTATTTTCTGTACAGAAGGTAAAGAAACGAATGAATAGATGAATGGATGAATGGATGAATGTTCTTGTTCTTGATCCCATTCTAACAGCTTTTTCGTGTGAAAGGGACTCAGGGCACATTTGTCGGTGCCTGCAATTTAGGAGGAGTAGAACAGAGGGGACTGTGTTCAGGATCTATGTGACCAAGATGAAGGCGATCCCTGTGAAGGCTGACAGGGTGCAAAGAATACCTGGGAAGCTTTGGGATATTTTGAACCAAACCCCAGTGCATATTTTAACTCTCTCCCGTCATGCTCCATTCCCAACTAATTAGCTAACTAATTAGCTGCCAATCCCATTTAAAAACATCAGCAAAAACAATTCCCTGAATAATAAGCTCCATCAGGTTTTTTCCTGGCCAAAAAACATCTAATTCTATACGCCTTATAATGAGAGGAGATTTTTTAATATTCAGCCTTTCAAATTTGCAGTTCGTATTCATTTCAACTTTCCTTTTCATTTTACCTAAGATACATTAATAACCAGGTGATTACTACAGTAAAGAAGCAACGGGAAGAACAGTGTTTCTCTCTGACAACAGAAAGGCGAGATTTACATGTATTTGTTTTCCTTCAATCTGCTGCGTGCCTTATGTCGGGGCGCCTCCTGTTGCCACTCAAGGTGTTCACGAACCACGTTCTCGACTGGCACTTGGTCAGTCTGGCACTGTGGTCCCTTCTGTTGGCGTGCTACCCAGTGTCTTATGGCAAAAAACCAACCAAACAAACAAACAAAAAAACCAGGAAGCAAGCAAACAAACAAACAAAAAACCCAACAGCAGCAGCAGCAAAAACAACAACAGCAAATAATGCCATAGCTTCCAAAGGCCAACAGAGAGGATTTTTGGATTATCCGCTATTTGGGACAACCTTCGCTCCCGGTCGCCTCCAGCACTAGCGTGCCTAATTGAGAATTCCGTGCATGTAACCTGACTTCTCTGCAAAAGAGCCATAAAAATCTCTGGCCCTTAGAGCAGTTTCTATGAATGAAATTAATTAAGAAAAAGAATTTGAGGTCCTGGGATGGGAATCATTGCAAAGCACTTTTAAATTATAGTGTCATGACTGGATACCGGAGTAAATTCTTTGATCTCTCTTCTCGTTAACGAGATGATATGATATTTTAAAGGCAATCATTGCATTCTGAAGGTCTGCTGACATCACAAAGCATGGGAGCACAGGCGGTATGGAAATAAGATACCCACTGCTCTCTGCTTCCTCTGACTGATTTCATGCAATGACCTTGCGGTTATTAAATATAGGCCAACTTGCACTCTCAGACCTCAGGCAACCTCTTTTTTAAGTGATCGCTTACTCCCCAACATTTCTACTAAAATTTGATGCTTCAAGATCACTTAATGGAGGCAACCAATTCATCCCTGTCCCTTGGGTGGTCCCCTAGGGCAGTTTTTGCTGTTTCAATACAATTACAAAATGCTTCCAGGCTCTGTGAACTTGGTTATACAAGAAGGTTATGGCAACAAAGACTGTTTTCTTTGGAAAATTGTTACAAAGTGCTGACCTTCCTAAAGTATACAGCATTCTGAAAAGCCTAAAAGCCCAGATGCTTAACACTGTGAGAGGCGGTGCCGAGTTCTGGAACCAGAGACAGGAGTAAAAGTGCAGGATGCATTGAACCAAGACAAGAAGGAAGAGAACGTTCTTTCAGGAACACTTATTTCATGTCCTGTAGCCTGGATTCAAACAAAATTCCTTTGCTGACTCAAAAGTGTGTTTAGGAGAATCTGACCTAGGAATGGCTTTAACTCTCATGCACGGCGCAGAGAGCTGGAGAAAAGCCAGGATGATTTTGGAGGCCTGGAGAGAGAAGCAGGAGCTCACTTGATGGCCAGCTGCTTTCGTGTCAAATATCAAGGGCTTGATTCAAACAACTAAGAATACAGTCCGGGCAAGACAATGGATAAATAAGACAAAAAACATTGGTTACAGCCTCAGATTTTCTCCACATTCGTTGCAGAGCGTTCACATACGACTTACTGAAAAAGGCATGTTTCCTCACCTCGCAGACAGCTGTGAAGGGAGGCTGTTCTTTGGGGGGAGGGAGGGGCTGGGAGGGGTGGGGAGGTCAACGGGTGTCCCCCTCCAACCGCGAGAGCAGTTGCTGTGACAGCAGCAATCTCCCTCCCCGCTTCCCCAAGGGCAAAGCGCCGCGGGGTGCGCGGGACCCTCTGCTCCAGATCCACGGCAATCTCCCATTTCCATCCGGTTTCTCTAGTTCTGTTCTGCCAGGCCACGAGGACGCAGAAACGAGGACACGCCAACACCCTTCTCCTTGAGACCCAGGGCTTTCGTAAAGCACCTCTGCAGAAGCGAGAGACCTCGGTGACACTGCAAGCAGCAGCCTTGAGGCTAGAAAGTCAGTACTTGTCGTGCAGTGATTTCATTTCATACGTGGGTTTTCATGGAATTTTAAAACGAATTCATAGTAGTTTTAGTGGTTATGGTGTAACCAGGACTAGAACTGCATCCGGTTAATGTTCTACAACTTACTTAAACATTTCCTTATTAATAGGCAGTTACATTAGTTTCCATCTTCTGTTTTTACTTGCTTACATTTTATTACGTATAATGTGAATTGCATCATCCTCTGTCAAGCATCTTTCTTGTGTGGACTTTCGTCGGGCAAATCCCTAGGACAGGAATTACAGAGGTAAAGCACAGAACTACTCCCAGGGTTCTTGGATCTATTTAGATAGCCTAGGGTTAAAGTATAACAGAAATAAAGTATATTGGTTCTCTTTTTGATTGCTTCAATTTCCTCTTGAGTACAATTTTCTACATGCTGAGAAACATAAAACAAACATCAGTAAGAGAGCATTACCGTTTAGTAGTTCTGTTGATAATCATCTACCCTTTAAGTAAGGTCAAACTCTCAAGGTACTTAGAGAATTGCAAAATAGATTGCTAAATAACGGTCTGTTAACTGGAAAACTCGTGGAGAGCTCATGGAAAACTGGAAATGTCAAAAGGTAAGAGATGATAATGTCTTTTAATTGGAAATAAAATATTTTTATAGTTTATTTTCAATGATGTCCACTGAACTTGCCAAATAAGACTCTTTAGAATTTTTTTTCTCATGACGAGTGAGGACCCGAGTTTCCTGGAGTAAATAAACGTGTCCACACTTGAACATTTATTTGAGTGTGTGACATATGAGTCAAAGTCCATGCGATTCTATGGTGGGGAAGCTGCTGAACGTGTCAAGTGATATGGCCATTTTGTGATACAAGGTAACTTCTACCACTGATAACCTGACACCTTTAATGCTTATTTAATTTGAGATCTATTGATTTTGTTTAAAAAAGATCATCCAAAATAGAACAGAGTAAGAGCTCCGACATCCTCAGGTTTTTGCCTAGTTTATCTAAAAGTGATTTGTTTGTGGGATGTAATTATACCTACTACTATATCCCACTGCAAAAGTGTATACAATCTAAAGAGCTGAGTATCCCAGTAACTTCACTGGACCAGGAAATCACCAATGACATACATATATTGACGGTTTGTGGCTCAATCTGAAAGACCTAAATATTTGAAGATACCATGCAAGTTCATAGAATATATGATCTCCAGATTCAGCTGGTTCCAGTCATGGTTCAGTATTTGTATTCTGTGAGGTGCTGAAGTCACTGGAGACATATGACGCAATAATGGAACCAACACTGACCACACGCTCATCTGCTGACCCGTCAGGCACTGTTCCAAGCGTTAACCTGTATTAATCCCATTTTATTCTAATAGCAATCCTATGCAGAAAGTGCCATCAGTTCCCCATTTTTATAGACGTGAAGACTAAGGCACACAGAGTTTCAGCAGCCAGCCGAAGTTTATCCTGTTACAAAACGGCAGAGTCTAGATACAGTATAGTAAAAAGAACATGGAATTCCGGGTGAGAAAACCAGCTTTCGGGTCCTTATTCCTTACGTGCTGCTTGTGACATAACAGGCAAGTCCCTGCAACTCGGAAATGAAGGGTCTCGGTTAGAGGGAGACTTCCACCTGCTTTGCCCTTTTAAAATTTTGAATTTTCAAACACGTCTTAAAATTTCTAAGTGAAATTTCAAAAGTAGTGCTTCATAAGGCAAATATTATAAAATGAAAAATGACACCAACGAATTTCAAGTGTCTTTACTTATGTTTTTGTGCTTTTTTAAAAAGTGCTCAGCGAATTACAAAAACACCTGTGCGAAAGCACTCTGAAAGTGGAAATAACCTTGCAAATGTTAGCTGTCACATTGCTACTGCTGTGCTTTCTGTTTAGGTGTTTATGCTAATGAGACTTGATCAAATATTTACATCTCTTGCTATTTGAATAAACATTTGCTGGTATGGCCTCAGTTTCAGGTTTTGATGAGTTATATAGGAGCATTCGAAAGCATTGTCAAGCGTTATTTATTAACTAAATATTTCTATTCCTTCCCAGCAATAAATTCATCTTCCCCATTAGAGAGAACACTGGGGAACGGTACCAAAGCCTCCTTAAAATATACATTCTGAATACCCTACTCTGTCACTAGAACCACAAGTCACCATCCTATGCCAATCACGCTCTCAGCGATTTGATTTCAGGATTTAGTTTTGGAGTCAGGCAGACACAGAATTTAAACCTATCTTGGCTATAAATTAGCTGTGTGATCCGCACAAATTATTTAATCTTTCCAACTCCCAATTTATTAATCTGAAAGATAAGAACAAGAACACTGAGCTCTCATGCATTCTGAGACGTCATCACTCCTCAGTGACATCATCCTTCCTCAAGAATGCATCCTTAAGATATCAACATGACATTTTAATGACTCTTCTTTTTCTGATAAAAATTACCAGGTCTCTGAAAACTGTATGACCCTTCCTACCTTCCTGAAACAGAAGATGAGAAGCCATGACCACCAACCCGCCTGGTGGGTAGCGCTGACAACGGAGTATCAAGTTTCACCCGGAACATTCCGTTCACTTACTCCCTTGAAAAAAAACAGGCAGCAGGACGCCATTGACAATCTATTATCCTAAATACAACGTCTAGAATCATGCTGATAATATTTGGATCTCAACTGAGCCACAGGCCTAACAAATTTCATGGGAGTTTGCATTTGTTTCGTGAACACAGGGCTTTTTCTCCAAGGAAGAAACACAGATGTTTAGAGAAATCCAGGATAGATTCTAGAACTGACACAATTTCGTGTAGAATATACATATGGAAACGAGGTTAATTAGTTAAATTCATGGGAATTCAGAAAGCACTCTGCCAAATGCAAAATACTGGTAACAGGGCGTCACCCCCCTCGCCCCTAAACTTTAAAGCAGCCGTCTACAGCGGAACTGAACTTTAGAGTCATCTGAGGGGGGTTGTGAGTCCTCAGACCCAGACCCAAAACCCTGTGGAGCAGGCGTCAATAATTACTAAAGTTCCCAGAAGATTCCAAAGTGTACCCAAGGCTGAGAATCTCTATTTTAAGGCAGTTTAGTCCTTGTTTTCACCTCTAACCTGTTTTATGAGACGCACATGAGGATAATATTTTAGAGGAAAGGTCTCCAACTGAAAATCTCAGCATCAGTCCTTTAAGAAAAGCTTATGTAAAACTCTAAAGGCGTGAATTTTTTTTAAAGAAGTAGTTGGTGGGTAGGAGGGTGGTTTCCACACAGATTTCACATGATGTCAGCATCACCCTATGTCACTACTTTAAAAGATGAAGGAATCCTCTGCTTCCATTTTTCCGCCGATGAAAACCTCATGTCAGAGTGAGGCCTGATGACTTGAGCCGCATTTAGCCATAAACATGGGAAATGACAGACAATTCTGATGGATGTTTAAGAAAAGCCAAATCACTCTGTGCAGCTTTCTTTGGCCTCCGTGCAAATAAACAGGAGTTGGTTGGTGCCCAGCTGGCATCTGATGGGCCACTTTGGAACGCGCTCAAAGTGCGTGCAGCACAGAGCAGCTGCTGCAGGTAGGTCGGCCGGTCGGAGCACAGCACGACGAGGCCAAGGCTGTGGGTTCCGGCAGTCTTCTCCTCTGTCCCATGGCCACCGACGCTCCCGCTAGCCTCAGCCAGCTGTCCCCAAAACACGCGACCTTGGTCACAGAGCAGACTGGGTGAGAACATGCAGATGGATCCGTTCGAATGTTTCACCACAGCTCGGAAAACGGCTCGAAGCACAGGCCCCGCTGGGCACAGACGCCGGGCGTTGTCCGCACGCGCGGTGCCCAGCCGTCAGGCTCCATCCCACTGGGGTTTTGTTCGCTGCCCTCTCGGTGCGTTGAGAGAGTGTGACACCACTCCCACTCCAGGAGTCTGTCCGCCGTGTATGTTCTGCATGTGCTGTGTGTCTGCTTTTAGATGACGGTGACGAGTAGTGAGTATAACCATGTAGTAAATCTCACTGAGAACACATCTTACAGGAACGGAGGCGGGCCGGACGTCTCTCCTTACTTGCTCTCCCTCCTCCCTTTGTTTAGAGACAGAGGTTAAGTGGTTCCAAGACCACATTCTACAAATGAGTCTGGAACGATCCACCACCAGTAAGCTCAGGAATTTCACCCCTGACACCATGGTTAGGGCGTGTGCCGTCCTCCCTCATCTTTGTAATAAGAGCTTCTTCACCTGAGCACCTTAGTATTGTCCTAAGTTTACTCATCCTCTGGAGCAACTCAACTCACATAACAGGACGAAGCCTCACAAAGCAAATGACATACCGGTGAGGACGTTGCTGTGTGGACGCACTCTCGCGGGTTTCCTGGGATTATTGTAAAGGCCCTTGACATTAACATCTTCACATCACACAAATCACGAGATCCGTGCTCCAGAGGGACACGGCCTGGTTTACGCCCAGAGAAGGAAAGACGCAGCAGGCTGCTCCTAAGACATTGTTCCCAGCTGCAGTCCCTGCTGAGCTTCAGTACGCACACACGCAGATGCGTGCACACACACACACAGATGCGTGCACACACACACGCAGATGCGTGCACACACACACACACGCATGCATCTATTTCTAATACAGCTTAAGAAATAAGATTTGGAGTGATTTGGGTAATACTCCTAAAATGAGTGAAAATTCCATGCTTGTATGTTTTTTTGTTCTGTGAGCATATGGGCCCACCCTTTCAAATTTTCACAGTGACATACATCTCACCAACAAACGGTAGATTGAATTAGGATTACACATCATTCTAAATTCAAAGACAATGACTTTGTGACGGACGCTAACTGTGAACGGAATTGGATGTGATTTCTTTTGCCGTCTTTTAGAATTTCATTTGTAAAAGATGAGGAAATCCAGGTAGGCAGCCTATTTGCTATTATGCCTGTTTTTCAAAGTTGTCTCTTTGAACTTTGCAGTTTGGTTCTCATGGGAGAAGTGCTAGCAAGGTGAAACTGAAAGATGAGAACAATACGTTGGTGGCTTGGCATATAACTTGACAATAGCATTAGTATAAGAGATTTTAAGAACTAGTAAAAATTTTAAGTCACGGAAAACAGAATGAACTTGTTAAAAATGTATTCCCCTTGGTTCAACACATAATCCGTTGTAGACCCACTTTCATGGTTCACATTTCTTTCAGCAAAATGTTCCTGAGCACCTAGAACATGCAGTGATTCTGTCCTGTGCAGGAAACGCAAGCTGATTATGATAAGGCCTCTTCCCTCCGCACGCAGCAGCATCCAGTGGAACGCAAAATGCAATTCAGCGTGCTGAGGTGCTGAGTTCTACGATGAAGGCACATGCGGGGGACGGGGGTGCCCCCAAGAGTAGTGTTAGTGGAATGCAGGAAAAGCCCTGTAAGCATGATGCTTGATCTGTAAGTTTATGTTGTTTTTTAAAGGTATTTTATTTATTTATTTATTTGGCTGCGTCCGGTCTTGGTTGCGGCACGCGGTTCCTTCCCGGCGGTGCGCGGGCTTCTCTCTCGTTGTGGCCTGCAGACTTTCTCCTCTCTAGGCGTCCGCGTGGGCTCCGCAGCCTGCGGCACGCGGGCTCTCTAGCTGAGCCATGCAGCCTGATCTTAGTGCCCCGGCCAGGGATGGAACCCATGTCCCGGCCTTACGGGACGGATCCTTTAAATTTACCGCGGGACCACCAGGGAGATCCCTGGAGCTGTACATTTCTAGGAATGAGCTGCAGATAGGTGCTGAGAGTTAGAGAGCGGAGTTAGCCCACTTGCAGGGGTTCAGACCCCAGACGAGGAGGCGCAAGCCTTGACTCAGTTCTTGGCTCTGCTACACTTCCTGGCTGGATGATGTCCTTCCATCTTTGCTCTGTTGTCATTCTTTTATTTTTTAAACAAATAAATTTATGTATGTATGTATGTGTGTATGTATTGGCTGTGTTGGGTCTTCGTTGCTGTGCACGTGGGCTCTCTCTAGTTGCAGAGATCAGGGGCTACTCTTTGTCGCGGCACGCGGGCTCCTCATTGCCGTGGCTTCTCTTGCTGTGGAGCACGGGCTCTAGGTGCGTGAGCTTCAGTAGTTGCAGCACATGGGCTCAACAGTTGTGGCTCATGGGCTTCGTTGCTCCGCGGCATGTGGTGTCTTCCTGGAGCAGGGCTCGAACCCACGTCCCCCGCATGGGCAGGCAGATTCTCAACCACTGCACCACCTAGGAACTCCCTGTTGTCCTTCATTTTTCCAAGGTAGTATTCTTTTCAACCCTGGTTTTAAGGATCATTTATTTCCAAACGATTTACAGATCTCCAACCAAGATCCCTGTGCTGAATTCCACGTATCGTACCGCTCATTACCTGTGTCCACTCCAACATCCCTCAGGCAGTTGAAGCTTCGGGTGTCCCGTACTGAACGTGTCAGAGTTCCCCATACATATGGTTGTTTTCCTTCCTTCCTTTTTCTCACTTGATAGATGAGTCTACGGCACAGCTAGTCACTTAGCAGGAGACCTGCGATCATTCCAGAAGTTTTTCTTCTTCATTCCTTACCACAGTTTCTTTCTCTGTATTCTGCATAGGCGCCGCTCTCTCATACACATACCCCTCTTCTTTCTTGTCACTTACACCTTGGTTGAGATTTGGGAGGGTGGGCACATTGTTGCGATATCCTCCACTGCTCTACCTTTTTTCCCCACTTCTTAAATTCTCTTTGTTACCCGTGTGGAAAGCTGCAATAGCCTTTAGCTTTTCTGCCTCTGGCCTATCCGTAACTCCGGTACCTTTTCCTCACTCCTCCTAGAATTCCCTTTCAGCAGCACCCTGCCGCTCACAATCCTTCCTATGTCCTTGCTCATAAAACCTAAGCTATACTATTTTTTCCCAAGGTCCATCATAAGTTTTCCCTTGACCTCGTCTCCAGCCTTGTCTCTTTATTCGTCTTCCAGTGAACACCTCTGCTCCAGCAAGGCAGAATTACTTACATTTTTCTAAATGCACCGATCTCACATTCTTGCCCTCCCCATCTGTCTGTCTTTACCTGTCAGTCTCTTGCTTTCTCTCTCACGTGTGCCCACGCCTGCATGCACACACTCAGAAACACACAAACCTTCACCACCCCTGCCGTTTCCCATAAGAACAATAACCTTCCCACACCCTTATGAATGTGATCAACTTTTCTTTGACCTTCAACACAGAGGTCACCCTTCTAGAAAGTCCTTCTTGTTGGCTTCTGCTCCTCCTCTTTGAAGCCACTGGGTTACGCTCCCTTCTGCAGTTCATACGTGGCTGTAATTGTTTCCTTTTCTCATTCCTCTACCAGACGGCAGGCAATTTAAATTCACCGCCGGTCTAAGTATCTACAGCAATAAACACTGTGCTTAGCACATGGCACCAACTTGATACACGTTTCCTGAAGTGACGTCAAAGACAACTTAAAATTCCCGAGCGGGTAACTGTCTCTGCAGTGTGACTGCTCCTCTTTCCAAGCCTCTTCCTCGGGTCACACTGCCTCCCCCCCAGTGCCACACCAGATATTTCTCCTAAACCACACTTCTCTTCTGCAAAGCCCCTTTCATCACCCTTCGCTTACAGCCGTGCTTCTCAGATGGGGTTGGTCTTACCCCCAGGAGACCCTTGGAAGTATCTGGAGACATTTCTGATCGTCACAGCTGAGATGAGGGGTAAGGAGTGCTACTTGCACCTTGTGGATTGAGATCGGGGGGCTGGTGAGCATTCCGCAACGCAGAGGACGCCTCCCCACAGCAAAGAGTTATTGAGTCCAAAATGTCAACAGTGTCCAGGCTGGGGAATGTGGGTCTGCAGTATATGAACAAACACGCCAACCCTCAGTCTGCACGTCTGTGAAACACGCCCTCAAGTGATGTGGAAAACACGGTGACTAAAGGTCACAAGAGTGGGCCAGCTGCCACCTGCTAGGCTGTAAAACCAAAGCTGCTGCACCGGCCCCAGAGGTGAGGATAATCCCCTGTGGTCCAGGAGGCGGTGCCACCAATGGCCACTGGCAGAGCACAGGGCGCAGAGGACAGGTGCCACACAGGCGCGTCTCGACCGTGCAGCCGTCCACCACCAGGGGTTCACGCAGTAACGTCTTCGAACACTAACATGAAGAGTTGCTTTTTTAATCAAGTAATTTTTTAAAAAATTTATTGGCTGCGTTGGGTCTTTGTTGTTGCGCACAGGCTTTCTCTAGTTGTGGCGAGCAGGGGCTACTCTTCACTGAGGTGCGCTGGCTTCTCAGTGCGGTGGCTTCTCTTGTTGCGGAGCACAGGCTCTAGGTGTGTGGGCTTCAGTAGCTGCGGCGCATGGGCTCAATAGTTGTGGCTCGCAGGCTCTAGAGCGCAGGCTCAGTCGTTGTGGTGCACGGGCTTCGTTGCTCCGCGGCCTGTGGGATCTTCCCGGACCAGGGATCGAACCCGTGTCCCCCATACTGGCAGGCGGATTCTCAACCACTGCACCACCAGGGAAGCCCCCAACATCAAGTTTAAAATGTTTGTTGTATGTGAAATAGTATCTCTGCCAACAGGACAGAATTGACAGGTCTCTACGACTGTGTCACCAGAGAGCAACTCAGGCACCTCAGAATATGAAGCCCAGTCGCCTCCAGCAAGCATCAGAAATGATTAGTTATCATCTCTATCATTCAAAATCTACGACAGAATTCAAAATTCAAGGAGTTTATTGACCTCTGCTTTCCATCCTTTTTGCTGAAATAATTTTAAAGTACAGGGAAATAACTGGGAACAAAAATATTAGATTTTATTTTTCAATGTAACTTAGCCAGTGTGAATCTAGTAGTAAGCTGGGCTACAGGTTTACATGTTAAGTTGCCAGGTATTACATGTCACAGGATTTTTTTTTTTTTTTTTTGTGGAAGAAGGAACAGTTAACGGTACTTTGACTTGGCAGTGAGGCAGCGGTGGTTAGTCTGTTCAAGGCTGTGAGAATAACAACCAAGTAACGCCCGAGGCATCAGGACACGGCAACAGTATATACGTTTGCTCTGGGAACAGTGTCACTGTCAAAATTCACACCGCACAAAAACTGGCAAATGAAGTTTTGGGGCAAGCAACACTGCCCAGCAAAGCATTAAGCCTTGTGGGGCTTTTCCAAAGCATCGATTTAAGAACATCTGCTTTTAATTTCTGTATGTTCTGTTTCCCTGGAAACTTTGAAATACTCTAAATTTAACACAAACGGACCCTTTTTGTAGCTTATTTTATTTTTAACAACTCTCAATAGTCTTTCATTTCAAACATACGTGTTAAAGATTTTTTTTTCCTTTTTCGGAAGGACAATGAATTGCAATGTCACTTTCCAAAACCTGTTTCAAAAGTTAAACTTCATTAACTCAGCTGACGTCCGTTCCCAGCCTGGGCTACTGTGGAAATCATTCATGCCGCGAGGTAAACCTCATCCAGCAGAGGAACTCCTGACATAGAAGGATTTGGGCATTTGAGCCCCATCTCAAATCCATCAACCAATCGTCTGCTGGTTTTCCATTTGCAAGAATCCAAGGGACAAGATGCCAAAAGGGAAACCGTAAGACTAAGGAACACACAGGGCTGTCTAATGTCAAGAAAGAGACAGACCTAAGGCTTCATTTTAAGGTTCCCACGTTTCGGGGGATTATCAGTCAAAAATCTGTTGCTCGCTGGGCGGCCGTCCTCCTGGGAGCAATTTCTCGGCAAAGGTTGACTCCTCACCACGACGGCGCTGCCCCTGTCCCTGTCTCTCCCCCCGGGAGCTCACGTGCCCCTGATGGGCTGCGCGCCCACCTGGTTTTCCGACACGGATGACACCTACGGCAGGGCCGTGTGTTTTCCACCCGTTGTCCTTCTCTGTGCCTCACAGAGAACGTCCCAGATTTCCTTGGGGCTACCGGAAAAGACGCTTAGGCGTTCTCGTTTCACTAGCCAGCGCTAGCTTTTTCAGTAGACTCTGCTGTTTTCCATGGAATAGTGAAACATCTTCCAAAGATTATTACTTTATTGTCTCAGTAGAAGCAACGCCAGACTGACCACACCGCATCGGGTTGGACGTACGGTTTTCCTTAAGTGGTCACATTCTCTTACTCCCCAGAGCTCGCTGCGTAAGAACCTGCTTAGATTAGATGGTGCCTCTTAATGGAGGAAAAGCCAAACTCAGCTTTTTCAGGTGACCCCAGGCTTTAGATGATCCCCCAAGGCACGTGGATCTGTTACGCAAGTTGATTTTCTATGTAAAACTAGCAAGGGTTAAATGTCCATGAAAATGATCAACAATGAATCTATACACATTTTTTCTAGGATATAGTCAAGGTCTTACCAGTCTTGAGACTAAAATCATGAGAGTATTGAAAGGATAAAACAAAATTTTCACCTTTCCCCAAAGTTCCAGTTTCAGGCATCCTGCAAAAGATTATTGACTAGGGTTTGTAGATTTGTTATACGGTACCTTATGTGTGACAAAGACTTACTCTAAATTAAAACTCTGTCACGTACCTTTACCTGAGCGAATCATTTAATTGGAACTAACTTATACCCACCATTATTAATTAATGAGATTTCACTCTTGTCTGTAATGATTAAATCCAATTCCCAGCAAAAGCAGGCTGTAGAGAGAGAGGCCCAGCCAGGCAGTTCACAGATCACTGTACATTATACGACTCATATCTCTGTTTAGAAGACATCAAAATGATAGCTGGCCCATAATTATGGAGGGAGAAGTGAACTATATGGCAAACCATGTCCAAGTCGATTATGTCCTATAGGAACACCTACGCCAAATCCAAATACAAAATAGGAACATCAATTCAGGAAACAGAGAGCAGAGGTTAAATTGTACAGCGATGCTATGTCTACACAGCTCAGAATACTCAGAAAAGGAGTGCGGTAGCAGCAGAGTGCGTGAAATTTATGAATAACAACACACAAAAGGTAGAAGCCAAATGATCACTACAGGAAATTTTATTCCAACCAAGTGAAAGTCCTAATTCTTTCAAATAATAGATTAACATGGTCTGGCTTTCTATTTTAATAGACATTCTGTCTCCTGTGTAGAAAACAAATTGGGAGGGAAAAAATCATATGTATAAGCATGAAGATATGCATACCAGTTGTCCAGATGAGAGACAATGGTGGCTCAAAACAGAATAGTGGCTGCAGAATTAAGCGGAGAAAAATTCAGGTATTTGAGATACATTCTGGATGCAGCTACAAAAGAACTTGCTGAAGAACTAATGGATTTGATGAAAGATGATGAGAGAAAAGGAGGACTCAACTTTCTGGCTGGCTTGCTTGAATAGATGGTGATGGCTTTAACTGAGATGAGGGCGACTGGATGAGAAACAGATTTTGTAGGTTAGTACATTTTTGGACATGATAACTTTTGAGTCATTCATCAAACAGACAGATGTATATACAAATACGGAGTTCAATGAATGATCTGGCCTAGCAGTATCAACATAAAACAGGAAAATCATCAGTATTTGATTATGTTTAAAGTGAAGAGGCTGGAGGATATCACCTAGGGAGAAAGTACAGTTGAAAAAGGAACAGAACTCAGGAAAGAAAGTTGAGGAACTCCAACATAGAAAGTTAAAGTTGAAGTAAATATAGGCAGAGTAAGAAAAATCACACAGGAGATGAAAAGGAGAAGCCTGGGATATAAAAGGAAAAAAACCCAGGAGTCCGTGGTGTCAAGCATGACAAGAAAGGAGAGTGTTATACGGAACTGACTTTGAATACTTAACCACGTGACAACATCGAGGAATCCAGGGAGTTGAGGACTGAGACGTGTCTACAGGAATGGCTAATAGGATGATTTTGGTAATCTCAAGAAGGGACGTTTCAGTGATGGTGGAGAGGAAAGTGCGATTAACATGGGTCAGAAGCTGAATGGGAGCTGAGAATGTACTATTACAAGTTTATGTTAATATATTTAAGAGACTTCGCTCTGAAGCTGGGCTGAGAGAACAGGTGGTAGTTAGAAGGGGAAATGGCATTAAAGGGAGGCTTATGTTTTTCAGGATAACACTAAAATGTTTTAAATATTGATGGAAATAATCCAATAGAAGAAAGGCAATATTGATGATGCGGAAAGTGTAAGAGATGATTACGGAGGCGGAATCCTTGAGAGGGCAAGAGGGGCTGACCTTGGCCTCTATGCAGGGGATTTTCTCTTACAGGAGTGAGGATATTTCCCTGTTGACCGGGGGCAGGAGAATGTACTTTTAAGCAGGTAAATTTGGTGTTGTGCAAATGACAGTTTTTCTCTCATAAAATGTGTTGCACTACTTTCACATAAACGATCATTTCTGGCTTTGCAATGCCGTGTGGTGGTGTGGAGACTGTGAGTTGGGTGTGCGCGTATGTTCGCGTGGTGGGGGAGCTGGCAGGGGTTTGAGGAAGAAAGGAGACGGTACAAAGCTGTTTCTTTGGAAAGGAAGAGGAGATTTACAGTACGTCCCTTTAAGGGACATAGGAACCTTCAAGTTGCAAACTTTCAAAGATGCAAGTGTGCCTCTGCTTCCGCCAGGGAACCAGAACCTGCGCCGTCAGCATCAGGCGTGAGTGACATGGCAGCTCGCCCTCCGCCTCCTGCTGCAGACCCTCCGTCAGCTCCACCACCTCCCACCTCCTCCCCCTCCTCCAGGCGGTAACGCTTCTCGCCTGTGCACGCGATGCCACCCCCGTGTGCCAGCTGTTGTACCGCACGACTCTACTTTTCAAGGTCTTGTACTGTAAGGTTACAAGCGTTTTCTTTATTTTTTGTGTTTTTTTTAATGTATTATCTGTGTGAGAAGTATTATAAACCTGTTACAGTGCAGTCCTAGATAGCCGATTGTGTTAGTTGCGCACTTAGGCTAACTTTGCTGGACTTAACAAACTAACTGGACTTGCGAACGTGCTCTCGGAACGGAATTCGTTCGTACCTGCGGGACTTACTCTGCTTGGGAAAGTAGTATTTTAAAATACCCTTTTAAATTTGCAAGTGGTAATTTAAAATATACCCAGTCAACCTATTTATATCATTTTATTCCATGATATTCACGAGGATAGAGAAGGCAGAAAATTGGATCCAAAGAGGGTTAGAGTGTTCTGGATAAGAAAAATTCGTGTGTCCAAAAGTGAATGTTATGAAATGAGTCGTGGAATAGGATGAAAGTAAAGACAGGAGGGAGTGATGGCCAATGAAGAAAGTGATGAAGTGAGTGGGTTGGATTAGAGGCCAGTATGGTGGGAGAATTCTTGCAGCCAGCTGAAAGAAAGTAATGATAAGACTGGGAAGTATCTGAAATCAGGATTTTGACTGTGGTACAGTTACTGGTGACAACTGTGGCCCAGAGTGTGGCTTTAAGAGTGAGTAGCTCTGACTACCAGGATTAAAGGTTGCAGCATTCAAGTCAGGTAAGGCAATGACGGACTGGTGTTGCACACATCACTTCCTCGGATGCTAAAGTCATCAGGAATAAGGCAGGGCTGGCGGTAGAGAGAAGTATTCTACCCGAGCCTTCAGTGAATGATGGAGAGTGACCGGGAGTCTAGAGAACAGTCACATGAAAGAGAGCGTAGAATGAACCAAGGTTGAAAGACCTGGGCTCTGGGAGGAACAGCAAAGGAAACGCAATGGTTTCAAGCAGCGATGGGCTGCAAGGGATCCCCACACACAATACCCAGGTCTGGGGAGGTGAGAAGGACACGGAACTGATAATCTCCATGTGCGAGGCCCTCAGGGGACGCAGCTCAATCTGGGTTTATCAAGGCCAAAAGAAGAAATAAAGGTGTAGAAGAGAACGGGGATACAGGGGGTGATGTTAATCACAGATGGGCTATTTCAGGGAGCACGGGGCAGGGGTCTGGGAGTGAGAGGAGGCCTGGAGGAGGTGTCGGGGAGAGGATGACGCCGGCAGCGTGAGACTACTGCACGCTCTGCAGGGCTTGGCTTTCTCGGGCTGCCACAGGGAAAACCCAGAGGCGGGATGTGATGCTGTTCTGATAGACTCTTAGACGATGGAGAGAAACCTACCAGAGGGAGTCCATGATGCCATAAAGACTGCTTACTGTTACCTCCTGGATGTCCTAAGATCTCAGGCTTCATCCACTTCACATTACATATTGCAGAATTACACAACAGTGAGTCAAGCATTTCAGGTGAAAGCAAATTAGTGTTAAAAAAAAAAAGGATTTTCTTCTACATGTCACCCTTTATGAAAAATGTTAAATCCTTCTCCTTTTGTAGGATGGAGGTGATTTTTAAAATTCAGTTAGGGTTTAGACTCTGGTTTCTATTTTTATCTTTGTTTTCCAATGGAAACCATCTATAATGCATGTTTCTCCTCAAAAATTTTAATTGAGAAATGATATGCTCATCACTCCCCTTTTGTTGTCATCCCAAGAGATGATTTAATACACTGATACCGTGTTAGTTCTGTAGGCTTGGAATTGGGTATCTCTGCAGTTTCATCAGTGATGCCTTCCCAAGACCGTTGATTCCTCTCAGGAAATTTGAATCTGTGAACCGCAGCTGATGATGCTGGAAGGACTGCAGTCAGTCGTCCGCGAGCTCACCCAACGTTCTACTCAGAGCGCGGGCTCATGTTTCACTCTAATGCAGAGATCTCTGTAGTCATCTGATAGGAAGTCAGACATTCTATCTCAAAGAACTGTACATCTTCCCACTTGGCTAGGGACATAGGTGGAAACCACGTTCACTGAGGCTGTAGCTTGAAGGCAGCAAAGGATTTTACGACAAATGGTTGACTCAAATAAACGCTCAAGAAAATTACATTTCTCTGGTCAGAAATCTCTCTTTTGTGTATTTCAATATAGAGTGAGAATGTCTCTTCATTTAAATTAGCAGCGAATAGAAACTGACATCAAACCATGTAGGTGGTGGCACGGGGACTGGGTCTTAAAACATGAAAAGGAGCCCTGGAAATAGAAGAAAAGGCTGACTCGGTGTTTGCCAACGTATGGATGCCTGAAGAAGAGATGAAATGTGTAAAAATGTGCTATAGAGCTCGGCGTGGCCACAGCAAAGGGTGTGTGAGCACGTATGCGTGCTGGGAAAGAGGAAAGATACCTAGAGACAGGAGATACCGCACCAAAAAATAACTTCTCACATGTCAGTTCCAGCAAGTCAGCTGCTTTGACTTCTGGCTAGTTCATCGTCTGATGATATGGACAAGTTGAGTGAATCGAATTATAAAACTAGCTGAGAATGAAGGCATAAACAGAGCTGCACCAACGCACGGCTTCCCTTAGGATTAACCTCTTTAAGAAAAAAGGGAAACAGCACATTCTGCCTCTTTTTACCTTTTTGCAATTTGTACTGAATTGAGTGGTCGGTACACACACACGCAAACATTATTAATTCATATATATGTTATTCATCAAGTCAGTTATCTAACCTCTTATTTTAGTAAAATTCCTCTATTTGAATATACATAAATAATTATTTGAGATAATGGGTAATGAAATTAGATCATATTTTATAAAACAAATCTCAGATACTTTGCAAATTTGATTTTCACAAGGTTGGATAATTTCTGCATTGATTCTTTACCTAGAAGTGAAAATCCCAACTCTTTAGTAGCATTTTAGGGTTCCATTAAAGGGCCACCAAACACCTTCATATATGCTTCTTCTCAACCAGATATTTTTAGTAGTATATGAAACAGCAGTGATTCTAACATTTTAAAATATTTAGGCCCTAAATTTAATTACAAGATAGTAAAGATTTCTTTAAAATTGAGTAGCTATATTTAAACGGTAGTTTTTTTCCTCCCAAAATGAAAATGAAAAATTTATTTAAAATATTACCTCAGAGATTTTCAACTCTATCTTTTTTCTGTGACTAAGGGGCCCACTAACATGGTCTAAAAAATAACTTTGGACAATTTTGGTTTTCTAAACAGCAGCATAGCTGAGAAAGCTGACACACGAGATCTGAGAAGAGAGAGGAACAGGAGACAGAAGCTGCGGTAGCCTTTGAAGGCTGTGGTTGTGAGTAGCTTTGTGACAGGTGAAGCTAAAGGGCTGGGGCTTCATGCCAGCAAAACCAGCCAAACAGACCCAAGTTCAAGATGTGAGGCAAGGTCAGAACGTAGTGCAGTCTTGCGCTCCTTTCCTCCCAGCACCCTGATCACCAACAGGCCCAAGAGGGCAGAGCTCTGCACCAGCTGTGCAGCTCCCTGCCTGGTTTCCAGTCCTCACGCTACTACTGGCTGGCTTGGGGCGGGGCGGGGGGGGGGGGGGGGGGGATGGGAGGAGGCCTACAAGCCCCTCTATCCTCTTTTTTCCTTTTAAAGATTTATTTTATTATTTATTTATTTAATTTTTGGCCGCCTTGGGTCTTTGTTGTTCGCATGGGCTTTCTCTAGTTGTGGCGAGTGGGGGCTGTTCTTCGTGGCTGTGCGTGGGCTCCTCATTGCCGTGGCTTCTCTCGTGGCGGACGGAGCACGGGCTCTAGGTGCGTGGGCTTCCGTAGTTGCAGCATATGGGCTTAGCAGTTGTGGCTCGCAGGCTCTAGAGCACAGGCTCAGCAGTTATGGCGCACGGGCTGTCTTGCTCCACGGCACGTGGGATCTTCCTGGCCCAGGGCTCGAACCCACGTCCCTTGCGTTGGCAGGCAGATTCTTAACCACTGCGCCACCAGGGAAGTCCAAGCTCCTCTATTCGTATGGGTATAAGTGAGAAAAGAGCAAAACCTAACGTTTTAGTAAAATGTGAAGAGTAAATAATGTAATGCAGTAACGTGGACATATGATAAATGTCACATAAATTCTCAATACATATGAGAGCTATATGATACTATTGTTATTTTTATCACATAAACTAGGAGGGCAGCACCAAGGTGAGAAGACGGGGCAGTGTGTCTATTCCCGTGCAGAGAAGAA
This sequence comes from Hippopotamus amphibius kiboko, assembly GCF_030028045.1. Taxonomy (NCBI): domain Eukaryota; kingdom Metazoa; phylum Chordata; class Mammalia; order Artiodactyla; family Hippopotamidae; genus Hippopotamus; species Hippopotamus amphibius. Next base: position 238,853,372 of record NC_080186.1, read on the forward strand.
AAATAACCCCTCCCGTGTTCATCCGAGCTGTCTTAACAACGTTCTGCAAACCGGGCGGCTTAAACAACAGAAACGTACTTTCTCGTAATTCTGAAGACTGGAAGTCCGAGATCAAGGCGTCCGCACAGCCATCTCCTCCTGAGGACTGTGAGGAAGACCCTGCTTCCCTCTTCCCCCGAGCTCCTGGTGGTTTGCTGGCAATCTGCTTCTTCGTCTTGTCTTGCGTATCACCGTGATCTCTACTCTCATCTTCACATGCGCTCTTCTTGCGTGTCTCCGTTCAAACGTCTCCTTTTTGTAAAGACACCCGTGACATTAGATAGGGGTCCACCCTGCTCCACTATGACCTCAGCTTAACTAATTCCAACTACAAAGACCCTGTTTCCAAATAAGGTCACTTTCTGAGGGACAGGGGCTAAAACTTCAACACATGAATTTTGGGGAGATACAATCCAACCTATGACACCTGCCACTAAAGCACCCCTCCCTGATGGTTCCTTCAGCTCATATAATCCTTATACCGGTTTAGTCTTTGTACAGCGTTTTTCCATGTTCTAGTGGCCAAGGCTCTATCCTCCTGGCATCGCAGGTTATACCAATAAGTTAACACACACACACACACACACACACACACACACACACACACACTGTTTTCTCAAACAAGTAAGTGGAAAACTGCAAAAACTGCTAACTTTCACCAAAAGGTACTGCAGCTCCACGCAAAGGCGAGGAGGTAGAAAGTATCTACATTACCCATATCATTGGTTCTTACCTTCCTTGAGAGTTTACAGGAAGCTAAAAACTTTTTTTCCTAGAATACAAGTGAACGTGAAAACACACCCCATTTTGTGTACACTCTCTGAAAATTACTAGATGACTCCTTAGAGTTTTTTTTTAGCCCCCTAGGGGTCCACTAACCCTGGATTAAGGATCTTTGGTCTTTTTTAGGGTTTCTCAATCTCAATACAATAAAAATTTTGTACAGGTAATTCTTTGTTGTGAGAGGCTGTCCTGAGCACTGTGGGATCTTAACAGCTTCCCTGGCCTCTACCCACCAGATGCCAGTAGCATCCCCTGAGCTGTGACATTCAAAACTATCTCCAGACATTTCCAAATATCTCCTAGGGGCAAAATCACTCCATTTGAGAACAATTTGTCTACATAGAGGGTTGATCCTTGCCCTCAAGTCAATTTACATAAGCATTTGGTAAAAGCTGTCAAGAACAGTGTTACATAAATAGGTAAATAAGAAAATCAGTCATTGCTAGATTGAGGGTATCCAGAAAATAGGCACTCTATGTCTGTTTGTTTTATCTTCAAAGAAGATGAGTATGTGGTGCTCTGTGAGTGTACAGAAAATATGTGCTTCTGTGTTTGTGTGTAGTTGTTTGTCCGCAAGCCGTTCACATTTAGTGGGTGAGACAGAAAAATATACATCTAACCAAAATAAACGTTGCCCGAAGATTCTTCCTTTAGTGGGAGTGGTGAGGGCAGCTGGAAGTAATCGGGTATTTATGTCTGTGATAACACTATAATACTCGGATAAAAAGGCGGCAAAAGAGCAAAGAGACAGCTGCTCCATCTGCTCAAGGCTGGGCAGTGGTTTACGGAACTCCTGTGGACGGCGGCAGGGCATGAAAGGGCCCAGTGCTCCTACACACGTGTGTATGTGTGTATCTATCTACTTACTTGAGGTATTGCTGACCTACAATATTAAGTTAGTGTCAGGTGCACTGCACAGTGATTTGATTGTTCTATACGTCTCGAAATGCTCACCACGCTGAGTCCAGTTGCCATCTGTCATCACATAAAGCTATTACAGTATCATTGACCACAACACCTACGCTGTGCACTGCATCCCTGTGACAGCTTTTTTATACCTGGACGTCTGTACCTCTTAGTCTCCATTCACCTATTTCTCCCATCCCCCACTCCTCTCCCCTCTGGCAGCCCCCTGTTCTCCATGACTCTATGACTGTTTCTGTTTTGTCCTGTTTGTTTATCTGTTTTATTTTAGATTCCACATATAAGTGAAATCATACAGCATTTTTCTTTCACTGTCTGACACTTCACTTAGCAGGACACCCTCTAGGTCCACTCATGTTGCCAAAAAGGTCCACATTTCACTCTTTTGACAGCTGAGTCACATCCCATTGCGTATATAAACACCACGTCTCCTTTACTCACCCATCTGTTGATGGACACTTAGGTTGTTTCCATATCTTGGCTACTGTAAATAATGCTACAATGAACATAGAGGTGCATATACGTTTTTGAATTGGTCTTTTCATTTTCTTCAGGTAACCACCCAAGAGTGAAATTCTTGGATTGCACTGTAGTTCTATTTTTAATTTTTGAGGAATCTCCATACTACACTCCATAGTGGCTGCACCCACATGTGCTCCCACCAGTGGGGCATGAGGGCTCCCTTTTTTCCACATCCTCACCAACACTTATTTGTTGTCTTTTTGATAAGAGCCATTCTGACAGGTGTGAGATGATATCTTGTGGTTTTTGACAAAATTCAACACCTATTTATGGTTTAAAATATCCACAAAGTGGATGTAGAGGGACGATAACTCAACATAATAAAGGCCATACGTGACAAGCCCATAGCTAATATTGTGCTTAACGGTGAAAAGCTGGAAGCATTTGCTCTAAGATCAGGAACAAAACAAGGGTGCCCACTCTTGCCACTTTTACTCAACATGGTGTTGGAAGTCTTAGCTACAGCACTCAGATAAGAAAAATAAATAAAATAATCCAAACTGGAAACGAAGTAAAATATCATTGTTTGCAGATGACGTAGTACTGTACATAGAAAAGCCTAAAGATACAACCAAAAAAACTATTAAAACTCACCAGTGAACTCGGTAAAACTGCAGCATACAAAACTAACTTACCAAAATTTGTTGTGGGTTTGTTGTTATTGTTTTTTTAGTTTTTAAAGTCATGTTTAGTGAAGTTGAATTTACATTCAATAAAACTCACTCTGAAATTTGACAGATGCAAACACCACCATAATCAAAGTGTAGAACAGTTCCTCAAAGCCCCCCCCCCCCCACCAAACCCCTATGCAACAAACTCCTCCCTGATCCTTAGGAATCCACTGATCTGTTTTCTGTCAAAGGGGCCAAATTTATCATCAAAATGATCTATTATAGAAAAAATTGTAAACACAAAAACCCATTTTTAAAAGGATACTTTGAAATATGCAATGTTTAGAATAGTCAAAAGAATGGGGTTTAAAAGTAATTTTTGTACATTAAAGCAGCTGACAAACTTGTCTTAAGATAGCTGTAGAATAGCTAGTCTAGTTACTGTGTGAAGCTTCAGGCTAGGACTGGTTGGCAGAAAAACTATTTTAAATGATGGAATTCAATTCTGTAGAAATTCTCTGTGGGGCAGATATATGTTCTTACAGATATTTGGCACCTTTTTAAAAGTTATCACCATGAAAGGGACAAAGAAAGCTGTATTGATATATATATTCTGTATATATCAATTATCATATGTTCAAATACACCTTATCTCCTTGAAAAGCTTCCTTCAAGCACTAGCCCTGATGTCTGTCAGCACCTTGAACTGGACTGAGCCACGTTGCATGCTGTGGCCAAAAGGCTCTGTTGTGTTTTTATACACTAACAATAAACTATCAGAAAGGAAAATTAAGAAAACAATCCCACTTACAATTGCATCAAAAAGAATAAAATACTTAGGAATAAATTTAACTAAGGAGGTAAAAGGCCTGTACAGTAGAACGTTGGATTGCGTGTACCTTGTTCTGCGAGGGTTCCGCAAGATGAGCAAACGTTTCTAATAAATTTTAACTTGATAAACGAGCGATGTCTTGCAGTATGAGTAGTATGTGATGCCAAATGTCACATGATCACAACTGAGCCAATGGAGCTGACCACCGATGACCTGATGGGTCTGCATCGCGAGCAACAGCAAGAGGTTACGGAGGAGATCTCGTCTGCAGAGGAGGAGGAGAAAAAGACGGAGGAATCCCTCACTTCAAATGAGATGAGGAAGATGTGTAAAATGTGGGAAACAGTGCAAAATTTTGTAGAAAACACCACCTTAATAAGGCTGTAGCAGCGCGAGCAATGAATCTGTTTAGCGACAATGCAATGTCACGTTTCCACGAAATCCTCAAAAGGGGGCAAAAGCGAGTGTCATTGGATAGGTTCCTTGTTAAAGTTGCACAAAAAGAAAAAGATTCCACTGAGCCAATAGACAGCAGTGATTCCGTTAGTGATAGTGAAAGCCGTCTGGCACAATAACCCTCCTCTCTCTTGTCTCCCTCACACCAGCCACGAAGGTTTTAAAAGGTTAATTTGTTTATTTGTCTTTATATTTTGTATTTCCTTTATTATTTTGTATTATATTACTGTATTGTAATCACTTTTGTATGAATATTTTTGGGTTGTGGAATGAATCGTCTGAGTTTCCATTATTTCTTATGGGGAAGTTCACTTTGATATATAAGTGCTTTGGATTACAAACATGTTTCCAGAATGACTTCTGCTCATGCACCAAGGTTTTACTGTATTTGGAAAACTATAAAACACTGATGGAAGAGACTGAAGACAACATTAACAATTGGAAAGATATACTGTGCTCATGGATTGGAAGAATTTAATATTGTTGAAATGATCACATTACCCAAGGCAATCTACAGATTCAGTGCAATGCCTATCATAATACCAATGGCATTTTCCACAGATTTAGAATGAATAACCCTAAAATTTGTATGGAAACACAAAAGATGCCAAATAACCAAAACAGCCTTAAGAAATAAGAACAAAACTGGAGGTAGCATGCGCCTCAATTTCAAACTATATTACAAAGCTATAATCAAAACAGTATGTTACTGGCACAGAACCAGTCACATAGATCAATGAAATAGAATAGAGAGCCAAGAAATGAACGCAGACGTTTAGTGTCAATTAATCTATGACAAAGGAGGCAAAAATATACAATGGGAAAAAGACAGCCTCGTCAATAATAAATGCTGTTGGGAAACTGGACAGCTACGTGCAAAAGAATCAGACTGGACTAGTTGCTCACACCATATACAAAAATAAGCTCGACACGAATTAAAGACGTAAATGTAAGACCAGAGTCCATCAAAATCTAGAGGAAAACAGAGGCAATATACTCTCTGATGTGGGTTTTAGCAATATTGTTTTGGATCTGTCTGAGCAGGCAAGGGAAACAAAAGCAAAAATAAACAAATGGGACTACATCAAACTAAGAAGCTTCTGCACAGCAAAAGAAACTATCAACAAAATGAAAAGGGCACCTACTAAATGGGAGAAGATATTTGCAAATGATAAGGGGTTAATATCCAAAATAAATAAGGAACTCATACAACTCAATATCAAAAAAACAAATAATCCAATTAAAAACTGGGTAGAGGATCTGAATAGACATTTTTTTCCAAAAAAAAAAAAAAGACATGCATGTGGCCAACAGGCACATGAAAATGTGCTCACTGTCACTAATCATCAGGGAAATGCAAATCAAATCACAATGAAGAAGCCTTTTCAATGCTCAGTAATAGGTGATGCCTGTCAATGGTTGGAAATATGGAAGATACAACAAATACCTCAATAATCAGCCTATTGCTGAGTGACTTTTGCAATACGAGATGCACAACTGTCAGATCACTAACTGTCCAGAAAGTTGAAAACGTGACATAGATGAGGTTCAAGGGCCACAATGTTGCTGCCAGTGTTTGCTAATCAAACTGGAAAAGCAACGCCATAACCTGAAAAAATGCCAGTGTTGAGGCACCTCAGAGAGCCCAGAAGCTCAAAATTCGACCTGAAATGGAAGGCCCATGCTATGTGGCCTCTCTCACCACACGACAAATGGCTACACTTTGGACAGGAATTGATGGGTGGCGTGTAGTGGTAGCCTCTGAATCAGAAACAGACTCTCTACTGCTTCTCTTTTGAACTGTCACGGTGGTTTTTGTTTCATCTTTTTGTTTGTGCTTTTTTTTGCGGGATGGGGCTTGTCCTGAATGGCATGCTTCCTTGGACACAGGGATACTCACGTCCCAAGTGCAGACTATCTCAGGTGCCTAAGGACTCTGCTCGGAGAGTAGGGCACGCTTGTGGCTGTGTTTCCCTCCCTCCAACTGTCAGATAAAAGTGCTGTGCCCTGCTTGGGGGCAGGGACGTGAAGCCAGATGTTTCCTCTTCCCATGGCTGGCAGTCCCAACCCACAGTGGCTGCATGACCGCAAAAGTATTGCAGCCCCAAAGCAGGCCTTGATAAATGCCTAAATGGGGGCTGGGTGAGAGGCCCGCCCTCACTGGTCTCTGCCCAGCGCAATGCAGCCCTGGTGGCCCAGAGCGTGGATCTCTGCCAGCTGTGAAGGAGGACGGCGATCACGGGGGCTGGGTGGGGCCCAGGGGAGGGGGAAGCTGGCGGCCAACGAGCCGTCCAGGGGAACCAGAGACACAGCGGGACGTGGGATCACTAAGGGCCATGGCTCTGGGTCATCGGTGCATAGTCTACTCTCTTATCAGAATTCAATGATAAATCACAAACTCAGAGACACAATTACTAAGCATTTTAAGATGGTGCCCACAGAGCACGAGGCCAGAGAGCACTGGCCTTCAACCACTGTTGCTGCTCCTCCGCTCACACCCATGTTCTAGCAACAGAACTCCCGTCTGTCGGCTTCTGTAATGACTACCCTCGATTGGGATGACTTTGGTTCACTTACGTCTCCGTAAGCTTGAAGTTTAAGCTTAGGTGTTATTTCTTTTGCGATGCCTTCTACCTCTGGAGGTAGTTAGGCGTTACTTCTCCATGTTTCTGTAACACTCAGCTATCGTAGCACCCATCACTGCAATGTAGTTTTCTGTTGACTGGGTTGCTTCTCTTCCTTCACTATAAACCTCTGCAATGGGACGTGGATAAATATTTGTTGAATGAATAGCTCTGTTGAAGGGTCATTTTTTCAGACAGTTAAATTTGTAGCTAAGAGTTTATAGAACAACATTTAACATTTAATCAAGCCCTTATTTTGTTCGATGCAGCAAACATTATATTCTATACAGATAAATCACTAGCAAATTTTAATAGCTTTATCAATTTTGGTCTATTCAGTTTTAAAATCCAAGCAGTATTATCCTAAGTAAAAATAACTTTCTATTCAACATACCCATACTCTGGATAGTGTATTTTTGGAATCCTTACACAACCAAGAAAATTTTCCATCACAGATGATAATTTGCTGAAGGGTAAAACTCTTGGGTTACAAATTTTGTTTCAGAACTTCATAGATTTTTGTTTCGTTAGCTTCTGGCTTTTCATATCACAAAGAAGTCTGAGTCTTAACCTGAGTTTTGCTTGTTTGTATACGACCATTTTTTTCCTGATACTTATAGATTGTTTACCTGTTCTTGAAATGAAAAAAGTTTCAAATATCTGTTTACATGGATTCTGTATTCACTGTCTCTTCTCTGAACAAAGCAAGTCCCTTCAGTTTTCGTACTTAAAGTATTTTTTAAAGTTAGGACAGTGTTAATACTAATGAGTTCTTTGATGACTAATTCTCTTCCAATTTTTATAGTTCTGTTTTTAAGATCATTTATAATTCTGTTTGCCCTACCTTTTATCTTCATTTTCATGGTTTTTATCCTATTCTTTTTTCCTCTGCATTCACACCCAATATGATTCAAATTTTTCTAGGGCCTCTTATAGTTCTTATATTTTCCAATGTGAATCTTATTTCTAGTATTTTGTTTTCCATCTAGATATAACATTTCTTTTTCTTAGGCATTTATTTTTTGTACCTTTTGGTTATAGTTTAATCTCAACCATTTTCCTTTTAATGGCAGTCAATTTAGAGTTGCGCACTGTCTAGTGCAGTTTTCAGAATGTAATCACGACTTCATCCCTCAGCAAATGACAGTTATTATTAAAAGCAGTTCTCAGTAACTGACATCACAGAAGATCCCAGAGTTGCCTTCAGGCAAATACGATTCACTCTTTGTCAAATTCAGAGAGAGCTGGAAAAATGAACCTGCTCAAAATCACAAAGATAATTAATACTAAAGGAATATACTCAGCCCCAGTCTTCTTAAATTCAGAGTCAAATATATTCCAACACGTTATATGCCAAGTGTAGGATCCATGTTAAGAATGGAGAGGAAGTGTGTGATTTGACTCCTTGAATTTACTAGTGAGATTTCACTCAGAGATGTCTAAAACAAAGCCATACAACTTCACACTAAGCAACTACACAAGAATTAGGTCAGGTTTCTGGGGTTCACGTGCTCATCTGAAGTATTTAGACCTCCTACATTTGTTGATTATTTTCTTAATAAAATTTTGGACAATCCAATAACTCAATAATACCCTTAAGCACTAAGCAATTGCACAATGGAGACAAGACACGTCATTCTCACGTTAGCAGGGGCTGTATCCTTTCCTTTCCATTCTTACGAGACACGAAGTGGGTGGTGAATCAATGAAGCAAAGATCATGGGTTCATCGTAGCCTTTTGCCTTGCATTCCTCTCCCTTGACTATGAGAGGCAACGGTATATTGCGTTGACGGATGCAAAACTTCAAAACAAATAAATCCAAAACAACATCTCGTGCCTAGTGCTTTCCTCTAATTAACATGTTGGAACTCATGTTGTTGTTGTTCTGCAACTACTCTATGGGTCAGTTAAAGCATCTGGCCTCGCCGCATCCAGAGCCCAAAACTGAGCAATTGTTCTATGGAGCACATGGGATTGCATATTGGCACGAATAACTTCAAAAACTCTACATCACCATTATCGGAGTAAAAAAGAATATTGTTTTTCATGGTTGAGAATCAGAATTCTTTACCTGATAACTGAAATGAACTAAATATTCTAGGGAAAATAAAACAAAATATAAACATTCCCAGAAAGCCAAAAGGGTCTTTTTATACATGGATGTTAATTAACCATGAAAACCTTGACTACTAAATAAAAGACATTTTCTACATTATAAGAAGCTCTTTTTTAGGTAGTTATGATATTTCACGTTTTCTTAATCCAATGCAATTGACAGTGACTTGGGCTCTCAAACAACCCCTTTTTGGGCTCTCAGGTTGGATACCAAATAAGACAAAATGATACACATAAGACAGAGTGATATCCATTAGTGAGTACAGATGTGAAGGCTGTAGGCTCCTCAGAGCTAAGAGAAGACAACATGATTGTGCTGGGAAATTCTGACGTGCTGAAAATTAAGGGTGTCACAAGCATCACCCAAACTTTTTTTTATGACTTCCCTTACAGAGTATTTCTTTATTCCAAGGGAGACCATTTCATGGATAATACCGACGGCAATACTGGGGAAGAAGAGCAAATGCCTCTGAACTCCAGAGATTTTATGAAGCTCTGTGTTACCTCTGCATCAAAAGTGGCATCATATGGTTCTTTACAGACTGTAAAGATCAGTCCTTCCCTTCTTGGTGTCACCACTCAAGAGCAGGAAGCAACGTCAAAGACAGGATCCTCCTCTAGCGGTTTCAACATTACAGGCATATATGTACATGTGCATAAAATATTTTAAAATCATGAGATATGCTCTACATATAGAGTGCCGCATAAAGGCTGTGTGTATGGTTCAAAGCATGCGTATAAAGTGGACACTCACTTCATCACCACCCACAGCAAGATATAGAACATTTCCAGCCCCCAGCTCCACCGGGTGCCCTTCTCTGACCACAATTCCATGCTTTCCCTTCAAGTAATCATTAGTTTCATCTCCGTGATGTCTTTAAATTTTACCACCTACATATGGATCTTTTAATAATATAATTTGGTTTTGATTCAGGTTTTGAGCTTTCAAAAAATAAAATCACAGCCTATATTTTTCCATTCTTCTTTGTAACTTACTGCTATACATTTACCTGTAGATTTCCATCTTGGGATATTAACAGAGTAACTGGTATTGGACTTGCTCTCCAACAGTAAACAACTAGACAACTACACAAAATATACGAAACAACTGCTTTCAGGCACTCTACAACAGGCCGTACAGGACCGTGATCCCTGCGAGAAGGGGTCCGAGTGCAGGGAGCCCAGTAACTGGCTCAGGTTTCTCCTACGGAGGCTGGTTCTGGACTGTGAGAAAGTAGGGAGACCCCAAGCAGAGAAGCTAGTGTCCCTGATTAAAAAGGCAGAGATCAGCGTTAAGGAAGACTAAGGCAGTAAGGATCTGTAGGGCAGAAGGTCAGCTAGCGGAGTGCTGTGTGCAGCTCCTTTGAGTTTGGGGCCGAGGGTTAAGCTGTGTTTGTGTAGGCTGAAACTCCATAAGGCCAGGCAAAATATAACGACTAGACAAATAATAACTCCCTGGGAGCTGTAGGCTAAACAATTTCAGTAACTAGCACTGGGTTAGGAGAGGCTTGAGTTTTGACTCTCCAAAATGAAACAAAGTTGCGAAACATGCAGGGTACCTAACAGGAACCCTAGAAGGGTCTGGCTTTAGTGGCAGAGTTAAACTAGTTTGAAAGGCTATCTGGAGGCCCCTGCCCCTGACAAAGGTTAAAAGCAAGCTTCCAAAGGTTCAAGCTTATCTGCAAGTAACTTAATTGCCTGTCAAAACAAACTTCAACACTCTTTAAAGGAAAACAATAAAATCCAGAGACTTGACAATGTAGCGGTCATAATGTTAGGATCTCTTAAAATATGACTACACGTGTAAAACTGGGAAAACGTTGCCTACAGGCAGTAGACATCGTAGTCAATGGAAACAGATTCAGAAATATTAGAGATAATGAAATTAGCAGACAAGATCTTTCAGAAAGTATTTTACACGTGCCTAAGTTTTTGAAGGAAAACTTGAACATAAGGAGATAAATGGAAGATGTTTCTTATAAACACAATGGAATGTCTAAAGATAAAAACTTGAAAGGACAAATAGACATGTCCACAGTTATGGCTGATTATTTCAAGTCCTCTCCCAGAAAGTGAGAAAATAAGGGAACAAACAAATTAGTATGAAAATTGAACAACACAGCTAATAAATTGGCCAAACTGAGATTTACAAAGGAGATTCATATACCAAAGCTGAAAAATACACTCTTTTCAAGAGCACATGGAATATTCACCAATATAGACTAAACAGTAAAATACAAAACAAGCAGCAACAAATTTAATAATTGAAATAATATTGAATATGTCTTTTGACTATATGAATCTGTTCAGAAATCAATTAAAAATTAGGAAATACAAATATTTTGAAATTAAGCAATGCACTTCAGAATAATCTATAGGTAAAAACTCACAAAAGAATTGGAAAATATTTTAAATTAAATTGTAATGGGAAAAAGACAGTTATCAAAATTCATGGGCTGTAGCTAGAAAAGAAAAATGAGTAAAATCAGTTATCTAAGCTTTAAACTTAAAAAGCTGAAGAAAAAAATTAAATCAAATGTGAGTTAAAAAAAAGAAAATATCAAAAAGCAGAAATTAAGGAAATTTAAAAATGAACAAATGGAAAAGAAAATCAATAAAACCAAAAGCTGATTCTTTGAAAAATCAATAAGAGTTTTAAATCTTTGTCTAGAATGGTAAAGAAAATAAGAAAGAAACTGAAATTACCAATATTAGGTATGAAAAAAAGATTGTCATCACAGATCCTAGATATATTTAAAAGATAATGAAGGAATATAATAAACAACTTTGTGCCAATAAATTCAAGTTGACATGAACAAATTCCCTGATATACTAATTTATAAACTGACGAAGAATATAACATAAAAATAGAATTAGATCTATTAAAAGAGTAAAATTTGCAAGTAAAAATCTCCCCTTAAAGAAAATTCGAGACTTTGATGGCTTTATAGACAATTCTACCAAAAATTTAATATAAAAAATACCAATTTTACACAACTCCTTTGAGAATATAAAGGAAGCTGAAATGCTTCCAAATTCATTTTATGAAGCCAGCTTTGTCCTAAAATCAAATCCAGCAGAGACAGAACAAAGAAAGAAAATTACAAAGATCCCTTATGAACATAATCATGAAAGTTCCTAACAAAATATTAGCAAACTGACTCTAACATCATATAAAAAGAGCGAAATGGAGTTAATCCCAGAAATACAAGGATGGTTTGTTATCAAAAATCAATCAAAATAATTTACTGTATTAGCAAAATAACCAAGGAGAATATGATCATTTTAATATACGCAGGAAAATCCTTTGACAAAATTCAACATCCATTCATAATAAAAACTCTCAGCAAAGTAGGAATAATAGCAAATTTTCTCAACATGCATCGGGTATGCAATTGATGAAAGAGCCAATAATTTCCTCAAGATTAGGAACCAGGTGAGGCTGTCTATCTCCACCATCACTGTTCAACACTATATTAGAGGACCTGATCAGCACAATAAAGTGAGAGAAAGATATTAAAATATAGGTGGAAGGACAGATAATATATAGATTGATAAATAGATATAGATTGGAATTAAAGAAATAAAATGGCCTTTATTCATAGACATTATAATTATATATGTAGAACATCCTGTATATAAATATTCTATTACAATTAACATCTTAAATTAAGAAATAAATGGAATACCATAGTGATGTATTGGATGACTCAATATTTTTAAACCCTCAGTTCTCCCTAAATTTAATACATAACCATCAAAATAGCATCAGGTTGTTTTTGTAGAAGCTGAAAGATAATTGTAAGATTTATATGGAAAGGCAAAAGGCCCAGAAGAGCCAAAACATTGTTTTTAAAAAAAAGGATGAATTTAGAGTAATCTTACTGTCTTATTCAAAGATATACCATAATGTTTGAGTAATCAAGACAGTGTAGAAGTAGCATAAGCATACATATATATATTCAATGGATTTCTGACAATGGTTCTATGGAAATTCTAAGTTTAAAATGTATTCTTTTCAACAAACGATACTGAAACAACTGGATATCCACGGGCCAAAAATAATGACACTCAACTCTACATCACAGCATCTAGCGTATATTTAAGTGTAAGAGCTAAAACTATAGAACTCCTAAAAGCAAACATAGCAGAAAAATCTTTGTGACTTGTGAGTAGGCAAATATTTTTAATAAGACACTACATGCACTGATTAGTGAAAAAAAAAAAAAGCATAAACTTTACTACAATTTAAAAATCTGCTCATTAAAAAACACTATTACAAAATGAAAAGATAGGTGATGGGTTGAAATAAATTCTTTGTAATACATATATCTTACAATCTGTAAAGAATTTCCAACTACATACCAGTAAAAATAACCCATTAAAAAGGGCAAAATATTGGAATAGACACTGCACCAAAGAAGATATAGAAATAAAGAACGTGAAAAAAATACCCAATATTATTATTCATGAGGGACATGTGAATTAAACCACAATCAGTTACCATTGCACAGCTACCAGAATGACTAAAATTATGAAGACTAGAAATACCAAAGTGTTAGTGAGGATGTGGAGAAATTTAAACTTTTATGCATGGCTGTTGGGAATGTAAAGTGGTATAACCACTCTGGAAAACAACCTAGTAGTTTCTATGCGGTCAAAAATTCATTTATCACGTGATCCAGCAATTCCTCTCCTAGGCATTTACCCTAAGAAGTGAAAGCATATGTTCACCAAAAGATGTGTAAAAATCAGCAGATAAATCTGTAAGCAAGTTGTGCAACTGCCATACGATGAAATTAATACTTTAATTGATATTTAACTTATATTAATTTTTAATTGATACGCGTGGAACACAACATGTACAAAGCTCAAAAACATTATACTGAGTAACAGCCAGACACGAAAGACCACATACTGGCTGATTTCGTTTATGTGACATCTGGAAGAGACAGACGCACCCTACAGCATGCTGAGGCAGATCAGTGCTCACCTGGGGTCAGGGATAAGGGAGCGGGATTGAGTGCAAAGAGGAAGAGGGGAAGTTTGGGGGATAACGGACACGTGCTGTATATTCATCAGACTGATATTACACAGGCATGTGATTTTAGAAATTCAGGGAGCTGTATGCTTCATATAGATGTATTTTGTTTTATGAACTTTATACTTTAATAAGGTTAAGGTTTTTTAAAAAAGCTCTTCAAATGTTCTAATCAATACATTTAAAAAATAAAAATCCAGAACACTTTTTTAAGTTTTACTTAATCAGAGATGAATCTGCCCTAATATGCCCCTTCTTAAAAATAAGACAAAATTACAAATCAACTCACATTTACCGGGCCAGATGGCTCAGTTTTCGGCATTTAGACTTTCCAGTGCCTACGTTGCTATTTTCCAACTTGCTTCTTTGTGTTAATGAAGCTATTTTAAGATAAGCCACTGGCCAACAGCTGTCTACTTCTTTCAGTCCAGTGACAGGGGAAATAAACATTTCCCGTTCCGCCCCTACTAATGCCAGGCCGCATTCGGTCAGCTCTTCGGTTACGGTCACAGGCAGCCGCCTGTCTCCTCCAGTGGTAAGACGGCATCAATCCAGCTGATAAAGGCCAGTCTGAGAAGGTGAGCACAGCTCAGGACTCTTTAATCTGTCAAGTCCTATTTTCTTTTACCCTTGAAATGTTCCAGAATCCTCTTTCCAATCTGTCAAAGGCAAGTCTAACATCCCACCCTAGAGTTTACGTTAACTTTTAATAGTATTATTGGCAGACATAAAGTCAATTTACAGAGAAGGTGGTCTCCTATGAGTTTTTGTATTGCTAGTATCTGAACTGTGTTATACATTTGCCTTTCTGTCTTTGTTAATGGAAACTATATTCACATATACACTATGCCTCTAGGCTGTGGAGAGAAGAAAATAAAAATTGGGGGTAAGTAAACGAAACGATGTTTAAATGATTTCCTATTTGAAACTAATGTAAAGGCTATTTACAATAGATAGATGTCTTGCCAAGCATGTGGTAAATACTACTGTGAAATGGATGATTCTTCCTAATGCAACTGGAAATCATAATTTTCCACTCGTGTACGATCATCAACCTATAAACAGCATGCTTTAGTATGTGGATTAGAAATATCCTTCTTTGAAGACCTATTTTCTGCAACTAATGTAATTGTTTCAGTGAATTATAAAAATTTAAATCTTCTCTAGATATTTCCTGTTAGATAACTCTCTAGTGAGAATTTTATTCCACCCTCCCTGGCAGCTTCTCAAACTCTGTATAACAGATTTAGCTACTCTAGATGGGAACACGTTCCTGGAAATGGCAGTATTTTAAACTTGCGCTTAGAAGATATTTACTAGTACAGCTAAGAACATGTTTCATTTTAGCAAGTAATTATTTCTTTCCTCCTCTCTACCCACAACTTTCATCCTCTATACCATAAATAGTTACTATTAGAGATATGATTCTCATGGATAACTCTTAATTACCCATAGAAATGAGAATACTTCTAAGAACATTTGTATGTCAAAAGTACTAATTTTGGATACATCTTGGCCTATGTCGACACACTGGTAAGCAGGTATGTTCAACATTTGCCATGTATCCAACTCTCGATTGCTACTACACAATAGAACACAAAGAAATATAGCCTCTGCCTTCAAATTTTGTTTCTAAAAAATAAAGAAAATGTATACATATAAAGCAGAGAACAGTGAACTATAGCATAATGTCAAGCACAAAAAGTACTAATAGCTGTAAACATCATGTGTCTGTCTGGTGGTGGAAGGAGGAAGACAGAAAGTGTAAATATAATCAGAAGAGAACATCTGACTGTTTCTCCTGCCCAGGTCTTACTGTTAGGGATTTTTATCTTACTTGATGCCACCAGCAATATATGAGGTCAGTGTTGTGCCCACTAGCAAAATGCGGAAACTGAAGCTTAGACAGCTTAAGATGCTTACCCAAGGCACGTGTCTAGAGCGTACAATGCTAAATTCAACCCAGTTCTAGATTCCAAGGGATATTTATTGGTACTGATGCTGTTAATACGGTTAGTCGAATAAAAGGCTGATTCTGCTCCCTTGTGGGTTTTCTCACCATTTTAGGAAAGAGATGCTAAATGACAGACATAATTAGCCAGAGGGACTTACAGAATTGGGTATTAATGGGGTCCTTCTTATGCCCCCAAATTTAAGAAAAGATGCGAGATACAATTAACATGGAAAAGTCATAGGAAGGATAATATCTTATCCTCATCATAAGATGTTTAACAGTCAACAAGGAGACTATAGATAAAGACCAGGAATTTATCCCATGGTGTAAACTGCTCAGGTTGGAGAATGCTCAGAAATTGCAACCAAAAGTAGAATCCTCTAACTCTAAGGAGAGGCGTTTGGTTTCTGACCAGAATACACTCTTTTTCTTCTATAACATAATCATAATTTTTCACACAGCATTCCTCTAAGAATGATAGTCTATCTATAAAGTTGATACCTGCTTGTCAATGTAATGTATATAAGTGGCTTTGTTTGGGCTACAAATAATTTTGCCTTTTGAAATTGCAGAGTATGTTTAATTCCTATTCCAAATATATTTCCATAAATATCAGTAAGTATATAAAATTTCAATCAACATGGATACTTATATATTTATTTCATTAAAAACTATGTCTCAGTGAGATATTAATGTCTCAGATTTCATAAACAAAGAGATTTGACTATTAACTTAAGACTTTTAGATCAGAAAGATTATTTGCATTTGAAGATATAAATTACTTTTTAAAAGATACACGTGTCATTTGAAATCCATATTTTGTGCACTGTCACCCTCCTCACTCTCCTTCCTAAAAAATATAAAATATTTTATTTACTTAAAATAAAGGTCATAAAGAGAAGTCATCAAGAGTACAGACAATTGCTATCATCCGAGATAAAGTTTAAGTCTTCATTTCAGTCAGCTGGTTGGGAAAAAGGTGGTGGAAGTTCCTGAAATTTCTGAAAGTAAGAATGCGCAAAAGTACTTCCAATTTTATTTTCCAGATTTTACTCTTTGATAAAATTGTTCTTGGAGGGTAAACTCCAAAAGCAAGATTCTACATTCAAACATTTGTTACTCCCACTCAGCAAAAGACAAGGCTGAAGATAGATGTCTACACGCAAAGGGAAGCTGGGACAGAGTGAGAGAGCAGCACTGACATATATACACGACCAACTGTAAAACGGATAGCTCGTGGGAAGCTGCTGCATAACACAGGGAGATCAACTCGATGATGGGTGCTGCCTTAGAGGGCCGGGTTGGGGAGGGTGGGGGGGAGTCGCGGGACGGAGTGGATGTGGGGATATGTGTATAAATACAGCTGATTCACTTCATTGTACAGCAAAAACTGGCACAGCAGTGTAAAGCAATTACATTCCAATAAAGAGATAAAAAAAAAATAAAGTGCAATGATATGAAAGTAAAAAACAAAAAAAAGATATTTCATGAGACCACAAACATTCGCAGATCAAGGATTCTCTCCCAAACTCTAAATGGACCATGTAAAAGTTCTGACCTAAAATCAAAGCACTTGTAAGAACATGAAAAATAAGGGATGAAATAAATGTCTCAGTAACCAAGATTTTTATATTTAGTGAATTTCTTAAAATATTTCCAGATTCTTTTTTGTCCCACACAGTAATTATCTGAATGCCTACCATGAATATCCAAGAATATTGTTGGGATTTTTTCCAATGGTTCTTTTTACCATAGAGTAATAATTTTACCGAGTAGCTATGCTTTTGTTTTAATATGTAGCTTATTATGTACAATTTTCTAATCCCACTTATTTGTCTACCAGCATACCAATTCTGGAATTACTTCTATTACCTGTAATCACTGTATAATAGTAACACATTTTAAAATGGCAGATTTATTTGGTTTCTACACTTACGAATGGCCAGAAAATTTAGGATTGGCACATGAGAAAAAGATATTAATAGAGTTAAAAAGCTGGCAATTAAACTCATATGTGATGCTCACATTTCATTGCCTGGGTTCCAGGCACAGAATTCCCCCTTCAAGTGGGGCTTGCTATAATTTGGAAGGAGTTCTAGTGCTCAGTCAGTAGATCTTTGCCGTCTCTGATAGCTTTACCCTCTCAACCCAAAACATGCTGTGAAAAAATCTAACAGTGTAAGTTTTTGGGTGAATAGTTGTGTCCAGTGAAAGTTGAAGATATGAGTCATGGACTTGAAAGATCTTTTCCAAATCTGGAATTTGCAGGATTCCAGCATGAGGGCATTGCTGGGAACTAAAGAGAAGTCTCGATTTGACAGGACACATGACTTAAGCTGAGAAAAATACTGAAGTTAATAAACTGAGATGGCTGGATAACTATGCTATAAATCAATCGAGAAGCCCGGATGACATTATAAACCACAGACGTGATGCTCTCATGGAGGAGTAATGCTCTGGTGGTTTGCAAAAACATTCTGAGCCTCTGAGAGATCTGCAGGACAGAAATCCATCCCCAGTCATCCAGTGCTATTTATAAAAGGGGTAGAGGATTGTTTTTGTTGTCTTTATGGTTAAAATATTCAACATAACACAGCAGTTTAAAAAACCACCTATGGAATTAAAAAAAAAAAAAAAAACTCTTATGAAGAGCTGTGTTGCCCATGTCTAGAGGCTATGGGACTATTACAGCATTGGGCTTACACGTTGTCAGGTTAGTTTTCCTATAATATCATTATTCATCCCCTGTCACAGGAGGAGCATCTGCTCCCTGAAAATGATGCGGAAGCTCACACGGGAGAGCTACACTGAAGTGTGTGTGCTGAGAGCAAAGCAAATCGGGAAGCAAACTGTCTGCTACCACCAGCGACCCGCCTTGTGTTTTTAATACGTATTTCCCGCACCCCGCACACTCTTGGGTCCTAATGCTAATTTTCTGTATTTTTGTTGTCCTAGAATGAGATTATGCCTTAATGTTTGTGTGCAGGTCAATCAGCAAGATAAAGGAGAAATGTGTCCTTACTTGTTTTTACACACCCTACCCTTTTCCAGAAAGCACATCAAGCGATTTCCATGAATTCATAAAATTATACAAGACTGCATGAACCCCACAGGAGGTGAGAAATGTGCCAGGAGGGACAAACGCACGAGGCTAACCATGGGTCCTTCCCGGTTAGGATGGGGTTACAACACTTGGCTTGAAATCCGCCTTCGCTCAACGCGAAGAGAGAAAAGGGATGCACAAATTCTCAGAATTCATAATATTACAAAAAAAACCCACCTATGGCAAATCATCATAATAATAGCAAATGTCTAACGCAGTCCTTTTAAACGCCAGGTGTTCCAAGCGGGATGCACGTATCAGCTCCTTTAATCCTCACCGTGAGCCAGTTAGGTAGGTGTCTACTTACCCCTATTTCACGGAGGAAGACACTGAGGCCCAAGAGATGAAGCAGGTGCCTCGGGCCACGGGGCGGGTGCGTCTTTGCGCGGGGATGTGAGCACACGCGGCCTGGGGTCTCCATCCCGGATGGCCGCTGGCCTGCCGCGCGGCCTGCGGACACACACAGCCGTTCCCGGGAAGGATGCGCGTGCTGCGACACTGTGGTGACGGCTTTGAGAGAAAGCCTCCCAGCAGGGTCCACGATAGCGTGAAAGACGCCTTCCCCAGAGAGATACACCGGTCACACCGAAAAGCCGACCGCAGAAATCACGGCCGCTGAACACCCGTTCTTGTCGGCGCAGGAGAGGGTTCCCTTCAGCCGTGAGGATCACGGAAGGCCACCTGGAGGAGGCGACCTTCACCAGCTCCAGGGGGCCTTCGACTCAAAAGCATAAACAGGTTGCTAGAGGCTGCAAGGACAGGGAAGATGGGAATTATTATTCGGCAGTATTTTTTAAACAGACACGAACACTTGAACGCAACGGAGTGAGAACCGTTAGGCACCTGAGACGGGACGTTACACCGATCATGCTTCAGTTTGCAAACTAGCCACAAATCACATACACACCCTGGCAAAGGTCTGATCGGCAGGATTCCCAGACGTGTCTGCGGCCCTCATAAAAATATAGATTTTCAGGCTCTGCCAAACTTACGGAGTCCAAATTCCTAGGTAAAATCTGTAAGTTCAAAAAAACTCAAATAATATTCCCAAGTCAAGGAACTGGAGTCAGGTGTTTCAAATTGCAATAAAATTCATCAGGTCCATGTCACTTGCCACAAAAACCTTGAGAATCAGTCTATGACTGTTAGGATGTTTTAAAGCAGGGAATTTGATAAAAGAATAATTCTTGCTTGGGTTACCTTCCACATGCTTATTCAGACTGGTGTGGCATTTCTGCCTGACTCTTTCAACGAGGAAGCATTTCATCACTTTTTCAAAGCACTAACTTGGAAAGAATATGTACAATTACGCTAAAATGTGCCTACCTGTGTTCATTCGGATTTGAAAAAGAAAAAATGTATTGATGTGTTGGGTGTTTAAAGAGGCATATTTCACAAGTTAATTAAAGTGAAAGCCTGTCTTCAAATAAATGTAATTGACATATACTTTGTGTTAAATCTCAGATAAAGTAGTCTTATGAGTCTTTCTTTAGACTCATGGAATCATCAAAACTGAGGACAATTTGTTTTATTGCTGGGAACTTGAATAGCTAACGGTCTGTAAAACAGCAAACATAAGTTGGGTTTTATTCCATTTGTCCACCAAATGTGTCTACCTGTTGGGTTTTCTCAAATAAATACTCTTAGCTGATTGCGGGTTAGGTGCAGCAAGACCTTCCCGGACACTTGCCTCCGGAGAACACAACTGCAAAGCCGCTCTCATGTTTTCTTCCTGCCTTGGGCTACCGGGCACGTCTGAAACCGGGCACTGTTTTCCAATTTATGTCTCCCAACGTGCTTCAGAAGAAAAAAAAGAAAAAAAGATGATGAGACACACACACAAAAGTGAGCAAGCTTTTTAACAGAGGAAAGACTTTGTGGGCTCATAAAAGCTGCAGAATAAGATTTTCCTTTGGTTTTTTTGGATATTTTGCCAGCCTCCCTTTGAGGCAGTACTGCCCGCTAGCCAGCTTTCTTAGAATGGAAATCCTAAGCAATAGGTTGGATTCAAAGCTGTTTTCCTCACTCACAGGTTTCAATGAAAAAATTTAATTGTGGATTATATGATACATGGTTCAGAAACTCAGTTTTCACCAGAGAAAACGCTGAATACAGAATAAGTAACCAGATGGATGGATGAATACTGGATGGATAGAGAAAGAGATAGATTGAGATAAGCTCAGAACTAAGTAAGAGTCCCCCTCTGTAATTCTGCATCTAAAACCAAAGAGCAAATACTAATATACATGACTTAAATTTAAATACGTGTACTCAACATTTTTAAGACTTTAAAATGTATTACTCCCTTCCCCCAAACACCTATTCCTGTCTGTCCTGTTCCTTTCTTTTCCTAACTGCTCTGCTCACTAATTACCCCTAAAAGAGTTTGTTAATCTACAGGGAAACTCAGGACCAAGTGATCTTGATTTATTTCAGCGATATTTCTCCCCAGGTTTACATTTATTACTTCCTTTAAAGATGAAACACAGCGAGCTAATATGTTGTGTCCGTCTTTCTTAACCCTTGGAAAGTAAGCAGCACGCTGCCAGGCATGCAGTCAATGTTTAAAATAAACTTGCTCAATTAAACTAACGATTGCCCACAGCACACGTGAACTGCAGCCGTGAGAGGAACAATGTGTGAAAGCGCACTTTGCAATGACCCCGCCCAGCTGGACAGATGAAAGTCTGGGGCTCAGCCTCTCACGGGCGCGATCCATCTGCCACCAGTCACTCGTGGGAAGAGGCTTCTGTTTCTTGTCAGCCAGCAGTGGCCAGCCCAGCAGGATTCAGGAGATGCCGAGGTACCAGAGGAAAGGGCGCAGCACACGCCATTCGTGTCGAGTCAGGGATGGAACCCCAGCTGCCTTATCCTCCCCCTCTGGCGAGTAAACACTCTCCATGCTGTTTTGCCTCAGATAATACTTCGTGTACTAAATCGGGAAACATACACTATTAGGAAGGAGCATAATAATCCCATTTATAAGAATAAAAATATTTATGATTTATATTGTAACTCTTAGAGGCTATCTAAACACTGAAACAAATCAATCATATGGCTTGCTCAAATTTTTCTTTAGCCACCTCTGATAGTCAGACAAAGTGGGTTTTTTAAGTCATATTATTAAGACACAATTTCAGTTTTCAACGTCACATCCTTTACATAGACGTAGCCAAAGTGCAAGATAAAAGGCAGTCCCCTCAGTTAAACTACAGATGATTTTTCTTTCTTTCTTCCTTCCTTTCTTTCTTTCTTTTTCTTTCTTTTCTTTCTTTCTTTCTTTCTTTCTTTTCTTTCTTTGTTTCTTTCTCCTTCCTTCCTTCCTTTCTTTCTTTCTTTCTTTCTTTCTTTCTTTCTTTCTTTCCTTCCTTCCTTCCTTCCTTCCTTCCTTCCTTCCTTCTTTCTTTCTTTCTTTCTTTCTTTCTTTCTTTCTTTCTTTCTTTCTTTCTTTCTTTCTTTCCCTTTCTTCCTTTCTTCCTTTCCTCTTTCTTTCTTTCTTTCTTTCTTTCTTTCTTTCTTTCTTTCTTTCTTTCCTTCCTTCCTTCCTTCCTTCCTTCCTTCCTTCTTTCTTTCTTTCTTTCTTTCTTTCTTTCTTTCTTTCTTTCTTTCTTTCTTTCTCCTTCCTTTCCTTTCTTTCTTTCTTTCTTTCTTCCTTCCTTCCTTTCCTCTTTCTTTCTTTCTTTCTTTCTTTCTTTCTTTCTTTCTTTCTTTCTTTCTTTCCTTCCTTCCTTCCTTCTTTCTTTCTTTCTTTCTTCCTTTCCTCTTTCTTTCTTTCTTTCTTTCTTTCTTTCTTTCTTTCTTTCTTTCTTTCTTTCTTTCTTTCTTTCTTTCTTTCCTTCCTTCCTTCCTTCCTTCCTTCCTTCTTCCTTTCTTTCTTTCTTTCTTTCTTTCTTTCTTTCTTTCTTTCTTTCTTTCTCAAAAAGAAGGTGGCATACTCGGGATTTGCCATTGGATTCAGCACTAGGGGCCTGCCAAAGCGGGAAGTATTTGTATCTAGTCAATGGCCACCTAATTGGGAGAAATGAGGCCATAGTAACAATCTTTCTTTTTAAAAAATCTTCAGAGGAGCAGCTTTGTTCAATATGTCACAAACTCTTTTCTGATTTAAAGGGGAAAGAGAGAAACATAATTTGACGTGCAAATACTGCATACTAATCTAAAACTATGCATACTAATATGAAACTTTTTTTAAAAAAACCGGTAATGTTCTAATAAATAGAATTCTGGCAGTAATATTTCATTAGTGAACAAAGCCAGTAGCCACATTAGGTGGGGAGGAGGGCTCACCCCTCTGTCAGTGCATCTGGAGGGAGGAGAGAGCTACTACTTAATGACTTCGGTGTGTACCAGAGACCTTCCAGAAGACAGTAGTTTGATTTTCTTCCATGCCCCAGTTTTTTTTTTTAACATAGTAAAGCACATTTAATTCAATTAAGGTGTAACAGAACAAAATTTAAGTACTATAAATTTTATTAAGGTATAATATAGTAAAGTACGTCGCGTATACCAATCGTAGCATACAGCTTAATAATTTTAACATAGGTAATCGCGTATCTAACTACCACCCACGTGGAGTTATAGGATATCCCCGAATTCCAGAAGTGTTCCTTACACCCCTTCCCAATCTGTACTCCCAGCCCCAAGACAACCGGTAGCGTGACTTCCATTTACAGATGGTATGAAATATTTAGACTTGGATATATTTTTCTCCAGAAAGTCTCTTGTTTTCTGCAGTTGTCTTGTTTTATAGCTAAAATCACACCTTGTGGGTTTTACGCATGCTCCAGGTTTTGAATATCAAGACCTTTCTTTTGAGGAACCAAGCAAGAGAAACAGGGAAATAGATACAAAAGTATTTTATTAGTCTTTGTTCATTTGGGGGTGTTCTGCTTATTACATTCATTTGTAAACTCTGGAACTGATTTTTGTTATTAGTCAGTGGAGTGAGGCACTAAAAAGTTCCCTTTATGTGGGGTGATACAGGCTGTTAGTTTTGTGAGACACTTGCTAACAAAAAGACAATGTGTTTTTAAGAATAAAGAGAAAAGAAGGTATGATAGTGCTACCATAATCAGGCAACTTTTGGTCACCTAGCAACAGTGGACCTGATTATTTTCTCTTTCTATACTTCTACATGTTCACACGTGCCGTGGAGCAACTAAGCCTGTGAGCCACAACTACTGAGCCCATGTGCCACAACTACTGAAGCCCACGTGCCTAGAGCCTGTGCTCCACAACAAGAGAAGCCACTGCAATGAGAAGCCCCTGCACCACAATAAAGAGTAGCCCCCACTTGCCACAACTAGAGAAAGCCCGTGTGCAGCAGTGAAGACCGAATGCAGACAAATTTAAAAAAAAAAATCTTCTGATAAAGAGGAAGAAACCACTTACAAAGGCAGGATTCTTGCTGAGCAGGTTTCTAAAGGCCCTTAAATCTCAATTAGAAGAAATCTTATACAGTCATTATGAAAAACAGTATGGCAGTTCCTCAAGAAATTAAAAATATGATCCAGCAATCTCACTTCTGGGTATATATCCAAAGGAAACTAAATAATTATCCCCCAAAGATATCTGTATTCCCATGTTTATTGCAACATTATTCATAATAGCCAAGGTATGGAAACAGCCTAAGTGTCCATCAACAAAAGAATGGATATAGAAAATATGATAAACATATATACATATACACACAGAGTAGAATATTATCTGGCTGTAAAAAAAAGGAAATCACAGCATTTGCAACAACACACATGAAACTGGAGGGCATTATGCTAGTGAAAAAAGCCAGAAAGAGAAAGATAAATACTGCATGGTATCACTTATATGTGGAATCTAAAAAAAAAGAAAAGTCAAACTCATAGAAACACAGAGTAGAATGGTGGTTGCCAGGAGCTGGAGGGGAGGAGAGGATGAGAAGAGGTTGGTAAAAGGGTACAAACTTTCAGTTTTAAGATGAATAAGGGGGACTTCCCTGGTGGCACAGTGGTTAAGAATCCACCTGACAATGCAGGGGACATGGGTTCAAACCCTGGTCCGGGAAGATGCCACATGCCGCGGAGCAACTAAGCCCGTGCGCCACAATCCTACACTCTAGAGCCCACGAGCCACAACTATTGAGCCCACGTGCCACAACTACTGAAACGCTTGCACCTAGAGCCTGTGCTCCGCAACAAGAGAGGCCACAGCACTGAGAAGCCCCCACACCACAACAAAGTGTAGCCTCTACTCTCCGCAACTAGAGAAACCCCGAGCACAGCAACGAAGACCCAAAGCAGCCAATAAATAAATAAGAAAAAAAAAAAAAAAAAACAGAACCCCAAAACTCTAAGGCAAAACTTTATAAAAAAATATGAAAATAAATAAGGTGAATAAGGTCTGAGGATCTCATGTATGACATGATGACTGTAGTTGATACTGTATTGTACTGAGTACAGTCATTGAAATTTGCTAAGAAAGTAGAATTTAAGTGCTCCACCCCCCAGAAGTAAATATGTAAGGTGATGAATGTGTGAATTAACTTGATTGTAGGAATCCTTTCACAAATGTACATCTATATCATATCATCATGTTGAACACTTTAAAATTTTTATTTGTCAAATACACCTGTAATTATTAGCTGGAAAACCAACAACCACACGAAAGGAATCTTAAAAAAAAAATCTGCATGGTCAAACGGTCATCGAGCCTAGGAGAAAGGATTTTTATGTGTTGTATACAGTATTGGGTCTTAGGATGGAAGTGGTGACTCTTGAGGGGTGGCCCAGGTTTCTCCGGGTAAATCACGGAAGAGAGTCACGTGGGGCACGCTTCCGAGACACAGAGAATTTGGGCGGGTGCTCATTAGGCTTCCCTGCTGCAGCTGTCCTTCCCACCCACCCCGCGGCTCTGCTCCTGGCCCTCAGCCGCTCTCGCCTAAACTGCCTACCCTCCGCCTGATGTTTATTTTTTCATCCAGTATTTGAACAGTAGAGCCATATTTTGAATGACATCCAATGAGGGCCCATACAGTGATAGTTTATGAAATATAATGTTACAGAAGGCTCACATTTATAATTTACACATCATATCTATCAATGACAACAGCTGTTGGTGGCAGTTACAGCCTCAACGTCTAATATATTTCTGGGTTTTACCTTGGTTACACAGTATCAAGAAAATTCTGAATCACACAGACGTGCTGTTCAATGAAATGGACTCAAAGCTAAAAGAACACCTGAAAGTAAAGTTTGTTTCTAAGTCTGTGTTACACGTTTATAAATTTACATATCTGTAGTAAGTGTCCAATGTGGAGAGAGTGCATGAACAGATTCTTTGGTTAGGCAAATATTCGCTATTAGGCATGAAATAAATTTTAAATATAGTTGTAATACCATGAAATAGTCAATATATTTTTAAAATTTCAGATACTTTAGCATTTATCTGTCAAGTATCCACTCAATGTCTTGAAATATTTATTTTTATCTTCTTCTAATGTTAAGTTCAGATGTTTCAATTTCATTTCTTTTTTTTAAAATAAATTTATTTATTTATTTATTTATTTATTGGCCATGTTGGGTTTTTGCTGCTGCACACGGGCTTTCTCTAGTTGTGACGAGCAGGGGCTACTCTTCGTTGCGGTGCGCGGGCTCCTCATTGCCATGGCCTCTCTTGTTGCGGAGCACGGGCTCTAGGTGCGTGGGCTTCAGTAGTTGCAGCACATGGGCTCAATAGTTGTGGCCTGTGGGCTCTAGAGCGCAGGCTCAATAGTTGTGGCGCAGGGGCTTCGTTGCTCCAGGGCACGTGGGGTCTTCCTGGGGCAGGGCTCGAACCCGTGTCCCCTGCACTGGCAGGCGGATTCTTACCCACTGCACCACCTAGGAAGCACCTCAGTTTCATTTCTGACACTATCTGCAGCTGTAAGCAAAGTTTTGTCAAATTAAATCAGTTCAGCTCTTTAAAGGTGCTGGTAAGATACGCAAGACGATGCAGCCTTGTTTATGCAGTAATTACCCAAAAGATTTACTTTATCAGAAAATAAACAAAAAAGGTACTAGTCTCCTGTCTCACTTGAAATACTTGATTTAGTACCTTGCCCAAAAGCATTTATCAAATTAGTATGGAAATGGAAATTTCTGAAATTTACTGATAATATACTTACAGGAAACTGAAAAATCTACAATTTAAGATTGTGTCTAATAAATCAAGAATTTATATGAAATTATCCAATACTGTTTTAAAAGACACAAGCATTTTATATATATGTGTGTGTGTGTGTGTATATACATATGGCATTGAACTGTTCAGTAAATAATGAAAAGTAGGTAAGAGCCCTAATTTTATGTTCTGAATGTTTTATTTCAAAATGACATTGTAACTGCAAGGGCTGTAATAATATTTACCAATTTCACAACATAAAATACATCATGGATTTAGGCAATTATTATTACATAGAAGGTGAATCCCAAAGAATTACTAGCATTTACTTTCTTGTCATCCAGGAATTTTCTGTGAGAACTGTTGGCACGTTTTTTGAGGAAACAGAATAATATCAGAGTGAAGAGAAGATACTTTAGGACGTCAAAGCCAGACGTCTCATTCCAAGCCTGGCTCACTAGCTGTGTGGCTTTAAGTGGTTGTTTAACCTTTTTGTGCCTCAGTTTCCTCTTCTATAAAGTAGAGAAAATATTAGTACCCACCAATAGGATTATTATAAGAAGTATTTGAATTTAACCACACACAGGAACACCCTTCACATTTATAGGACCTGAAACAAGGATACGCTTGTTTAAAGGCTCAAATACCATTTTCTAAATATTTGAAAGTTATTGAAAATGATAATAAACTATTAAATAAAATATGTTCTGTCTCATCTTGCAAATATACCTTCGTCAGGATGTGGACGGCCTGTCTGAGCTCAGCATTCTGGCCCCTCAGGGTCCTGCTGTGGCACAGGGTGGCATGAGAACGACTGGTCCCCAGTCTGCAGACCGACCTCCTCCTCCCATCGCGGGCTCATTCCACACCCTGGGGGGCTTTTCACGCGTGTGTGTGTGTGTGTGTGTGTGTGTGTGTCACTATGGCTGCATGCAAAGCTCCACAGACACCCAGTCGTCACCTCCGGGCCCCCTCAGTCCTGCAGTGTACACACCAGCAGGCAGAAGTACCTCAGGGGATGGGTCCAGGTAGGAGCCTCCTGCGGGTCTTGGGACCGCACTTGAGGGCAGACAGTTCTGGGAAGCAGGACACCTGAAGCACAGTCTGCAAGGGAGCTGTGGGCTTCAGCTGGGCTTATCCCTTTCATCCCAAGCACTCATTTGCTCCGTGGAGGGGATGCAGCCGCAGGAGGAAAAACTCAGACCCTCTAGCACACGGGGCCCACAGCAGAGGCCCCTCTTGCCCAGGTCTAAAGCTAGCGTGAGGTGGGGGTCACATCACCACCCAGGGCATAAAAAAAAAAAAAGAGGCGCTCTCACCACTGTGTTCTACCCTGTGTTCAAGGTATTTACCTGTAGCTGAGAAATGAGTCTGTGTGCACTGTCATATTTCACTCAGCCAATCGCTCTCCTCACAGCTATCGTCAAAGGTGATTTTAAGTTTTCTATTTATAAGCAAAAGTCTACTTCTGGTTTCGAAGGTAATTATTTTACCTCTCCTATAAAAGAATTGTTGATATATTTAGACCAAAAAAAAAAAAAAAGAAAGAAACCACTGAAAATGTCCAGTGACATTCTCAAATATAAATCAGTTACATATAAAATAGTCAAATGTAAAAGAGCGTCTAACCCTAACCTAAATGCAAAAGGAACTGCAGTATCATATCATCTCCACTTTAGGTGCCACGTATTCACTTGCTCAGTGCGGCTGTGACTAAAGATGCGGACGGCCTGCACCCAGTCAGGCGTGTGACTGCAACGCTGGGTCTCGAAAAATAGTGTGACTCGACTGTTCTCACTGGGCTGTATGCGTCAAACACAGCAACAGACATCCACAACCAAAGCAATGACTGAGTGCAAAGTCAAAGTCAGTACAGAGCAAGAAACCCCTCACCAAATGTGCTGTTATAAGTACTTTAAATAAATGCTCAAAAGCAGTCAGAGGAGCTCCGTTCTCAGCCCAACACACAACAAATGCGTTAACCCCGAAAGCACCTCTTAATACCACAAAGTCTCCAATATTCAAAATTTCTTACTGTACTCACTTTCGGGTAGGAAAAACATTTCCTGTTCTGCTATCAGAGTGGTAGCAGACAGGCCCAGGGGCACTGGGTGCACCCCGTAGAGCATACACAGGCCAGGGTCTTTCCCTGGGACCTAGAAGGATGCTTAGTGACTGTCACAGGAAGGCAGTGGCTCCCCAGAAGCCAGACAAGCCTCTAACGGGCCCAGCAGTCTTCGCCATGAGACAGCTCAGTGCTTCCCCTCTCAGCCAGGGCTCGTTTCAGGGCAACTGCAGTCGACCCCACGTGCTGAAAACGCACGACAGAGGTGTGAATAAAACCAACCTGATTTTATCACTGCAAGATGCTTTTAACCTCTCTGCTCTTAACCTTGTTTCTAGCTTGGAATGGTGAAAGTAACTATTCATTCCACTGATAGGCACATTAATTACAGTTTTTAAATGTTCTATTATTTTTTAAAAATCGCCTTTGGATTAAATGCTTGAAGACTGTGCTTAGCGCCTCCAATGAACTCTTGGATTCCACTGAACCTAGGCTCTCGCCCATCCTCTGCACTGTTACCAGGATGACCATAAATCAGACACTCCTGCTTAAAAATTTAGCGTGAAAACACCGTCCAAACTACTTAAAGGAAACTGGTTTTTAATATAGGCCCGTGTATCTAATTCTCTCTCTCTGCTATTCTCATAATAAACTCTCTTCTCCCCTTTTCCCCATTCTCTATCTAGATTATTCTCAGCAACGATAGGATGAGAATAGGGTGGA
Organism: Hippopotamus amphibius kiboko; assembly: GCF_030028045.1. NCBI lineage: Eukaryota > Metazoa > Chordata > Mammalia > Artiodactyla > Hippopotamidae > Hippopotamus > Hippopotamus amphibius. Next base: position 238,883,298 of record NC_080186.1, read on the forward strand.
ACGCACGTGGAAGAGAACAGCAAAGACATTCATGCTCTAAGAAGGGAGATCCAGGTCAGTCCAAATGGAGACACCCCTCCCTGGGATGATCTGATCTGGTCAGATTAGAGAACACAGAAAGCTTAGACTCTCCATGATGGTGGGAGGCCTCGGAGGCTTGTATTTCTGGTGGTGACTGAGGGAGAAGAGGGATGAAAGACATGATGGAATTTATTCCGAGGGCAAGGTGACTCTTTGATTCTACTTATGCATTACTTACTAAATCTTGTTCCTGACGGCAGTGAAAGTGGTGAGACTGGCAGCGTCTCTGGCTGGGGAAAGACGGAGAGGCTGGTATTCTTACCCGGAGCCCTCAGCTCCATCAGTGCGCCTTAAAAATGCCTTTTTCATGGCTGTTCCGTGGCTATAAAATATTCCCAGACACTGGCAATGCCCATCAACAGACCATTAAAATCGGCTTATTTTGATAATTCTATGAAATGAATGTAGATGTGTTGAGAAAAACAGAACCATTACCCCTGAGTATGCATCTATAATTCAGCTGACCACCTCTTACTATTTCGGCTCAAAAACTTTGTAGATCTTGTCATTTTTTTTCCTGCCATGGGAAAAATTCATAACACAGGCCCTTTTCAGTCAAGAAAATCTGTAGTGATTCATGAGAATGCGAGTCCTCTGAGACTCTGAAGTCAGCTATCCCACGATAAATACCGTACTTGGGGCCATCTCATGTGATTGTTGGGAGGGTTACCTACAGCAGTGCGCACATAGAGCGCCCAGTGACGGCTCAGGTTTTCAGAACTGTGCTTATTTTTATTCTAGCAAGTTTATCAAAACTTGCTCCAGTTACTGAATCCTGTTTAAACTACATGGTATAAATTAATAAATACTCAAAACAGAGTAAGTGTAATATTTAAGAGTTGACACATGAATTCCTCTTAGGAAAGAAACTATTCTTGATAAACTCCTGGATTAGAGAAGATAAGACCCAGGGGGCACGTGTGGCCCTAATTCATTCCTTCCTTCCTGCACTCATGCATCATTGAGTGCTTACTATTAGGCTCTGACGTTACAGCAAAAAACAAAACAGATAAAGCCATTGCTTTCATAAAGTTACTGTTCTAGTGGGGGAGATGCACACACACACACACAGACACACAATATGTTTAATTTCTAGGAGTGGTAAGTACTATGAAGCAAACAGGACGACAAGACAGAGAATAACTAGGTAGGTTAAGGGACTTAGAATGGATAGGATGGTCACAGAAGGCGTCTTTGAAGAGGTCACATCGGAATCAAGACCCAAGTGAGGTGATGTAGCAGGTTAAGCGAAGCAGAGGGAAGAAGCAGAAGGAAGAACAAGGGCAAAGGATCTGGTTTGGGGACAGATGCGGCAAGTTGGAGAGGCACCAGGAAAGCCAGAGTGACCAGAGCTTAGGGGGTAAAGAACTTTGGATTTTATTCTAGTAGCAGCTCTTTTTTTTTTTTTTTTTTCCATCTGTACGGGAGTGTAATAGGTTTACAATGTTGTGCCAGTTTCCGCTGTACAACAAAGCGAATCAGCTGTGTTTATACATATATCCCCACAGCCCCTCCCTTGTGAGCCTCCCTCCCACGCATCCCTCCCTCCCTCCCTATCCCAGCCCCTAGGTCATTTTCTCATAACCATGGAGGAGTGACTGAGCTCTTCTGAATGAGATAATAAAAGGATTTATTTAAATTAATCCATGTACTATTAATTTAACATACCTTCTTTAAGTTGAATTTAATTAAGCAGTACTGAAGAATAAAAGTGAAAGGAATAGTCACTCCCACTGACCCAGTACCTCTACCTAAAAGGAACTGCTATTATAATTTGGGGTTATTCTTCCAGTTCAAAATATGTTTATTTGCTGCCCAAAGTAGAAACATACCACAGACGTCATTTTGCACTCTGCACTCTGATTTTTTACTTTGTAATACCTCTTGGAGATGCTTCCATTCAAGGATGTACATATTTTCATTATTTTTAAATGAAGGCTCAGTGTCACACTGTACGGATTATCCTAACTGATTTAGTTAGGCTCTTATACAAGAAACTTTGTTTTGAAATTTTGACATTATAAACAATACTACTACTTAAATCTTGGAATGTATAAATACATTCATGAATTTATTCCAAAGTGCACTTCCAGAGGAGCTGAAGGACTGATGGAAATTTCCATCAAGAAAGACGGCTGACAGAAAGAGAAAAACAAATATAGTATGCTAACTCATATATATGGAATCTAAAAAAATGGTACTGATGAATCCAGTGACAGGGCAGGAATGAAGATGCAGATGTAGAGAACAGACTTGAGGACATGGGGTAGGGGGCAAAGGGGAAGCTGCGATGAAGTGAGAGAGTAGCATTGACATATATACGCTTCCAACTGTAAAATAGGTAGCTAGTGGGAAGCTGCTGCATAACACAGGGAGATCAACTCGATGATGGGTAATGACTTAGAGGGCTGGGATAGGGAGGGTGGGAAGGAGTCCCGGGAGGGAGGGGATATGGGGATATATGTATAAATACAGCTGATTCACTTTGTTGTACAGCAGAAACTGGCACAACACTGTAAAGCAAGTATACTCCAATAAAGAGTTTAAAAAAAAAAGATGGCTGAAGAGATCAGGGTAGCCTTATACTAAATGTAGAGACATTCCTCTTGCAGCAGTGTAAATGCTTTGCCCTCTTCATCCCCTCTTGTCCCAATCTTCCAAAAAGTTCTCTACACTCATGAACGTTTCATTTGCCTGGGCTACATTTTTTGTTTCGTGGAAACAAAATAGTTCAGAGTGTAAATCTGGAATGATATGGTGAATAAAAGAGATAGGAAACATAGAAACCCAGACACAGGCTGCAGGAAAAGTAACCATTAAGAACTCAAACTACCTGGATTTCACTGACATTTGATAAGCGTTTCTTCCTTCCACAAGGTGGGTATCAAGATTCAAGGCAATCTTATCCAGATCTCAAGGAGGACGAGGTGGCCCCCGCTGACATCTGGGCTACATATTTAATGCCCAAACATCCAAAGAGGGGGGAATCAGTCAAGTTAACGCGTTTGATTTCATGTAAACAAAATAACCAATTGATGGACTGATCGCTTCACTTGTTTTGGATTTCTATATACACAACCACTTGCCAGTGATCGAAAATGAATCATCATCTTCAAATTCAGAACAACACACAGGACTGTGTTATATTGTTCACAGCAATCTATGTTATAAAGAACAATGTATCTACTAGAGTCATTCTTACTTCACATTTTTGCAAGGTACCGAAAAGAATATTAATTATGGACAAGTAATTATCACTTACCCAGAATACAAACAGCCTCCTTCCTAATTGTGGCTTCTTTGCCTTTTTTTCCTTCTCCCAGTAGTATGGTACTTTATTAATCATTCTTTTCTCCACATTAGGGTAAGCTGATGAAGAAGAAGAGAAACCCATGGCAATATTTTCAGCTGCCCAACTAAATGTTTAAGGGTAGTACCAGTATTTTTATTAAATAAATTAAGGATTTCCATGTTTTTTACTCATGTTTTCATTTAATTTCTTAAAAACAAACTGTGTTTCAGCTATCAAAAATGAGCCAGTTACTATCTATCCCACTAAATAATTTAGAAAGACATCCAATAGGATCTACTTGTCTCTGCTAACAAAAATCATTACACATCCATTGCAGAAAATATAAATATATACAACAAAAACTGGCTGGTTTCCCCTGCATATTTGTAGTGTCTGTATTTCTATACTATTTTGGAAAACTGAGTCTTAATAAAGCACATGGATGTTGCTCTAAAATGTGGATTATCAAAGTAAATTATGAAATCTACTCCTGTGAATATCACTTAATAATTATTCTAAATCTAGAATTATATAGCTATAATTCTATCCAAAATCAGAAAAAGTAAGACTACTCTTCCTTTCAATTTTTTCTAATTCCCATGGCTTTGATTATCATCTATCCAAAACATATAAATCTAGATTCCTCTTCTGAATCCCAAATCTGCAAATCCAGCTGCCTGCTAGAAATACCCATTTAGAGTTCCCAGGCATATCTCAAAGTCAACAGGTTCAAACCGCCTTAAGAAAGCTTTTTCACCTGAAATTGATTTTTCCTTCAACGTTTCTCATCTTAGTTAAGGACAGTACCGTCTACACATCCAACTGATAAAGCAAAATATCTCTTGTCCTTTCCCTCCGCTCTCCGTGTGCCATCACCGTCTTGGTTAATTTGCCTCCTAAATGTTTCTCGGCTCATTTTCCTTCTTCCCATCCTGACTTGTTCTAGCGTACCTGAGATCACTACTGCTTCCACCAGGGTGACACAGTCCACGTGCATGGGGCCCCTGGGGTGGTAGAGGAGGCAGCTCGTGGACCCCTTCTAAGCTCATCTTTTATCATCTTCCTCTCCAGCTCTACTCGGTAGCATACAAACAGCTTTGATCTCCTTAAACATTTCATGCTCTCTTACCTTGGAGCCTCCAGACGAGCTGCACCCTTTGCCTAGTGTATATAGCATAGCTATGTAATACATGCAGCTTATATGTTTATTATGTATACGTTTATATTTGAGAGAGATTGTGTGTATACACACACACACATTCTTGCTCTGAGATGCTCTTTGTTCTCACACCTACGACCACCATCACGGCTGAGTTGGGTGTCAAACCAATATAATCCCAAAGCACCTGTGACTCTCTCAGCAGAGCACTTGCTACTTTTACTGCAATCACTCACTTGCCTGACCACGCCCTCTGGCGGCATCAAGGATGTGCATCTTTTTGTTGCTGTGTTTCCAATATCTAGCATGACCATAGAGTAGACCCTGGAGACATCCCCTAAATGGAAGAATAATGCATCAATAAATATATGCTAATATTTTAAGCAAAAATATGATAACAAGAGGGTCATGACCTCATTCAAAACAAGAATTATGGTGAAGGAGGAGATATTTGTAGACAGAGTTCATGTCCTTATTATCATTCCATCTGTGAGGTAAAATGTGGTGCTTATTCTTCATTTCCAAAAGCTGAGAATTGTTAACAGTGCCTCTGTAAGTAGAAATGCTCAAGGGGAGCCTGGGACTCATGGTGTGCCCTTGCCTGACTTCGCCATTAGACACTACAGCTCCACTCTAGATGAACACAGCCAGACTACTCCCAAGGACATAACTAAAATTTTAAGTTGCCAGCAAATTGTTTTCCAAAAGAATAATTATGAGGACAACAAAATCACGTAAATAAGAAATGGAAAGCCATGACAGGTCATCTAATCTCTCCTGTGAGAATACTCTTAAATGTTGGCCTCAGTGCTCTGCAGGGTGAATTTTAATTACAACCAGTGATGGAAATCCCAACTTTACCGTCAAGAGGCTGTTGCGCAAACCAAAAGTTTTCATTGCTTCTACTTGGATAAAATTTTTTAAAATTTGCCTTTTCCTCAATGTGTGCATTTTACTCTAGCTCTCTTGTGCCTCTATCTTCTGAGGTTTTATAAATAAAAATAAGTGGTGATATAATCTTAGAGCAGTAGTTTTCATTCAACTAAGAGTTCAGTTACAACCAGCTGGGGGATTGCTGGGTCATATGGTAGTTCTATTTTTAGTTTTGCAAGGAACCGCCATACTGTTCGGAGATTAATCCTTTGTCTGTTGATTCGTTTGCAAATATTTTCTCCCATTCTGAGGGTTGTCTTTTCATCTTGCTTATAGTTTCCTTTGCTGTGCAGAAGCTTTGAAGTTTCATTAGGTCCCACTTATTTATTTTTGTTTTTATTCCCATTATTCTAGGGGATGGATCAAAAAAGATCTTGCTGTTATTTACATTGAAGAGTGCTCTTCCTATGTTTTCCTCTAGGAGTTTTATAGTGTCTGGCCTTACATGTAGGTCTTTAATCCATTTGGAGTTTAGTTTTGTGTATGGTGTTAGGAAGTGTTCTAATTTCATTCTTTTCCATGTAGCGGTCCAGTTTTCCCAGTACCACTTATTGAAGAGGCTGCCTTTTCTCCATTCTGTATCCTTGCCTCCTTTATCATAGATTAGTTGACTGTAGTTTATCTCTGGGCTTTCTATCCTGTTCCGTTGATCTCTATTTCTGTTTTTGTGCCAGTACCATACTGTCTTGATCACTGTAGCCTTGTAGTATAGCCTGAAGTCGGGACGCCTGATTCCACCAGCTCCGTCTTTCCTTCTCAAGATTGCTTTGGCTATTCGGGGTCTTTTGCGTTTCCATACAAATCATAAAATTTCTTGTTCTAGTTCTGTGAAAAATGCCATTGGTAATTTGATAGGGATTGTATTGAATTTGTAAATGTAAACGTATAAAACTTAAAACATTATTGCATAAAGTCATGCTGCGGCCTACAATTGGGAAAAGCCGTTCCACCACGTTTCATCACACACCTTGGGATGCGCTTGTGCCCCTGAGCCGCCGCCACGCCACCACCGCCATCCTGGATGTGTGTGTTGGGGGGGTGGGGCTCGGGTCTGAGCTCCAGCAGCACTGGGAGGACAGCCGCTACGCAATGATGACCAGCTTCTAGATGGTGGCAAGACCCGGGGCGAAAGTGGCCCCACTGGCCGGGCAGCGCTGCCTTGCGCCGCGGCCACCGCGGGGCCGGCCGTCCTGGCAGGTGAGGCACCTGAGGCCCTGCTTACCTGAGCATCCCTGCGTGATGCAGCTGCGGGACCCCGGGAGCAGAGCCGAGAACAAGCCAGGCAGCGAGAGAGCCTCCCCTCCCCACCCCTGCAATAAAAGAGATTTGTGTGTAAAAAAAATCTGTAGATAATTTCCTTCTTCTTTCATAAAAGACTCAACTTTCAGTGTTATTTTCTGATAGCCTCCTCGCAGTTTTAAATTCTGTACTGTGAATTTTAAAAACCCTACACAAAAAAATCTGTATTGTGTATATTACATTTAAAATTTTTATGCTGTTCTCCTGTTCCTATAAAAATCCATTTAATTTAAAGAAGTATAGAGAAATCACAGGCATTATTTATAAAAATTAAAAGATTAGTGTTATTTCTTTGATGCATTTCTAATAGCGGTACTACTGAACTTACTTTAATAAGAGGGTAAGACATATACTTAATAATACCTGGAATATTTGAAATAGTCTGTCTTATTGACACTAGCTATTGCCTGAATATTATGCACTCCCATTTTTTTACATACATTTTCAAAAGCCAAGCTAAGTCAAACATAAATTCTAAATTAGATATTGATTCATATGAACTCATAATTTGATCTGATCGTTTTCTTTGAGTACTATATCAGGTACCTCTGAAAACATGTCTACTTCAAGATTATTGAGGAAAAATAGTCTTTAGCAACCAATAAACAGATTTACAAAACCTCACCATTATGAAAATCTGCTGCAGTTATCCTCCAACTGGATTCATTGCCATCTACTATTTTTGTTTATGATCTCTTAGCCAATTCCCAATCCATGTGACTCTGTTCTCATGCAAAACAATTATGATTAATTTGCAACTAAAAGTTCATGATCCACCATTTCAAATGCTTCACTGAAGCCCAAATACATGACGTCGATTGCATCCTCTTCATCCAATTAGCTTTGTAACTCTATCACACAGGTCTATCATCATGGTCTGGCATGATTTGCTTACAGATTATCCTTCAATATTTTCTTCCTTACTTCGCTCCACATTGACCTATTGCTTGGTTTTGTGTAAACATTTGTTTTATTTGAGCATGTTTACAAAGAAGAAAAACTGAAGGAAAGTAACTTGTAGAATCACTTTAATCGCTTTTTGCAAATTACACAGCCTTTAAATGAGATGCTTTGGGATCTTGGTCTTCTTTACATTTCCTTAATTTTACACAAAATCCTTTTCATGAGAATTACTAAGGAGTTATACATTATTAATTTGTGGGTACTTGCATTTTCAAAAGACTATGAAACGAGGCTAATTAGAGGAGAGGGTTTTGGCTCAGAAGGTTCATACGATAAAGCAATAGGTTCCATCACAACTCAAATAGAAAGTGAGCTAATGGTAGGGCAGAGTGGAGTAAATTAAAGAGGATCTCAGAATGTCTAGATGAGGGATACAATTAATTCATAACACATTTATGATATACAATTGCAAATATTTGAATTTTTATAAATATTTGAATGGCTGTAATATATAACGAGTTGTAAAAGTAAAAACAACCTTTAAGATTTCTTGGTACACCAACAGTCCATTCATGACAATTACTGGTAAAACCTGCAATAAGCAATAGTTTTAATGATATCAATTACCAATTGTACTGGCTCCAATTTCTTTGATAGTTAAATTGTTTCATTATATGTGAATAATCCCAAAGTACAGAAAAGTTTGTTCTTTTAATGTTCTCCTATTGACATTTGCTGATTGTATAGCAAACGTCTTTTTCTTAACAAGAACAAAGAAAGAACAAAAAAACCCTCACAATATAGCAACTGTTTTAACCTTCAAAATTATTAAAGTCTGAGAAATTGGGGATTTCCATATTACATTTCCTTTCTGTTCAGGGTAATTAAAAAACAGGTTTGCAAAAGGTAATAATTTTTTATTTTTTATCTACTTATTTTTGTTTGTTTTTTTAAGCTCTTTATTGGAATATATTTGCTTTACACTCTTGTACCAGTTTTTGAGGTACGCCAAAGTGAATCAGCTGTATTTATACATATATCCCCATATCCCCTCTCTCCCACGACTCCCTCCCCCCCTCGTCCTGACCCTCTAAGGCATCTCCCCCAAAAAGCACTTGCAAATTGAATGTCCATGTTTAAAATGATTTTGCAAACATCTTGCTTTCCCAGTTACCAAAACTATTATTTTTAAAATGAAAACATGTATATGTTTTATCTTATCCTGATCCAATTCAGTAAGAAAGTATGTACAGTTATAATTGAAGAAAGCTCTTATTTTTTAAGTCTGATTAATATCTGGTCAAGTTCTAGGCTAGGGTTTGCCCGCTAAAGGGCTTGGCAATTTGGCAGGCACGTAAGATGGTCCTATCGATGCTCACAGGGGCAGGAGGTGTTTTCACGGACAAAGAAAAGGGAAAAAACATTTCATTTTTTCCAATCAAATCACCAATTTCTGGAAAATTTTGTGAAATTATAAATGAGAAACAGTAATAAACTTTTGTGAGTTTAAGTACACATGATTTAAAGGCTACCTTGCCTGTGAGATTGGAATAGTGTAAAAGAAATTGGAAACAATGTTTTTAATAGAAACGTTATTTGTGACGCTTTCTGTCTGAAGCGTTGGATGCGCTTCACATTCGCCTGCTGCTGATGCGCTCTGTGTATTCCTTCAAGATTTAAACCAGAAACACACACCAAATCGCAAACTTCTAATCGTTATTTTCAACATTTAATGAGGAGAACTCTTTTTACTTTTTAAAGGCTCTGCTTATTGTTCTGATAAAGACTTTTAGCGATTAAGTATTTCCCATTGAAAGTATGAGTGTTTTTATGCGGTGGTCACATGAAGGAGCACAGTACACTACGACAACGACGGGCGTTTGGGTAACCCATCAGATCCCAATGCAAGATCTAAGTCTGATTTAAATTCACTAGGAGAGATTTTTAAAGGTTTCCACGTGGAAACGAAGAAGGCTAATATGGAAATAATGTGCTATCTCTTCTACCTCAAAGCACTTTTTATTATTTTAATTTAAATACTTATTTATAGTATCATTTATCTCAGGAAATACTCTCTGTTGGTTCACTGATGACAGGGGAGATATCTAATTTGTTCTCTAGAGTCCTCAGTCTCTGGAAGAACCCTTGACTTGCGACTTAGAAAACCCTGCGTAAGTGTTTGCTGCATGAATTCATGCGTTAGCCGGGGTGCAAGCGGAGCAGCCGCGGTAGGAGGTCCGTGTCAAGGGCCTGGCTTATGCTGACTGCGCTGGGCACGCCCCACATCCACGGGGCAGACTGTTGGGAAGGAAACTCTTGGTCAGGGTCACATTTCTGTCCACAGGCAGAATTTCTTTTTCACCAGGGAAGCCTCAGCTCTGCTCCTCAGGCTTTTCAACGGATTGAATCAGACCCACTCAGGTTATCGGGGATAATTTCTCTTACCTAAAGGCAACTAACTGATTATGGATCTTAGTCACATCTAGAAAATACCTTCATGGAAACATCTAGGTTAGTTTTGCATTGAATAACTGGGGACTGTAACCTAGCCAAGTTGACAAAGCAAGAAGTCTTGTGTAAATGGAATAGGCATTTTTTGGTAGTAGATAATCCATCCCTGAGAATTAAAAAAAAAAAAAGTAGATAGTCCATCTTACAGGTACCATTTATTTGGCACTTACCACATGGGCTTAAGTTTACTTGATATTAAGCTTTTCATGTATATTATCATTTTTAATAATTTTAAGAATCTTGCATTTTGTCCTCACTCTACAGAGGAGAAACTTGAGGTTAAAAAAAGGTTTTAAAATTTTCAAAGTTAACCAGCTGATGAGGGTTGAAAACTAACATATACTACTGCCAAAGCACTCACTCTTAAAAACTATCATCCTAGTATGGCGTTATTAAACAAAAATATGGCATATAGAGAAAGGGAAAAAATTGTTCAAATGCGTCACTTTGGTAAAGAATTCCAATCTCGCTGCAATATACTTTTTCCTATCTCCTGTTCTCCATGGTTGTGTTCATCCATGTCACTCCTCAAGTTTCCTGGGAAAGTGCTGAAAGAGAGTATAGGATGCTTGAGAGACTGATTATAAAGATATTCATTTTCATTTGGGTCTTGTTACAACAGAGTACTCTGAAAGCCACTAAAATGCTTTTTTAGCCAACAATGGTAGGAAAAACAAATTTTTCTTATGTGCAAAACTTATGCTAAAATTATAGATTTTTATTTAACTTTACTCAATGTTTGGGTCTGGTTTTTAGAAATATTCATGACTGAAAAGTAAGAACAAGATTTCAGCTTTTTAGCATGCAACAAATTATTTATCCATGACAATTTTTTATTCTACTTTCTCTTATTCTGCCTTACTACTTAGTTTCCTTATTTGCATAGCTGAGCCCCTAACAACCATTATGTACAAATCTTAAGTGTAGTCTGGTCTTCTAAATCATGTAGAAATAATCAAGAGAGAGATCAAAATGAACTACCTATATACAATCAAACAGGATTCTTCTTTATTACAAATTTTAATAAGTATTATCCAGCCTAAATTTACAAGACTTGGGGCTTTGAGAGTGAATTTAATTTGTGAAATTCATTATGAATCTCAACCTGTTCGTTATTTTGCAAACCTAAAAGTTATGATATCTTACTACTGAGCCCAAAGGCTGCAACTACTGAAGCTCACATGCCTAGAGCCCAAACTCTGCAACAAGAGAAGCCACTGCAATGAGAAGCCCACGCACCGCAATGAAGAGTAACCCTTACTGTCTGCAAGTACAGAAAGCCTGCGCACAGCAACAAACACCCAACGCAGCCAATAAATTAAATAAATAAATTAAATACTTTTTAAAAAAGTTGTTAAGATATCTTAAAAAGTAAAATTAGTAATCCCTTTTAGCTTTTTCATGACAAAAACAAACCTTTTTATATGATGCTAAACATAATCAAACAATTTTCTTTTATTTAATGTTAGTGCTACAATGCTAGCTGTAAGTTCTGTGAATGTCCATAAGATAGAAATGGAAGTGAACTTGTAGAAAAGTCTAAATACAGTCCGAAAAGAAGAAAGTCTTCCCAAAAGAAAGAAAACTGGAAGCAGATGCAGTGTCATCCCCTGTTATGTTAGCTCGTGCATGGTTCTTGCTGAGGAACAGACATGCAATCTGCTTTGAATTATTTGTCACTTGGCTTCTTTCTATTTCCATGCCTTATTTCGCATTTTGTTCACTACTCATTGTGTTACACAATCTACATTCTGCAAAAATAATGTTAATATAGATTCTTACCAAGGACCGGGCTATGCAGAGCCAAATTTAGGACCTTCATACACCTTGATGCTTTAGACGTTGCCACCCAACTCGACTGTTTTGGGGTCTGAGTTCCCGTGCTCTTGGCCCATCTGAATGTAAGAGTCCAATGAATTGGACTTTAAAAGGCTTATAAAATATTCAGAAAGTTTCTTGCACATCAAATAGTTCTTAAGACAGAGCATTTTGCTGAGTTTAGTGTAAATGAATCAGAAGCATATGGATTACATTTACCTTAAAATACTCCTGGGTTTAAGAATTAAGAGAAAATGTGCTTGGCAAAACACATTTTGGGTTTTGCCTAACCCAGAACATTGGAAAAGTAGTTCAAGATGTTTGACGAACCCAAAACCTGGCTGAGTTCACCCATCCCTGAACCCCTGTGGTAACAGCGCAGGACAGGCAGGGGCAGATTTTAGGTGTACAAATCCAGTTCAAGTCTATCATGGTCAGCCCAAACTGTTGGATAATTTGAGAATGCCTTACCTTGTCTGAGTCGAATGCGTGCTGTGTGCTTTAAACAGCCTCCGTTTAAGGACCGTAGAAGGTGTGTTTTATACCAAGGGTGTGGTTCTCCGTAATCACAGCGGCTTCTGTGTACCCACTCAATAGAAAAGAGAAATTGTAAGGTTTATGCTTACCTAGAGCATATCCAGAGAGGCAGAGACTTCAGCGTTAATCTCAATGACTATTCACTGGAAATAAAGAAGAAATATATCAATTATTTCTACCTTCAAAATTAACAAAAATGTGCTAAAGAAGACTATGGGCTTCCAAAAGAAGCAACATGTACTGTAGTCAATATCGTGAAATTTTATTTCCTTTTTCCAACTTGATTTTGTTCCTACACGAGAAATGGGCAGCACGTATGAGCAAGTCATTAAATTATTATTTTTGGTATAACTTTATACGGAAAGCAACCACTCATTTCTGATTTAGGGACCTGCCTGAATTGCTTTACAGGTGAATTTATGACCAAATCTTTGTAAGGAAACAAATGTGGGAAAGAAAAAGTTATTTATCTGCTGTCTTCCTTCTTCTCTTCCAATAAACAGCCAGGGAGAGACTCAGATCACTACTCACGATAAATTCCTATGAATTCATAGCTCCAAGAACTTCAAATTACAGCATAAAATATTCACCTTGTAAAATCAAGCTCATTATGTAGGAATGTTGATAACCTCCATTAAGGTAGTGTGTTAAAGATAACATCTAAAGTGTAATCTAAATGTGAGTTTTTGTAACAAGTAATATATAAATGTAAGATATATTCTTAAACTCTAAATTAGTAAATATAAATGATGTTTTATCATACAAGTTTGAGGATTAGAAAGACGTTTTCACAAAAGGAAAAAATGTTATAGAGTAACGATAGGCTATTTTCCGCAACATAAGAAATTACTAAGAAGATATAAAGATCTGTTTTTACACATCTTTATACAAAAAAGCTGTATTTTAAAAATACACTCTGTTTATTTGTCTATTACTCAAATAATAGATTACAAATAAGTAATATTTATTTTCAAACAAAAAACTAAAAGGTAATTGATTCATAAAATGTTTATATAACCTATGTGAACATGGAGAATTTATTTTTAATAACAAAAAGTAGAGCTACAACACTTTAAATAATTAGTTTTCCATCAGCCTTAACTTTCTGAAACTGGGAAACTAAAACATATTTCTATCATGCTAAAGGAATGTCATCAGTCTGCACTGAAGACCTACACTATAATTCATGGCCTTTGGATTCTCATTTACCATACAATTAACTCGATTATTCCACAAATACTTATGGAGCACCCACTATGGGCAAGACACCCACAGGGGATGGCACAGAAAAATGTAAAAGGAGACAAAAATTATATTGCCTAAGAGGGTAACAATGGGTGCTATTAGGAATCATTTATTTTATGGTGAGCTTATTTTGTTCTAAAAGATAAGGACATGTAGAACATAGTTTTCCTCAATTTGAGCTTAATGTGAATTTTGTATCATATGGAGATGATTGCATAAATGCTATGCATAGATATTATAGTGTGTGTATGAATAAATAATACAAATAAGTACAGAATGCTTAATGTTTTTATAACAGAACAGCCCTGGCGCAGGGACTAGATCTTAGCAGAAGGTAATTTCAAAGTTGGCTGTGAGAAAGATGGTCAATTATCTTAAAAAATATCTGGCTACTGGTGAAAATTACAAGGAATATAGCCTGCTTCCAGCTAAGTTGACAGAGATAAATAGAAAATATTAGCCATCCAGATGTGTGTTCCAAGAACTACATGTGACCAAAGTACCAGGAGAATTTGCCAACAAGAGCCGTGTGCTGATGTTGGAGCTTCTGGAGCAAGGCCCGTCCATCCTAACTGGTAACAAGGTTTTCAAATGATTCTTAAGCACATTAACTTTTAAAAACCACTCTTCTAAGTTCTTATCAGGAACCTCTTTGGAAAGACGACAGGGAGGGTTTTGGCAGGTAGCCAGTGAGCAGATATCGAAGAGTGCTACTCTCATGCTATATCAAGATACACTAATGCAAATAACAGTGATTTGTAAGATTGGGGGGCACACATTTTGCTATGTGTATATTTCACACTAGAGCCATTCACCAGCTATATATTGACATTTACTATAAACAGATGGGTTAATGGTACTTAGAAACCAGATACTGTGTTTCTGTCTTAACATGGCTACACACCTGGCACTCGACAGCACCTTTTATTAGGACACTAGAGAAAAAGTGAAAGAACTCAGATAGGAAGGTACATTCCCCAAATTACTGACACATGCGGCCAATTTTATCAAACACTTTACAAAGTTTCCCATCAAACATGATTATCTTCTAATTTTCTAGTTCTAATTTTCTGGTTTGGGTTATGTTTCAGTTATATGGAAAATAACATTCACAGGGAATGGTATTCTTTAACTAGCTCAGATAAACTAATATAACGGAGATTATATTTTCATTTTACTTCTTTCTTCTTTCTTTATAGATCCAGTAATAAAATAAAAAATAAAAAATAAATACAAAACCATTTGGGGAAGTGAAACAGAAAAAAGTACAGCACACCAACAGCTATCGCATTTGTAAATGCAGAATCACAACACGTAAGTAGAAATACTGAGTCGATAGATCAGGGAGTGAAAGGGACAGAAAGGCAGCATCTCCCCTAAGCACCAGTCCCGCGTAGATCACCTTCACGTTTAGCAGTTTCTGCTTGGAAGATGAGCGGTCTTCAGCCACGAATACACTCCCGTCCCCTCCGCTCCTGGTTTCGCCGCAACATACACGCTTAACCTTACAAGTTTTTCCTTTTCCCTCTGGTCTGCGAGGTGACCCTGCTGTCTGAGGCTGCCCTTACGCTCCTGTTCCTCCTCTCCCGAATCTGTCTCTTTCATACAGCCTCCCCCCTCCCTCTTCAGGCCCCTCCTCAAATCGTTCCTCTATTCACAGACAAGCGTTCATAAAAATGTCTTGACATTCACCTCCATTTAGCTCTCGCCCATTCTTTCTTCCAATCACGTATAATTGAATTCCAGCTCTACTATGCCACTAAAGTTACTCTTATTAATGTCACCAATGCTTAAACCCCATGGAAGTTTTTTTTTTTTTAATCCGTGTGTATCTTTAATTCTAATTCATTAATTTTACTTTTGAAAAAAATCTCTAAAATTTTATGATTATAATTTCGCTGATCACTGTTTGAGGAAAGTGCAGCTCTCCATCTGAAGACGTCCCTAGTTATTTTAAACTAAAGTTTTAAGGGGCACTATTACCTATACAACGCAAAACCGCAGCATGCACATATACCAGGGAGAAAAACGCTTCTAGAGACAGACAGCAGTCCCGTGCATTGAACTGTCATCAGTACAACAGCCAGATAACAGCAGTAGACTCTGTCCACAGACCATATCTTAGCACAGCGGTCCCACGACATGTTAGACACTAGCTTGCCTACCAACAGACTACCCAAGACCAGCAAATTGCCACTTCCTTTCATACCTTACTAATTTTGAAAAACGTTCACAAAACTGAGCACTTTCTTGGTGTTTTGTTGGGTTGGCAGTAAACTATGTTTTTTGACTTTACGTGAGTTCTAACAAAACTTACATAGGTACTTTTGCAATCAGATCAGATGAGATAAAAATGTATTTTTAAACGATTACTAGCGTTAACTATTTTATAGAGTTGCAATCTCCCCGTGTGTATCAAAATGAAGAAGAAAATGGCCAGCACTCTGAGTATAAGTCACCATTCTTGGTCAGTGAAAAGCCATCAAGAAAATGATTACTTCAAACCGTTCTCTGGAAACAGAGAAAATCATTTTTAAATGAATATACATAACTCATAACAAATGTTCTGGCTTTCCAGAGATAGACACTGAAGAGACAGCAGTCTACTGAAAGATGTAATAATACTCTTAATTGTCCCAGAGTTTATTTTTACCATCTTTGACCTCTTTTGACTCTTTGAGTCTCTCCGTCTTCCTCCTGCTGTTCATATACAGGTGAACAGCTGCAACCTGATGTGGGGAGTGCGAATGCATGTAAGTTTCACACGGATGTGATCATTCGTGCTGTGTGGCAACGAATGAGAAATACTTAACTTCGTATTTATGATCTATGATTTACTATATTATGCAATGTATTAGTATATAACATAAGTACCATATTGATACTAGCTATTATTGATTAATTATTTATTATTCACAAATGTCTTTTTGAGATTTTCATGTGCTGTGAAGGATCCTTTTAGCCTACTTCTCTTGCAGATTCTGGCGGAATATATAACAGCGCTAGCAGCAGTCATCATAGTATTTATTATTATTATTATTATTATTATTAATTTCTCTGGGCAGTTATTAGGATCACATTTTAACATGAAAATTATGACAATAATAAAGTAGCTTATAAGTGTTACATCACTGGGCGCTCAGTAGGCGCCAAGCGCTGTTGTACGCACCTTACATGCGTTATCTCATTTAAGAATCTGGGGCCTGAAGTATAATAATCACTATTAATAGCCCCATTTTCGGGTGAGGAAGTGGAGGCACGGAGAGAGAAAGCACATCGTCCAGGATCACAGGGGTGGTAACGACAGGGCCAGGATCTGAGTTGACGCAGTCTCTTTCTGGAGCAGTCACTCTTAAAGAACATCCAATGAAAATGAGAATTTTGTGCCATGTCATGTCAAGCGGCTTCCATAAAAGAAGATCTTTATGACACCATTTAAATACCATGTTATGCGTTCAATATTTGCAAGCAAAGAAAAGGGAGAGAATAACTTTCTCCAAGGTGAATGAAACCGAGATGGCTTTGTGGATGTGGAGACTTCTGGGCCCTTGAAGAGTGAAGAGGAATCTTTCAGGACAAAATGAGGAAGCACCTTCTAAGCAAAGGGAAGAACAAGGAAACAGGCACTGGAGTGAGAAAGGGTGATACGCTTCCAAGAACCGCAAAATCCCCCAGAACAGAAACTTCTTAGGGGAAGAGGGATGGTAGGCAGAGGCCAGAGCGCAGGGGACTTCACACGCAGTGATGAGGAGGCTGCGCTTTCCTAAAGGCAATTGTCATTGCCGGGTTTTGAGAAAGGAAGTGATGTGAAATAATTTGTCCTTTAGGAAAATCATTCTAACAGGAAGTTTGAGGGTTGATTTGAGGGATATAAGAGAAGACAGGAAAATGAATTAGGAAACACTTCCAATAATTTGGGGGAAAAAAGGTTGATGAAATTAGATGGTGATATCAGGGATGAAAAAGAAAGGATCAGTTCAAAAAATCCGAGAGGTAGAATAAAATGTGTTCTGAGAGTGGGATAAAACAGAATAGAGTCAAAATAACCCAAATGTTCTGCTTGACTAAGTACACAAGGTTGCCATCATGGAGAAGAAAGAGAAGGCATTCTCTGAAGTTTTTTTTTTAAGAACTTTTATTGAGGTATAATTGACATACAATAAACTGCATATATTTAAAGCATACAATTTGATATTTTGTTTCTTGTTAGTAATGTGTATACCGCAATCCCCAACTCCCAATTCATTCCCCCCCAACCCTCCCCGCTTCCCCCCTTGACATCCATATGTTTGTTCTCTACATCTGTGTCTCTATTTCTGCCTTGCAGACCGGTTGATCTGTACCATTTTTCTATAGTCAACATATATGTGTTAATATACGATATTTGTGTTTCTCTTTCTGACTCACTTCACTCTGTATGACAGTCTCTAGGTCCATCCGTGTCTCTACAGATGTCCCAGTTTTGTTCCTTTTTATGGCTGAGTACTATTCCATTGTATGTATGTACCACATCTTCTCTGTCCATTCGTCTGTCGATGGGCATTTAGCGGCTTCCATGACCTGGCTACTGTAAACAGTGCTGCAGTGAACACTGGGGTGTCTGAGGTTCCGAAAAGCAGCTGTGGAGTCAGGAAGGCTGATTTGGATCAATAGAAAAAGTGACATCGTAAATCCCAGCCTTGGGATGTGTTTGTGCCTAACTTTTGAAGACTTTTGAGGACTGATTGCTATTCATTATGAAAATTTATGGCAATAACACATACATTCTGTTCTTCATATTAGAGATGAACATAAGTCAAGTTTCTCAAGGAACAAAATTTTACTCCACCAAGGAAATCATAATTGTGATTGATAATTCTGCCTCCTTCCACTTTAAATCCATTGATCTTTGAAACTAGAGGACTTCCACAGTAAAATTCTAGCTATCATTGGAAGGGATTACAGACTGAGCATCATTTATGTTTATAAATATGTATTTGGGAGGACATATTACAGACTACCTGCAAGTAACAAGAATCATCCTTTATTTTAGTCCTTCTGTACGGAGTACCAGGCTCCCTTGACCGCAGAGTTCTTTTCATCCCTACCTGACAGCCTCTGGCACAAGTGCCCCTGTATCCCTTCTGGCTTCATCCCAGTTCCCAACACAAAACAGTGCGTTATGCTCAGGGCCACGCATACGGGTATCACGGCTGTAGAAAGATACAGCTGCCGATCGACAGTCCATGGATCGACGTGGACAGCGTTTGGCTTTAACAGGATTACAAATTAGAGGCGTGATGTGGAAACCCCCAGCGTCTTTAGAAACAGGAAGACTCCACATGTATCGTGCACTGCTGGCCCCTCCGGCCTGAGCTCCCCGAGGTGTTATCCGCCACACTCCTGACGGTCCTGGTTTCATTTTATGTCCTTTACGTGCTCTCACAGCTTACAGTCAGCCCTGATTTTGAAGGTTTTAGGGTTAGATTTCAAGTTTAAGGATTTAAGGTTTTTAAGATTTAGATTTTTAGGTTTAGATTTTAGATTCCAGGATTTAAGATTTTTAAGGTTTAAGAATAGCCTTACATTTGGAACCAGATGTGCTGTCTTCCAAATAGACTGAAGAGATGCTAAGAAAAATTGAGTCAGTACTATCTGGATTGTGCCTAAAGCCTACCAACCAAGCCTATCAAACAGTAACTGCTGTTAACAAGCCTAAAGAAAAAAAGATAATTTGGTCTGAGTGCTCTGTTAGACGTATTTGGGACAAAGGAAGTACATTTCTATGCAAGTTTTCAAGATATTAAAAATGAGACAAAAACTAATGAGAGAAAAAGAGAAATTTAGTTCATGGACCTAAAATCACTATATTTAAAATATAGAATAAATAGCTTCTCTCATCTCAAATGATAAAAAAAAAATCCTGACCTCTTAATATTATTCTTTTTAAAAAAATTTTTTTATTATTAATTTTATTTATTTATTTATTTATCTGCTGCATGGCTTTCTCTAGTTGTGGTGAGTGGGGGCTACACTTCGTTGTGGTGCGCTGGCTTCTCAGTGCAGTGGCTTCTCTTGTTGTGGAGCACTGGCTCTAGGCATGCAGGTTGCAGTAGTTGTGGCACATGGGCTCAATAGTTGTGGCTCTCAGGCTCTAGAGCGCAGGCTCGGTAGTTGTGGCGCACGGGCTTAGTTTGCTCCGCGGCACGGGGGATCTTCCCGGACCAGGGATCGAACCCGTGTCCCCTGCATTGGCAGGCGGATTCTTAACCACTGCACCACCTGGGAAGCCCTTAATATTACTCTTTAAAACTCTCCTTCCTTGATCCTTCTTTTTTCCCCTTTTAAAAAGAATTTTATTGAGATATAATTGACATACAATAAAACTGCATATATTTAAAGTGTAAAAGCTGATTTTTTTCTTATTATCTTGATCCATTTGTGGCAGTTTTAACCTCTTTGATCATTAAATATATTACATGATATTATGTGGCACCACATTATTATTTTTCAGCTTATTTTTTCAACAAATATTGATTAAACACTATAATCCAGGTACGGCATGACAGGCTGGATATACACCAGTGACAACAGGAGAAGGTCTGTGTCCCTGCACTTCAACATACAGTGGAGGAAGTGGATATTAAACAAGTGAACGCACAGCTGCCCTGAAGCAAGAGGGATTCGCACAGCGGAACTGTCCGACGGCAAGGATGTAGTTCTCACTGTGGAGTTAGGCAAAGCTTACCTGAAGATGTGACTCCCAGGCTGAACGCTGAACTTCCTATTGGGTTGACCGCTTAGCAAAGTGAAAAGTGTGGGCACAGGGTTATTGTAAACCCACGAGGGGCTGCAAAGGCCCCGCAGCAAGGCGAGCTCCGCTTCCACAGCCTGAGAAGCAGAGCCGGCGCCAGTCGCATCCCTCCCCTTTTCTCCCCGTAGGTGGGGTGACAGAACAGCTGCAGTAGAAGCTGTGTGTGCTTGATCAGCCCATCACAAGGCCTGAAACAAATGTCGGAGCACGAGAAGAGCGTCACATAACAAAAACAGCTCGGCGACCCCTTCTCCGCGGTTCGTCTTTTGCTCGCCTCCAGCGTGGTGGCCAGAGAATCCCCACAGTCGGGCTCACTCCTGAGCATCACCTGTGGCATCTCAGCTAGGTCTTTCTGGACTTCTTCTGGGTCTGCTTAATGCAGAGAGCTAGTTTCAGAATTGTTCTAGGACAGTCCACGCTGTTTCTCAAGTTCGTCATTTTGATGATGGAACAAAAGGCAAGAGTAAACTATTTGGAATCTGCCCAGGTAATAAAAGAAACCTGGGTTCAGTTTGCAGTAAATTTTGTGAACTAGAACATGTTGCCAAACAAAGCTTTGTTTCTCCACCATAAAGGTAGAAACAGCACAAACCTATGTGACGTTTAATGATTCTCTGGAGATTACATTTTATTTAGGAAGGGAAATCCAATATAAGACAAAATTATAGTATGAATAAATTCTAACTAGTTTATGGGTTTCGGATCAGAGTTATACAACGCTCAAGGTGACGTTCACGTACTTCACATTTCAGTAAGCAGTTTTGATTTACTATGTACGACCCAATAGAAAACGTGTTTTCATAAAGTGCTGCAGAATAATTCCATGTAAAGGTGAGGTAATCAACCCCTCATAGCTTAACAAGAAAGGTTCTTGTTGAATCAAATACTCTTGAAATCAATTATATGTGTGTGTGTAAAATGCATTCATTATTAGCATGTCAGCATCATAATTTTCTCATTTGAGATAAAGGTTTTTGAGTTAGATTACCTTGAAAGGGACTTCTGGACCCCCAATTTTACTATTCAGGGCATACATACAAACTACATGAAAGGTTTGAAAAACTAATATGTCCATTTGGGAGATTTTCCTCAGTTGGCAAATAAGGGAACTTAACTGAGGTTTAGAAGTGCTAAGCGATTTGCCCTGGGTTACTAAATATAAAAAAGAGACTAAGGAGAATGTTCTTATGTACTGTTTTTTCAATCAAACTAGTGGATTTAAATAGAAAATCCAATGGAATTCCACAGACTTGCCCTACAAACCTTTAAAGATAATAATCTCTAAACAAATGAATAGCATTTGGTAATATGAAAACATGCTTAAGTCTCTCCATTTTTTAGCAAAAATATCCCTTGGCCTCTTTCCTGTTTCCTATCGCAATATCATATAATATATGAAAATTTTAACAATACTTAACAGGGTGATTAGGGAATGCGTGAGTCTGCTAGAGGATCTGGTGCAATCCTACTTCAAAACAAACAAAAAGCATGTTAGGCCTGAAGGGAACCTGAAAGTTCTCAAGGGCCTCAAGGGAAGAACCAAAAGTAACGGAAACAACGTGCACTCGTGATGACATCAGGGGCTCCTAACGAAATGCAACTGACAGTATCAGGCTGGTTTCAGTGGCAAAACAGAACCTCCAGTATTTTTGTCTTTGTTGCCATTGAAACTTTTTTTTTTCTTCCTGTATTTCACCCAACAGTCACAAATAAAACTGTTGTCTCAGATGTTTCTTTGTCCAAAGGACAACGTTACTGGTGCCAAATTTACTAAATGTCACAAAATACACATATTTAAGGCGATGTCTTGGAAGATTGGAGTGTTTTATCCTTCTAGAAGCAGACTTAAAATGCTAGCTTATCTGGTCAATTTAAAAGCAAACAAGAATAGTTTAAAATTTAGAGGCAGCGTTTTCCAGGGAAAAGTGTTATTGTGAGTAGAGATAACGCCCTTGGTGGTGGAAATGTGTTTGACAGGCGAGAGAGAGAGCCTGTTTAATTTTTAAAGTTTTATAATAGTGAGACTTTTGGTATGGCATCTATAACTCCAATCATATGATTTATAAAATTACCTTGAAGCACACAGAAAGGATTAACTATATTCTCTGTGTAACCTCAGATATGCAGCAGTCTTTTCTGTGGATCAACTGTAAATTAAAAGTAGTATTACTGAGGTACATTATTAATAAGGTATCTTTTAAATGCATACTTTTAACCATTTTGTGAGATACTATTCTAATCTACAATTCGATTTTGTGTTCATGTGTCGTGACAACTTCACCTAGCAAAGATGGTATGATTTTCTGCCATAAAGGATGGTAGCCTTTCCCCTCCTCTCCGTACTCCTTGTCACCCTTCCTTCCTTTACCCATGCCACCAAGCTGAGGTCTGCATGCTTCATTTGGTTTCGATGACCAATTAATTTTATAAACTTGTGTAAAAGTTTCAGAAACAAGTTATATTTAGTAGGCTTGCATGGGTCACAAGTGACAGAAAGATAGTTCTCTTCTTGTCAATAAAAGACCAACCCAAGGAAGGAATCAATAAAAAATTTCACTCAGTTCATGGCTCTCTCATAGTTGATCCATGCAAAAGCTCTCTCACGTTCGTAGTCATTTGTTACACGCTTTCCCTGTGTTCTATCTCCAGTCCCTTCCCCTCACCCTGAAGGCAAATACCCTAACTTGGTTTAATGTGTATTGCCCCAATAATGCCTGAACTTTTACTTTATGTAAGTGTTATGTGTGTCGATCTGTTTCTTTACTTTCTTCCTTAATATTGTGCCTTTAAAATCCTTCCTTGCTTATCTATACAGAGAGTAAATTTTACAGAACGTAGAAATGTGTCTTGCAGTCCTGGTCCTGCTATTAATTTATTTTGTGACCTTGAATGAGTCATCTACATTTTTATGTCTAAATTTCCTTGTTAAAAAAAAAATGAGGAGATTGAACTAGAATATGCATCAAGTTTTAGGAATAAACTATATCAAAAGAAAAACATTCCATGGGTTTTGGGAGTTACTGACATGGATAAATCCTACAGATACATTGGGGGGAAACGTTGAGAGAAGAGAAGGCAAACAACCTTGCCAGTTGGCGAAGTTGGAGAACCTGAGGCACCAAAGAGGATAAGAGGAAACCAGAGGGGTCTTGGCAGGAACTGGCATTAGATCTTAAACTGCATGTAATGACATCCACATGGGCTGCCTTGATGACATTACCTTCAGCCACTCACAGCTGAGGTTAAGGAGTATTAGTCAGGTTCTCCAGAGGAAGAGAACCAATAGGATGTGTAGAGGTACATAAGAGGAGGTCTATTATGAGAAGTGGCTCACGTGATTGTGCAGGCCAAGAAGTCCCACAGCTGCCTTCTGCAAGCTGGAGAACCAGGAAAGCTGTTGGCATAATTTCATCTGAGTCCAAAGGCCCCAGAACCAGGAGAGCCCAGTGTGAGGCTGAAGGCTACGGTAGGGCTGCTGCTGTGAGTGCTGGCGTCCAAAGGCCCAGCACGCAGGAGCTCCAATATCTGAACTCCTTCCCCTTTTTGTTTCTTTAGGGCCCTCAATGGATTGGATTTACTCAATCAACTCAGTCAAATGCTAATCTCTTCCAGAAACACCCTCACAGACCCACCCAGAAATGTTTTACTAGCTATCTGGGCATCTCTTACGGCAGCCAAGTTGACTCAAAAATTAACAATCCCAGCAGGAATCGCGAAATGTAGATCCTTGGGAAGTGAAATGAGAGGAGGTGACGTGCCTTCCAACCAGAAAACAGAGCCCACAGCAGCGTAAATAATAGGTCTTTGAGGATGGATCAGGAAGGCTTTCTTGGATGTCCAGTATGCAAATAGGTAGCCTTGGGGAAGTTTTTTCACCTAATAAAGGCCCGTTCAGTATGTATTTGGGAATCAAGGAAAATCAGTATATTTTATGACTAAGTTTTACATAACATCCTGGAAAAGAAAGGATGCACCAATGGTCGTAGTGAGGGGAAAGGGTTTATAAACTAATGGTGACCTGAAATTCCTAGCCTTCCTGCAGATGTGCTTGTATGGCTTGATATTTCATCTTTGGAGTAAATTTAACACTTTAATATAACTTTCTGTTAAATAGTGTCCATTATTAAAAATAAACCCCAGGGATATCAGAGAAGAGACTCCTTTTAACATATATCAGAGAAAAAATATGATAAGTCTATTCACTAAAATGTTTCCGACCATTTTCAGCTCCTTGAATTTTGCCGTACTTCTGCATTTAAGATGTTACATTTCCACTGGATCACAGATAACTTTTGTTAGAAGACATTACCCTAAAATTACATCAGTCTTAAGGGGAGGAGATATTTTTTGACAAGATTTGTTTTAAAATGGGGGGTGGACTTTAATTGAAATTGAAATTTCCCTTTGAGTATGCAATATTTATGCTACTTATTCGTTGTATTCTATAAAATGTCTGAGTTTCTGGTGATAAAAAATCCTGCCAGAAAGACTGTTATTTCCTGGAAATGGTTCCTTATGTTTAAACTAAATGAATTTAGAATAGTTTCCAGAAGAGTCATCATCTAAGCAAGGAACTCTGAGCACTTAAACTGAAAACCACTGCCAGTGACTGTCTACACAGTCTGACTGTAGGGATTTGGGTCTAAATGAGCCACATTGGCTGTTTACAAATAATGATGACTCCATTCTGTGTTTCACTGGGCCTATACTAACATTTCCTAAAGGAGGGAAAATGGTTGGGTTGAATATGTCAATATTTATTTAAATAATTATCTCTTGAGTCAGCTGCCCTTAAATGGTGCATGTGTCATTGCTAAATTTAATTCAATAATTACTTATTGTCATTGTCTGAAATTAGGCATTGGGTTAGATTCTTAGGGTTCAAAGGTAAACGAGGTATAAAACCTCAAGAAATTCTCTTCGTTTACCTTCTCAATATAGCTTGATTAAATTCTCTTCTCACCCACCTCACACTCCCCAGGTGCAAACCCCCATTATCTCTAGCCTGAACTACTGCTGGAAGGTCCTCACTGATCTCAATGTACATCCCACTCATTCTTTATGCTGCAAAGTGGTTGTTTACGATGCCAGTTTGATGGTGCCTCTGCCGGTTTCCAATGTCTTCTCATCGTCCTGAGGATAAAGACCTAAACCTGGACCGCAGCCTGCACAGTCCTGCGTGGCCCATGGTCCCTGACCACCTCTAGCCTCAGCTTTGGCCTCTTTCTCTTCCTGTCTATACACTCCAGATGCATGGGAGTGTTCTGTTTTAATTCTTTAAGCGTACTATGCTCCTACCTGTCTCTGCCTACCACACGAGCACCTGTCTCCCCTTCTCCCCTACTTGCAAATTTTGCTGTGGATCTTAGCTCAAGGAGCACTCTTTTTTTTTTTTTTTTTTCAAGAGGGTATTAAATCATTTATTGATTACACATGATACACAAGCTTCACTTCCATCTATAACTTGCTTTACACTTTCCACAGAACAGAGACTAAAATAACCTCCTATACAATTAGGCACAAATACAGTCCTTGAGGTTTTTTGCCCACACACGCGTATTGTCTGAGACACGTTTTCTTTGCAGCAGCCGGGCCCGGCCACCACTGTGCTTGGCTGAGCTCACAAATCTGTTGTAACCTGTAGCTCTGCTGCCACTTCTCTGGCTCTCCTCTCCTGCTAAGCTTTGCTTCCTGGCAGCAATTAAAACCTTCTGCCACTGCCGTAGCTACTGCTGCTGCTGGAACCGCCACAACCAAAGAGGGCCGTCTCGAGAGAAGATTCTCAAAGACCTGGTGCCCATTCAAATGTGAAAAAGATTTTTGTTGGTGGCATTCAAAAAGACACTGCAGAACATCACCTAAGAGATGATTTTGAACAGTGTGGGAAAACTGGTGACTGAAATCATGACTGACCGAGGCAGTGGCAAAAAGAGAGGCTTTGCTTTCGTAACCTTTGGTGACCGTGACTCCATAGACAAGACTGTCATTCGGAAGTGCCACACTGTGACTGGCCACAGCTGGGAAGGAAGGAAAGCCCTGTCTAAGCAAGCGATGGCTAGCGCTTCATCGAGCCAAAGAGGTCGAAGTGGTTCTGGAAACTTCGGTGGTGGTCGTGGAGGTGGTTTTGGTGGGAAAGACAACTTTGGTCGTGGAGGAAACGGCAGCGGTCCAGGTGGCTTTGGCGGCGGCCGCGGTGGTGGTGCATGTGGCGGCCGTGGCGATGGCTGTAGTGGATTTGGGGTAATGATGGAAGCCGTTTTGGAGGTGGCGGAAGCTATAATGATTTTGGCAAGTACAACAATCAATCTTCAAATTTGGGACCCATGAGAGGAGAAAAGCTTGGAGGCAGAAGTTCTGGCCCCTATGGTGGTGGAGCCAATACTTTGCCAAACCACGAAATCAAAGAGCACTCTTCAGGGCGGTCTTTCTTCTGCACGTGCCCCTCAACCACTTCCCGGCTGCAGAGCGCCTTGCACGTTTCCTTCAAAGAACATGTCCTCATGTGTGATAATCATGCCTTAGGTTACTTACGTCTGTTTCCCTCACTAGACTTCAAGTTTCCATCAAAATATCTCTGTTTTGTACTGTTGTTTCTCTGATAACTTGCAGAGTTCTTACATCCTAAATAAAATGGAAGGAAGAAAAGAATGGAGGGAGAGAGGGAGGGAATCACCTCACTTGCCAAGAATTTATTGTTTTGCCTTATTTTGTTTTGTTTCTGTTGTCAGGGTGGATGTTAAAACACGGATATGTTTACTTTAAGTGAAATCAAATGGTGTCCGAAAATCAGAATATATATCAAACATCATTAAGAAGAACTAATTTTCTTGGCTTCTCATTTTCTCACGTTTCATACAGGACTGAGATCTGGCAAAGCAATCCTAAAATCATGTGCTCATAAAAAACTAAATTATTTTATGATACAGAAATTAAAATTTATTAATCCCATTTCTTTGACCTGAGGGTCAATGAATAGAACTGTGGAAACTTTGTCAAGTAAAAGTCCTCCATACCTCTTAGGACAATGAAAAGGATTTTTAAGAAATATATTTGGTCACTGGCAAAGCCCATTAACAATTCCCAGGAAATAAAAATAGAACCTGGGTAATAAAACAAAGTCTAACTTTTTTTTTTTTTTTTAACCTTTGTGCTTCGTCTAGCTCCTCTTGCTCACAGGGTGCTGCGGGCAGAGGCCTTGCACCGGGCCCGTGAGAGCAGAGTGGGTTTCCTAGCATGAAATGGCTGCAGCCTTTAGCTCAGAGCCGGGGACCAGATGCAGAAGCGCCGCGCTCCAATCTGCAAGTCCAGAGGGCGGTGGTGGGCCACGTGCAGAGACGCTGCACCCCTACTGCCATCTGGGGCGAAAGCGGCCACACCCGTGGCCTGCCAGGGAGAGTGTGTGCTCTAGAACCCAAGTTCCCATCTCCCCATCATTGATCAAAGAATAAAGCCTTTCAGCTCTAAGGACACAGGCAGGAGGACTCTTGCTGGGCCCCCACATGGGATCAAGGCCTGAGCCCAGACTTGAAAGTCAAAAGCCATTAATTCTGCTTCTAGCCACTGAGGGGCCATGGAAAATTACAGCTGCAAGGTAATCAGAAATCATCTAGGCCGTAGTCTATCCCCTTTGTTTTGAAGATGATGCAACCTAAGAGCAGCTGACGACCGTACAAACACAGAGATATGTGATGGTGGCGTAAGTGATGTGTATCAATTAGGAATTTCAGTTGCAAATAGTACAAAACTCGCCCAAACATCCTAAAGGGAAAAAAGGTTTATTGGCTACATGTAATTGAGAAATTGAAGGCAACTAGTGTCAAGTACCACTTGATCAAACTAAATCAAAGGACCCAGTTTCTGTCCTTCCATCTCTTAGATCTGATTTATGCGATCTCAGCTGTTTTATTTTCTCAGATTCTTCCCTCACAGTTAAAAAAATGACTGTAGCTGTTTCAGCTCAATATGCTTTCAGATTTATGTCTTGCAGGAAAGAGAGCACTCCTTTCCATTTGTTCAAAATAAAAGTCCAGGAATTGAGTCTTATTGCATTATAACATGAAGGAATTTGATGATATGTTATCCACTGGACCTGGAGATGAAGCCCCATCCAGATGAGCTTGGCTGCCGGAGAGCGATGGAATAAATGCTGATGCATAAACAATGAGTGTCCACTCCATGATGAAACTCTGGTATCCAGGCTCTGTATCAATTATTCCTTTCATGTGACGAATTCATTGCAAAGGATCAATGGTTTTGTTGACCAGAGCCCCAAGTCACACAGCATGAGGAAGAAGACAACCAAGGAACAATCTTCTCAACTCAGAGTAGTTGAAAAAGAGTATAATTATACAGTGACCTCCAGAACAATTAGCTAGAGCATCACTATGTGTCTGTGGGTGCCGTGTAGCCCATGAAGAAACCCTGGAGCCAAAGCCGAAGAATTGTTCCTCAAATATGTGTGAGGGCAGATGGATGAAGGGGAGAGAATGAAAGTTATGGGAGTCTGTACTTTTTGAACTGAAGTAAGTGTGGTATGTGGATGAGAGAAGGGAGCATTCTCAGTTTGGTCAGAATGAGGGCTTGGAGGTAAATTCTTGCTTGGTCACTTATTTATACTGTTATAACATGGGAAGAGTGACAGGAGGAATGTGTGATATATCATCTTATCTCATTAGGCATTAAGAGTTTTAAAAGAAAATTATAAAGCACTTTTTAGAAAAAGAAAGAATCATAATATCCCTGTACCAATAGTAACACTCACTGTTAGTCACTGGTAATTTATTTTTTTTAGAACAAATGATGTCTTTTTTTTTTTTTTTAATTGGGGTATAGTTGCTTTACAATGTTGTGTTAGTTTCTGCTCTGCAATGAGGTGAATCAGCTATATGTATACATATATCCCTATATCCCCTTCCTCTTGGACCTCCCTCCCATCCCCACCCCCAATCCCACTCATCTAAGTCACCATAGATCACTGAGCTGAACTCCCTGAACTATATAGCAGTTTCCCATTAGCTGTTTTACAGATATCTGCTTTACAGATGACAGTACACATACATCAATCCCAGTCTCCCAGTTCATCCCATCCAGCCCCCTCACCATGTCCACACATCTGTTCTGTACGTCTATGTCCCTATTCCTGCCCTGCAAATTGGTTCATCTGTACCGTTTTTCTAGATCCACACATATGCCTTAAAATACAAAATTTGTTTTTCTCTTTCCTACTTACTTCACTCTATATGACAGACTCTAGGTCCATTCACATCTCTACAAATGACCTTTTTATGGCTAAGTAATATTCCATTGTATATATGTACCACATCCTCTTTGTCCACTCCTTTGTTGATGGACATTTAAGTTGCTTCCATGTCCTGGCTATTGTAAATAGTGCTACAATGAACATTGGAGTGCATGTGTCTTTTCAAATTATGGTATTCTCAGGGTATATGCCCAGTAGCGGGATTGCTGGGTCACATGGTAGTTTTATTTTCAGTTTTTTAAGGAATCTCCATAATGTTCTCCATAGTGACTGTATCAATTTACATTCCCACCAAAAGTGCAAGAGCATTCCCTTTTCTCCACACCCTCTCCAGCATTTACTGTTTGTAGATTTTTTGATGATGGCCATTCTGACCAGTGTGAGGTGATGCCTCATTGTAGTTTTGATTTGCATTTCTTTAATAATTAGTGATGTTGAGCATCTGAATACCTTTTAATGTGCCTCTTAGCCATCCGTATGTCTTCTTTGGAGAAATGTCTATTTAGGTCTTCCTCCCATTTCTTGATTGGGTTGATTGTTTTTTTTGATATTGAGCTGCATGAGCTGTTTGTATATTTTGGAGATTAATCCCTTGTCAGTTGCTTCATTTGGAAATATTTTCTCCCATTCTAAGGGTTTTCTTTTCATCTTGTTTACGATTTTCTTTGCTGTGCAAATTAGGTCCCATTTGTTTATTTTTGTTTATATTTTCATTACTCTAGGAGGTGGGTCAAAAAAGATCTTGCTGTGATTTATGTCAGAATATTCTTCCTATATTTTCCACTAAGAGTTAAGTTGCAGGATACAAAATTAATGCACAGAAATCTCTTGCATTCCTATACAGTAACAATGAAAGATCAGAAAGAGAAATTAAGGCAACAATCCCATTTACCATTGAAACAAAAAGAATAAAATACCTAGGAATAAATCTACCTAAGGATGCAAAAGACCTGTACTCAGAAAAGTATAAAACACTGATGAAAGAAATCAAAGATGACACAAACTGATGGAGAGATATACCATATTCTTTGATTGGAAGAATCAATATTGTGAAAATGACTATACTACTCCAAGCAACCTACGGATTCAATGCAATCCCTATCAAATTACCAATGGCATTTTTCACAGAATTAGAAAAAAAAATTTACAATTTGTATGGAAACACAAAAGACTCTGAATAGCCAAGCAATCTAGAGAAAGAAAAATGGAGCTGGAGGAATCAGGCTCCCTGACTACAGACTATACTACAAAGCTACAGTAATCAAGACAGTATGGTACTGGCACAAAAACAGAAATATAGATCAATGAAACAAGATAGAAAGCCCGGAGGAAACCCATGTACCTATGGTCACCTAATCTATGACAAAGGAGGCAAGGATATACAATGGAGAAAATAGTCTCTTCAATAAGTGGTGCTGGGGAAACTGGACAGCTACATGTAAAAGAATGAAATTAGAACACTTCCTAACACCATACACAAAAATAAACTCAAAATGGGTTAAAGACCTGAATGTAAGACTGGACACTAGAGTGACTGCTGTTTTAATTGCATAATGGTGTAGAGTTTATAAAATGCTTTACATGTGTTTTAATTGAACTTCATAAAAATATCATAACGTGGAAGGTGCAGTACATTAGTTGCAAAAATAGCCTAAATTCTTCACCTGTTCAGGCATCCAGGCCCCTGGACCACAAGTAATTTGGTAATTTGGAAATGTATAACTTATTCTAGATCCTGGCATTGATCAGTGGTGCCACCTTGAGCTAGTTGCTTGACTGTCCTGAGGATCATGTTAGCCTTCCTTAATTATATTATTATGGGACTGGGTTGATTTTTCTCAATTTGTATAGTACAAGATGTTAGTGCTGGAGTCCTGGGAAATGTTTTCAGTGGTCCAGTAGGTTTGAGAAACACTGGATTAAAAGAAGTTAAATACAACTTTATAAAAGAACTTTTTATAGGCTTTAATATACAAATGAACTTTTCAGGTCTCCAAATTTGGTCAGATTCAGTGATTCCCAAATTTATTTAATCATGAAATGTTTTTAAAGGAGCATTTCTCAGAAATAATGTATTGTAGAATCTCATCTTGAGAAATGCAGAACCATAATCCAAAAGTCATTTGTTTCTATTTCTGAAGGCTCTGTAAGTCTAGACTGGTTTCTAACTTAGTGTATTGTAGGGAAGGGACAGACTCTTTTACAAAAAATGGAGAAAAATTTAATGTACATGTTATATGCTAGAATTTGTTTTATTATCATTAAAAAAGGATTTGCTAAAATTAACTCTGCATCTTTTAGAGAATCTTCTAGTGATTATAATAGCATCTCATCCAACAGCAGCTATCATTCCTCTAAAATACTAAGATATGGGATAATATTGTGATATTCATATAATGAGTATTTGGAAGTAAAGCACACTAAAGTAATTTCCATTATAAATTATAAAATGAATATAAAGTCCTACACATTTATTTTCCCCAGATATATTAATTGAAACAATTGAAATCATATGTAAGTAAAACAGATTTTTTTTTCTGAAAAGTTTACTGACGCACAGACAAAATGTTTAATGTTAGAACAGTCACAGACATTGAAAGATAACTAAAACGTTCACTTTGGGGAATAGTCTTTACATGATTAAGTAATTCCTGTGAATAGGAAAGATTTAAATTTGTTAAATTACTACCCTGGAGAAATTGCATGTAAAAGAAAGAAAAAAAATTAACTGAAAAGGCAAAGAACGATGGTCAATGAAAACGCGAGCCTATCAAGACAACTGGACGAATGCCACATCATTATTCCAAAAATAACATTAATATTGCCATCCAGCAAACAGCACTGCCTCTTTTAAAATACTAATGTCAGTTACAAGGTGATTAAAAAGCCAACATGTCCAAGTGGCTGATAGTTCCAGAAAGAAGTTAAAAAAGACTCACTTTTATTTTGGACTGGAGTCCATAGATTCTAAAAGGCACATAAATGATCTTTTGACTTGGCAATGTGACATCCAGTTTTCCAGCTTTAAAGTTTTACCCACTAAAACATGGGCAAGCTGTGGTCTGAATTTGAACTTCCTCTCCCTGTACTCTCCTTTCTCCATTTTAATTTCCTTTTCCCTTCAATTGCCAACAATAGTCCCAACCTCCCACTTCCCTAATGCCTGCTCTTCCAGCAGAGATTTAAACAATTAACTCTTTTCTCCCATTTGTTCTGAATTCTGAGCTTTACCTGCTTACAGCAGCCTATATTGTGTCTTTGCTTTTAACTTACGTCATGATGCCCAGTACACTTCATGTTACTTGAGAAGTTTTTCTTCTTTTCTTCTTTCCTTTCTTTCTTTCTTTTTCTTTTCTTTTCTTTTTTTTTTTTGATGTGTAAGGATTGCTATCCCCAAGCGTGTATCAAAGCATGATAACTTTCTTAGTCATCTAAAGAGCTCTCCTTCCATCTAACTCTCTGACCTCCCGCTACCATCCTCCATCTTCAAGTGGCACGTTTAGGAAGACAGAGATTTTTTTTTTCTTGAGGAAAATTCTCTCCACCTATGAAGCTCAGTTTCATCCCACATATATATTTTTGAATTTTTGTTTCCTTGTAGCTATCAGAACAAGAGTACTATGTCTGCTCTGCTACCTGGCCATATATGTCCTACCTCTATCCAAACTCTAGTAATCTTGAACCCATAGACATTTATACAAGTAAAATGTTTAGAAGATCATTGCATTAAAAGTTTACCTCACCCTTGGACTTTCCTGGTGGTCCAGTGGTTAAGACTCCAAGCTCCCAATGCAGGGAGCCTGGGTTCGAGCCCTGGTCAGGGAACTGGATCCCACATGCCACAACTAAGGGTTTGCATGCCACAGCTAAGACCCAGTGCAGCCAAATAAATAAATAAATAAATATTTAAAAAAAAAAGTTTACCTCACCCTGTTTTCTCCATTCACTTGTTCAAAAGGAATAATGCCAAACAAATAATCCTGAGTGCCTGATGTGTCACCTCCTAGTATCACCCACTGTGACTACTTTAAGGCAAATCATCATTAGCCGATGCTCTATGACATCTCCCAGAGCAGCCTCTCATCCTTGTCTCCCGTACTGTAGCCCCATTACTGCCAGAATTGTCTATCTACAGTATAAACATAACTTGTTGTTTCTTATTTTAAAATGCTTCATAGGTCCTTGCACCGTTTCCTGCCTCATCCTGCCCCAAACTGATATTATCTTAGCTGAGCTTTAGTTCAGTCACAATACGTTTTCCTATGCTCTCTGAAGATACCTGGCTCTGTCTGTGTGTCCTGTGTGCTCTGACTTCTCATGTTTTGTTCCTTTATTCTAGATTTCCCTTATCCTTCTCTGTCTGAAGAACTCCCAGTCATCATTCTAGTGTCAAATTTCACAAGCTCTGAAAAACCGTTCCTGACTTTTCCTTTTGCCCTCATTTATACCTTGCCTTTTTATTTATTTCTGTTTTCATTATACTCTATCAGTGGCTTTATATCTCTCTTCTGTACACTGTGCTTGAGAGCCTGTGTAGATGATAAATAGGTCATAAACGGCACTCCCTTCTCCCTGCCTGTCGAAACCAATTGACAAACACAAAAGTCAAGCAGGTGGAGGGCCAAATTTCACCCTTTTAGTTAATAACAGATATAAGATAATATGATTCAGACCTGTGGGTCAAGCAGGCTTTTTAATATTTTACCTCTTAATTAAGATGTACTCACACAACACAGGCAGCACTGAGCTGACATGGGGACAGAGTCTACCTGAAAAGCCCACCAGTTGGCCAGGAGCAAATGGGAACCCCATTCTCTGCAACGAGGAAGGTATGATGAGAGAAAGGGCCTCAGACACTCTGTCAATTCCTTCTCCAAAACTCATCAGTCAAGTAAATCACTCCCTCCTCTGGGAGGGCATTCTCCCTGTTTGTATTTCTATCTCTGTGTCCAGATATCCTCTTTTTTAAAAGGACACCAGTCACATTGGATTAAGGGCCTGCCCACTCTAGTCTGATCTCATCTTAAATAATTACATCTGCAGTGAGATATTTACAAATAAGGTCACTTTCTGAGGTACTAGGGGTTAGGACTTCAAAATATAAATGGGAGTGGGGTAGAATCAACCCATAATAAAAGAGCTACCCTTATGGATATCACCAATTATCAAATATTATCAAATATAGATACTAGGAACTAACATCACAAATTAAACTACTATGCAATGATTTATCACTTAGAATTTTAATTTGATACTGGTGAAAGGGCTCATTTAGACCTATTTAGGTATATGTTTTGTAATATATAACTCTAGTGCATATACTTAGAGATATAAGTAAAATAAACTG
Organism: Hippopotamus amphibius kiboko; assembly: GCF_030028045.1. Classification (NCBI taxonomy): domain Eukaryota; kingdom Metazoa; phylum Chordata; class Mammalia; order Artiodactyla; family Hippopotamidae; genus Hippopotamus; species Hippopotamus amphibius. The sequence goes on from NC_080186.1 coordinate 238,918,475, forward strand.
GTTAAGCTTTTTCCCATACATTTTTCACATGCAAGTTTGATTTTCAGAATCACTTCTCTACGAGTTATCAACTGTATGTGTTCATACAATAGTGTCCTCTGTTCCACCAAGAACATTAGTAATGAAGCATTCTTTTAAAAATATAGTCCAATGTTGTTTTCAGGACTCCCCTCCAAGCCACTCTCTGACATCCATTGTGCAGTTTCAATAGGTAGACGAGGATCATTTTAAGCCTGTCATGAATGCTTCCTGGATTACAGCAATTACAAAGCCCAATTTTGCAGATCTTCAATGTGGGGGGGAAAGTCCATCTTGGAATCATTGAAATACAACAAATATAAGCTTTATTAGAAACCCTGTATTAGTTTCCTATTGCTGTTATAACAAACTGTCAAAAACTTAGGGGCTTAAAGCAGCCCAAATTTATTACCTTACAGTTGTGTAAATCAGAAGTTCAACAGGGGCCTCATGGGGCTAAAATCAAAGTATCAGCAGGACGCATTCTTTTCTATGAGCTCTGAAGGAGAATCCATTTCCTTGCATTTTCCAGCTCCTAGAGGACACCCACATGTCTTGGCTTTGTTTTTGTCCCTTTCCTCCAGCTCCGAAGTTAGCAACATAGCATCTCTCTGATCCTACTTTCAACAACACATTTTTTCTCTGCCCACAGCCAGGACAGGTTCTCCACTTCTAATGATACAAGTGATTAGACTTAACCCACCTGCAGAGCTAAGATAACCTTCCCATCTAGTGACCCTTAATTTAATTATATCTGTGAAGTCCCTTTTGCCATGCAAGGAAACATGTGGACATCTTTAGGGGGACTGTTATTTTTCCTACCACAGACCCTATTCACACTCTACTGTCTGTTGACTTGTCTTTGTGTTTTTTTTAAGAACAAATATGTTTTTTATCTATATTCTCAGTGTCTGGCACCAAGTAATTGCACAGTAGGTTTGTTGAATATTGAAACAATAGAAAAAATGGTAGACTTCCTTATTCATGTCTATTGAAACAAGAAGTGACATCTGCAAAGGCATGAGTTATGAGTAAGCATGACATGTTTCATAAATGACAGGAAGCTTGGTGCAGAGATGGTTCAAGATGGCGGAGCAGAAGGACGTGCACTCACTCCCTCTTTCAGGAGCACCAGAATTACTACTAACTGCTGAACAATCATTGACAGAAAGACACAGGGACTCACCACAAAAGACACCCCACATCCAGAGACAAAGGAGAAGTCACAATGAGATGGTATGAGGGGCAAAATTGCGATAAAATCAAATCCCATAACCACTGGCTGGGCGACTCACAAACTGGAGACCAGTTATACCACAGAAGTCCACCCAGTAGAGTGAGGGTTCTGAGCCCCACATCAGACTTCCCAACCTGGGAGTCCAGCAATGGCAGGAGGAATTCCCAGAGAATCAGATTTTGAAAGCAAATGGGATTTGATTGCAGGACCTCCACAGGACTGGGGGAAACAGAAACATCACTCTTGGAAGGCACACAAAAAATAGTGTGCTTACCAGGACCCAGGGGGAAGGAGCAGTGACCCCAGAGGAGACTGAACCAGACCTACCAGCTGGTGTTGGAGGGTTGCCTGTAGAGGTGGGGGGCATCTGTGGCTCACTGAGGACACAGGGGCACTGGTGGCAGGGGTTCTGAGAAGTGCTCATTGGCATGAGCCCTCCCAGAGTCCACCATTAGCCCCACGAAAGAGCCTGTAAGCTCAAGTGCTGGGTCGCCTCAGGCCAAACAACCAACAAGGTGGGAACACAGTCCCACCCATTGGCAGACAAGCAGATTAAAGTTTTACTGAACTCCACCCACCCCGCCCAACCCACCATCAGTCCCTCCCATCAGGAAGCACCCATTAGCCTCCTAGATAGCTTCTTCCACAAAAAGGCAGACAACAGTATCAAGCAGTATCAGCAATATTTCATCTTGTGGAAATGAAAACCACGGGCACAGAAAGACAGAAAAAGTGAAAAAGCAGAGGACTTTGTACCAGATGAAGGGACAAGATAAAACCTCAGGAAAACAACAAAATGAAGGGGAGATAGGCAACCTTCCAGAAAAAGAATTCAGAATAATGATAGTGAAGAGGATCCAGGACTTTGAAAAAAGACTGGATGCAAAGATCAAAAAGATGCAAGAAAAGCTTAACAAAGACCTAGAAGAATTAAAGAAAAAACAAACAGAGATAAGCAACACAATAACCAAAATGAAAAACACACTAGAAGGAACAAATAGCAGATTAACTGAGGTAGAAGAACGAATAAGTGACCTGGAAGACAGAATGGTGATAATCACTGATGAGGAAAAGAATAAAGAAAAAAGAATGAAAAGAACTGAAGACAGCCTAAGAGGCCTCTGGGTCAATGTTAAATGCACCAACATTCTCATTCTAGGGGTCCCAGAAGGAGAAGAGAGAGAGAAAGAACCCAAGAAAATATTGGAAGAGATTATAGTTGAAAACTTCCCTAACATGGGAAAGCAAATAGGCACCCAAGTCCAGGAAATGCAGAGAGTCCCAGGCAGGATAAACCCAAGGAGAAACATGCCAAGACACAGAGTAATCAAACTGACAAAAATTAAAGACAGAGAAAAGTTATTAAAAGCAACAAGGGGAAAATGACAAATAACATACAAGGGAACTCCCATTAGGTTAACAGCTGATTTCTCAGCAGAAACTCTGCAAGCCAGGAGGAAGTGGCATGATATATTTCAAGTGATGAAAGGGAAGAACCTACAACCAAGAATACTTTACCCAGCAAGGATCTCATTCAGATTCGATGGAGAAATCAAACGCTTTACAGACAAGCAACAGCTAAGAGAATTCAGCACCACCAAACCAGCCCCACAACAAACGCTAAAGGAACTTCTCTAAGCGGGAAACATAAGAGAAGAAAAGGACCTACAGAAACAACAACAAAACAATTAAGAAAATGGTACTAGGAACATACATATCGATAATTACCTTGAATGTAAATGGACTAAATGCTCCAACCAAAAGACACAGACTGGCTGAATGGATACAAAAAAAAGACCCATATATATGCTGTCTACAAGAGACCCACTTCAGACCTAGGGACACATGCAGACTGAAAGTGAGGGGATGGAAAAAGATATTCCATGCAAATGGAAATCAAAAGAAAGCTGGAGCAGCCATACTCATATCACATAAAATAGACTTTAAAATAAAAAATGTTACAAGAGACAAGAAAGGACACTACATAATGATCAAGGGATCCATCCAAGAAGAGGAAATAACAATTATAAATATATATGCACCCAATGTAGGAGCACCTCAATACATAAGGCAAATGCTAACAACTATGAAAGAGGAAATCAACAGTAATACTATAATACTGGGGGACTTTGACACCCCGTTTACATCAATGGACAGATCATCAAGGCCGAAAATTAATAAGGAAACACAAGCTTTAAATGACACAATAAACCAGTTAGATTTAATAGATATCTATAGGACATTACATCCAAAAACAGCAGATTACATGTTCTTCTCAAGTGCACATGGAACATTCTCCATGATAGATCACATTTTGGGTCACATATCAAACCTTGGTAAATTTAAGAAAACTGAAGTCATATCAAGCATCATTTCCAACCACAGTGCTATGAGATTAGAAATCAATTACAGGAAAAAAACTGTAAAAAACACAAACACATGGAGGCTAAACAATACGCTGCTAAATAACCAAGAGATCACTGCAGAAATCAAAGAGGAAATCAAAAAATACCTAGAGACAAATGACAATGAAAACACAATGATCCAAAACCTATGGGATGCAGCAAAAGCAGTTCTAAGCAGGAAGTTTATAGCGATACAATCCTACCTCAGGAAACAAGAAAAATCCCAAATAAATAATCTAACTTAACACCTAAAGAAACTAGAGAAAGAAAAGCAAACAAAACCCAAAGTTAGTAGATGGGGAAAAATCATAAAGATCAGAGCAGAGATAAATGAAATAGAAACAAAGAAAACAATAACAAAAATCAATAGAACTAAAAGCTGGTTCTTTGAGAAGATAAATAAAATTGATAAACCACTATTAAGTCTCATCAAGAAAAAGAGGGATAAAAACAGATGATTGAACTTGGTGTACTCCCCCCCCAAAAAATAATAAATAAATAAATAAATAAATAAGTGAAAAAGAGGGAGAGGACTCAAATCAATAAAATTAGAAAGGAAACAGGAGAAGTTCCAAAGGACACCACAGAAATAAAAAGCACCATAAGAGACTACTACAAGCAACTACATGCCAATAAAATGGGCAACCTGGATGAAACAGACAGACTCTTAGAAAGATATAACTTTCCAAGACTGAATCAGGAAGACATAGAACATATGAACAGGCTAATCACAAGTCATGAAATTGAAACTGGAATTCAAAATCTCCCAACAAACAAAAGTCCAGGACCAGATGGATTTACAGGTGAATTTTATCAAACATTTAGAGAAGCACTAACACCCATCCTTCTCAAACTCTTCCAAAACATTGCAGAGAAAAAAACACTCCCAAACTCATTCTATGATGCCGCCATCACCCTGATGCCAAAACCAGACAAAGATACCACAAAAAAAGAAAATTACAGACGAATGTCACTGATGAATTTAGATGCAAAAATCCTCAACAAAATTCTAGCCAACAGAATCCAGCAACACATTAAAAGGATCATACACCATGATCAAGTGGGGTTTATCCCTGCCATGCAAAGATTCTTCAATGTACACAAATCAATCAATGTGATACACCATATCAACAAATTGAAGGATAAAAACCACATGATCATCTCAATAGATGCAGAAAAAGCTTTTGACAAAATTCAACACCCATTTATGACAAAAACTCTCCAGAAGGTGGGCATAGAGGGAACCTACCTTAACATTATAAAGCCCATATATGACAAACCTACAGCGAACACCATTCTCAATGGTGAAAAACTGAAAGCATTCCCCCTAAGATCAGGAACAAGACAAGGATATCCACTCTCACCACTACTATTCAACATAGTTTTGGAAATCCTTGCCACAGCACTCAGAGAAGAAAAAGAAATAAAAGGAATCCAAGTTGGAAAAGAAGTAAAACTGTCACTGTTCACAGATGACATGATATTATACATAGAAATTCCTAAAGATGCCACCAGAAAACTACTTGAGCTAATCAATGAATTTGGTAAAGTGGCAGGATGCAAAATTAACACACAGAAATCTCTTGCATTTCTATACACTAACAATGAAAGTTCAGAAAGAGAAATTAAGGAAACAATCCCATTCACCACTGCAACAAAAAGAATAAAATACCTAGGAATAAACCTACCTAAGGAGGTAAAAGACCTGTACTCAGAAAACTATAAGACACTAATGAAAGAAATCAAAGATGACACAAACAGTTGGAGGGACATACCATGTTCTTGGATTGGAAGAATCAACATTGTGAAAATGATGATACTACCCAAAGCAACCTACAGATTCAATGCAACCCATATCAAATTACCAATGGCATTTTTCTCAGAACTAGAACAAGAAATTTTACAATTTTCATGGAAACACAAAAGACCCCAAATAGCCGAAGCAATCTTGAGAAGGAAAGACGGAGCTGGAGGAATCAGGCTTCCTGACTTCAGGCTATACTACAAGGCCACAGTGATCAAGACCGTATGGTACTGGCACAAAAACAGAAATAGAGATCAATGGAACAGGATAGAAAGCCCAGAGATAAACTATGATCAACTAATCTATGACAAAGGAGGCAAGGATATACAATGGAGAAAAGGCAGCCTCTTCAATAAGTGGTGCTGGGAAAATTGCTCAACTACATGTAAAAGAATGAAATTGGAACACTCCCTAACACCATACACAAAAATAAACTCAAAATGGATTAAAGACCTAGATATAAGGCCAGACACTATAAAACTCATAGAAGAAAACATAGGAAGAACATTCTTTGACATAAATCACAGCAAGATATTTTTTGACACACCTCCTAGAGTAATGGAAATAAAAACAAAAATAAATAAGTGGGACCTAATGAAACTTTAAAGCTTCTGCACAACAAAGGAAACTACAAGCAAGACGAAAAGACAACCCTCAGAATGGGAGAAAGTATTTGCAAACGAATCAACAGACAAAGGATTAATCTCCAAAATATGTAAACAGTTCAACCAGCTCAATATCAAAAGAAAAAACCCAATATCAAAAAATGGGCAGAAGACCTAAATAGGCATTTCTCCAAAGAAGACATGCAGATGGCTAACAAACACATGAAAAGCTGCTCAACATCACTAATCATTAGAGAAATGCAAATCAAAACGACAATGAGATATCACCTCACACTGGTTAGAATGGGCATCATCAGAAAATCTACAAACAGTAAATGCTGGAGAGGATGTGGAGAAAAGGGAACACTCTTGCCCTGCTGGTGGGAATGTAAACTGATACAGCCACTATGGAGAACAGTATGGAGGTTCCTTGCATAACTAAAAATGGAACTACCATATGACCCAGCAATCCCACTGCTGGGTATATACCCAGAGAACACCATCATTCAAAAAGACACATGCACTCCAATGTTCACTGCAGCACTATTTACAATAGCCAGGACATGGAAGCAACCTAAACGTCCAGCAACAGGTGAATGGATAAAGAAGATGTGGTACATACATACAATGGAATATTACTTAGCTGTAAAAAGGAATGAAATTGAGACATTTGTAGAGACATGGATGGACCTGGAGACTGTCATACAGAGTGAAATGAGTCAGAAAGAGAAAAACAAATATCGTATATTAACACATATATGCGGACTATAGAAAAATGGTACAGATCAACCAGTTTGCAAGGCAGAAACAGAGACCCAGATGTAGAGAACAAACATATGGACACCAAGTGGGGAAAGGGGGCGGGGGGTGGGGGTGGGTTGGGATGGGATGAATTGGGAGATTGGGATTGCCATATATACATTACTAATAAGAAAAAATATCAAATCGGACACTTTAAATACATGCAGTTTATTGTATGTCAATTGTATCTCAATAAAAGTTCTTAAGAAAAAAAAGAAGCTTGGTGCAGTTAGGGTTTAGGTTGTATATTAGAGAGTCTTGGCATATGAGTCTAGATATACAGGTCCTGAAATCTATACATGTTGCTTAGGAGTGTGTTCTGTATCCAAAAGATATTCGTTGAAGAATTATAAGCAGGAAAGAGAGAGGACTGAATTTGATTTAAAAGATTAGTTTGCTGATGGCACAAAAAAGTTATTTGAGAAACAGAGACTAGAGTTAGAAAGTTTATATTTCATGGCTATAATCGTAGGGGGGACTTCAAAGACAGAGGCTATTTAAAATGTATGTTTTTCTAATTTGAAGAGCTAGACTTTGTTTCCATTGCCAATACTCTAAAACTTTCCAGGTCTTTCTACAATATTTAAAATCACTTCCAGAACTCTAGTCTTCTCATTAGTTAAGATTTAATAATATATAACTCCCTAGGATGCATGTCTAATGATTAGTATACAAATGCTCAGATTTTCCAAACAAGTTTAATCAATTAATTTTTATGAGGCTGCTTTCTTTTACTTTCTGAAAGCCAAGTCAATGGGCCTTCATCACCTGAAGTCAAAGTCATGTAAGATAAGAGGCAGAAGGAATGAGATAGAAGGACTTGCCCTGCAGTTGCTGCCTTTGAAGATGAAGGAGGCCAGAAGCCAAGGAAGATGGGTGGACTCTAGAAGCTGGGAATGGCCCTCAGCTGACAGTCAGCAAGAAAACAGGGACCTAGGGCCACCACAATGCTACACAGCTTTAATTTTTGCCATGTGAGATCTGAAGCAGAGAAACCATCTAACTTGTAGCACTATAAAATAATAAGTGGGTGCTTTTAAGCCACTAATTTATGGTGATTTATTAAGGCAGAAATAGGAAACTAATACAAGTACTATAAGTGTTGATAAGATAATTAAATAACCCTAAACATTCACTATTTAACTATACTTACCATTAATAAAAGATTATCCATCTCTTATTAATCTGCCTCTTCCTAACTCTTCACCAAACCAACCACTAGACTCTTCAGTGACAGATTTGTAAATATCTGTCCTACTGTCACCAGACTAAATTTTAATGAACTTTGGGTATACCCAGACTAGCGTCCCATGGCTTCAATTTTACTCTCCCCATCCTAATCCAAACCCTGTATTCAGAAAAAAAGGTTGCATAGCACTTCAAAATACTGGACTTGTTCCTGGTTTTTCCAATAGAGCTGCTTCTCATGTTGTGCCCTACCTACTCCTGCTTCTTGTCACACAGAGAAACAAGTCCAAATACAGTTGAGAGGCTGGGGTCCTTCAACCTGCTGCAGACTGATTTTATTGACTCTTCGTAGGCAGTGGCTGTTCCCATGTTAGTTGCACTATGGATATTCTCTCCGTGTCTGGAGGCTTTCCCTACAAGAAGGCAAGTGCTGTCACTGACTAGAAGAACAAAAGGAGGCTGATCTGTAGCATCCAAGAATGAGTGAAGACCAAAAAGAAGCCTGCGAGAACTGGGAAGATGCAGAGCAAATAACTTCAAGACCACTAGTGTGGTCTGGGAGATCGGGAGTAACACTGACTGTAGGACCCGTAAGTCTTCACCTTGCCTACAGCTGGAGTTTCCTGCCACCTAGGAGGACCCCTCCCGCAGCGCCTCTTACGGTGTGATGATCATCGAATGATCTGTCTCTCCACTACGGGAGCAATGATGGGGAAAATCAAAATCAGTCCCTCCCTAATCAAGGGAAATTTAGATCGAGTATTCCAAAAGCTAAAACCCCAACCAATAATTGACTCCCTCTGTCCAAAGGTCCCTTTTTGCTTCTGAACGCATGCTGTAATTCAGATGTGTATCTGAATATCCTTGGAGATGTATATATCACCTTGTTTACTTTGACTCCTCTTGGTTTCCAATGTATATCTAATCTCCTTTCAAATGTATATTTTACCTCTGTTTATTATTATTCTCTCGTAAACTTGAATTGTTCTTCAGATGTATATTGTAAGTTTGTTTACATTTGAGTACAAAGGACTCCTTCCCCTGTGGCTATCAAAGTAATTTCTGGATCAGAGCGGGTTGAAAGGGGATTGAGAGAATTTGGAGCTTCGGTCCTGATGTGCAAAGAACTGAGGTGAAGCCTCTCCAGGCTTGTAGAGGCTCACCTCAGCTATTCTTGTGTATATATATTGAAGAAATAATACAAATTATGTCTCACAATTCTCATTAATAAACCTGTGTCACTTGTACATTTTACTGTATTTATTATTCTTTAGCTTTATTCTTCAACCCTTTTTTTAAAACTAAAGTTTTTAATTTTCTTACAAAGGCTATAAAAGACCTAGGATTTGAGAAAAATAAGGGACAATTGTTTTGAAAGACCAAGGTGTCCCAGCTTCACAAACTGCTCCACAGTGGAGGCTTCCAAACTAAAGCAAATGGGAAATGTTATAAACTCTCTCCTCTCCTGCACCTGTCAGAGCGCAGATTAGTATTTTGTAGAAGCTTAGGTGACCCTCAGTAAAGAAGACTGGTTCTCTGTCAAACATAGTACTAGACCAAGGAGGCTATTTTCTTCAAGGGTCAGGACTATGGTGACAAGAAAGAGGTAAATAAGGCTCTTCCTTCAGACACAAAACTGAAGGGACACCAAAAAACTCCATAATCAATATAAATAATATTTTGATACAATATTTTAAAATCAAAATTAATGCAAAAAAAATCAATGATGAATAAATTATCAAAATTTGAAATAAAAACATCATGGATATTGTCTTACCCTAGTAGCACAGCAGGAGATACCTTATAGGAAATACAGAATCTTTGATTCCCTATTGATCACTTATGTGACATAGGTACTATTCTAGGCACAAAGAAAACAGCAGTGAACAAAACACTGCAGCTTCTCATGAAGCCCTCGAAGAGTCTTACATTATGGTGGGGGAAACAGACAATAATTTAATAAATAAAATGCATTGGATATTAGTGATAAGCTTTTTCTTAATTTTTTCATCTTTATTGGAGTATAATTGCTTTACAGTATTGTGTTACTTTCTGCTGCACAACAAAGTGAATCAGCTATATGTATACATATATCCCCATATTCCTTCCCTCTTAAGCCTCCCTTCCAACCTCCCTATCCCACCCCTTTAGGTCTTCACAAAGCATCGAGCTGATCTCCCTGTGCTCTGTAGTAGCTTCCCACGGGCCATCTATTTTACATTTGGTAATGTGTAGGTGCCAATGCTCCTCTCTCACTATGTCCTGTCTTCCCCTTCCCTCCCCCCACCCCCCAGAAAAACAAATCAGGAAAAAGGAATAAGAAGAATGATGTAAATTTTGAAAATGTAGCCCAGAAAAGCTTCTCTGAGAGCTGGCACTGCAGTGAAGGCCTGAGAGCGGAGGGAGAAGCCACGCAGAGCCAACGTTTTCAGGCCAGAGGAACAGCAGAGACCATGGCCTGAGGGGGGCATGCAGACCCTGCTCCAGGAACAGCAAGGAGGCCAGAGTCGCTGGAGTGAGCGCGAAGCCGAGGGGGAAGAGTAGTAGTTGAGGTGCGACTCAACAGGGTGGGGGGATAGATCACGCAGGGCCTTAAGGATGTGGACGTAGGACACGTCTTTTACTGTGAGTGAGATGAGAAGCCCTAGAGGAGGTGATCAGGGAAGTGACACGACCTGACTTACTTCCCAAGATGTACCATGCAAATAGAAGCAGTACTTATCACAATTTTATCTGTCTCTGGGTGTTTCTTTCTCTTGGTTGAAGATGAAAGAAAAATGAGTTGAGTCTTTTAGTAGGTTTAGGGTAATATAGGGGTAAGATTTCACAAACCCATCTCCGTGTCATCAAGAATTGACTCAATATACCTTACCTTTGAATAGATAGGTAGATGTGGCTGATGTAGGTGTAGGCGCAGTTGTACTTGCAGATGTAGAGGGGGATGTGGATGTGAACATGGATATATTTAATAGCAATATATTTGCAATACATAAGTTCTTTACAAAGATGTCCTTTTATCTATTTTTTGAACATTTGGAAGGATATTAGAATCTTCCTCAATCAAGCATGAGCATATATTTGGTGAACAGAACTTAAAAAAGAAGACATCCTTTTGCTCGTTTGTGCGTTTCTATTATTGAGAGCTGGCATGGAATTTTATAATATTCTTTGCTTCAAATATAAATTTCTTTTCTACCCACTACTTAAATTTCTTTTATGTTTTCATATTCAGCTTGCTTTTGAAATTTGTGGAGCCAAAGCCTTCTGCATGTTGAAAGGATGTCTTGTTTACAAATATCGCTACGTCAAATACTCATCAAGATCGGTAGCACGGAGCTGCTGATAACGCACAAATAGGGAGTCAGGCCTCTTGATGCCAAATGCTACCCTCTGTCGTGCAAAGACAAAGGCAATTTTTACTGAAATTAACAAAAGCTTTCTCCCAACACTGACTTCTATCAAAAGCCATATAAGGGCAGAATCTGACATTAATTTCTACTTCATTTGCTTGGAAGAGTGTAAAACAGTGAAACAAAATGAGGTGCCATTTGCCAAGCTGGTATTCAGCCAGCAAGCTTTAGCTTGGCCACACTGGGTGCTTACAGCTGGCATCCAGCCTCGCTGTTCACTGCCCCATCTGAGGGAGCGTTGCCTGTGCCTTCCTGAGAAATAAATGTTTTGACTGGCTTTCATTTTGTTTGTTTTTAAAAATCTTGGTCAGAATCTCAGGAAAGATATGGGAGATCTCCAAAAAAGACACAGGCACTGCAGAACTTGAACTGTCATTAATAAGTATTTTCCTCTCTTCTTTCCTCTTCTGAAATGAGGGTGATAAAGCTGGCATAGATCACAAAAAGGTCATTAGTATTGTCAATAAAATTATAACAATTAAAAGTTAATAAAGATTTACAGAAAGAGAAAACAAATATTGTATATTAACACATATACGTGGAGTCTAGAAAACTGATACAGATGAACTGGATTGCAAGGCAGAAATATAGAGACACAGAGGTAGAGAACAAACGTATGGACACCAAGCAGGGAAAGTGGAGGAGGGGATGAGTTGGGAGATTGGGATTGACATATATACACTAATATGCATAAAATAGATAACTAATGAGAACCTGCTGTACAGCACAGGGAACTCCACTGTGCTATATAGTACAAACTAACACAACAAAAACAGCTATACCCAATTAAAAGAAAAAGAAAAAATTAATAAAGACTTAAACATGGCTTACTACAACCTGAGTGATATGTAAAGCAGTCAAGTGTCTCCTGGGATTAATCACAACCAGTCCTTGAAAACATTAAGCAATAAGTACTGTGATGGTAGCTCTCACAAAAGCCCCTAGAAAACATTTTCTGTAGTTTGTTAAATATATTTCTTCCCCTATTTCTAGAGCATAGTTTAAGAAGGACAACTGTTCTGAGTTCTATTTCTGCCATTCCTTCAATTCAGTATCTATCTCAACTTAAACACCCCATCCTAAGACACAACTTTAACAACACTCTGCATCTTATCTCTCTTTACAAAACCATATTCATTTTACCATTTACAAATGGGTAGTGTCATTCAGTACTTTTCAACCACATGTGCTTTTAGGCTTTATCTATGTGAAGCAATGGAAATAAAGCAAACAAAGATGTATGATTCAACCAATCAGCTTACTCTTCAATATGGTGTCCTGGCACAAATCTCAGTTTCCAGCAACTTCTGAGTCATAAAATAGGGCTTTCCACTGCTTTCCTTGTTGACCTATTCTGATTACATCCAGATAGATTTTTTTTTAATCTCTGAAAGTGATGTCCTTGGTAGTGAGACGTGAGGATACTATAATAGCATTTTCTTGTTAATAGTTACATCTGCCCAAAAGAGCTTCTCCTCTATGATACCTTTCCACAGAATGAGAGAAAAATTCCAATAGAAAGATCCCTTTTGACATTTTGACTGTCCAAATGACCATGTATAAATTTAGGTACTAATAGTTTCTTTTAGAGGCGTACAAATTTCGTGAATGGAAATACCGCATTGTCACACTGTGGCCCACGGCAGCCCCTGTCAAAGGCTGCAGAACTCTCTTCCAGGTTAAGCAGCGATCATGTAGAATTTGTCTCCAATTGTGGTTGCTATTGTCAACAGTAGAAGTCAGAGGATCCCTTTTACAGATATTAGATGCCAAGACTTAGGAAATGAGGTACAGGTATATATAAATCAGAGTCTCAGCTTCTCAGAAACAGGTACTCTGGCAGGTAGGGAGTGAGGGGGTCCTATGGACTGAACTGTGCCCTCCAAAATTCATAAGTTGAAGCCTTCACCCCCAATGTGACCCTACTTGGAGATAAGGTTTGTAAGGAGGTGATTAAGGTTAAACGAGGTCATATGAGTAGGACCTAATCTGATATGACCGGTGTCCTTATTAGAAGAGGAAGAGACACCAGGGATGCAGGCACACAGAGGAAAGGCCACTTGAGGACACAGCAAGGAAGAGGTCATCTGCAAGCCAAGGACAGAGGGTTCAGGAGAAACCAAACCTGCGGACAACTTGAACTTGATCTTGCACTTCCAGTGCCCAGAAGCGTGGTAAAATACATATCTGTTGTTTAAGCCACCCAGTCTGTAGTATTTTGTTGTGACAACCCTAGCAGACTAATACAGAGGTCTCAGTTCTTCTTACTTTTTGTTTTGTTTTGTTTTGTTTTTTACTATTTATTTATTTTTATTGGCTGCGTTGAGTCTTCATTGCTGAACAGAGGCTTTCTCTAGTTGTGGAGAGCGGGGGCTACTCTTTATTGCGCTGGCTTCTCTTTCTGCAGAGCACAGGCTCTAGGCATGTGGGCTTCAGTAGTTGCAGCAGGTGGGCTCATTAGTTGTGGTTCGTGGGCTCTAGAGTGCATTCTCAGTAGTTGTGACACATGGGCTTCGTTGCTCTGCGGCATGTGGGATCTTCCCGGACCAGGGCTCAAACCCGTGTCCCCTGCATTGGCAGGCGGATTTGTAACCACCGCACCACCAGGGAAGCCCTACTTTATGTTTTTTAATCAAACAGGTATATCATTTGGCTCTTAATGATTCAGAGAGTAAAAAATGCTATAAATATATGACCTGTTACAAAACTTTTATATTCATATGTAATATAACAGTATAAGTTATACAAACCACCTGCAAATGTGGTGGCACTATTGTTCTTTTCTCTCTTGCTGCCTTTATGACTATTCCTCCGTACACAATGCCAGTGCCTTTTGTTAGTTCATGTAAATCAAGGAAAGATGCTCCACAGACTTGGTTTTCGTTTTGCAATCAGTTTGGGCCTGATGTTACTTTTCTCAGGGTTGAAGGTCAGCCTGTGTTTAGGGACTCCGTCTGAGGTTAGACTATCTCAAAGGCTTCTTCTTGCCCTCTTCACTGTTCAGAACCTGAGTTCTTCCCTTTAGACTCACCTTCCATCTCTCACTCCCCCCACTTCAGCAGCTGCCTTTACACAGAGCGGAGAAAGCAAGCCCTGGAGGCTGAATGGAAAAGAGGCTGAAACTTAGCAACCAAGGGAGGCTGAAGGGGAGAAACTCCAGGAGAAGCAGTGCTTTTTGCCACACAAGGGTGGCCATGTGCTCGTTGGTGGAGAAAGTAAGGCTGAGCCTCATGCCCTGATGTGGTTCCGGAGCCAGGTGTACAGCATGAAGAAACCTCTCATCCACCTGCACCCAGTTGGAATCTCGGTATCAGTTGGACTATGTCCCTTGAACATGAAGCGAAGGAAGGACTAACTCTTCTTCAGGATTCCGCGTGTGTGCTGGACCAGCTAGCAGTGCGGACCTTCTGTACCTGGCTGTGGTGGCCCCTACCTTCTTTGGTAACTTATGCAGTGCCTTGATGCTCTACAGCAAACTTCCATAGTCTCAGATATTTGCCACCTGGATTTAATCTGTCCTCAGTCTGTATTCCGGGAGTGCCTCTTCACAGCTGTAAGCAGTTCAGTTTCTGTCCCCAAAACTTCAAGGAGTCACTTTTCCAAGCGACTCTTATTTCAGCCTTAGTCCATAGCTAACTCCATTAGACAGATAAGTGCTAGGGGTGTAATGTACAGCACGGTGAGTAGAGCTAACGCTTCTGAATGATATGTGAGAGAATTGTTAAGAGAGTAAATCCTAAGGGTTCTCATTGCAAGGAGAATTTTTTTCCTTTTTTCTTCTTTCTTTTCTTTTCATTGTATCTATGTGAGAAGATGGGTGTTAGCTGAACTTACTACGATAATCATTTCACGATATATGTAAAGCAAACTATCAGGCTGTATGCCTTCAACTTATACAGTGGTGTTTGTCAATTATTTTTCAATAAAACTGGGCGGGGGGAGGGAGTGATAGTAATAAAACTTTTATAGAAAGACAAAAACATGAATCAAATAAAAAAGAAAGAAGGCTTCTTCTATCTGTCTCTCCAGGCACCAAATCTCTGATGTGAATAACGATGGAGGTAACTAGAACCAGGGTCCATTGCTGATCAAGGAAAATGGCCAAGAAGGATGACAATAGAAACTTCATCCTCATCCATTTCAGGCAAGACGATTAAGTGCAGAAAAATCTGTGTCATCAGCCAGGGAGAGCTTGACACCAGTTTTAATTGGAAGTAAACAGAGAGCTGTAGAGGAAGGGCAGGCTGACGGGGCAAATGGGAAGCTTTGATCAGATTTCATTAGGTCATCTCGTGGAGAAACAGGCTAAAATTTACAATTGGACAAAGAGTTTCTGTCCTGAGAGTGGGCCAAAACAATTCCTAATGTATATTTTATAAAACAGAAACTTCTCGATGTTTGTCTCTCTAGCTTTAAAATGAGGTAAATATCTTTTTCCTTACAATTCTCATGGGGACATTTTAATAAGATACTTCCTGTGATATCTGTTAAGTTCCTTGGAAGAAAAACATAAGGAATTGAAGACATTATTAACATTAAAAAACTATTTGTCGTTGATCTGCTTTATAACAATTTCTTAAAATCCTCTCTACCTCCATGACTTCAGGCAGAGAATTTTACCTATTTTCAAAGTAACGTTTTAGTATGCAAAGCAAAATAAAGCTACACATCTTAATTTAATCAATGATTCATTCACATTTTAGTTCAAATGAAAAAACCTGATACATTTACTAAGAAAGGAATTGATGTCAAGATAGCTGTCCTAGATAGACTACCCTAAAATTTGAGCATGTACTAAGAAAATAGAATTTAAATTCATTTCTTCTAATAATAACCCAAATAAATACAAATCCTTTATTAGTTTTCGAGGAGACTTTTTTTTTTAAGTATCAAGTCTTTCAGGCCATTTGAATGTGAACAGACCTAATGGAATGTTTTCAGTCTCAGAAGAATGGGACAGTTTCTTAGTGCCTAATTAGCTTTCTTTTTTAAGTCAGGGGGATCTGCTCAGAGTCAGGCCACCTCTTCAAAGCAGGCCCAGTGAATTCACATTATACAAGGTCACAGTCAGGAGACAGAGTTTCCAAGCACGTCAGGTCATGTTTCCTTTAGAGGTACAGGAAATGGAGAAAAGTCGGAAAGTGCAGGCTACCCCACAGGCCAACAAACAACCATGCCAATTACTCCCCGGGGTAGACCCGCACAGTTGAAAGAGTCCACCGTGTAATTCTCAGTGGCACGAGCATTTGCTTTGGTCACGTCGACTTCACTTAACTGAAATAGCCGCTAAGCTATTGTCAGAATAGATTCATGTAGGGTCTTTAATCTGTTTATACAATCAATTCATAAATAGTTTCTACTTTTCAAAAATGTAGGTAAAGCAAATACTTTCTCCTTTAGGTAAAATAAAAGCATAGATATTTGAATTTTATTTCAACCAATAATTCGAGATATACTGTTACAGCATTCAGCAAGCAATAAAATTAGCATATTTGCTTTCTTCTTCCTTTATAATTTAATTTCTGGAACTGGTACTAATAAACCGCTAATTTTCCAAAGTCAAGTCCTTTGGAAAATAGTGAAATATTGGAACTAGATACTCTATAATCTGGCAAATTATATTCAACCAATATGTTTCAAAAAAGCTGTGAAGAAATTTAAATTTTGAAAAAGGAATCATATTAAATGTTTTAAGGGTATTCAGTGGTATAGGTACTCCAAAGTGACTCTTAGATAAAGTGAATAGATATTTTACATAAATAATCCTAGAAAAAATATTCCAAAAAATTTTTATTTTTTGTATCTGGGGTTTCATTTACCTAATTGATATGCAAAATTGAGCTATACTTATGTACTTAGTCAAATGATATTTATTAAATTAGCTACATGCTCACTTGTAGTTTCATTCAGTAAAAGTTTATTATAACCTCTCCTGACGTGACATGACGCTGACTTAGGAACTCTTCCCACATTCTGCCTCAAAGGGACATCATGATGGTTGTATTAGTTTCTTGTTGCTGCTGTAACATATTACCACAAAAGCAGGGGCTTAAAACAGCACCCATCAGTTACATCCTGGTTCAGTAGGTCAGAAGCCTGGAGTGCCTTGCTGGCTTCTCTGTGCTGGGTGCCACGAGGACATCACCCAGGCGTCAGCTCACAAGCGTCTTATGGAGAGGCTCTGAGGAGAACCTGCTTCCAGGCTCGTTCGGGTCACTGGCAGCACCCCATTCCTTGCCGCTGTGGGACGGAGGTCTTGTTTCTTTGCTGGCTGTCTGCTGAGGGCTGCCCTCCAGTCCTAGAGGCCTTCCTTCAGTTCTCGCACGTGCGTCCTTCCATCTCAGAGCCAGCAACCATCCATCAAGTCCTTCTCATGCCTGGAATCCCTTTGAATCTCACTTTCACCCATCTCATTGACTGCCTTCCTCTTCTGCTTTTAAGGGCTCCTGTGAGACACTGGGCACCCCCAGGTAATTAGAGACAATCTCTCTATTTTAAAGTCAGCTCATTGGTAACCTTAACCACACCTACAAAGTCTCTTAAACAGCAGTACATAGATTTTAACTGAATCACCAGGGGAGAGGCGTCTTGGAGGGACATCTATAGCATTCTGCCCATACACTGGTGAATGGTCTCATCACAAATGACTCAAATATAGCCATAGTAAGCATCTTTTAAAACCAGTAGTCATCTTTTCCACAGTGATTAAGAAAATAAACTTTGACTCTGACTTTGCTCCTATAAGGAATCTCAACTAACTTGTACAACTAAACATCTTGAAAAGCTATGGGATATAGAAAGAAAACAAACTAAAATTAGAAATAGAATTAGGAGAGAAACAAAACATACCAACACACCAAATATTATAAATATTTTGAACTGTAATAATGCTGAGATTTTAAAATAAACTTTTGGTCGTGGTTTACATTGTGCTGTGGCCATTTACAGCCATTGAAGGGAAACATGTGTTTGTCATTTAAGGATACATGCAGAATGCCAGACCTCACAATAGATTTCTGCATTCAAATTTACAAGTGTTTTTACGGGAAAGGTTCTTAGCGGGAACACCCAGTTTCACTATTGATTTCTTGCTTGAATTTAGAATCTTTAACTGTATTCAGGTGGAAATGTTGACATGGGTCAGTACTAGGTTTACCAGATGGAACTTAAACCATATCCACTGCTAGGATTAAATATGTCTAGACATTAACTGGTAGGACCCACAAAAGTCCTACAAGATTTCTTTCTTTTGAGCTGAAAGGCCTCCCCAGAGAAAATTGCTCCGAAAGGGATGAGCCAGCTGTGTGAGATGGCCTTTATTTTCAAGGCAGAGCAGGGATGTTGAGTGCAGTGTGGCACTTGTCTTTCAAAAATAAAACAAGTTCTATTTCTGAGAAGCATTTCTGGGGAAATAACACCTGAAAGATCTAGTCACATGCCTCTGTTTAAAAAAGCTGGGGAAATATAGTTCTCTGTGTTAACCACGAAGGAGAGGAGAAGCAGTGAGCACTAGTAATGTTTACCTAGATGTGCTATTATTTTTATTTTTACGGTGATTTTGTGGCTTTTTGAATTCTCATAATTTCTTTTTTTTAATTAATTTATTTATTTTTGGCTGCATTGGGTCTTCATTGCTGCGCACGGGTTTTCTCCAGCTGCAGCAAGTGGGGGCTACTCTTCGTTGCTGTGCGTGGGCTTCTCGTTGAGGTGGTGTCTCTTGTTTTGGGCTCTAGACATGCGGGCTTCAGTAGTTGTGGCACGCGGGCTCAGTAGTTGTCACTCGCAGGCTCTAGAGGGCAGACTAAGTAGTTGTGTCACATGGGCTTCGTTGCTCTGCGGCACGTGGGATCTTCCCGGCCCAGGGATCGAACCCGTGTCCCCTGCATTGGCAGGCGGATTCTTAACCACTGCACCACAGGGAAGTCCAAAATTCTCTTATAATTTCTGATTTCCATCACTCATGATCTCAGAGTTTCCGTGTAGACAAAATTATCTAAAATGGTATCAATTTTACCTATTTCTTTCATATTCTTTAGCTTTTTTTCCCTACCTTATATCATTACTGATCTGGCTCCAATAAAGGTGTAATTTTATCTTGTTCCTGACTTTAATAGAAATGCTTCTAGAATTTTACCAGAAAGTGTGGCTTGTGTTGTAGGTTATTTGTTGCTACCTTTTATAATACTAAAGGAGTTCCTTTATAGCTCTTGTTCGTTAAGGGTTTTTACAATAAGTAATTATTGAATTTCCAAAGTGTTGATCTATTATGATTATCTGTTTTTCTCCAACCAACTTCGAACATGGTGAATTATACTGGTGAATTTTTTTATAATACTGAATCATCCATGAACTCCTAGGAGATGGTCTGTTAGGTAATGCTGTGTGTGTGTGTATGAGTCTGTGTGTGTTAACATATGGTTGGATTTAATTTCACATTTTAGTTAGGATTTATGTTAAATGAAATTGGCTAATACTTTTGTTGTCTGATTTGGATATCAAGGTTACATTGTCCTGCTTAGTTAACTTTTGTAGCTCTCTTCTTTCCATATGCAGAAAACAAGTTGCATATAATAGAGAAATTCCATTCCTGAAATTTTACCGAAACTTAGATATAATACCATTTGGTCTTGGCAAGCCAAAAAAAAGTGAAAGATTTTTGGCTACTGATTCAACTCTTATCTGTTGTTTTGTCCATTCAGGATTTTTTTAAAGTATGTTTATCAATTTGGGTGATTCATGTGTTTCAAAAAATTGTTAATTTCATCTTGTTTTTCACATGTACAAACATAGATTTGTTCATAACATTTTTTTTTTTAATTTCTACATTACTTTGCCCTATGCAACCCATTTTTTTCTTCCTTTCTTTCTTGGCTGCATTTGGGTCTTTGTTGCTGTGCGTGGGCTTTCTCTAGTTGTGGTGAGCGGGGGCTACTCTTCATTGTAGTGTGTGGGCTTCTCATTGCGGTGGCTTCTCTTGTTGTGGAGCATGGGCTCTAGGTGCACGGGCTTCACTAGTTGTGGCATACAGGCTCAGCAGTTGTGGCTTGGGGCCCTAGAGCACAGGCTCAGTAGTTTTGGCACACGGGCTTAGTTGCTCCGTGGCACGTGGGATCTTCCCAGACCAGGGCTCGAATTCGTGTCCCCTGCATTGGCAGGTGGGTTCTTAACCATTGCACCACCAGGGAAGCCCAACCCATTTTATTCTTAATGTTATTTATCTTCTCTCTCTCTCTCTCTTTCTCCCTCTCTCTTCAATCTTGCCAGAGTTTTCTCTCTCATTGTTTCAGGGAAAAAAAGGGGGAAAGGGGGAATTTTGGTTTTAACATTTGCTTTTTTGTTTGTTTGTTTTCAAGTTCATCAGATTCTGATATTTATCCTTCTTCTTTTCTTCTTTCTGTTTAGTCATGTTTGCTTCAGTCCCACTGACTTCGTGGGTTGATGCTTTACCTTACTTAGTACCATCAGTGCTTCTTGTCTTCTAAGAAATAAACTTAAGCTAATAATTTTATTCTAAAGTGATACAAAATCACATAATTGTTCTAATGATTTTCTACTTATACCATGCATTACTGAGAAGTCTGTTTTCAGAGTTTCAAATA
This sequence comes from Hippopotamus amphibius kiboko, assembly GCF_030028045.1. Classification (NCBI taxonomy): domain Eukaryota; kingdom Metazoa; phylum Chordata; class Mammalia; order Artiodactyla; family Hippopotamidae; genus Hippopotamus; species Hippopotamus amphibius. The sequence goes on from NC_080186.1 coordinate 238,939,542, forward strand.
CATGGGGAATTTTGTCACTATCTTATAGTTGTTGGTATTTAAGTCTAAAGCATCATGTTCAGAAAATGTAATCTATCAAATGCCAATATTTTGAATTTGTTGAGATTTCCTGTATTGTCTCCTGTACCATTCACTTTTGTTTTTTTAAGCATGTTGATAGTTTAGTAAAGTACATGTTTCTAGAAAATTGTCAATTTCATCTAGGTTTTCAAGTGTATAAGCATAAACCATTTTTCATGTCTGTTTTTAAACAATGTCGGCTCTGTTTTGCCCTGCAAATATCTATGTGTATCCTGCTCAGAGTTACCAGTTATATTGCAAAACCATTTATGTCATTAATGATTTCTTATCTGCAGATTCTGTGAGAGTGTAATCTCCTGGAATGATTATGAAGTTCTAATTAATTCTGTGTAATTCTGTTAAATTATGCTTGATATAGTTCCAGGTTCTGATGTTAGGCTCGTGAAGATCTGTGATGATTACATCTTCTTGGTGGATTACTTCATTCACACACAAAAACTCTCCCACTTTGTCCTTTTTAATGTTTTTCGCATTAAACTTGATTTTTCCTGACATTAATATTGCCCTCCAGCTCTCTCAAAATTAACACCTCGGAGTGCGGTTGGGATCCCTGAGAATCACTGAGACTCTTTCAGAGGTTCTGAATAATACTGTGATGTTCTTTGTATTTCATCCTCAATGTCTCACAGGTAACAGTGGAGAGTTCCAGAGATTACATGACACGGGATACGGCAACAGATTGAATGTAGACACAGATCTGAGAACTCGGCTCTCCTCTATTAAGCAAGACATTAAAGATTTGCAAAAATGCATATTAATGCAACTCTTCACACTAATTTTTTTACTGCTGTTTTTAAAGGTACTCATAAACATTTATTTTACTTTTCCTAGCATTTACTGAATTTACCATACTTTCCTCTACCAATCTATTTCTAAGAATACTAATTGTCCCTCTTATATAAAAGATTATCTTAATATATTTCTTTAGAAAGAATCAGGGTTCCTATCTTTGTTTTGCCTTAAAAAACAACGTGGGGAATTTTGCACTATTTTACTACCTCACATATCCTAGCTGCTGTCGCATCTCCTGCAGCACCCACATTCAGCATTCTTACCTTTGCTATGGGAGGTAGAGTTTTCAGCATATGTTCACTCTGCCATTCTTTTTCAGAAGGCATCATAGTTTTTCCAGTGACACTTCTTGCTTAAAATTAACTTTGGTACCTGCTGTTCAGATCATAAAATTTTCTCCCTTTACACATTTAATGACTTTATAGTTTCTTTAAAAAAAACATGAACTTAATCTAATATTTAATCAAGGTTAATTCAATACATTTTTCAGTCTGATTTTCCACTATGCCTATACACTTCAACTGAACTAGACCACAGGACATTTCCTAGACACATTTCATCATTTACCATCTCTACGCCTGTGTCCGTTCTCTACTTCAGCCTTGAATTCCCTCCTCAGTCTTCAAATTTCTGTAACCAGCTTGAACCTGTCTGGTACAAAGTCCCTTCTTCCACAAAGACCTCCCTGGGAAGCCCATATGGAAGCAATTCCCAGGCACTGAATTCTTAAGCATTTTGTATCATTCAAAACACAGGTATCTTATGCTGCGTTGCTTTGTAGTTATTTGAGGTCTTATTTCCCCAATTACATTGTAAGTTCTTTGACGGCAGACATTATTTAACCCATCTTTGAATCTCCCACATCACTAAACACAGGATTATTTAGAAAACATTTTGGAAACTGATAGTTTTCAGGAATAGAAAACAGTCAAAATCGATTGTCATAGAGTGAAGCAATTCCTTTTTGGTTTTCTGATATGAGATCACGATACCTTTTTTGGGTAGGAGAAACATTCTTAGCATAGAGCTGGTACTCTTGTTCTGGGTATACATATTGGGAATCGCTCCACTATGGGCTGATAGGGAGAAAAGAGTTCCAGTTGGGGATCACCTACACCCATGCTCTGCGTTCACAGCTTGAGCCAAGATCCAAGAAACAGCAAAAGAGTAGCTTCTTTAGCTACCACTATCTCTCTCCTTACTGCCTTTTGCCAAATCGTCTGAGGGCACACTGCAAGAGAGCTAATGAAATCACTGCCTTCTAAGCTTATTAGCAACCTTAGTCCACAGATATGGTCTTAGCCAAACTCCAACGCCAATTACATACCATTGTGGTGGAAATGCAGTGTGCTTACCTTACACAGGATGACATTTGCCAGCAATGACTTCATTTATCCTGGTTCACTCCATTTTCACAAAGGCATTTATTACCATCTAAACTGCAGAATCTATTTGTGTATGTAAAATACAGCTTACAAGTAGTTGCCATAGTCCACGTTTCCAAATATGTAAATCATCTGCTCTCTCTCGTTTAGTTCAACAAAAAATTATCAAGTGCCTGCTGTTTTCCAGATTCTATATTAGGCAATGCCTATGTGAAGGTAAACAAAACACAATCCCTGTTCCCAGTGCGCTGGAGGCAGTGTAGGAAATAAACATCTGAAGAGATAATATCACTATAATGGGGGAAGGTCTCTTATTAGAGGCATTACGCTATATATTGGTTTCAGGAAAGGCTTCCGTGATAAGCTCCCCCCTGGCCAAACACTTGAAGGCGAGTAAAAGCCAGGTGAGTGTCAGTAAGGCATTTTAGACAGAGGGGTAAAGTACCATTCCATGGTGGTCTTTTGCAAATACTAAAAGGCTGTGGGGAGTCCCAGGAATTGGGGCCAGCCAGTTAGGTGATGGACAGAATCTTGAATTGCATGATAATAAGCTGAGAGTTAGGTAATGGTTATGGTTAGCATCTCCCAAACTGTGTTATAGGGGAAGACTAGAATCTTGCAGAATATAGCAGGTTCTCCTGAAAAAAAATATAGTTGTATAGTCATAATAATCTCTCTTTCAGAGATTCATGTTGAGAATTAAAAGCTATGAGAAGCCCTAAAGTCAAGAACCTGGCTTCATGTGAACCCAGCATTCTCCAAACTTATTTGGCTTCTAACCATTTGTTTTCACAGAATAACTGTTAACAGCCCATGTGACTCAAGTGTTTCACAAAACAAAGTTTGAGCAACATTGGACTTAGCAATGGAACAGCTACTGGGCTTGTCACTTTGAATATATGTTGATGAATTTGGACTTTATTTGACATTTAGTAGGGCACCACCAACACTGTTCCAGCAGGAAAAGGCCTGATGGGAGCTGTGACTCAGGAAAGTAACTCAACAAGGACATAAGGATGGACTGGAGGGGAGATGGGCAGGAGGCTGGAACACCAGTGAGGGAAATTCATTCTTGGAACAGTTCAAAATATGAAACTGTAAACATATGTTTTGGAATTGTTTCTAGGTTTAATAAATTCCATGATAATATAGCAGGGAGATTTCTTTGAAAATCCATAACAGATGCCAGCAGGAGCGCTATTCACTTTATCATCGATTAACATATCTTTGGGATCTCCAGGGGGCACGATGCATGTATATAACAACCAAAAGCAATCGCAACAGGCTTGCCTTGTGGTCAAACTGGAGAAACAATGATCAAGATAAAATAATTAATTTCAGATGGATTCAATTACTATAGTCCGTCACTACCCAACTATTTATTAACTACCCACAGCGCGCACAGCACGTTATTAGGTTCTTGTAAAAATCCGTAAAGTTATTAATAACAGAGACTTTTTCCACCACAATAATATGTAATTGCCATTGGAGTTTGGATAAAAGCAGGGCTCCCTGTGGCTTACCAAGGCGGGGTGTATACAGAGGAGGACAGCCACCAGTGAGCACCCAGTAAATAACTGTACTCAAGAGTCCAAAGAAAATAGACCTTTAAATTCCATCAGTGGAGAGGGTGTTGAATTAGAGAATTTACAGCGTTTGCAATTATCTATGTCTACGATTAGGCGGAAAACTTGGGATAACTCAAAGTCTGGGCCACGAGCAGTTCTAGCACCTCATCCCTGGGCTAACAGGTAATTTACGTAGTCAGTCAGATGGAAACTATAGGCCGGGCTCAGAAGCGGGCACTGCTCCAGGTGCTCGGGTGCCCGGGTGCCCGGGTGCCCGCCCTCCCTCTCTGCTGTCAGACCGGAGCTGTCTGCGAGCCCCTAACTGTTGCTTCGTGCTCTTTCAGGTCTACGTGCCTGTTGTTCCCAGCTCTCTGCTGGGCTAGGAAAAGAGGAGGAACCTTTCCAGTATCGCCGCAGGTCAGGAAAAGGAGAGGACACGCCACGTGGAAAAACTCTGCAGTGAAAGTCAAGGAAAGCCTGAGAACCAAGGCAAGGTGGAAAACAAAGAGCAGCCACTGGCTGTGGGAAAGCCAGGAGGAGCTTGTGCTATGGAAGACAAGGAAAAGTTAGAAGACAAGGGAAGGCCAGATCACAAGGGAAAGACAGAAGACGGGAAAATGCTAAGGGATAAGGAAACTATACATTGAGCACAAATATGTGTCTGGCTTTGGACAAGGCACTGAGGATACAGAAGTGAACAAAATTGTCTCGAATCGTTGCCCTTCTGGAGGCTGAATTCTGTCGGTGGAGAGAGATCGTAAACAAATGAAATAAAAATAGATACTGATATGGATGTAGAGAGATAGAGATACCGACACGTAGGTCCGTGTGATAAATACAACGCCAGGAAATTAGACAGAGTAGAGAAATAAAGGCTTCCAAAAAGTTGGAGGAATGTGAGAGAAAAATATCTCAGGTGCAAGAAATAGCAGGTGCAAAGGCCCTGAGGCAGGAGCATCTGTGACTAGATTAGAATGAAAAAGAGAAGGAGTCATAGAAATGAAGTGAAAAAAATGGCAAGATGTAGATCGTTTGGGCCATTGAAATGAGTTTGGCTTTTTTCCTGAGTGTAATAGACATGCTGGAGGGTTTTGAAGAGAGGGGAGATAGTCTCGGCCATGATTTTAAGGAATCACGGTGGCTGCTACATTAGAAAGAGACTAGAGGGTGGGTAGACAAAGGCAGAAGTAAGCACACCCGTCAGGAGGTTTTTTCAGTATTACAAGTGAGAGATGGTGGAGGCTTGGATGTAGGAGGAGGTAATCGTGAAAAAGTGGTCAGATTTAAGACATATACTGGTGGTCGTGCTGGCAAGATTCACTAGTGGACAAGCCAAGAATGACTTAGTCTTTGGCTTGAGCGACTGGACAAATGCAATTGTCCTCTAATGAGATGTGGAAGACTGTAGGTGGAAGTAGGTTTAGGGATGAAGACTGAGAATTGTTTTGGGTGCGTTATATGCGACGTGCGTATTCAGCGCCCAGCGGGAGATGTCCGGTAGGCAGTTGCATATGCGTTTAGAGGTCAGGAAAGGGTCTAAGGCTGGAGACAGAAAACTAGGAATGAATGATACAACCAAGAGAGGACAGATAAAGAATGCATCAAGGACGGAGCCCTGGGACACACCAATATTTAGAATTCAGGGAAACAATGAGAGGCCAGTAAAGCAGACTGAGAAAAACAGCCAATTAAGTAAGGAAACCAAGAGCACGTGATATCCGGAAAAGCAAGAAATCGTTTCAAGCAAGAGATCAAATTGTCAGCTGTGTCAAATCCTACTGGTAGATCAAGCAAAATAGGAACTAACTATTGACAGTTGCAATTAGAGACACCAAAATAATCGATGACTTTGAGGGAATAAGTTCTAGTGGAGAGATAGAGCCGAAAGCCTTATTGGAGTGCATTTAATAGAGGAGGAAAAAAATTAGAGACAAATACAGAGAAAACTCCTTCAAGGAGTTTTCCTGTAAAAGGAAGGAGAAAAGTAGGATTATAGATTTCAAGGTAAGAGCCTCAAGAATGAAATGGGAGAAATTTCTCAATAGGAGAAATTACACATACTATATGTTGATGAATCCAATATAGAGAGAAAATTTGATCATGTGAGAGAAAGGAGACGTTCCAGAGCTAAGTCTTTATCATAAACATGCCACCTAGTGCCCAAATAAAGAGGCTGGACTTACTAGGAATAAGTACGGTTTGTATTTCCTGATAGGCAAAAAGGCACCCAGGTGTAGGTATCTGGATTTTGCGTGTGGAGGAGAGGTCTTCTCTTATTACTCCCATACTTTATCTGTGACATAGACAGTAAGGTCATCAACTGAGAATGAGGAGAGGGGAGGACATGATCGTTGAAGAGAGGATGTGCTGGAGACACTGGAGATTTGAGTGGAGAAGAGAGAGAAAGGTAATTGTCTAAAAGGAGAGAAAACCACAGAATTGTCAAGCAGCCCTAAGGTCCTACTTGAAATTAATGGTCCTTAATTAAGGTAAGACCGTTAGCATGATGTTGTGTTTTTATTTCAGCCAGTTGAGCTGGGATAAGTCTTAAAAGGATTAAATGTAGAGTTTAATTTAGCCAGTGATGAACTTTTGGAAAATGAGGGTAAGAAAGCTAGACCAAGTGCAAGGATGTAGAAGATAGATGCAAAGGAATGATTATAGATGGGCCATGGGATTGCAGACAGGAAAGAAGGGACACCAAGATGTGGTGAGAGAAATGAAAAAGAAAAAGCGGGAAAGTCAAATACATTGTAGATCCCAGTGGGATCAGAAATTCATTAAAGTTTGAGTACCAGAGGGAGTGAAATTGAAAGGCAACGGATGACAAGCTATGAGTAGATGATTAAAACTGAAATTATGGTGATTACCAATTTTCATTAATGGTAGGGTTTCAGGTTCTAAGACAATGGGACCAACTGGCAAGATAGGAGGAGGAGATGATTGAAAGGGACAACGTTAAGATGTTGAAGAGCCAGGATATCAAAAGGATTCTATGCCTGGATACTAAAATTACATAGTTTTTCCCAAGTCGAGCATAGAAGAAAATTAACACTGAGAAGATGTGAGGGGAAAAAAAGAGGAAGAGCTGGATGGAATAGGGTGATAGGAGTTTTCAGGTAAGGATATTTGATGTTAATCATAATTTTAGACATTCAGTGAGTAACTTTGACAAATTTTAATGTCCATATGGATCACCTAGGGCTTTTATTAAAATGAAGCTTTTGATTTATTTGGTCTGTGATAAGGACTAAGATTCTGCAATTGCAGTACAGAAAGGGGAATGAGAGAGAGAGAGAGAGAATTTGGATCAACATTTAAGTTTAGAGAATATTGATACCCTTCAGGAAAACTTTCAACTTTTTGTTAGTTTCCTTTTTTTTTTTTCTTACATTCTTCCCAAAGACACAGGAACCAATTAGACTATCACACAAATGTGAATGGAGAGAAAGTATCCAAAATTCTAACACTGATTCAGCTGTGAGGTAGTTATTAGATAGTTATTAGCAACACCTGAACTAGGTGTTTTGAACATACATCTAAAAATTAGTGCTTTTATTTAGGGAGTAAAACCAGCAGGGAAAAATTTTCCTTCCCAGAAGGAGTTACTAATGTTGTTTGCTTCCATTTTAAAGAGAGTCCCTGGTGAAAACTTGTGTTGCCTTTCATCTGTGTGTTTAATAAAACACAAACCTCAATGAAATAGGATTGTGGGCAGATGTGGTTCATACTGATTAAGAAGAAATGATCCTGATACAAAAGAACATCTACTTTCTAAAGGATTGGGAACTCAGTACACAACACCGGCATCCAAAAGAAATACGTGAAAAAAAAAAAACAAAAAACAAACAAAAAAACCCCAAAGAAATACGTGAACGATTCCATCAGCTGGTTTTAAAAGAAGCCATTCCACAGTGCTTTCAAGGAAGCAAGAAGAGTGTACTAACCTGTAGCATCCTTCCCCTGTTATCAATATAAGCAACATATTTGGACCCCAGCTAATTCTCTTTAGTCGCCTCTGCTGCTCTCTAGGAGAAGAAGAATCAGAGAAAGGCAGGGTTAAATCTTCATGAAAAATTGCAGATCTCAGGGATTATGAATAAGATTGATGAGTTTTTCTTTTCTGAAGGACAACATGCACATTAAAGAGCTAACTGTTCTTGATGCAATCAGAAGGTTATGGTCATCCGCTAAAAACTCAGTTTCAGCCACAGTTTATGTCAGCTGTTCACGTTAGTCACTGGGTAATGATGTACTTGGCCCCACTGTTTGTGGTCTGGTTCTCATTTGTTTGGCGTTACATTCCAAGACTGCAGTGACTCAGAAACGTTCCTTATTTTTTACAGTAAGAAGAAATAGCATGCTTTGTCTGAAACATCTCGAGTTTAATCACTTGTCTGTTCTTCCCACAATCTATCCGAGCAGGTGTATATAAGTGAACATACAGACTTCCACCTATTGTGTCAGAGAACCAATATTTCTAACCAGAAAGTTTCTGAAGTTAGTCTCTTACACTCATATGACATTAACAGAAAATTTAAAGTCTTTACAATACTGTACAATATTTACTTTGATGAGGCTATAGCTACTAACGAAGTATTAGCAAGTAGGAATTTCAGAATACAGGAAAGTTTTCCAGGCTAAAAATTTTCAGATGTATTTGAAACCTCTAGTAAGCATGTCTGAGGAGATATGGAAGTTGTACTCAAATCTATTCAAATAGACGTTACATGCAAAAGGTGTGGGAACTGTTCTACACTGACCGGGAAGATAGAAATAGGGGCCATGGGTTAAAAAAACATGGGTAGATGTATTTTGGGCACAATACAATTTTATCCTATGGACTATTAAGCTTTAGTGCTCTCAGCAAACAGAATGACTGTCTTTGAACCTTCAGGTCCCTGAAAACATCTAAGCAGAAATGGAAGTGCAGAGTCCGATGAGAGAAGTCAGACTCAAACAGCTGTTTCCTACAAATCTGACTATTGTAGATGTCAGCAAGGGCATTCGTAGGTATTCTTTTTTCTTTTCTTTTAAGCAGTCTCTCTCATGAGTTACACTATCTCTACGTTCACATTGCATACCCTTTGGGGTTGCCTGATTTCTTCTCTTTCTCCCATAGTCAGTTATAGCACTCTCCTCCCGCAGCTGGCAACAGAAGGTGAGTTCCACCAGAAATGGAAGGATATCCTTCGTTTAAGGTATTCTCTAAATAATGTGTTTAAAGAGAGAACTTACCAACAACATATTAAACATAATTGAACATAAATTAACTTATTAGCCAGCATTCATCCATGTACAAAGGAACTGTCACTCAAAAGGCCCTAAGGAAGTAAAACACAGGACAATAAAATTATGATCAGGGAAGGCAGTTTGGAGGGACAAAAAGCACAAAGACGTGCTGCCCATAGCGGAAAGACCTGGTTAGTCACTCCAGCACAGAGGTGAGTTAAATCCCGGGAAGCAGAACCCGCAGACACGGAGCATGGACCGGACTCTGCCGTTTTATCTCAGGGACCTGAGCATCCCTGGATTCTGGTATCATGGAATCGCTACCCCCTCCCCCGCCTCGGAATTCCGAGGGATGACTGGATCTTCAGAGAGGCAACGGGCACCCGTGATGACAGACTTTATCTGCAGTTCATTTCCCTCCCACTCAAGCGTGACCCCATCAATGATTTTTCAACAAATACCTCAGGAAAACTTGTGGGAAGGGCTCCAAAGCCTGATAGAAGTGCAGATACACAAGCTGGACGTCAAAGGGAAGGAAGCCCGGGGCCATTCTTTTACTTACTCCGAGTTCCTCTGATCTGACAAGGACTGCTGGGCATCTGCAAAGCATACTTTGTAAAGCCATATTTTCATGCTCAGGGTTCACTTCAAGTAAGTTCTCTGATTCTGTAGGACTAGTTGCCTTGCTCGGTGACCCAGCTCAGAGTTCAAGTTTTAAGGAGTCCATATTACAAAGGGAAAATGACAAAGTAGCAGTAACATCCTGAACTAAGGAGATATTTCTCTCTCTCTGAAGTGCAACTTACAGCATAATCTCTGGGTATTAAGAGCTTGGTTATTTTGCAAATTGTAGCTGAGAGAGTCTTTGTCATATCTGTGTGGTTCCAGAATTTCCATCCATGGCCTCCTTTCCTGTCGAATAAAAGAAATCATGAGCCCCAAAGAAGAAAATCACTTAGAGGAGATCTAAAAAGCCAGTAAATATTGCATTTATCCATCACCTCAGTTTCCCAGACGTGCTGCACGGTCCTTAAAGTAGGAAATGAACTCTTAGGGATTTCTGATTTAACTTCTCTAAGGCTCATATCACTCCTCCATAAACATAGACGACGTATTTCATGATCCCTAAAATCACGGCCAGCCCCAAATTTTATGATTCCGTTCCCACAAGTTCAATTGATTCCAACCCTATTATCTTCTAGGCCTTGCAAAACCAACATTTCGAGTTAATCTCTTTCCCCTCTCTGGTAAATCAGCAATGTCCAGGGTGGTCCATAATCCTCTTCTGAAAGAGCTGATATGATATATTCCAGTTTGGGGTCACTTTAAGCCCTCTGTGAGTTCTTGAAGATAATTGTTTGTGACTCAGCAATGACTGTGGCCAATTTCTTAAGTTCTTTAGCGTGGAAGCTCTCAAGATCTATGGGTTTAACTCATCCAATCTGAGTCAGCTGTTTTTATCTGTTCCCACTTTAGCGAGGCTCTCTGCCTTCCATCATATCTTTGCCTGCTCACGTGATTAGGTCATGGTTGACATTTGTGAGGGAAGAATGAAGTAAAAAGCGCCTTCCTGTCACTGTCATTTTTTAAGTGCTTTTCTTGTCATTTGATAAAGGACAGTGTTTTTCCCACCTTCTCCCACTTAGTGCTTTTAAACAGTTTTCTACATCTTGAGAACTGCATCTTGTATCTTGCTTATATATGATTGGTTTATCAACTGTCGCAAAATAGAATATTAAAGGTCATTGGACTTGGAACAAGGACAGTTAGATTTTTGCCCGATACTCTTTGGAAAGTGTTCAGAATTCCCCATCTTTAATGTTGGTATGTCGGTAGCTCAGGGCTTGATCTTAAGGCCTCTTCTTCTTCTTTAACTGTCTTCTAATGTGCCTCACCACTGGACTCATTTCTGTAGCATTTCCATTTTGCTTGTTATAAATAGTGACATAGTTGGCACTGGAAACTAGATCTCAACCTCCAGTGTTTTTTAAGTTTTAATGTAGATTTTACTGTTTTTATAACCCTGTAGAATCTATTCTCTTGCTTCCTGTATTCTATATGGGGGGAAAGGAACAAGAAATACCCTTTAACCAGCGTCAATTGTTAATTTCCAGGTCCACCACCTGCTAACTTCAGGAACTTGAAGGTGAGGGGCCAGAGTGTGTTGGGAACACAAGCCTGGAAGTTGAAGCAGCAGGTCAGAAGAGGGGCATGTCAGTGCTCTGGGTCTCACATGTAAATGAGAAAGGAAGGGCGCATGTCCTCTAAGATCCTGTCAAGCGCCTAGTATCTCGTATCTTTTGATTTTATTTCAGGTAGCACATAATGTAGAGCCCTCACAGAATAGAAAGAGCCTTTACTTAAAGGAGAACCATGTTGGGAAAGTTCAGTTACTAGAGGACAGTCCTCCATACTTTGGACACATAAGCAACTTTTCAACACCAGGGGTTGAGTTAGGCATTGGGAATCTCAAGGGAAATAACCAGAGATCCAGGCCTCAAGGGGATCACTGTCTAGTGAGGGAGACAGATGAATAGATAATTACAATGTAGAGTGCTGTTTCAGTAGGATATAAAAGGTGTGCATATAAAACAGTAGAGGCTGACACTTGAACTGTCTTCCAAGATGAGTAGATGTTGACGATACGATTGTTCCAGGAAGAGAGAATAGTCTTTGGGAGAGTAGGATATTATTAAATGGCCTGAGTCCTTTGCGGGGCCTCAGTGGCCATGAGGCCAGTGGGAATAAGAGGATAGGCCAGAGAGAATTACTGGAGGCTTTCAAGCTGGGAAATTGCAGGATTATATTTTAGAAAAATTGCTCGGAAGGGATTGAGGCTAAGCTGGAAATGAGAAACCAGTTAGAAACCCATCAGCGTGGCTCAGCTGAGCGTTAACAGGAGCAGGATGGAGAACGAGGTCAATAAAAAATAACTAGCAGGGATTATTGATGGAGGAGAAAAAGAAGGAAAGGAGAGTTTTTGTTTTTCCTATTAATGTCCAATATTACGAACCTCAGACACCATAAGAATAACATATATGCTTACATTTATATAAAGCAGGCAGGCAGTTAGGGTACGTTTAATCCCATCACAGCAATATTGCATACTTATCACCAGTGCTTCAGGTTAAGGCATTATATCTATGTGGAAGTGAAGATGCCCAGTTTTGGCATATTAGGTCACAATCAGCCACAAATTAGTTCCATTTTATTATCTCTCACAGGGAAATTTTGTTTCCGGATTTCAAGGATAAAACACAGGTCAGAGTCTAACGAGGCATGGATTCAGGAGTGAACCGACCCTTGGAGCTCTGGACATAAAGAGAGAAAATGCCGGGGGGTGGGGGTGGGGGGCGGGCTGCCGCAGCAGGAAGTACATCAGAGGAGGAAAGAAGTAGGGAGGAGCTGCAGGTGGAAGAAGAGGAGTGGTACTTGGGTAGCGATCCTCAGCTTATTGCAGCATCCTTCATCTGTGTCGCCTAGCAGAGGAAGGTCAGGCCGATGCGGGCCCCGGTACACATAAGTGTGAGAGGAAAGAATGCAGGAAGCCTGGACCTGGGGTATCTGTGAGCATAGTTTGTAATACAGCTAATTTTAGGTGTGCAGACATCCAAGGAGAGAAATAATCCTACAGGGATGGTGATGATCTTGTTAGTCATTTGGATGAGATGTAACCCAGTGTTCCCTTCCTCTGACACCCACCTTCCCTCTCTTGGAGGCCATTAGATCAAACCAAATCTGCTGCGGAAGAAACCACAACATCCAAACTCTTGTCAATGAAGAAATCTGCTAAATTGAACTGAATCTGCCAAAATGAACTTTAACAATTCCTTGGCTTTTTTTTTTTAAAGAACAATGAAACTGTGAAGAATGACTTAGATTTGCCAACTTGTAATTTTGCCAACAGAGACATTTAAATAAAAAATGTACCATCTACTCTCTGCTTTCTCCATCGTTTCATAAAGGAGTGGACATTTTTGTAAGCGAACGAAAGTAGAAACATCAATTTCTCAAAATAATGGACAGTCTAAATTGAATAAAGTTAATGTTATGAAAAGCTTACTAGATGTCTCCTTTTACTACTGACTGATAAAGCCCTAAACCAAGGACCTGCACCCAGGAGTGACTCTGGAAGTAGGAAAAGAAGCCTCAAAAGACACAGCCACGGTCATCAAAGGGCATAACTGGCATTTAGATGACGTTATGATCAGACTGATTAGTGGCATCAGAGAGTATCGTTTATTCACTGGCTAGAGGCAAACAGAATTGCTCTTTTTCTACGTCCAAGTTTTCTGCCAATTGAAAACACTCCAGTTTGTGATTAGATTCAGGTGTTCCTGCAGTTGTCTACTTTCTACCCCTTTAACTCCCCATCTCCTGAGAGTGTGCTGTAATTTACGAAGCGTCTAGCATCAACAACTTTATTTGCTTTTTGACTAGTGATTGCAAACTCCCTGCATGTTTCTGGTTTGTTAGCAGGTGGCCTGGCCTGCCAAGAAGCAACTCACAGCCTTGGATCACCCTCAGGGTTTACCCAGGTTCCAAAATTGGTATCAGTTCAGATACGTATTACAGAGCCTCATGGTACTTTCGGTACAGGGCCTACAGGCCCATAGGATATTAAGCTTCATCCAAACGCCTCATGTGTGATCGAAAGAGGATAAAGCATAGCAAGAGGATTCTGTTCTTTAAAATTGGTTTTACAATTCACTGAGGAGATGAAAAAAAGAGGAAACAGGTGAAAAGTTTGGGCCAAGTGAACTGCTGTCCCAAGTATTTCACAACTTGGGAGGCAGCAGAGAATTCAGAAAACATCAAATTGCTTTTCTGAGGCTTCTTAATCTGGGTTGCCTAAACAGAGGAGGCCACGCCTATTCAGAAAAGATCTGCCGGATCTTCTGAGCTGGAATCTAGCCTCAAAGAAGGGAAGCAAACCGGGGATGCGAAAAGAGAATTGCAAATACATGACGTAGTTAGGAGCTGGAAATGCCTCAAATTATTTACTCCACCACACAATAAAAGAGACAGGAGCTGTGTATCCTTAAACAACCTTCTGCTGGCAGAATGATACCATGAAATGGTCTGTTTTGTTGCTAGATGCACTAAAGATTAGATAAGAAAGCAAACAGTCTCTTGTGGGACACGCCAAGTCCTTTAACTGCCAAAATAAGACCCCAGACTAGATCAAAAGTATAAAGAATTCTCGAGTATCAAAAAGTGCTTCTCAGAACCAGAGAGGTGATTAAAATCCAAAGCCCTGGAGTAGACTGGAGTATTGCGATTGGATTCTGGAGAAAGGATGTTATAAGAAGGACTTTCGCCTATGGTTTGGGACTAAGTTGCCATTCAAAGGCTTTTCTTCTATCACTGTTCAGACTTGTTTGTTTATCCAAGTCATAAACTAAGTAAATCATGATGACCTATTAACTCTGTGGGTCAGAGGAGAGCAACAGGGTGGAGGGGGAGTAAGTGGGTGTCTTGCTGCCAATTCTCTCGAACAAGCTGTGTGGGAATCCATCTTAGGTTCCTCTGTCACAGTTCCCTCAGCTCTGAACAGAAGGCATGTGGACTGAGACGTTCCAGTTCTCGAAATAAACTACCTTCTGATTTTGAACTCAGCTGGAGCATTTTAGGCATCAGTGGAAAGACATACGCCAGTGACCATTCAGTGACCATCACTGTAGCTAAGAGTTGGAGTAGGAGGGTCAGAATTAGGGAATATATGGTATGTTGGTCTCTTATGAAAGGAATTTTGGCCATCAAGTGAATTTATTCTGTCCTATAAACCAACTAACTCTGGGAAGTACAACACATATAAATATTTTCAGACCATTAATAGCATGACATGATATAATACTCATGAATATCTGCTCTAAGACAACAGCAAAAGGACTGAAAACACAAGGATCCGGTGCTTATCTACATCAGAAAAGCATTATTTGCTTTATAGGAAGAGCACCACTTGCTTCTTTTATATGCTTAGCTGCCCACACGTGTTTAAACTTAATCCAATTCACAGCTTAAGATTACATATATTTTATCCAAACACCATTTTAGTTATTCAAGATACAATTACTAAAGGCGTAGTATGTGATAAATGTGGTGCTAGGCGCTGGTGACATAAAGACGAAAAGGGTGGTTTGTTTCCATGCTTGAACTGGTCACACTCTAAGAGGCAAACTGACAAGTGCCAGTCATGATATCGTAACGTGAGACATGACAGGAAGAAATATGAACAAAGCTCTTTGGGGGACCGGAGCAGTAGGGATTAACAACCCTGCCTCTGGTACGGATGGACGTGATCTAAGGGACGCCCCTGAAGAGGGTATCTTAGAGGCTGGCCCTTTTCTAGAGCAAACGCTTTTCCGTAGCTCTAGAGCACGAGGAGGGTGGTGGCGAGGGCACCGCGCAGGGAAGCATGGCGCCCGCCCAGGCCCGAGGAGCCGGAAGTTCCGCCCGAGGCCGCCGCTCCCGCGAGACCAGGCGCACCGCGAGAGAGCTCCGCGGGCCGAGGCCCCGGGGGAAGCGAGAAGAGCGCAGGCTCTGCTTTGCACAGAGCCAGAGGTCTCCCACCTCCGCCGCAGGCAGTGAGGGGGGCTCTCCACGTGGGGCTGGAAGTGGTACACCAGTAAGGCCGCTGAGCCTTGCGCGTGCGCGTACTGCCAGCTTTGTGAGGTGGCCCAGCCGCGTGGCCCGGGAAGCGGAAGGACGCGGGCTGACCCGCGGCGGAGCGCAGCCCGGCGCCCCCTGGTGGCCAGCGTCGGCCGCTTCCTCCGCTCAGCTTCCTGGCCGCGAGCACCCCGGGAACGCCGTGTCTTGCGATTCCCACCCTGCTCTCCCTTCACGGTTTGTTTCTTCCTCCTTTCCCATCCCGTGGACGACCAGAGGTCGTGGGCTGGTAGCCAGAGACTGGGGGTAATCCCCATCCCTCTGTGTTATCAGGAGATCAACTGGCCGTAAAATTGAGACGGCTAAGGTTGAAGCTCTGCGACGGAAATGACAGGAGTATGAGGGAGTGTCTGAAGATGCCTTCCTCATTGTATCGAACGAGATCTGCCCTAATCAGCTTGAGGAAACTAGCTGGTGAGCACTGCTGGAAACATAAAATGGCAACGTCTCCGACGCCTATGAAAAGGTCACAGCATTGGGAAGCATAAAACGATCTATGCGATCATCTATTGCTAAATTTGTATACTTAATAGATGAGGAAACTGAGACCCAGAAAGCTTCCCTTCCTGTTGTTGTTATACACAGTCACGCACAGGACAGCCGGAGCCAGACGAAGAGCTGGCTACACATGTTTCGCTTTCCTTGAATTCCTTCCAAATCTCAATGAATCAGATAGGTTTGGAAAGTGCAGTCATCACCAAAATCCTTTGCATTCTTTTAATACATAGCAAAGATAGTGAAAGGGAGGGTAGACCAGTAGATATTAATGGTAGACCATTACATATTAACACAGCACAAGAATCAACCCAAATTTCTAAAGACGTCTTAAACACAAATCATGTTCCCGATGTTTCAAATACTCAGGTTAACTTTTTACCAAAAAGGAAAAAATAGTGCACATGCCTTCTAATGTCATGGAATCCACCCAAACCACAAGTTAGAAGTATCAAAATGCACTCTAATAACAAACAAAAAACAAAACAAACACATAACTAACAACAACAAAAAAAAAAACTAGGCAAACAGAAAAACAAAATAGTTCTCCCAGGACTTCTAACTCAAATCATATCCCCAAATAAATAAACTCTTCAGGGACAACTTCCAGACAAAGAAATGTAGGTTTATTTCTGAATGCTTGAACAGTCACCTGAACAGTTAGTAACTGAACTCTTATAGATTATTTAACCCTGTAAGCAACGTCCTCAGTCTGGCCTTTCAAAGACACTAAAGCAAAATGAAAATGACAGTTTAATTTGAAAAACATTACTATTTCTACATTAGAGTCCAAGATACATGCTTTTTTAAACAAATTATGGAAAATATAGAGAGAGATAAAGAAAAACTCTATGTGAAAAAATGTGAGATGAGAATTTCTGTAACTCTTCCATCTTCTTCTACAGTGTGCACTGAATATCTCTCTTTGATGGACAGAGCAAAACCCTTACACTGCAGTAATTATCCAGAAAAAGAGTAACAGCCAATGTTGACCTATCAAGTGATATCAGGGACCATGGTTGATCTGGCACTGGCAGAATTGTGAAGAAAGGGACATTCACCTCTGTTTCAGTCCTCAAAAAAGCTGTATCCATCCATGTAGCAGATGCCACTGATGCCCTGCTGCACAGGCCTGGCTTACCTCTGCACTCACCGGAAGCTAAGGCGGGTGTTTTCTACAACTGCTGATGGGGCGTCTCTCCACGTCACTGCCTGAGATTTTTCTGTAGCTCCCTAAGAATGTGTGCACACTGCCCACAACTGAGACACTCTGGGGATTCAGTGGTCCCAAGAGCAACCTCCAAAATACAGAGGGACACGAGTCCCTGGTAAGCACCTCAGCTGCCCTGTCCTTCCCTCGTGTATCATTCTTAGGCTTATCCTACACCATCCTTTGGCGGGTCCTCAGTCGGTCGAGCCCCAGGTGCTGACAGTGGTAACTCACACATAATCACACCTTTTTAGGGCTCCTCTGTCTTATTCAGTCTTACCCCTCCTGTGAGAACCTCCTCAGAAAGTTACCTGCATTCAAGTCCTTGTCACAGGATCTGATTTTGAGGGAAAACCAAGCTGTGATATTTCAGGTGTCTGTGTGATATTCCTGTGCTACCCTCTCATTCGTTGTCAACTAATCTAGTTTAAAATCTCAGTGCTATGAGTTGAGAAGTTGACTTCTACTCCTGTTTACTAAGCATGTGTCCGCTCTGAGATGGGGTTCTTCTCATCTGAAAAATGAGGGGATTGGACTGTATGTGCTGTGAAATGCCATTGAGCTTTTACTTTTTTCTTTTGTTTGAGGCTGAAAGGAAAACTAACAGCAGCAAACAATCATGGATGGAAGCACAGCCTGTCATCAGCGTGTCTGGTCAGCAGACTGCACTCGGACGTCTCACAGTGGGCTAAGTTATTGTCCGTCACCTGGCAACTCCATTATGATGTGAGCTCCTCGAGGTGACAATGGACGTTTCACTCATCTTCGCACCCTCAGATTTTAGCACAGCGCCTGATATATAATAGGCACTTAATCGATGTGTGGTCAGTGGCTTAATAACTGTGATGTTCAGAATGGAAACGTGAGGGACACCGGCTAGACTGACGCAAGGGAGAATGTGAGAAATATGTTAGATTGGTGCAATGGGACTGGATCCCACAGGGCTCTGAGTGCTGGATCTTGATCTTAAACCAGTGGCTGCATCAAGCATGAGAAGTTTTTAACCAAGAATGGCACAATGAAAGAGATAAAGGTGGCAGAAAGAGGAAAGGTAGCAGAGAGAGAGAGTGAGGAAAGAAAAGTAATCTATTTAGCTCTCAACTATAAGATGACTAAAAAAAGTTATTTTAAATTTTCAATAATTATAATGAAATAGAACGCTTGTCTTTCGGTGCTTATTAAACTCACAGTAAGTCAGTAAACTTTGCGTACCGTCTGCATGTGACGCTCACACACAGGTGTGAACTGTGGCACAACGGGGCTCCTTACCCGCTCCAGCATCTCATGCCCTTGCAGTGAAAATATTTCTGATGTTGCCAAAGCGGTGTTACTTTGTTTATGTCACTGTTCTTCGTTCACAAATTCCAAGTCTTTTCAAAACTCAATTTCATCTTCAGAAAAGGAAAATCTTTCCACGTTGAAGAGATTCAAAACAGTAGAGAAATTAAACCTCATTTATATAAATCATTTCCATTGAATTTATGAAAATTAAAAAATCTCATTTTTCATAGTCATGACTCTTATTGAAAGAACTAATCGTTTCAATATGAGTTAGTTCCAGTTGAGGAAGGCAGAAGTCTGAGAGTCACTCTCCAATTCTCCTTTCACTAATCCTCCTCACCCAGCCAGCTGCTTTCCACATAAGCACCGCATATCTGTTCCTTCTGCATCTAGAAACAGAGTTTACCAGTGGAGAATAGCCTTCTTATGGCCAAAACAATAGGAGGTATACAGACACTGCAAAGGATAAATTGCTATTGTCAAGGCTTCCCTGGTGGTGCAGTGGTTAAGAATCTGCCTGCCAATGCAGGGGACATGGGTTCAAGCCCTGATCTGGGAAGATCCCACATGCCGCAGAGCAAATAAGCCCGTGCACCACAACTATAGAGCCTGCACGCTAGAGTCTGTGAGCCATAACTGTTGAGCCCATGTGCCACAACTACTGAAGCCTGCACACCTAGAGCCCGTGCTGTGCAACAAGAGAAGCCACCGCAATGAGAAGCCCGCACACCACAACAAAAGAGTAGTCCCCACTCTCTGCAACTAGAGAAAGCCCATGCACTGCAGCGAAACCCAATACAGTCAATAAATAAATGAAAAAATAAATAAATAAATTTATAAGAAAAAAATTGCTGTTGTCCAAGAATCCTTTCTAATAAGCCATTGACTTGTTTCTTTTTCCTTCCTGTCCTCCTCCCCCTTTCCCCCCTCCCCCTCTCCTCCCCTCCCCTTCATCATCTCTGAATACTTAAATACCTAATATAAACTGAATGTTTTATTAAGAAATTATTTTCTTAGGACAATGTCCTTGCTTGTAGAAGATGCATATTAAACTGTTTAGTAGTGAAATGTCATGATCTCTACTTCTTTCAAGTGATTCCACATTGATAAATGTGTGTGGGGGCAGAGGAGAGGTGGAGAGCTAAAGCTAACGTGACAGAATAACAGTTATTGAATTTAGGTGAAATGCATACTAGTACTTATTGCATTATTCTTTCAATTCTTATATATCTTCAATGTTTTTTCAAAATAACATATTGGGGAAAATTAAATGAAAAATGTGTTAGACTCTTACTAGTTTTAGAATTTTACACTCCTTTTTATTCAATTAGTATTATGCCATAAGTATTTTCCCCCTGCTTTAAAAATCCTATTATGAGCATAAAGAATGCACAGGTAAGGACCTACTGTAGAGCGCAGGAAACTATACTCAATACCTTATAATAACCTATAATGGAAACAAATCTGAAAATGAATATATATAACTGAATCACTTGCTGTACACCTGAAACTATCACAACATTTAAAATCAACTATACTTCAATTTAAAATAAGTTCCATGTGAGGAAAAAAACAAGTTCCATGTGAGGAAAAAAATAAGGTACAGGTAAAAAAAAAATCAACATCTATATAAGTAAATAAAATGATACGAAAACGCCAAAAGTTCCTGTTTGATTTCAGGTCATGAAAGAGAAAAGGCGCTGAAAGTAAGCTGTAAATTAACCATTGTATCATGTCTGTGTTTCCTACGTATAACTTTGGATTCTCTCCCTTTAGCCATGTGTGCCAAATCATGAACAAATTTCTAAACTCATTTCAGACTAAACATGATATGCTTATATTTCAGAGAGGGAAAATGTTGTTTAGTTAAAAAAAAAAAGTCAGAGCCATGTAATTCCCTGGCTGCACTGTAGGCCTGAAAGGCAGTGTGAAAGTGAAAACTAACTTCCTCTACTATATGGTCAGAAGTACCTGATAATTTATTCATTGCCCCCTCCAACAGAAGCTGTGTAAGATAAAGATTCTAAAAGAACAGTTTACTATTCTGAATTCTTCTACTTCAATTTTCCATTATATAAGAAATGAGTGACCTAGAATTAATGTAATGATTCAGAGTCTAGATCACCCATATTACTTTTATAAACATAATATACACACAACTGATACTTTAGCATATATATTTTAAGTAACTCCATAATTTTTTTGAATGATAACACCACAAAAATAGGCTGGAGGTGCTCAATCCAGGGCTTCAGAGGCTGGCAGCCTGGACGTGAGCAAGGGGTCGGCGTCCAAGGAGGCAGAGCAGCAGGAGGCCTGCTTGGAGCAGCAGGCGGCTGGGACCAGGAGGTGTCCGAGGTCCAGATTCTCCCGTCGCGGGGAGAGTGAAATGAAGCATGACAGTGCCTTGAGGGGTGCTGAAGTGATCCTGGGTAAGGAGTATTCCTATCAGCACACTCCCAAAGCAGCTACCGTGACTGAGAAAGGACAGAAATAAATGCAAGTTGTTGAGACACCTGCTGTGAACTGAATTGTGTCCTCTCAAAATAAATGTTGGAGCCCTACCTGCCCCCCCCCATCTAATGGTATTTGAAGCTGAGACCTTAGGAATGTAAGTAGATTCAGGTGAGGTTATGAGGGTGGGGCCCTCATGATGGGATTAGCGCTCTTATAAGAAGAGGAAGGGACCCCAGAGCTCTTTCTCTGCCATGTGAGGTCACAGTGAGAAAGTGGCCTCCTACAAGGCAGGGGGAGCGTTCTCAGCAGAACTCAGCTGTGCTGGCAGCCTGACCTCAGACTTCTAGACTCTAGAATTGTTGGAAGATTAATTTTTGTTGCTTAAACCACCTAGTCTATGGTATTTTGTAATGGCAGCCCCAAAAGACTAATACAACACCCAAGTTACACAGGTGTTGAAAGTCAGAGTTACAGAATATGGATATAATATATATTACATATTTTAGAAATTTAAGGAAGCAATTAAAAATTAACATATAAAACCATGGGGATTAAAAACTGTATTTAAAAAAAAAAGAAAACACAACCAAAGAATCAGTGAGCTTGGAGATAGGCCAGCAGAAACCTCCCAAACTGAAATACAGCAGTGAGTTGAATGTCACTGCCCCAAAAGAGAGGCTTAAGTCCTAACTCCTAGAAATTGTGAATGTGACCTTATGTGGTGAAAGGGTCTTTGCAGGTGTAATCAAGGATTATAAAATGAGTTCATCCTGGATTTAGAGTGGGCTCTAAATCTTTTCCTTATAAGAGAAAGGCAAGAGATTTAAGAAACAGAGAAAGTGAAGAAAGGGACGTGAAAATGGAACCACAGATTAGAATAATGTACCTATAAGCTTAAATACAGCAAAAGTTGCAAGCAGCCTCCAGGAGCTAAAAGAGGCAAGTAAAGGTTCTTCCCTACAGTCTTCAAAAAGACTGCAGCCCTGCTGACACCATAATTTTGGACCCCATAGCTGTGAACAAATAAAGTTCTGTTGATTTAAGCCACAAAGTTCATGCTAATTTGTTACAGCAGCCCTGTGGCATCATTTAAGAAGGGGTATTATATACATAACTGGAATATCAGAAAGAAAAGAAAGAGGAAATGGGGCAAAGAAATATTTTAAATAATAATGGCTTAGAAACTTCCAAATTTATGACAAACACCAAATCACAGACTTGGGATGCTCAAAGAATACTAAGCAGAATAAACACCACAAATCTACACCTAGGTATATCATACTCAAACTGCAAAAACAGTAAGACAAATTGAAAATCTTGAAAGAAGTCAGGGAGGGGAAGATTCTTTTCTATAGAGTTGTAAAGATAAGAATCATTGCAGACTTCTGGTCAGAAATCATGCAAACAAGCAAGAAGTGAATGACTGAAATAAACTGTTGGGGGGAAAAGAAGCTAGAATTCTACATCTAGTATCTTGGATTATCCTTTGAAAGTGTAGAAGAGTCCTAGCTATTGCAATCATACAAGAAAAGGAAAAAAAGTTACACATATTAGGAA
The DNA here is from genome assembly GCF_030028045.1 of Hippopotamus amphibius kiboko. Classification (NCBI taxonomy): domain Eukaryota; kingdom Metazoa; phylum Chordata; class Mammalia; order Artiodactyla; family Hippopotamidae; genus Hippopotamus; species Hippopotamus amphibius. Next base: position 238,962,269 of record NC_080186.1, read on the forward strand.
GGAAGACATGAGAATGTCTTTGTTGGTAGATGACAAGGTCATATACATAAAAAGTCTGAAAAAATTAACAGAAAACCTCCCAGAACTAATAAGCAATTAGAACAAGTTTGCAGGATACAAGGTTAATGTACAAAAGTCAATCACTTTTCTATATACCAGCAATGAACAAGTAGAATTTGAAACTGAAAACACAGTATCATTTATATTAGCACCACCAAAATAAAATACTTAGCTATAAATCAAACAAAATAGGTAATAGGTAAGAGGAAAACTACAAAACTGATGAACAAAATCAAAGAACTAAATAAATGGAACAATATTCCATGTTCGTGGGTAGAAAGGCTCAATATTGTCAAGATGTCAGTTCTTCTCAATCCGATCTATAGATTCAATGCAATCCCAGTCAAAATCCAGCAAGTCATCTTATGGGCATCAACAAACTCATTCTAATGTTTGTATTGGGCGGCAAAAGACCCAGAAGAGCCACCACAATATGGAAGGAGAGAACGTTGGAGGACTGACACTAACCAGCTTCGAAACCTAGAAAGCTACAGCAATCAAGACAGTAGGATATTTGTGAAGAATAAACAAAGAGATTGATGGAACAAAAGAGAACCCAGAAACAGACCCAATAAATATGGTCAACTGATCGTTGACAAGGGAGCACAGGCTATACAATGGGTTAAAGGCCGTCTTTTCAACAAATGGTGCTGAAACAACTGGATGGTCACATGCAAAAAAAAAAAAAAATGAATCTAGACCTTACGACCTTCATAAAAATTAGCTCAAAATAAATCATAGAAGTAAATGTGAAACACAAAACTATAAAACTCCTAGACGTTAGCTTGGGAGGAAAGCTAGAGGACCATGGGTATGATGACGTCCTTTTAAACAACACCAAGGCAAAACCCATAAATGAATAACTGAAAGCTGGGATTGGTTAAGATTTTAAAACTTCTGCTTTATGAACGGCAATGTCAAAAGATTTAGAAGACAAGTACAAACTTTGAGAAAGTATTTGCCAAAGACATCATTATCCAAAATGTGCAAAGAACACTTGACATGCAACAATAAGAAAACAAACAACCTGGTTGAAAAATGGGCCCCAAACCTTAACAGTTACCTCACCAAACAAGACATACACCACTATATACCTATTCAAATAGCCAAAATCCAGGACACTGACAACACCAGATGCTGACCGACATGTGGAGGACAGGAACTCTCACTCAGTGCTAGTGAAAATAGTGAAAATACAAAACAGCACAGCCACTCTGGAAGAGTTTGGTGGTTTCTTACAAAACTAAATGGACTCTTACCATATGATCCAGCAGTCACACTCCTTGCTATTTACCCAAAGGAGTTGAAAACTTTTTGTCCACAGAAAGCTTGCACACTGATGTTTTTAGCAGCTTTATTTATAACTGCCAACACTTGGGAGCAACCTAGTTGTCCTTCCAAGATGAATGGATAAATAAACTGTGGTACCCCAGCCAACGGAATACCAGTCAGCACTAAAAGGAAATGGGCTAGGAAACGACATGGAGGAACATTAAACGTGTATTACTAAGCAAAAGATGTCAACCTGAAAAGGCTGCATACTGTATGATTTCAAGTATATGATATTCTGTAAAAGGCAAAACTATAGGGACAAAAATACCAGTGGCTGCCAAGAATCGTAGGGGTGAAGGGATGAATAGGCAAAGCATAGAGTACTTTTAGCGCACTGAAAATAAAGTTGGTATAGCTATTTGCCCGGAGTTAGCCAGACAGCAAGATTTGAGGATACAGCCCTCCAGAGTATGACGTCTGCCCAAGACGTCTAAAAACTGCAAGTTTGGGGGTTCCCAAAGCCACACCCAGTTTCCGTAATTTGCTAGAAGAACTCTCATACCTCACCAAGAGCTTTCAATGCGTGGTTTCTTACAGGGAAAGGATGTATTATAACCCATCGTAGGACAGAATTGGGGCAAGTTGCAGACGGAAAGCGTCCACCGTCATCGGGCCGAGCTGGCCTGCGGCACGCTGTGTGACGACGCAGGGGGCGTGCTGCCCACCCAAGTCCACCCCGTCTGCGATGTGCAGAGTTCTTACCGGGGCTGCATCACCTAGGCAGGATGAGCTGCTTGACCGCACGCGCGCGTGCACTCGCCTTGCCACGCCGGCCCCACGCCTCACACTCAGCTGATACCCCGCGGTCTAAGGCGCCCACCCTAACTCGCCTCCTGCACATACCATGAAGGGCTGCTCGAGGGGCCTCATTCGCAGCCAAGACGCTCTTGCTATCAGGGAAAGTCCAAGGTTTCCGCGGTCCCTGCAGGAGCTGGTGACCCAGGCCGGACGGCTCCTCCAGCAGGGCCAGATCCTCTAGGATACACTATTATCATCAGGGAAAGGATCCAAAAGCATTATTAGGAGTAGACAGGAGTTTCTTTCCATATAAGTAAAGAACCAATCACCAGGAAGATAAAATCACTTTAAATATGTATCCACATAATAATATATATTCCAAATATGAAAAAAATTGATAGAATTATAATGAAAAACAGACATTCATCTTCATAGTGATGGGTTAAAAAAACTTTTAATTATTAATGTGTCAAATGAATAAAGTCAACAAAGATATAGAATATTTGAATAATAAGTTGTAAAATGTTGACCTGTTGGTCGTATAGAAAATTCTGCATCTAGCAATGATAAAATATGCAGTAATCTCAAGCATATTTAGAATAGTTATAAAAATTTACTTCACAATGGACATTAAAGAAAGTTTCAAAAAATTTTAATGGAAGTAGCTACAGATATTCTTTTCTAGCCACGATTCAATGAGGCTGATAAATACTCTTCTATATAACTACAGTTAAAAGAAGGTATTATATAGACATTTCAAAGTATTAGAACTAAATAGTAATAAAAACCTGCATGTGAAAATGAGATGTCCTAAAGGTAAGTGCTTTAAGAAAATCACGTGGCTTCAAATACATGCATTTGAAAATAAACGGGCTAAGTGGATAAAACCGATTTTTTACAAATATAGAAATCCTGAGTAGTCCTATAACTATAAAAGCAAATCCATAATTATAAGTCTCCTTACAGAGCAAACATCATTTCCAAATGGTTTTACAATTGAGTGCTACCAAACTTTCAAAAACAGATTATTCTAATCTGACGTGAATTTCTATGGGAAACAAGAAGGAATCACTCCTATTCAATTATATAACGTCAATATAATTCAGATAACAAAATTAGATACCTAAACTAAAATATGAAAAGAAAAATTATGGACCTATTTCACTCAGGCATAAATATCATCAACATACTATTATCCAAAAAATGTGTGTAATAAAGCAATATATTGTAATCAAGTTGTGTTTATCCTAGAAATGCAAAGAAGATTTAATATTGGAAAAATGTATACGTGCTGATCACTACCTTAACTGATTGGGGAAAAAAAGTCATCTCACTAAAGTCAGAATAGAAAAAAACAAACAGAAAAAAAGCACTTGACAAAATTCAACACATTTATGAAAAAAAAATTAGTAAACTGACAATACAAGGGAATGTCCTTAATCTAAAAAAGATAATCTATAATAATTGTCCAATGAGTTCATCAAGGCTAGGAATTTTTCATAGTTGTATCCCAAGCACCTAAAATAGGGACTAGCAAATCATTGGTGTTCAATAAATATTTATTAAAAGAATAAACAAATAGAGAATTAGAAGCCCATTGCTCTTAGAAGCACTCCCCAATAAGAAGCATTAAACTAAGGGACCAGATGAAAATATTCACTACTGTTCCTTCAATTGTACATTGTATAGGAGCAGGTCTTAGCAAGTGCAATCAGAAAAAGAATTAAAACCATCAAACTTAGAAGGAAGGAAACAAAGCTCTTTTTATTTGCAACTTATATATTCTTTCACATAGAAAACTCATAAAATGTATGGATTAATCCAAAATAATGAGAAATAAATTAATATTCAACAAACTGTATTTAGATATCAAAACAAATTCAAGCTGAATTAGGAAACAAAATAGAAATACAACTTTATGTGCATGTAAAAAGGGAACTGCTTGCTAACCATAATATCCACCAATAGCATAGAGGAAATCAATATTTGTTTGCTTCATAAAAATGCAATTCTTCTGTAAATTAAAAAATAACAAAAATTAAAATGGGAAAAAGAATTTAAGTGATTTTTTTCGCAAATCTATTGGAAGAGAAATGTAAGAAAATGGAAAAAGAACAAAACAGTTTTCACAGAAATGGAAATGGAAATAAACATGTGAAAAAGATTTAGCTTCATTAATGAGAAAAAACAGGAGTTAAACAAAAATTTATGTTTCTATTTGTTTGTCAAATTACCACTGTTGATACATATATAGAATATACAAACTGCGTCCACCTTTCTGCAGGGCAATTTGGTACTGACCTAAAAATATTTCTCAGATTCTTTAACACATTAATTTCATCTAAGTGAAGAACACAGGCTTTAGAAAAAAAAAAATAGTCCTGGGTTCATATTCTGACTTTACCGCTTACTAGCTTTTTGACCCTGAGAATGTAAAATTGGAAGTTAATACCTACCTCACAGCTATTTTGTGAGAGATAAACGAACTGATGTTTACAAGTTCAGGGTCAGACCTATAGGAAGTGCTTTATAAATAGTCACTGTTGCCACCAATTCTAAATTTAGTTCATCTTAAGATCATCAGGAATGTGCCTTAAAATGCACTTTAAAAGTGAACAGAGAATATATTTATAATAGTAAAACTGCCAGGAGACTTAGATGTATCAAAAACAGGGAACAGTTAAATGACTTAGATGAACTATTTTGTAATCACTAAAATAAGGAATATTTGCTAACACAGAAAAATATTACTCTTGGACTAATTTTAAAAATATATTTGTAATTGTAAGTCCAAATTTTAGGATATTTTTAAAACATGTGGCCAAGACATGGAAGCAACCTAAATGTCCATTGACAGAGGAATGAATAAAGAAGATGAGCTATACATGTACAATGGAATATTCCTCAGCCATTAAAAAGAATGAAATACTGCCATTTGCAGCAACATGCATGGACCTGGAGATGATCATACTAAGTAAAGTAAGTCAGAGAAAGACAAGTATCATATGATATCACTTATATGTGGAATCTAAAAAAAAATGATACCAATGAACTTCTTTACAAAACAGAAACAGGCTCACAGACATAGAAAACAAACTTATGGTTACCAAAGGGGACAGGTTGGGGGGAGAGATAAATTGGGAGTTTGGGATTGACATATACACACTAAAATAGATAACCAACAAGGACCTATGTACAGCACATGGAACTCTGCTTAATATTCGGTAATAACCTAAATGGGAAAAGAAGTTGAAAAAGAATTGATATATGTGTATGTACACCTGAGTCACCTTGCTGTACACCTGAAACTAACACAACATTGTAAATCAACTATAGTCCAGCATAAAATTAAAATTAAAGTAAATTCATTCAGATGTGTGTGTGTCTGTGTTTGCGTACAGACATACATGTGATGTATTTGCACCTCATGGTAGTGTGGCAGAGAGGGAGAGCTATCAAACTGCTAGCATCTGGACTGATTCTGCTTTGTGAGAGAATTTCTTGCTCATACCTTGGTTTTTTCCTCCCAAACATTGGTAAATATAACATTCCTTTTATAAACAGAGATAAATATATGTGCAACTACTGTACCTAAAAATAATGCTTTTAGATAATCACAGGTATTAAAGTATTTCCTTGCCTGTCATTACATTTCTTTGTATCTTTTGGCATAAATATTTTAACTGATTGTGATTCATCACTTATTTTTCTTTCATAGCATCACCTTACAGGGATAAACGTTCCACTTGTTCCTGTGATACCAGATACAGAGAGTCATTAAGCAAGTCACTTTGTAAAGATACTGTATCCTGGATTTAGCATTTACTCCCTTGACAGAATTATTCATGAGGTTTAGCAGAGGAGAATCAGTTTAGGTGGACTGATATTACTTAGAGAAAAGCAAAAATATGCTTTAAGCCATCCCTCTGAAATTCTGGTATAGAAACAAAGCTACCTACACATTCTTTCATTTACATTTTAAGATCCAATAGTAAAAATTAGAAAGTAAACTGTTGATAGAGCAGTATTTAATAGCTATCGTGATCCTTCAAAATGATCTCAAAGTATATTCTTGCATGCAAAAGTCTCGAAGAAAAATTATACCTTTTGGTTCATTAAATTCATTAGAACATCTTTGTTTGTTTTTACCTTATGACTGGCAGTGGGTTGAGGACGCAATGTGCGTGTGAGTGGACAGTGCCTGCCCATGGGGATCTCTCCGTTTAGAAATCAAACCAATGTGGCACTCAAGGTAGCCGCTCAGAAAATGATGGTACGCTTCCCTCGTGGGATCGGAGAGTGCCTGCCTCATGTGTTACTGATGTGATTCTTAACATTTAGAGGGCGTATGAATCAGAGCTTGTGTAACATGGAGATGCCCAGCCCTGCCTCCAAAGACTTTGATAGGGTGGATCTGAAAAAAGACACAGGAGTCTACATTGGAAATAAAAACCTAGGTATTTCTGACACAGCTGGACTATATTCCATGCTTCGGAAAACATTTGCACTTGTTGTATCAGCATTTCTGAGTTTTGCAAAAGCAGGGAGAGATCCAACATGGTTTTGAATTTCTGGAAGCTCTATCTGTTTTCCTGGAATGATTGTACAATAATTGTAAGGCTCAGGAAGAAGTAGAACATTTTATCACTTAATGTATAATTAAAACCATCATACCTGAGTTGCCGGTGTGCACACCTTGCTTGTACACCTTGATGTACCCTCCGTTCATACGTCAAATCCTAATGCCCAAGGTAATGGCATTTGGCTGTGGGCCCTTTGGGGGTGATCAGGTCACAGGGCGGCACTGTCATGACTGGTGTTAGTACCTGAGTAAAAGAGACCCCGGAGGGCTTCCTTGCCACTTCTGCCACGTGAGGACACAGCAAGAAAATCACTGTCTGTAAACCAGGAAGCAGGCCCTCACGAGACACGGGCTCTGCTGACCCTTTCATCTTGGAAGTTCTAGTCTTCAGAACTGTAAGAAATAAATGTTTGCTGTTTATAAACAACCCAGTCTGCGGCATTTTATTACAGCAGCCGGAGCAGACTACGTAAGGCAGCATCTGATTCGCCTCTTCGCTGGGTTAGAAATGCACAGCGTCTGAGGCCAGAGCTGGCTGGTACCCCCAATAGAACACTGAAGACTATGTCTGTGCCTTGGGTCTGTCAGCTTGAACAATTTTTCAAAACTTTTGGATGCAGTAAAACTAAAAACTCATTTTGCCAAGCACTCTCACTCTTAATTTTTAAACCCATGTGTATTTCAAGAGAAATTTAATCCATATGTTTGTGATTCATTTACACTTAAATCATCAAAATGTTGTTTTGTAAAAACCATTTGATGTCCAAGGTTTTCTGAGCTTTGTAAACCTCTTTTCTTAGAAATAGAATGTTATGTTTTGCCAGAGGTTTAAGTTCTGGTCAAAATGCCAAAACTAGGAGGTTTCGATGGGTTCCATGTTTACCGCAGAAAGCTTCCTCTTTCTTTCAACCAACACAAAACCAAACCCAACCCCAGATGCCAGCTGACACTATCCTTGCTTTATCATGACACGCTTTTTCTCTTCAATTTAGGGTGTAGGAATGCACTGGAGGGTTTGAAGTTTTACTTTGTGTTTATGAAGTTTCTCCAATAGGTTGATTATACAAGGTTTCTATAACCTTGGGGATTGCTCACTTAAAGCTGTTCAATTATAACGCAAATCCAAAAGCACACGTTTGACATTTAAAACATATTCAGATGGAAAAATAAGCAGTTTATATTTCAAGAAAGACTCAGTTGTTTTCAAAAGGTGTCATTCTGTCTTTCCATTTTTAACTTCTTAATCAACAGAAATATATTTAGAAAAGGAAATTGTTAACTACAGACTTCTCTATGATTTTTATTTACAAAAGAAAGACATACTTGCAAAGTATTATATGTAAGAATTGAATAAAAATTTATTTTCAAAATGATTTCCACTCAATGATTTAGAGGTAATAACCTAGCAGGATTTCAAGAAAATTAGTGCTTTAAAATTATTTAATAATCAGGTGTAAGGGCCTTGTAAAACATATCGCGTTATGCGTTGCATGAACAATGAAGCACAAATGACATCTTAAAAGAATTAAAAACAAAATTTTTTTCCAGTCATTTATGAATTGTTTTTTTTTTTTTTAAAGAACTTATAAAATACACCATAAAGTGTTACCCAGATTTGCAACTTTCGGTTTACAGAACATCCTGCTTCTTGTTTTTGAGACATTTGACAAGAAAAAACCAAGGTCACTTAACTTGCGGTTTGGAGTCCTACAGGTTTTTCAATTTTCCTTCCCTCTTTGGCTGAACTTTTTGATAAAAATGAGACACTGGATATTGTGAAACCTGAATAGATTTTGTCCTTAAATTTTTCATTTTAGTTACCCTTGTAACCTTGACTTTCAAAAAGCTTGATGGATACTGTTAAAGTTTCAACAAATTTTAAGTGTTTGGTTTTATGATTTTTCTTTAATTGCTATGTAACCTACAGCTTTCTACTATTCATTAAAATGGTTTTAACAAATGACTTAAGGCCTGTTGCTTTGACAAATAAAAACCAGGCTTATTCTGCCTATAATTGGACAATAATTACAATGTTGGTTATCTTTTGTTGGGCTTGCTTAATAAAGCCCTAAGTAGTTTAGTGGGATTTATAGCTTCCAGGATTTGAACAAGAGGTCAGAGAGGTCTTTACTTTTTGCCAGCTGACCTTTTGTTTGAGTTTAACCCAGTTTGTGCTGCTTTTTACATCTGCTCTCAAAACTCGGGCTTGCACAGTACACTATATAGCTCTCTACAGCTAACTAAGGATGTCATTTTTAAAAATTTTTGTCTAAATATCTAGGTGATTTAAAGATGACACTAACTGAAAACCCAGGAATGTAAATGACAGAACAGCGAGGTCAGCCACATGCTTTAATGAATATCAAACTGCTTTTTGCAAAGTCTTAGATATACTGGTCGTTGAAGAGCAGAAGGCATTTTTCTTCTATGCACCTTTCTGATACTCTTAATGAAACTATAATTAGGTTTGTTTTTACCAAGAACAAATTCATAATAATCACTAAATCTGATCATTACAAGCCAAGATGAAATTTTTTTTTAACCCTTGTCCATCTGATATACCTTTACCCACTTAGCCTGTAGAACAGGAAGAGAGGACACAGCAACGTATGGTATTATCTTTACTATTTTTACAGTTAGTTCCAGATACATCCACCAACATATTGAACATCTGTCGTGTACCTGGTTTTACAGTGACAAAGGAAACTCAGTCTCTGCTGTCCAGGAGTTCAGGGTCAAGACAAGAATACCATTTTACCCTGTCAACATTATAGCACTCCTTAGAGATTGGTCTGAGTGTTCTTTGTCATGTTATGCAGCTTGGTCCTCCGGGCGGGGGGGGGGGGTCTATAAATATCTCTGGCTTTTTGTAGAGGAAAAAGCAATGTTTCTCTTGTTATCTTAAAAACTCTATGGCTCTTCCCCGATTGAACAGTACCACCTCCAAGGGAGGGGCAGCACTGGTTAGATGCTTAGGTCTAGGGTGTCTGTTCAAAAATCAGCTCCTAACCATGTTCCCATCATCAAGTCACCTCCAGCTGTGATGTTCAGAACACTGCTTACATTGTAACAAATGCTCAATAGTCTGATAAATGGTGTGAGGTTTGCTCAGACAGCTTCAGATACAAATGTTTTTAACACTGTGAGAGAAAGAGGAGCATGGCTTAAAGGGTTCTAGACTTGGAATCAAGTGTTTTAGCATGAGTTTTACTGAGTATAGGTATTGGGAAAATTACCATTTCTAAATTTCTGTCCTTATCTGTAAAATGGGGATGATATTTATCTCACAAACTTTTTTTTTTAATTGAAGTATAGTTGATTTACAATGTTAGTTTCAGGTATACAGCATAGTGGTTCAATATTTCTACAGATTATACTCCACTTAAAGTTATTACAGAATAAATAGCTATATTTCTCTGTGTTGTATATATATCCTTGTTTATTTATTTTATACATAGTAGTTTTATCTCTTAAACCCCTACTCCTATCTTGCCTCTCTTCCCTTCTCTCTGTTTGTTTTTGGTGAGGATTAAGTGAGATTAATATAGGTGAAAGCTCAAGGCACAATGTCTAGCACACAGAAAGTAATCATTAAACATGAATTGGAGCAGAAGCAGAAGGAAAGCATCTACCATTCCTTTCAGCTGCAAGTATTATGCATTCAGCTGTTTCCTGGAAAATCAAAACAGGCAAGATGGAATTCCTGCTCTTGAAGAGCTAAGCTATATTGACTAGAGTCGAGGAACTAGGCAGTTTCTGCATCATTTGAGTATCTGCTGCAAGCTTCATCTACAGTAACTTCCTCCATCCAGCTGGCTCAGATCACTATCGAAGGCAACTGCATCAATCAGCGTGAAGAACTAGCTGCTGACATTTCATCTGCATGTGTTCTCTGTCAATCAGGAGATGAGGTCCCAGCACTCTTATATAGGCTATTGAAAATTTTTTAGTTTTATTATTTATTTTCTATGAGAAAAACAGCACTGGTTTTACTATTTTCTAGGTAGGAGACAACTGCGTAAATCTTTTCCTGTGCCTATACTCCTCATTTTGTAATGACTAGGTTAGACAGTTTCTAAAATCCCTTCTAATTCCAACTTTCTATTTTTTATGACTCAAGCTATTAGCTTTTAATGGAATGAATTAATCTTTCCATGATAGATGGTTGGAGAAAACAGAGCATCTCATTATTTAAAAGTTGAGAATAGCTACAGTGTTGGCGTCCGTTCTCTGAATAAGAAATCTTTGTTAGTATCTACAGTTATCTGAGACAGGAACTTGCAACACGTATCTTGAACTTCTTTTCATGCCACTCTGTGCTGAGCTGTGGATGATTTCCCTCCTGGTCCGGAGCACCTGTGTCCTTGTGCTAACATCCTTCACACCCATGTTCATGTTTATTATGAGTGCTCTTAATGTGAAAGTGCACACCAGCTTGGCCACTTAAAATGCATGTGACTTGGACAAAATATTTATCTTTGAAAACCTCAAGGTTTGGGGGGTTTTGTTTGTTTGTTTCTTCTATAAAGTAGAGCCAATAATACTCAACTAAGAAGATTTTTAAGCCCTTATCACAGTGCCTAACAAGCACCCAACATAGGTGTTTACATTTTAATTAAGAAATTAAATATCTAGTTATATCTTGGCATAGAGCTATTGACTTAGAATATACTCATCCAAATGTTGAATAAGTCTGTCTTGTACATACTACAATTAATTATTAGTTACTAGAAGAGACAAAGAGAAAAGTCTATCTATTCCTCTCCCTAAAAAAGCTTATAATCTGTCTTGGGAAGACATAAGATTCAAGAAAAATTGAACAATAATCAAGTAGTTGCTATAAGAGATTCCATAAAATAGTATTTGTTAAATTACAAATTAGTGATATAAATGTGTCACTATGAAACATGAAAATCTACATGAAAACATATGTAAACCACTTCAGAGACAGGAGATCACTGTTACAGACGTCTGTGTGGAGCAGGTGACAATTAAACCAGGTCACTGCAAATTGCTCAAATTAAAAATTGAGAATCATTGCTTAAGCCAAGGGAAGAGTTTCAGGGAAACATATAGTAACATCCGACATGTGTGGTTGCACACACACACACACACAGACAGAAAAGAAACTTTTTTAAGATAAGTTACATAAACCACTGAGCACTGTGCCTGACTTGTCATCACACATAATAATTGTTACTTCTTATTGGGGAGGCCACAAATTTGAAGCCCATTGGGCACACTGAGGCCATAGACATATTTTCTTTAGCCACATCTTTTTCTATACATAACACTCGAGTCCGTGTTTAAAAAGTGGAGGATTTCATAATTAAAAAAAAAAATTCTGTGTCTCTGGTTTCTCTTGAAAAATCCTGCCGATTTTCTATAACTGAGCCTGCATTTCCTTAACACAAATCTACTGGGACTGAATCGTTGCTGCTGCTCCCTTTAAACTTGACCTCCGTCATTAAGGTCTCCATCGCACTCATGCAGATGTGCTTATCCCCAGGCACGCATGCTATCACCTTGTAGAGTTTGGCATTGGAAACCCCAAAACCCTGAAAAAAAGGCTCCATGTGCTCCAGTCTCCTGGGGGCGGAGAGGTGCCGTTGGGGAGAGCCCATCCGGAGACCACCTGGGTCAGGCTGGGAGGTGACTGATCAGGGGAAGCTTTGCAGAAAAAAAATTAGTAACATACAGCTTGCCCCCTTATCTCCTCCCCTCTAATCCCTTCTCCGAGTAGATAGATGAGACCCCTCAGGGTTTTTCTAAGTACTTTAAATTTTGATGGGCTAACTGTGTGAGCTAGTGAAAAGATTAGCTGGTCTTCATCTAGATTTTGAGGGAAAACGTAGCCTTTCTATTGCCATTTAGTACAGCTCACTAAAAGCAGTTAGAAATTTAGAACAGACTTCTTAGAAAAAAAAAATGAGTGGACACTTAGAGGGACTGTCCCCATGTATCTCTTTAAAATCAAACTGGAGTAATAAGCAGCTGAACAGCTTGCAAAGCCGGGACGAAGACAGCAGTTCCCATTCTCTGTCCTCTAGAGGATATACCTCAGGTGCACGGGAGGGATAGTTACACATTTTCCCCAAATATCTAGAATGTTCCATGGAACGTTCAGCACATCCAATGGCAGTCCAGAGCTATCCTGCAAAAAGATTCGACAGCAAGAGGAGAACCAGAACGAACCACGAAGAAGAAGACCAGCAGCAGCGTCAGACGTCCAGGTGTCGAAAGCTGTGCGTTTCTGATTGACCACTTATGTGACGCAGCAAAACCCTCACTTAACCGAGCCCAGTGACTATGACGGCCCCTGTCTGGTTCAGCCAAGTGTCAGACGTTTTCTGTCTTATCCAAAAAGGAGGCCACACAGTACCTTTCTCAGCATGAAGAACTGTCACAAAAGTGTGACAGGAGGCATTTGGGGCACATTCCTCAGCCGTCTGTGTCCCTGCTCGGCCTCTATAAAGCACAGACAGTCGCCCCAACGCACACACTTAGCAGGGTGCCTCATACACAATAAGTGTGTGAGTCACAATTGTTGTTGTTCAGATACCATTTTACCCCGAAACAAGATCTCTGAAATTTTAAAAGGAAGCTCTATAGTTACATGCTAGTTTATTGTATTACAGAGTCATCTCATCTTTTGCTTTCAAAAAGCAGAGTAAACGGTATTACCTTTGTTTTTTCTGTGGGAAATCTGAAGCAGGAAAGTTTAAGGGACGTGTCCAAGAAAATCCCCACGGGAACGCGGTGGGATACAAACCAAAGTCCGATGTTCCGTTCATCAGCCAATGATGCCTTGTCTTTCACCCTTTTTAAAAACAAGGACCAAAAAGACAGGGTCCCAGGAAACCAACACAGAAAAGTAAATCTCCCTGTGGCCGTTTACATGCCATTTTTATTCTTAGAAAGTGAACAGAAAACAGGCAAACTGCCTCTAAATGACTGAAATGCTCACTGATAAAACTGCTAAATCTTAATAAATCATGTTGATTTGCTTATGTTCCGGGTGCTCTGAGGATCGTCGTGTAAGTACCCAGCGTTGGGCTGTGAAGGACTCAGGCCTGTTTCACCCACATCCTCTTTCCCGGCACCGCAGTCGTTGAGATGTCAGCGGGTCGATTCCACCTTTGTGACAACTCATGAAGTTCGACTTTGTTTATTTGGTGTCTCTCTGAATATAATGAGAAAAATACGGGGGCAGTTTTGGAATTTTCTGTGAAACGCGGCTGAATGAAAGCACTTCTCCTCTGAGGGACCATCCCTCATTATGGCCACCTATTAATAGGTGTCACCATCCATTCCTCTCTCCCCAACCTGCTTGACCTGGAGCAAATCCTTTCTAGATCCAGGCAAAGCGAATAACGTGGGTCCATTTAAAGAATACTAAACATGCTGAAATCCATGACATATGTTGCTATAAAAAGGGCTTACGTTTCCAGATTTCTCTTTTTAGCTGCATAAAAAGCCTTTAAAATGTCCTTAACGTGTTATCAAACACATTCTCACGTATTTCTAAAAATACCTCAAAAACCATTGCTTTAGAACAATGCACTGTAAATTAAAATTTCAGTACGTTAGGCAGTAAGCGCTCTGACATGGGTCATGGTAATTATTTTTTTGGATCTGTCTCCTCAGGCAAGGGAAACAAATCAAAAATAAACAAAAGGGACCACATCAAACTCAAAAGCTTTTACGCAGCGAAGGAAATCAACAAAACAAAAAGACCATCTACTGAATGGGAGGAGATATTTGCAAACGATATACCTGATGAGGGGCTAATATCCAAAATATACAAAGAACTCATACAGCTCAACATCCAAAAAGCAAACGACCTGATTAAATATGGGCAGAGGATCTGAATAGACACTGTTTCCAAAGAAGACGTACAGATGGCCTACATGCACATGAAAACATGCTCCACATCACTAATTATCAGGGAAATGCAAATCAAAACCACAATGAGATATAACCTTATACCTGTCAGAATGGCTGTCATCAAAATGATAACAGGAAACGAGTGTTGGCAAGACTGCGGAGAAAAGGAAACCAACTGCACTATTAGTAGAAATGTAAGTTGGTGCAGCCACTAAGGAAAACAGTATGGAGGTTCCTCAAAGACTTAAAAATATAACTGTTGTGTTATCCAGCAGTTCCACTCCTGGGTATTTGTTCGCAGAGAGCAAAAACACTAACTCAAAAGGATGCATGTTCATTGCAGCATTACTTACAAGAGACAAGATATGGAAGCAACCTTAGTGCCCGGCAATAAATGAATGAATTAAAATGTTGTATATACAATAGACTATTACTCAACCATCACAAATAATGCAATCTTGCCATGTGCAGCCCCATGGATGGACCTAGAGGGCACTATGCTAAGTGAAATGTCAGGCAGAGAAAGACAAATACCGAATGATTTCACTTTTCTACAGAAAAGGAACACACATAAAACAGTGACAGACTCATAGATATAGAAAACAAACTAGTAGTTGCAAGAGGGGAGGGATGTGGGGGAATGGGAGAAATAGGTGAATGGGGCTTAAGAGGTACAAACTTCCAGCTGCAAAATAAGTGAGTCATAGGGATGAATGGTACCGCGTGGGGAATACAGTTAATAACTATGCGATATCTTTGTATGGTGACATGTTGTAACTAGACTTATGGTGGTACTCGTTTCGAAACATATAGAAATACCAAATCACTATGCTGTGTGATTAGACTTCAAAAACAAACAAACCCGTGGAAAAAGAGATCAGATTTGTCTTTACCAGAGGCAGTGGATGGGATGGAGGGTGAATTGGATGAAGGCATCTGAAAGGTAAAAACTCCCTGGTTTAAGATAAATAAGTCCTAGAGATGTGATGTACAACATGATAAATATAATTAACACTTCTGTTTATTTTATATGAAAGTTGCTAATACAGTACATCTTGAGTTCTCATCACAAGGAGATTCTTTTTCTATTTCTTTAACTATGTATCTCTATGAGAGGATGGATCTTCACTAAGCATTGTGGCCATCATTTCATGATGCATGGAAGTCGGATCATTACGCTGTGCACCTTAGACTTACATGGTTCTGTATGTGGATTATATCTTAATAAAACTAGAAGAAAAAAATGTTCACGTCACCTGGATTTCTCCCCACCTATGATTTCCAGACTGTTTCTCCTTTTGTTTTCCTTGGAAACATGTGTATTGGAATTTTTATTGAAATCAATAATAATATCAGAGAGTAACTGCCATTGTTTTACAGCTACTGATTCTTGTCTTTGTTTAACTTAGAAGGAATTGGCTCAAAGCAGGTGCTAGTTTATTTTTTAAAGAAATTAAATATTCGTTATATCAGTTCCTGTATTACCAAAAGGAAATCCAGACTATAGTTTTTATATACTATTGTGAATTAATTTTCAGTGGTGACTTGAAAAAACTTTGATTTTTTAGAAAATATGTTGAGGTTGTAATGTGTTGGTCCTAGAGCTTTAGATAATATATAACTTCAGTTCCACTTAAATTTCTTTTTTTTTTCCAGTTCTAGCTTAAATTATTTTATGAATTTTGATAGTTTAGATTTAAAAATAAATATGAGATCATTTCTGACATTAAAATAAGTAAAATTCAGTTTTTATATTTCAATTCAATTTGGTTGCAATTGCTACTTTTCTTTAAAAAAAAAGTAGAGTGCTATACAGTTATATCTTCTTTAAAATACTTCTAAACTTAGAAGCAGATCTATATTCTCTTTTCATGCACTTGTTCTTTTTCCTGCCTCCTGCTCGTACCAGAATGCTTTTGTTCAACTCCATGATAGTCCACAGCTGCACTTTCTCACAGAACTTTTCAGCAGCTGTGAAATGCTACTGTCCTAAGTAGCAGCATTTGTTGGTGACTGTTGAGATGTGATTGCTGTGATAATGAAATTACTTCACAAGCTTCAGCCAGTCTTCGGTCAGCATTTACTTGAACCCGCTGCTTGCAAAGTGCTGGATTCACCACACTAACAAAACTTAATCTAACTGAAGAGAGAAAACCTAGGTGCTAAGTTGCTTTTACTGCATACAAATGGGAACAAATTGATGCCATGTAAACTGAGTGTTGAGGTCCGAAGTGTGGCCAATAACAGAATGAAATAATCCAAAGGAGGAAGATGAGACTCCCATTTGAGCCCAAGAGGAGGGAGTGTTGGTGAAGCGAGGGCATCTGGGGGGTAATTAGGTTTGGGAAGGTAGACTAGGGAGTAGCAACAGCAGGACTGCCCAACAGCAAGGACGCACACTCGGATGCGCTCGCGCCGCAGCTTGTGAGATACCGACTGCCCGAGAGAGAATACATTCTAAGAAGTCACTTTTTGAGCAAAAGAATGTCTTTTTTTTTTTAAAGAATGTCTTAATGGAAACAAAAACACCGTAGTGTGATCTCATTTTTGAAGGAAATTGAGCTATGAAATAGCAACATGTAAAAACAACTAAAGGCTACAGCTAACATTATGCTCAGTGGTGAAAGACCAAAAGCTTTTCCTCTAAGATCACGGTCAAGGCAAAGATGCCCACTTTTGTCATTTCCATTCAACATAGTATTAGCAGTCCTAGCTATTAGTCAAGAAAAGCAAGTAAAAGGCATCCAAACTGAAAAGGAAGAAGTGAAATGTTGTTATCAGTGATGTGTAGAAAACTCTCAAAATTCCACATGCAAAAAGACTGTTAGAACTAATAAATGAATTCAGCGAAGTTGCAGCATACAAAATCCACATGCAAAAATCGTCTGCATTTCTATACACTAACGATGAACAACATAAAATTAAGAAAACAATTCAACTTACAATAGCATCAAAAAGAATAAAGTATCAATAACTAGGAATAAACTTAACCGAGTACGTACACTTTGTACACCTCAAGTGTAGCCTGTACACTTCAAACTACAAAGCAATAGGTAAAAGACAATTTTTTCAACAAATGATGGGAAAACTGTATATCCATAGGTGAAAGAAAATAATTGGACACTTACCTTATACCATATACAAAAATTAACTCAAAATGGGTCAAAGACCTAAAACCAAGAACTAAAACTATAAAAAAACTCTTAGAAGAAAACAAGGGGAAAAAACTTAATGGCATGGAATTTGGCAGTGATTTCTTGGATATGACACCAAAAGCATAGGCAACAAAAGAGAAACATTGATAAATCTGACTTCATCAAAATTTAAAAAAAAATGTGTATTAAAGAACACTATTGACAGAGGGAAAGGCGACCCATGGAATGGGAGAAGGTATTTGCAAATCATATACTGATAAGGCGTTAATGTCCAGAATATACAAACTCCTACAACTCAACAAGAAGAAGAAACAAGTAACCTAATTTAAAAATGGACAGCGGACTTGAATATACATTTCTTCATAAAAAGATATATGAATGGCCAATAAAAGATACTCAACATCACTAATAATTAGGAAAATATAAATCAAAACCATAAGAAGATACCACTTCCATTAGGATGGCTACTATAAAATTAACAAACAGTGGTGAAGCTGTGAAGAAACTGGAATATTTGTGGATTGCTAGCGGAATGCAAAATGGTGCAGCTTCTACAGAAAACAGTACAGCAATTCCTGAAAAAAATCTAAAAATAGAATTATCATAAGATCCAGCAATTCCACATTTGGGTATGTATGTAAAAGAATTGAAAACAAGGATGCGAACAGATATGTGTATACAGGTCATAGCAGCATTATTTATACTAGCCAAAAGGTGCAAGCAACACAAGTGTCCATCGGCTATCGAATGAATAATAAAACGTGTGGTTGCCAGGGACTGGAGGGAGAGCTGAATGGGGAGTTAGTATTTAATGGGTACAGTGTTCCAGTTTGGGAAGATAAAAGAAGTTCTAGGGATGGATGGTGGTGATGATTACACAACAAAGTGAATGTACTTAAATCCACTGGAGTGTACGTTTTAAAAGGTTAAAATGATTTATTTTATGTAATGGACTTACAAAAAGTGAGGGAAAGAAATCAGGATTGTTTCGTTTTGATAAAAGCAGTGATGCTTTCTTTTATTTTAGAGGAATTAGACATTGCAAATGAAGTGGAAAAAACAAACAAAAACAAAAAACCCTAAAGTAACATCAATGTGTTAAGAAAATATAAAACTTTCATCTTGTCAATGAGTGTAAAATAAAATAAAACAGAAATTAGAAGAAAGCTGGATTTAAGTTAGATCAAGTGACGTAAAGGGTCTGAGCAGAATCAAACAGGGAAAGGAAGAAGAGTTAAAAATAAGGGATTCCCATGGGACCTCTGCTAAGAAAGAGGACTTGAATCCAGACAATAATCTCTAAATTGTTTTCCCTAATGCCAGTTTTAAGATTAGGGTATTCACGATTTCCATCCTTCAATGTCTCTCTAATGTATCCCCAAACGAGAAGGACAATATATTATAATGAAAACATTAATGGCTAAAAGTTGGAGGATACAGAATCCAGGCTAGGCTGGATCACAAGTTTCATGGTTTGGAGCATACCATTTAACCTTCCTGGATTTCAGTTTTCTTATTTATAAATAAAATTGTTGAACTAGAGGAGTTCTGAGGTTGCTTCCTGATTTCCCATTTTGTGATTTTATGTGGCTCCAAATCTCTCCCATTGGGGATGAAGACTGTCCATCAAGAATAAAAATAAGACTTTCAGTGCAGAAATTGCTGCTGACAGCACGCTGATTGAAAGTAATAGAATATCCAGTCAGAATAAATGACTCATTTTCTGACCAATGAAAGGGGTGAGAGAAAAGGGTGAAGGGAGTAGGATGCTACTTACTATTTCAGATTAGGCACAATGTTACCCAAATAGTGGGGTCAGAGGAAAGTAGAATCTGAGCAAACAGACGACCAATTTCACAGGCTTGACAAGGTGTGGCTCTATTTACCTTCCTTACAGAAGGACAGATAGAAGCATGTACAGGATGTATCTGTGAAAGCAGTCGCTATAGTGGCAGCTCTGTTTCTCATGATTTCAATGCATTAGTAACACTATCAAGGAGCTTTACTGCCAGCAGATTCATCCACCGAGATATCTTGATACCACCACCTACTTCTAGGATAGAGCGCTCAGATTTCCAAAGCAATTCTCTAGTGCTCAGGAAGGAAACGATGGACACTCGACAGACCCAACTTTGAAACATTGTGGGACTTGGCTTAGTGGAGAAAAGAGACTCCAGGCAAGGTAATGGGATTGGAGGGAGCCGGGAGAAAGAAGGGGATGATTCCTGCAGGAAAGTAGAGGGAATTTGAAGGAGCAGCAAGCCCATTCAAAGGCGTGAATCAAGGAAGAGATTAAAGGCAGCTCTGCTTGCTGTTCTAGGTTTTGATTTAGGGACATCGAGCAATTATATGTCCTTTAAAATGTATAAAAATGATTTCTCGGGAAGCTGAGATTTTAGTATGTTTCCAACTTGATCTTGAAAAAAGTAATCTCACTTCAGAGAGATATCTTTGAAATAATTTATTGACTCAAATGTGTTAAACTTCAATTAAATGCCACATGTTTTGCTAGATGTTAGAATAACTTATTGGTTCTGCCCTCAAAAATTCACATGTTAATACTCCTACTAACCAGCATGGAAACAATTATAAAATGATATGGAGTAGGCAGTAGACGCTACATGAACATTGAGAGCGACCTTAACTCAACCTGAGATGAGCGGGAGAATTTCTTGGAGGAAGCCACATCTGTAATCTGGGTCTTCAACAAAGAGCTGTGGTTACTCGGATCAGAGGGTAGGAAGTGTGCAAGCTGGAAATCTCTAGGTCAAAACAGAAGCTTGAGTAGGGACACAGGTGTGAGAAACAGCGTGATGCAAATGATACTGTGCTCCTGGGCCACAGGTGCACGTGTATGTGTGTGTGGAGGTTCAGGACAAAAATACTGTGGCTGTGTTGCGATCCAGAGAGTATGAAAACTTTAAGTAAAGACACTGGGACAGAAGACCATATAAACGATGATAAACAGTGATGACGAGGATGGAGAAGTAAGAACATACTTGAGAGATGTTTGGTATTTGGGTGGTAATATCTTCAGGACTTGGTAATTGACTGAGAAGAGGACTTGGAGGGAAAAAAAATTCAAGGAGCCTCCTGCGTGTTTCATTTAATCGCTGAGTATGCATAGACGGCACTGCAACTAACTAAGCCAGAGTTTGAAAAAGAATAAACTGGCTGGGAGAAAACAAAGAGTTGAAGAAAAGCAAAGGAAAACTACCACTAAGCCATTTCTTTAGCTGAAGGTGCTTGCTCTCTCCACCAATTGCCATGAAACAACCAGAAATCATATTCGCAGAGGGGACACGAAAGACCTAAGAGCAGAGCAGAGTTTGCTAGTCCCTCAACTTGCAAGAGGCTCCTGAGAAAACTACGTTCCCACATTTTTACCTGCCTCCCCGAGACAAGGAGCCATGTCCCCTCTCTGGGATCCCTGCGAGAAGTAAAGTAAATGATAAAATATATATTAATGACTGCACTGAAAAGCACTGAGTAACAGCAAGGAAGGCCTAAGCAATTTGTGGAAGAAGAGAAACATTCTCACAACAATCTTGCAGAATCTTGCACAGTCTTTCACTTCCTGTGGCAATTCCTACAGAGACTGACACGGGCCTAGGAAGGCCTATGGACTACACGAGGCTCTTATCTCTAGAGTCTCCTGGCAAACAGGATGTTTACTCCCATTCACGTGGATCTACCTCCAGCAGGCAGAACATAGCCACCCCCCCCCAACCTCCTCATGTCACAGAATTGGGGTTTTCAAATGGCTCTCCTTCTAGCAGACACAGATGCGTATATTGCCATAGGAATGGAAGGTTCTGGAGATAACACCGAGTAAGTGAGCTTCTGATGAGTCCAAGCCTCTCCCAATTTGATGCTCCAGGGATGTGAGCTACTTTATACTCTTACATTTTTGTGAACTTAGGGAGCCAACTCTCTTTATCAAAGATCATTTTAAAAAGGTAGAAAGATAGATTGACCCTTCTTCCCTAAACTTCTGTTTTTGTAGAGTCGACATTTTCACAAGACAGGGTTAGGGCCAAATTGGCAAACAGCAAAGCAGATTTTTTTCTTTAAGTAATTGTTATCAGTTGCAGTAACACTGAAACAGTAAGAACAACAATTCTCTAAGGCCCAAAATCTGCTATGGTGATGGAATTTCAGTAACCAACAGAGCATTTAATAATTTTTCTCTGCCTACACTTTGTTCTAGTTTCTCATTTAAAAGGATTGATTCAAATCACTCATTTCCCATAAGTACTACTTGAGATCCTTATCATGTATTGCATTCCATCATGTGTATGTGTGTGTGTGTGTGTGTGTGTGTGTGTGTGTGTGTGTGTGTACAAACCCAGTTTGAATGCTATTTCAGCTCTGGGCTATAAATGTAATATAAATATGAATATAAAGTAAATAAAATGTATAAATGTAACAGTAAATACTACAGCACTTTGCAGTTTGCAGGGGTTGAATTCGAGGATGCGGAGCCTCAGGTGCAGCATGATCATGGAGACGGAAGGCAGGCTATAAATTACACAGGGATTTCCACTGCACGGAGGGTCGGACCCGTAACCCCCAGGATGTTCAAGGGTCAATTTTATTTTTGTTAATACCCTAAAAGTTTTATGAGAGAATTACTAAAAGTCCATTTCTCATACCTAATAGTGAACACTCCCTCTACCTTTTTCTTCTGATTTATTTGTCCTTGGAATATACGAGGCATCAGTTCTACTGCAAGAGCAGAAACTTGCTCTATGTCAGGCTGCGAGAGACAGCACAGTGCAGAAAATGCACTCCGGCACATCCTCTTCCAGGGCTCTACAAGCAGCACGTTTTAAACCCCACGTTTCGGACAGCAGGTTATGGCAGCCCAGGTGCCACGCTCCAGCACTCGTCAGCCGGGGACACCCGGCAACTGCATGGTGCTGTGGTGCCCACACCATCCTATTCGCTAGGCTATTAAAGGCGGGAGGAAAGCTGCAGCAATCCTGAGTTTATTTTAGTTACAGAAAGTTTAGTGAACTTCAGTGCCTGTTAAGGCCTCTTAACAGCAGGGAGAATCCAGATTTCTGCCACTGAGCACTGGGGAACCCTGGTGACATTAAGAAGACCCAGATCCCAGGCCAAACAACCGGGCTCCTCCTTGTCCATCGTCCTCCAGGGTGAACACGGTAAAGCTTTTCCTCGAGCAATGTCTTTCCCTCCTCCTCCATCTCTGATCTGCAACGGGGGGAGGAAAAAGGGAAAAATAAGAGCAGAAGCCACCAGAAATTACTCTTTTAAGTTAGCATTCGTAGGAATTTGTAAACCATCACCAAGCAGATAAAGCTAAGAGCTGCTAACTACAAACATAGCCAAACAATAAGCTCCATGACTGTTTAGTGGAGGCCGTGAATAGAAACACAGCAGCTGGGAGCCTTAACTGGAAACCAGGGAGCAATAACGGCTTCAGGGAGACAGGCTAATAAGGGCGTGCACACAGAATACGCATTCTGGAAAGAAGAGAGAGGGAAAGAAGAGAGGCAATCCATGTAGGAGTCGGCATTAATGCAGCGATTTGAAAACTGGCTGTAAAGTAATGACACTGAATTATGACTCCGAAGTGAGTGATTTAACACACTAGATGACAGAACATTTAGAAACACCTACTTTAATTTCACATGATTTTATGCAGATATAAGCAGATTTCTGTTTTGTTTTTTCTTTCTCGAAACAGTTTGTTGTTTAGAGCTGCGTGAGTCACTGAATAATCTTCCCCTGGGTATCAGGTTTCAAGTTGCACAGTCAGCTCCTAGTAACCTATTTTGCATATTTATTTGTCTCCAAAGGCGTTGCCCACATATTCAAAGAGGAGGTGAAAGCGCACCTGGCAATGCCTTGGAGAAACACCATGGGAATTACAGATGATCATTTTCTTCTCTAGGACTTATAAATTTTGTCTTTGACACAAAAAGACACAAAATGGTCAAAATAGTCGGTTGAAGCACCTCTTACATTACCTAGACACAACTGTTTCCTCATACTTAGTTTTTTGGCTTCCAAAGCTTCCTTTGATTTGGAAAATAACATAGAATCTCGCTTTTCCTGGTGACAATTGAAGTAAATGCTAAGGACATCATGCATTTCATTAAGCAAACACTTTATACTCTAATGTCCACTAGGGTAGCCACTAGCCACATATCATTCAAATTTAAATTAGTTAAAATAAATAAGTGAAAAATTCAGTTCCTCAGTTGAACTAGCCACACTTTAAGTGCCCAAAAGCCGTAAGTGGCTAGTAGCCAGAATTTAGGGGCAGGTAGATATGTAACATCTCCATCACTGCAGAAAACTCTTTTGGACAGTTCTGTACAGCAAGTCAAAACAGCTCAGAGAACTATATTTGTGAAAAAGAAATAATTTCAATAAATAGAAAAGCACGTTTCCTTTTTGTCATTGTTTTCAAAGTTTTTTTAAACCATAAGCATCCTTTAAAGAGTGTATTCCCCATATTAACATTGTATGCTATGTCTTATCTGTGTAGCATCTCCATTTTATATACTTATGGTCCAAAGATTAAAATATAATCAGTTCATGTAAAATGACACATCCAATACAGCTTTAAAGTAACATTTAAATTCAACGATGCAACAAAAGCTCAGACTCTTTAGCCAGATTATTGGAAAGTGTCATGTTTTTACAGTAATAAGGTTAGATTCCCTATGCCATGTATAAAATAGAAGCAGCTATTTATTAACCACATGATTGATATTATGGAAAAATCAAATGTGTACTAGATGATTGCTTCGAGTATTTCAATTTTTTTTTAATATCAGTACTAAATTGGTAGCAGATGTCTCAAAAAACTAATTCTTCCAATGTGTTTTTACACAGAAGAAGCCGAAGATAAACTAGTCAATTTGATCTCTAAGAATTGAGAGTTTTCAGTATCACTGACAATAGTCTTAGCAGTAATGCACGTACTGAATCCTGGTCTCACGAACGATTTCAGTAAGTGCAACACTTACTTGTCAAAAGCCAGTAGGTGAATCACTTGCTGTATACCCGAAACTAACAGAATATAGTATAAATCATACTTCAATTAAAAGAAGGAAATCCGTACGGAAGATAATATGCATATGTCTACGCCGATATATAAAATCAGCGTTTTCACAAACACTGTTCAGAGAAAACGCTCTTCCTCTGAGCACGTGTGGTAGCATTTCAGGCAAAGCGGAGCCTGACTGTGTGAGGAGTTAATCTGATGCCTGTAATTTGGCACCTTTGTACTGCGGTAGTGGAAAGGGACAGGTCGCTTAGTGGTTTCAGATGTTACACTTTAATGAACCGGGATGAGTTTCCTTAGCATGGCACCAGTTTATCTAGTTTATTAGCTTTGTAGTTTAAAAATTTATTATTCTTTTGTGCCTGTAAGCATTTTCATGACTTTTCTTCCTTTTGAAAAATGTTCCATTTGTTGTGCTATGTAGGAAATAGTCCATTAAATAACCACTTAATTGCTAGAATTAGCTCCTTCAATCATGATTCAACTTCTTTCAAATGTATTTCTGTAAGGAAATGAAAAGATCTAACCATGCAGGCCTATGTCAATTTTCATTAGAAGCTCTTAGTAATTAATGAATAAGTACATAATAGCACTCAGCTGATGAGAAGGGGGAGCTCTTTCAATTGCCTTTCAATATGAAACCAGTTTAGCATTTCTTCTAATATGTACTCTCATTTATTACACATCATTTCTCTTTCAAATCGCTATTTTTTTAAGTTATCAATGGATAAACTTATGTACTTTCAGCCACTCAAATAGTAAATTTTTAATAATATAGAACAAGCATTTCTTTCCTCTGGATGCAGACGCATGGCCAGGCCACACAGATGATCTGTGCTGTAAAGCAGCCTTGTGAGAAGTCTCAGACTCACGGCCGTGCTCATAACCCGTCTGACATGTTTGTTATACCTGAATTGCTTTTTTTTTTTTTTTTTAATTTACCATGTGTGGCCTGCCTGAACTACAGCTAATTGGAACGGACACGGGAAATAAAGCAATTATCCTGCAAGGATGCTGTGAGGTAGACTCTGACCGATGTGTACCTATTCTGGAGGTGACTAGCCAGACCAACCGCAACCTCTTTTTTTCCCATTTGTAAAAGACAGAGAGAAAGAGAGAGACACACGAGTGAGTTGGCAGTAGAGTGAACGGAATGGATAAAGATGGAACAGGGACCCAGTGCTTGTGCAACAACTGCTAGAATTGCCACTGAGTCATTAGACCTGCTCCTCAGCTATGAAACCTGATTTTTTTTTTAACTAAATGGCACAGAAAGATGTTTGTGATAACTTGAGACATTTGAGACATTCTTCTCCTTCTTCCCTTGCTATCTTTCCAACAAACCCTCCATTTACTGAGGCAAACGGAATTTATTCTTAAAAGCTGAAAAACATCAAAAAACACACAGGGTATTAAACCCAAGCCCATCAGATATAAATATTTTCATCAATTAAAATTGCTTTTCTGTAACTATGTGTGGTGCTGGATGTTAACTAGACTTATTGTTGTGGTCATTTCATAATACACACATACAGATATCGAATCATTGTGGTTTATTGTACACCTGACACTAATGGTATAATGTTATATGTCAATTATATCTCAATAAGTGTTTTAATTGCTTCGGTTAACGGAGAAGAGTATAAAGTGTTAACTTCTTGAAAGTATAATAATGATATAAACTGTTTTATTATCTCTCCCTTTTGGATTCAGACACAGCTTGGTAAAGAGTAAACTGAAAGGTGGAGAGATCAGAGTTGTCTCTAGACCAGTCTACTTCTTGTTGTGATTATGTCTATAGAGTAACGCGCACACTGAGCCCATTACACATTTCATTCCATACAAAGCAGCACCAAGATGTGCTCACCAGAGCAGAAGTAAAATAAAAGAGAAGCGCATTTCCTATTTTCACACTCTTGTATAGTTTCTGGAAGAAAAAAATTGTGATTATATTTTTAGATCTCTCCTCAAACAACTTTGAGAAGTTTATCCAGTCAGTTGCTTTTTTATTTTCAACTCAGGTCATGGAGGAAGTACCCATAGTCATTACTGATTAGCTCAAAATATACTCTTTACCACAATAGAGGAGGCGTCCGTCCGTTTGTCTCCATCTTCTATCTACAGTTGCTGATCTGATGCCCTCTCTGTCCTTGGAGGGCACAAAAATTGCCTTGAACCCTCACTAGTAGGGCTTTTCTTTCACCCCAATAAAAATAGCTGAACTCTTCACTCAGGCACACCTTAGGAAACAGTGATGACTTTAGACAAAATCATTCCTCACACTTTCATAATTAGCTTGAGGTCTAGGTGCAGAAAGGGAAAAATTTCCGCGTTAAATATTGGAAGACTTCCGCGGTTTTATATGTAGCATCAGAAAAAAAAGGGGCTCCTACACGGGACCACGCATGGTTTTCATTACCACGTGGAGCTAATCAAAGCCAGCGCAACCTCAGGCAAGTATCACCCAGGGATGAAAGTATTAAAGAGGAAAAAACATCCTAGTCACTTGGATACTAATTAACCTTGGGAAAGCCCAAAGCAGGACAAAATTTGACATGTTTATCTCTGAAATGTTTTCCCCTAAATATCAATGAATGTAGAGCTGGTAATATATCCATTACACATTATCAAAATTTTGATATATCGAAACCAAATTGGCAAGTACCTGCCTGTTGGTCACATGAGGAGTTTTAAATATATACCAGCAAACTTAATGCACAGAATATTTATTACATTGTGAGACAACATGCTGAAATGCTACAGTGCTATTGCTTAAAAACATCAAGAGCTAAAGCGCTGACTGTGGTACGCAATCCAGATGGCAAATTCTCAAGGCTCAGGACTGGGAAAGAAAAATTTTTAAAGAGTTGTTTGGTTTTCTCAGTCTTGCAGCTTCCTAGCTTGCTTTTACCTTTCAGCACTGGCAAGGATTTTAATGCAAAGAGAGCAATTAGTAGAGCTGAGAAATAGGGTTTGTCACAGGACTGCTGCTCTTTTAAAAACATTTTTATTCCTGCTAAAATGGGCCCAGGCTATTTACGTTCTTGAATTGCACTGATTAATAATGAATAGAGCACATTAAAGTCGTTTTCTTTACCTAACTTTCTATTGCATGCAAGCTAATACACACATGTATTATTTACATATCCTATGTATCTTTCTGCTATCTAAATTTCTCAGGATAAGGAATAACTAGTAAACTAATTTGCAAAATGTGTTTATGCGTCATGTGTAACTGATAAAACAACTGGTTAGAGTATAGACAAACATCAAGAAAGCAAATGCAATTTCCTTAATTAAAATGTTAGACATGTAACCATGCCAAATCACATGTTAATCAAATAAACCCAGACCTTATTATTAAAGACGAGTACTTCAATTGCAGAATTTTAAATAACTTAATTGTGTATGGAAAATGTGGCTTGAAAACATAAACACAATTAAGACAATTTGTGTTAGTCTTTTCGGTCAGCCTCCTTAGGAAGATAAAAGCCTTGGATATATTTGAAATTAGATATTAATTTGTGGCTCTTTGTCACAATATTCTGTTCAGTGTGCTTGATTGTTCTTGCACAATAAACAACAGCCTTCCCTCCATTTGAAAGTTTTATTTATGTTCGTTCAAAATGCCTTTAGAAGTTGCCAAAACCTTCAGGAGCCATGAGATATTTAACACGATATCCCATACTCCACCGATTTGTTCTAAACGCCTTAAATGAAGCAGCCGTTTTCCAGTAGCTTCCAACATCAATTGACTTTCCTTGAACCAGGGTTTATATTAACAAAATGTAAACTGGATAACAGTTATTAGTGGTACAAAAACAACTTTGGGGTGAGCTTCCTGATAATATTATGTCAGTGACATGAAAGATGCTGTGTTGTTTTGGTTTGGAACTTATCTGGGTTTCAATCAGGCTCAGCAGATTTGAGTAAAAAGTCCTTGTAGAGAGCCATTATGATTTTACTTGTTGCTTTGTTTGGCTTTTTTTTTCTTTTTCTTTTTTGATCACCAAGGCACATACGAACATTAGCCTCAAGCCTAAAGCCCTAAAATAAACCGTTCTTTCACTGGTGAAATTCTAATCTCATCTTATGACATTGTCAATGAGCTGCAGAGATTCGCCCTGTCTTGTTAACATGATAGCAGACAGATGAGAAGAAA
The DNA here is from genome assembly GCF_030028045.1 of Hippopotamus amphibius kiboko. Taxonomy (NCBI): domain Eukaryota; kingdom Metazoa; phylum Chordata; class Mammalia; order Artiodactyla; family Hippopotamidae; genus Hippopotamus; species Hippopotamus amphibius. The sequence goes on from NC_080186.1 coordinate 238,991,227, forward strand.
TAAAAAGTACTGGCCTGTGAAAGCCATATCAAAGAGCCAGCTTGAAGGGATTCTCCAGTTACTCAGGTGAGGCCCTCAGCCCGCAGCTAGTGACCCAGCTAATGGTCAGAATGCCCTAGGTTCCGTTTGGATGATCCAAACGTTCAGACACGGTATTCAAATGTCTGCATAAATGGCTGAGAATTTGCCTTTTCTTTGTGAGCTTACTATACAATAAACAAAAGACTGGTATTTGATACTAACTAAACATAGAGAAGGAACAGACAATAACACTGGATGAATGTATTCAAGACACACATTCAAGCAGCATAGGAAGGACTTCGGGGCCCTACATTTCTTCAGCATAGATTTTTCATTGTCCTTGGCTGTAAACCTATGGCCATTTACCAAAGATCACACTCACTTACAGAAATATCTAACAATATAAGTTACCTGAAAATGTGGTAATGCAACCTCAATACAATAAGAGAAAGTTGCAGCTTTTATTACCAACTAAAGGATTTAAGAGAAAGGGTATTGACGACACTCTTTTAAGAAATAATTTCAGTGTTGTTAAAATACTAGCACTGTGTCTAAGAGCACTGACTTCTCCAGACTCATAACTGCTTCCTGGACTTTGAGGTGTTTTTGTCAGCTGCCAATCAAATAAATGCACCTTCATTTTTAAATTGAATTATGAAACCAAAAATGTTTGTTCTATTGCTCTTTTCCTCTTATTTTCTTTTACGTGTGACTTTGTAATCTCCTTCATTTGAAAGATTTTTAACTTTCAAGGGAAATTTTACTCTGAAATTTTATCATAATATCTACTCATCAAATTTCAGGATCCGATTTTATTTTGTATGCCTATTTACAAATTTTAGAGTAAGAAAGTCAGCTTTCTTAAAACAAAGTCTTAACTAGTAGTGCCATCTAGCATCACAAAGAAAAAGTTATTCAACTATTTTGCAAAACGTTGGGAAGTTTATCGAATCAGCTGATACACTATCTCCTTGATCCATTTTCTGGGGGAAAACAAGCAGACATGCTCAATCGGTAGAAATGCACACCAAAGCTAGAGATAATCTACCATATAACATGAATGACAGTGTTCTTCAGAAGGTACAATAAAGAAGGCCAGAGCGAGGTCTAATTTCTGGTTTGCTATCTGTCACACCATCATTTTTTCCTCCAATTTAAGAAGACATATTGGAATTCAAATGAATAGAAATGATATTGTACTGAAATATTTATTGACTATGTCCTAACTTATAAAATAAAAAGCAGCTCACTCACAACATTCAGTATCTTATTATGGGTAGCAACTTGTGACACCTAAGAAATGATCAGGACCTGCTAGTGTTTTGGGGAATGAATTTAGAGCTTTGGGATATAATATCGTGGTGCTAAAGATGTCACAAATTCAATCCAGGATGGAACTGAGGACAGTTATTCCAATCATCTCTGTTGGGAGAGATGATTCTCTTCTTACTGATGGTAAGCTATATTAAGAAAGTAGCTAACTCATGGCAGATACATTTCTTTCACAAATCAAAAGGACTCAGATGTGAGATGTTATGAAACAAATGGTTATCTTAGAAAAGGGAGGAAACCGTGCGTGGGACGTGGGCCAGACTGTAGAGCTTGCTCCTGCGGGGGTGGCGTGTGAGAAGCGGAGGCTCACCAGCTCCTTTCAGGCCAGTGCCCAGGAATGCAACATCTACTGAGGGCGGGACTCCAGGGGCAAATGGACCGCTAGTCTGGGATAGACAGCTTTTCAGATCTCAAATATTAGCTTGAGGTTTAGAACTAAAACGGAACTGTAAACACCTACCATGAAACTAAAGGGTGAATCCAGCTATATGCGCTGAGCAACAGTGTATCTGAAGACAACCCACGCTCGAGCAAAAGGAATCTGAGCCTCCTATCTTCTAGGAGGCAGGAAAGCATAATGGTGGGAGCACGTGGTGTTGTGCAAATCAGATCATGTATCTGAGAGCCAGTTTGCTCCTCTCTAAAATGGACAATGGGCATAAGATCCGGGCCTAACCCAGGAGGAGGATGAAGGCTGGATGAAGGAAAAGTACTCAGCACACTTCCCGTCACATAATAAACCAAATGTGTTGTTGCTACTGCTATTATTTTATTACTACTCCTTTCTTCTCCGGTGAGATTTATCTCAAGAACTGAACGCGGCTGGGTCTTTAGGTACAGCATCTCAGCTCCATTCAAGCATGACTGGGGAAGTCAGTCACCCACCACTGATACGTAAACAGATGGTTCCTGACCTAATGAAACTAAGTAGCACTGCTGTAATAAATACAGGAGTATTTGTCACCGATGGGTAAAGTGATGCTATTCTAACACATTTTTCTATGTAACATTCTCATCTACTAACAAATGAAAATGTGATCCATCTATGTAGTTACTCACTCCTCCAAACTATAGATTCCGGTTTAACACAAGAAACATTAGGTATCATGAATAATGTTTATCGCTAATTTTAATTTTTCCCCTAAAATACAGGTTTAGATATCAGAAAAATGAAACGCACCTCAAATGTGTAATCCAAGCTTAAGATAGTCTCAAGTAAGAACTACTGCTATTACTACAACAATTACTCTTCCTTCTTTTATCTTTACTCAAAATATGAGCAATGGATAATTAGAGAGAAGCTTGGTGAAGCTAAAGAAAGAAAGTTTTCAATTCTCAACTTCCAAGTGAAAATAAGCGCTGAAGCATCATGGAAGGGAAAAGAATTCTGCCTTGGAGGATCGTACAGAAGCTTAACGTCTTATGCCTCTGTGGTTGCCTTTTTTTCCTCCTCCAGATGTTCAAGCGTCTGATATATCAATAAAAGCACTTTATTCACAAGCCAGAGTAGTTCTGGTTTATTACACATATCCATAATTCTGATTCTCAGTGGCCAAAATAAGGAATTTTGGTGGCTCTGGGTGACTTTTTTTTCCGGGCTCCAGATTTAGACTGAATGAGTGACCAATACAAGCCTTGGGAGGAAGACAGAATGGGAGGAAAAGGCAGCACCATCAGGCAGCACAGAGTGTGAGAAGACGCCTCGACCCCAGCTCTGCCCTTCTGCGACGGCAGTGACGTGCGTGCGTGGACGGTAAGCACCAAGAGGATGCATTTTACCTTAATAACCGGCAGTTGTTTGAAATACGAGATGTTTTTTTTCTGGGTCCTCATAGGGCAGGCCTGAGCGCAAGCACTTGCAACTGGAAATAAGGTCCTTAAAAGCTGCTGTGTTTAACGTCATGAGGTTCCACTTGCCTTCTAGTCTTATTCTCCTTCTTCGCACTGCTCTGATGATAAGATATAAAGATAAGATACTCACTTCCAGGTGAGTCCTCTACTTGGATAAAATTTTGGAACGTTTAGACACCTTTCATCTACCAGCAAGAAAGCTCAAGGATGTGAGCCTGCCATGGTGATCTACATAATCAAATATGACTTGGTCAGTTTCCCGTGATCAAAAGTCATGATGGAGGGCTTCCCTGGTGGCACGGTGGTTGAGAATCCGCCTGCCAACGCAGGGGACACGGGTTTGAGACCTAGAAGCCCGCGCGCTGCAACGAAGACCCAATGCAGCCAATAAATAAATGTTGACTAATTAATGAGTCGTGATGGGCTAAAGTAAACCTTGATGTTAACTCAAGTTTTAAGGCTATTTTCACTAATTTCTTAATGACCGTGCATCTCTTTTAGCAGTTCTGGAGGCCCGCAGAGGCATTAGAAGAGCTTTCAGAAAGCAGCAGTGAAGCAGGATTTACATAGCGTAGGTGACCGTCCACACACAATTCACACAGTTTACATAATTCTCAGTAAGTTTTTAAGAAATTTGTCTAGGATTAAGGATTAGCTGAATTTGAACTTGGTTGCCCATGACTCTTTCTTCCCCAAGCTTCATAATCAGACTTCCAGGTGCCGTATGATGGTAGATGAATCATTGCCCCCAATACTTCCTCCCTCCCTAACTGACACACTCTGACATGCAACTTTGCAGTTGCTCCCACTAAAGGCACAGGATTTTCATACTCGTTGACTTTGAGCTCAGTTGTATGACGTGCTTTGGCCAATGGAACGTGGGCAGAAGTGACTGGTCTCTTTTACATGTTGAACTTCTGGTCTCATCGTGAGAACATACGTAAGCTAGGCAACCAATCCAAAAAGGATAAGAAATACACAGAAGAGACTTGAACCCACCCAACAGCTTGCAATCAAGCCGCACTAACCCCAGACCAGATCAGCTCAACCTCAGCTGACGTGCTAATACAGGAGTGAAGAAAATGCTTGCCATTTTAGGTCATGGAGTTTTGGAGTTTGTGAAGCAGCATTAATTAATACACCTTGCCTCATAGTTTCCGTTTTCTTAACTTTTATCCTCTTTTTTACGTCTCCTTTAACTCCTCTCCGCTTTTCTCATGGTTAAGATTCAACATTATTATCTTACAGAGCTGAAACAGTTTAAGCCAATAATTCATTAAGGTTTTGTTTTTATTTGTTAGTTTGCTTCAGAGAACCACTAACATTATAAAAATATTGCTCAGATAAATTAGACAATGTTTAAAACTGTTATTATCTGTATCGATATTGACGATGTATAAATTATTTACTTTTCTAGTTTGATTTGCTTGTCTTTTTATACGATGCTCTCATCGATGAACACTACAGGTTCATAAACGATGTTACTAAGTTGAGAGATCTATCACGGTTTTGGGTTCTTTTGTTTTGTTTGTTTGTTTGTTTGCTTTTGGCCAGACCTCAGGCTTGTGGGATCTTAGTTCCCCGACCGGGAATTGAATCCGGGCCCTCAGCAGTAAGAGCGTGGAGTCTCAACCACTGGACAGTCAGAAAATTCCCTATTACACTTTCTTAATTAACTCAATCTTAGAATTATCAATTTGAGTAATATTACACATTTTGATAACTATAAAAATGTAATTAAATATCAGATAAAGAGTTCATCTAAACACTTAATTTTTAAGGAAAATTAAGAAACTTAAAGCAAGTAAGAAACCAAAGCATCTCCTAAGGAAAACCAATGATTACTGGTAATTCAGTTGTATTTGATACAAGCCTTATATAGTGTATACAAGCCTTATATCTCATAAGTTAAAAAAAAAATTATAATCCTCCTGAGTTTCTAAACGTCATTTATTCAATGAACTTTCACTGTAAACTTACTACTTGTGCTAGATACTTCATATTCCATATTTCACATTTACTGATACTTTGAATAGATAATCTTTTTACATTGTTTATTATATCATTGAATTCTAGACATATTTCCTACAGGATATTTTAATGGATAATTAGAAAGAAAACAGAGATATTACTGCTTGGTTCCAGTTCACGTGTACTCTTTTCTGAGCTACTATCTTAAATCTACTAAATTTTTTGTGAACCTGCAGTCTCATTATTTTCTGAAACAGGTTCCACATTACCAATAGAATTGTATTTCTAAAAAACTAATTTTTCTAAACAACAATATTATTTCAAAGTCATTTACAGACAAAATTTTAAAAGACTTAGCCTATTGTCTATGGAACAAAGGTTAAAAGTTTGACTTTTTAATTAAAAAACAAAGTTTTATTTCATTCCACTTAACTTTCCAACTTCATGCTTTTTTACTTTCCCTCAGTGAAGCACTCAAATGACAGTTGAAAAATTTCAAAATGGAACAAAGTAAGCTTGAGGACAGCAGCTGAGTATCTTGTGATATTATATAATTAACAAAATGATCTACATCAGGTGAGAGGGAAATTTCTGGTGATATTCAGTAAGATTTCATTGACAACTCTATTTCAAGTTACTTTAAAAATGGTGTTGTTACAAAACAGGAAAATCTTAGTGACCATAACAAGTGATTAAAAGATAAACATCAACTTAAAAAAAGGAGTAATGAATATAAAACTTGATAGATGAAAAAAACAAATTTACATATATAGAGTGAGGGAAAGCTAATAGTACGCAGGTGAATAAAGTTTAGTTGTTTTACTCAACAGCTAATTTTAACATATGTCAAATACCTATCAAGTATCAGCCTATCTATGGCCCCCAGTAGGGCCAAGCAAGGGTGAATGTGTAGAAGCCATAAGTACTACTTTATGGAAAAATTTTTTAAAAGTTAGAAGTCTTCAATGCAAATGTGAGTTCCTGAACTTGTACCAGTGAAGGTGCTCAAATTTAGCATGGACCACCGCTTGAATGGACTGCTGCTAAAGAAGTGTAGCCGTCCGGTGGATGTCTACAAATTTTGAAAACATGTTATTTCTCATCAACCATAGCTTTTTGAAAACACAATTTAAATGTGTTTGTATAGCATATGTTTTCTATTCTGTAAACAGATTTTGTTTGGAGAAAGCCCTTTTAGTTATCTGCATTTTTTTTAAAAGCAAAGACGTCACATACAAAGCCTTTGAGGGAAAAGATCTTTAAGGAAGATTGGTGGTTCTCCTTACAGATATAGTCCTTACAGATATAGTCTTAACACCAAAACTATTTTTTACCACACACCTCAGAATAAAATTATGCATATTTTACTTACGACTTTCATTATATTTTTTTCGAAAGATTGATTCTGAGCTCCATAATAAAGATGGCATCAATTTATATTCTCTGAGAAGTTTTATTTTCTTCAAATTTTTGTTAGTTATATTTTTCAGTACTAGGCAGTTTAGCATCTAATTCAACTTTTAAGCTAGATGTTTTACTTTGGTTCTAAACAGTGAAAAATAGTCCATTTCGTGTATATGATGAACATTTCTATGTTATCTTTCTTACTTCCCATACTTTTGGCCCATTGTAGAGAAACATTCGTCCATTAATGACGATACAGATGGTATCCATCTGTCATCCACCTTTAACTCTAAAAATGGAGGCATAAGGATACTCTGAAACGCTAGACTTTCAAAATCAGATGTGAGCTAACAGCTCAAAGGAAAAGTTACTTGATCCATTCTGATTTTTCTCTCCATAGTCCTCATCTTATATTACAAACAAGATTAGAATAAATTTTTTTCTGAAAATAAGAGCTGTATCTCTAAGTTCACCACTTTGTCCTACTCCAAGGCAGTTAACAAATATCAACATCATGGATATCAACCAACTTTTCACTTATGGCTTATCTCAAAAATTCCTTGGTAATCACCAACATTTGAGACGTCTTCCAAAGTTTTCTTCTCACTGTGTCAGTCCTTTGGATAAGAAAAATTCAACTATCTCAGACAAGAATGTAACTAAATAAAACTGGATAATCACTGCTTCACGAAATCGCATCCTGCATTGGGTCCTAAAGAAGAAAAAAGATCACGTTCCTCATCAGGGTCACCAGTAATCATAATTATCGTTTAAATTCTGTTTGGTTTATTTTCCCAAGACAGAGGATAACATGACAATGCCCTTCAGGGATACTGTGAAGATATAAAGAAAGTTTCAAAAGCATTTTAGGTGTTCCCAGAGGAAGTGTTAACATAAATACAAAGATACGCCATGCATTTAATAAGAAACACAGGCCTACACATTTCAGAAAGAAAATAAAAAACAGGAAGAAATTCTTGAAATAAACACTTTTGTGAAAACAGTATGTAAGAAAGAGAATACCAATAGCCATATAACTTTGGTAAGCTTAATAGTGATGTTTTGAACAAATATCTAAAGGAAAAAATTAATTCTCTATTCTGTTGCCAATGTAATTTTTTTAACTGTCAGATGTATATACATATATACGTATATATTTTCTCGTGTATATGTACTGGCTTCTATGAACAATTTTGCTACATTTAGAGATTTTACTGTATGTATGCGTGTGTGCAATTCAACTTCAAAAAAGCTAAAAGTTATCTTTTTACCCAGTATTCCCATATCTCAAAAATATATAAAGGCATAATGTTTTCTAGTCCTGTATCATGTATTTGTCACTGTGTATGATAGAAACAAATAAGCTAAGCACAAATCATTTGCTAATGAATGAAAAGAAAAAAAGCAGAAACCCTGGATATTGTTCTCACCTGGGTCTAAAAATCACTTTGGGTACACATGGATTAGGTCCGACGCATACCCTTGATAGATGTAGAAACTAAGATCCAAAGAGGTCATGTGGCGAGCTGGAAGCCATAGAAAAGTCATACAGAACGTTCACACACCAACTGTGTGTAACTGTAAAACAAAATGGAAATCGTGCAATATTCTGCTGAAACACTTACAAAAATACGCACACAAACATTTCTCCATTAGCTTCTAACCCTTGCCTCTCTGTTGCGCTTAAGATAGCACAATATACTGCCGTGCAGCGAGGAGTTAGCAAATATTTACTGAAAATACAAAGAAAAATTTGAACAGAAGCATTGGGTCCTTAGTGAACACTTACCAGTGAATCTTGAAAGCCTCATTGCGTGGTTGTTCATATTGAAGAACAAGAATTACCAGGAAAAGATCTAGTTTTAGTCAGTATCATTTTTAAAAATTAATGAATTTTTATTGGAGTATAATTGCTTTACCATATTGTGTTAGTTTCTGCTGTACAATGAAGTGAATCAGCTGTGTGTGTACATGTATCCTCTCCCTCTTGGTCCTCCACCCCACCCCCCACGCTACCCATCTTGGTCATCACGGAGGACTGAGCTGAGCCCCCGGTGCTGTACCACAGCTTCCCCGGAACTATTTCACACACAGTAGTGTATTTATGTCAAACCTAATCTCCAAATCCATCCCTCCCTCTCTTCCCCACCCTGTGTCCACATGTCCATTCTCTGTGTCTGTGTCTCTATTTCTGCCATGCAAATCGGTTCACCTGTACCATTTTTCTAGATTTCGCATGTATGTGTTAATATACGATATTTGTTTTCTCTTTCTGACTTACTTCACTCAGTATGACAGTCTCTAGGTCCATCCATGTCTCTACAAATGTCCCAATTTCGTTCCTCTTTATGGCTGAGTAATATCCCATTGTATATATGTACCACATCTTTATCCTTTCATCTGTTGATGGACATTTAGGTTGCTTCTGTGTCCTGGCTATTGTAAATAGCGCTGCATTGGGGTGCATGTGTCTTTTTGAATGATGGTGTTCTCTGAGTATATGCCCAGGAGTGGGATTGCTGGGTCACATGGTAGTTCTATTTTTAGTTTGTTAAGGAAATTCCATACTGTCCTCCATAGTGGCTGTATCAATTTACATTCCCACCAACAGTGTGACAGTGTTTCCTTTTCTCCACACCCTCTCCAGCATTTACTGTTTCTAGATTTTTTGATGATGCCCATTCTAACCGGTGTGAGTTGATACCTCATTGTAGTTTTAATTTATGTTTCTCTGATAATTAGTGATATTGAGCATCTTTTCATGTGTTTTTTGGCCATCTGTATATCTTCTTTGGAGAACTGTCTTTCTAGGTCTTCCACTCAATTTTTTGATTGGGTTGTTTGCTTTTTCTGATATTGAGCCGCATGAGCTCTTTGTATATTTTGGAGATTAATCCTTTGTCTGTTGCTTCATTCGCAAATAGTTTCTCCCATTCTGAGGGTTGTTTTTTTGTCTTGTTTATGGTTCCTTTGCTGTGGAGAAGCTTTTAAGTTTAATTAGGTCCCATTTGTTTATTTTTGTTTTTATTTCCATTACTCTAGGAGGTGGGTCAAAAAGATCTTGCTGTGATTTATGTCAGGGTGTTTTTCCTATATTTTCCTCTAAGAGTTTTACAGTATCCTGTCTTACATTTAGGTCTTTAATTCATTTTGAGTTTATTTTTGTGTATGGTGTTAGGGAGTGTTCTAATTTCATTCTTCTACATGTAGCTGTCCAGTTTTCCCAGCACCACTTATTGAAGAGACTCTCTTTTCTCCATTGTATATTCTTGCCTCCTTTGTCATAGATTAGGTGACCATAGGTATGTGGGTTTATCTCTGGGCTGTCTATCCTGTACCATTGATCTCTATTTCTGTTTTTGTGCCAGCACCATATTGTCTCAATTACTGTCACTTTGTAGTATAGTCTGAAGTAAGGGAGTCTGATTCCTCCAGCTCCATTTTTCTTTCTCAAGATTGCTTTGACTATGCAGGGTCTTTTGTGTTTCCATACAAATTGTAACTTTTTTTGTTCTAATTCTGTGAAATGTGAAAAATGCCATTGATAATTTGACAGAGATTGCACTGTATCTGTAGATTGCTTTGGGTAGTATAGTCATTTTCATAATATTGATTCTTCCAATCCAGGAACATGGTATATCTCTTCATCTCTTTGTATCATCTTTGATTTCTTTCATCAGTGTTTTATAGTTTTCTGAGTACAGATCTTTTACCTCCTTAGGTAGGTTTATTCCTAGGTATTTTATTCTTTTTGTTGCAATGGTGAATGGGATTGTTTCCTTAATTTCTTTCTGATCTTTCGTTGTTAATGTATAGGAATGCAAGAGACTTCTGTGTGTTAATTTTGTACCCTGCAACTTTCCCAAATTCATTGATTAACTCTAGTAGTTTTCTGGTGGCATCTTTGGCATTTTCTATATAGAGTACCATGTTATCTGCAAACAGTGACAGTTTTGCTTCTTCTTTGCCACTTTGGATTCCTTTTATTTCTTTTTCTTCTCTGATTGCTGTGGCTAGGACTTCCAAAACTATGTTGAATAGTAGTGGTGAGAGTGGACATCCTTGTCTTGTTCCTGATCTTAGTGGGAATGCTTTCAGGTTTTCACCATTGAGAATGATGTTTGCTGTAGTTTTGTCATATATGGCCTTTATTATGTTGAGGTAGGTTCCCTCTATGCCCACTTTCTGGGGAGTTTTTATTATAAGTGTGTATTGAATTTTATTAAAAGCTTTTTCTGCATCTATTGAGATGATCATATGGTTTTTATTCTTTAATTTGTTAAAATGGTGTATCACATTGATTGATTTGCATATATTGAAGAATCCTTGCATCCCTGTGATAAATCCCACTTGACCATGATGTATGATCCTTTTAATGTGTTGTTGGATGCTATTGGCTAGTACTTTGTTGAGGATTTTTGTATCTATGTTCATCAGTGATATCGGTCTGTTATTTTCTTTTTTTGTGTGATATCTTTGTCTGGTTTTGGTATCAGGATGATGGTGGCCTTGTAGAACAAATTTGGCAGTGTTCCTCCCTCACAATTTTTTGGAAGAGTTTGAGAAGAATAGGTGTTAGCTCTTCTCTAAATGTTTGATAGAATTCACCTGTGAAGCCATCTGCTCTTGGACTTTTGTTTGTTGGAAGATTTTTAATCACAGTTTCAATTTCATTACTTGTGACTGGTCTGTTTGTATTTTCTAATTCTTCCTGGTTCAGTCTTGGAAAGCTGTACATTTTCAAGAATTTGTCCATTTCTTCCTGATTGTCCATTTTATAGGCATATAGTTGCTTGTAGTAGTCTCTTATGATCCTTTGTATTTCTGTGGTGTCTGTTATAATTTCTCATTTTTCATTTCTCATTTCATTGGTTTGAGTTCTCTCCCTTTTTTTCCTGATTAGTCTGGCTAAAGGCTTATCAATTCTGCTTATCTTCTAAAAGAACCAACTTTTAGTTTTATTGATCTTTGCTATTGTTTTCTTTGTTTCTATTTCATTTATTTCTGCTCTTTATGATTTCTTTCCTTTTACTAACTTTGGGGTATTTTTGTTCTTCTTTCTCTAGTTGCTTTAGATGTAAGTTTAGATTGTTTATTTGAGATTTTTCTTGTTTCTTGAGGTGAGATTGAAATGCTATAAAATTCTCTCCTGGAATTGCTTTTGCTGCATCATTTATTAAGGTTTTGGGTTGTCATGTTTTCATTGTCATTTGTTTCTGTGTATTTTTTTATTTCCTCTTTGATTTCTTCGGAGATCTCTTGGTTTTTTACTAGTGTATTGTTTAGCTTCATGTGTTTGTGTTTTTTACAGTTCTTTTCCTGCGATTGATTTCTAATCTCATGGTGTTGTAGTTGGAAAAGATGCTTGACACAATTTCAATTTTCTTAAATTTTCAGAGGCTTGATTTGCAACCCAAGATGCAGTATCTTTTTTTTTTAAATAGAAGAGACTTTATAGTATATTTTGGAAATATTTTCATTTGAAAATGTTTTAAAACTTTATAGAGTTTATTTACTTAAATGTGTAATAAAATTATCTCAGAAGCCCGTTACACTGTACATCTTCTGCAATGAAGCCTGGACAATGAAACATTATGATAAATATGTTAATTAATATAAGCAATAATTTAAGTAATTATTATGATAACCTGTTCAAGTTTTAGATACAAACACTGAAAATTTCTATTGACAATTGGCATTCTACATACCACAATGAGGTTGGAAAATATTGTTGTGTTATTTTATTTTGTATTTGTTCTCTTGTTTGTTTTTGTTCCAGTATACTACTACAGTTTATTTTTATTCAGTGACAGGAATGTCTACCTAGGTAAGCATCATTTATTAAGAAAGAAAGAAAGAAAGAAAGAAAGAAAGAAAGAAAGAAAGAAAGAAAGAAAGAAAGAAAGAAAGAAAGAAGGAAAGAAAGAAGGAAAGAAGAAAGAAAAAACTAAAAGCATGAAAGTAAAAAGGGGCTTTTTAAAAATGAGGTATGACCATAAGCACAAAATAAGCTACCAAGAAAGAAAAAAAAAAAAAAAGGCAAAGCTTTATGCAGATGATTCCAGAAGTGTTTGAAAGCATGGATCCTGGTCTAGTTCCACATCCTGAAACTGACTTTTCCTGGTTGCATGATATTGACAAGTGACAAGACCTCTCCGACCTCGATGTTCCTCATCCCTAAAATGGGTGATAACAAAACCCAGCTGTTAAGACAGATGCGAGGGTTAAATAAAGTGATCAAAATATTTTAAAGTTTAAGAGCATCTTAATAGAGCTTTAACAATGCCTAATAAATAATAAGCAGTATGTGATCAGTATTACTATTACATTAATCTTCAATCTTAAAGGAAGCATTACTACTATTACCATTCTGAGATAAAATGGTTAAAAAAAAAAAAAGCTGTCAGGAAACATAGTGATTCTGGATCCTGTGCTCATAACCTTTACTCAGTTCAGCCTCCCAGAGGAGCCAACCCAGAGCCTGATAAAAGCAAAATGCATACTTTATCCCTGATAAGTATTTTACAGATGTGATTCTGGATCTGACCAAATCCCTCTATATTTGGTACAACTTTTTTACTCCAATTATTACAGGGTGCCAATGACATAACCTGGGTATAGATGTGTTAGAAATAAAGCTGACGGCCTCCATGTGGGATGAATCTCCTCTTGACAAGAACCTTGATACAAAGACTGGACCAGGAATGGCTGAAGGAGGAGATAGGTTGGGGTGTCCTCAAAGATTCCTGGCAATTCTAAAATGTTCCAAAAATCCATTCAACTTGGGTTACATAATAATCTGATTGAAAAAAAGAAAAAATTAACACCATAAACGATATTGCAAAACATTCCCCAGCTTTTAAAAGAGCCAACTCTTTTTAAAACTATAAACAACATTAATTATAAGAAAATATACAGGCATTTCCCTGGCGGTCCAGTGGTTATGACTCTGCACTTTCACTGCCCAGGGCCTGGGTTCAATCCCTGGTCGGGGGACTAAGGTCCTGCAAGCTGTGCAGCCAAAAAAAAAATAAAATACACACACACACACACACACACACAATTGCTTACAAGTTCATTTTATCTATTCCCTGAAGCGTTTCTAATCTGTGGTTGGTTAGAGTTAGCTAATAGGTCCTACACAGAGAATATAAAAATAAAATAAACAACAAATGGGAGACCTTTATGAAAACTTCGCAGACAACTTGCAAGTCCAGATGCCTTCTCCCTAAATGAAACTTAGTAAGATATTGCTGAAGAATAAAATCATTTTGATGGTGCGTCTATTCAACAAACATCTGTCTCTCTTCAGAAAATCACTTAGTGATGTTTAGACTATTTCCACCTGTCAGCCCTGCCCCACGTGAGAGCTATTTCTCCACCCTGCCGCTGAAATGTGCCCACATTTAAGGTCTATCATCCTGAAGTGGCTAAATCCATACTGAGAGAGTTTTACCACCTGTTGGCTCTCTCCCTTTCCTGATCACTGTGCTTAGGGGAAGAAAACGTGTATGTGTGTGTGTTTTCAAAAGCTAAAGAGAATGAGCTTTCAAATTAAATGCCTTTCAGAAACAAATTTACCCACTTGAGCTTTGCCCACTGCCTGGGGCAACTGAAAAGCAAAACAGGATGTTTTTCTGAAAGGAGTGGCTGGCTTACCTTACTTTCTCATTATAAAGAGCAACCACCCACCTGGGTGTTACTGTTTTGCTCCAGAGGAAGAGTATGAAAATTCAATGTAGGTCACTTAAATCTTGACAATTAAAAGTCCTTCAAAAACCCTAACATTTTTCAGGGATCTCCGACAACAGTTTGGTACAATTTCTAATGTTTTTTCATGTCCTTCACAAGTGCCTCCACCCCCAAAATTGGTTGCATTCTTTTGTGATCTTCTCAAGAATGAAGTCAGTGTTTCCCTTTAGAGCCTAGCAGTCATTTCAGAAATCTCTAACCAAAAACATCTACTGAACCTGCAGTCTTCTCTGAGGTGGATGCTAATATCTTCACTCTGTAGGAAAAAAAAAAAAAAAAGTAGCAAGGTGTTGGTTGGCTCCAAAACAAAGAACTCCAGGGAGCCATATTGTATTTTCTGGCATAAGTTTGAAAAAATGCTGAAAAACTCAAAAGAAAAAGCCCTTAAGATTTAGAATCTAGTTAAAAGGCAGGATTCAGGATATACTCTGAAGCAGCAAAACAGATGATTGTCCCATACTTTCTAATTTTTATTTATAATAATATTTTGTATTACTATAAAAATATTCCAGCTTTTATAAGACTTAGGAGAGGGCCTTCAGGGTAAGGCATGAATAGGCTGGCAAAAAAACAAACAAAAACTAAAACCTGCTAGAGCTTTGGGTGAGAAGAGCAGGAGTCTGGATCCTTCTTGCCTGAGATGCTGCCCTCACCGCTACCCCTCCCTCACCTCCCCCACCCCACTCCCACGCTCCCCAGGCCCCGCCCCCAATCCAGCTCCGCTCAGTCTGCAAAACTGTTGGTTTTACCAGAAAGAGTCTGTCCATGGACACCAGCCGAAAGATTCTGGAGGGGATAGGCAGGGGACTGGGATGGGAATGTGAGTGAGAGGCAGGACGGTGAATCCCACAGAAAACAAACAGGGGGAAGCTCTCGCTTTGCCAGCCTGAAGTGGCAGTCTAGTGAGCGATCCATACCGGACCAGCCAAACGTCTCATCAGAGATCAGGGTGTGTAAGAGAGAGAGCCACAGAGGAACTAGATAAGCCTTGGCCGACCAGAAAACTATGTGCCTGTGCAGGGAAACCCAGAGTAGCCCTGCAGAAAGAGAAAGCTAAAGCAGACTTCAGAACTTGCTGACCATTGAATGCGCCCTTCAACCACACACGGTTCTATTAGCAGAGCGCAGAAGACATGGAACTGAAGCATTTGAGCACAACCGTAACCCGAAACGCTAGGCTGTGCAGGAAAAGGATGCGCCCGAGGAAGCCAAGCTGCAAAGAAAAATAAGAAAAAAACTGAGCAGACCCGTCAACAGCCATGTCCCGGAGGCGACACAGATTCTGCCACAACAGAAACTCAGAGACAAAGGTCAGGATCAATAGTCACTACATTATTTAAAATGTTCGGTTTTCAACAAAGATATTAAAAGGCATATAAAGTAACAGGAAATTGTGTGACTCAGACGTAAAGGCAGTCCATTTGAGGCAGGAGACAGATGGGCTCCCGGGGCGAACGGTCTGAGTTCGTTCCCTGTGGACCGATACTCTGAGACAGGGGCACCAGGACCACTGGGAGAGGAGGCGGGGCCCTGCCCAGATAGAAGATAAGAGACCACACATCCCTCATTCTCAAAGTCAGCCGACCTCCCCCGACCACACGTGCGCAGAAAGGCTCCTTGGCGGTCAAAAGGGGAGGGATGCCACGTGGCCAAACCTACCCACAGGCCTCTTTGGTGGACTCCACCTTGGCTAAGAGATGCGCACGCACACGTGGGAGACTCCCGAGATGCACCACATATGGACTCTGAACCGGGGAAATCAGGATGATTGGTCAAAGGAAACACCAAAGAAATGCCCCATAAGGTGACTCAGACTGCCACGAGGGCGCGACGCTCTCTCGGAGCCCGCCCCTGTGTCTATCCACACGTATTCTGCTCCTTTTTCTCCCTAATAAATACTTTCCTTGTTTCACTACTTTCCGTCTTTGTGGGACTTCTTTTCTGCAAAGCCGTGGGGCCCGGGCCTCGTCACCGACCGCTGGTCTGGCGACGGGCGCTCTGCCCGCCGCGCCCCGATCTCCATCACTGGCCCGGAGCTGAAAGCCCTCTCCAGGCCGCGGCGGGCAGGGCCCACCCGGGACCACGAGACACCGACTCTTCGCGTGCGCACGTGTTGAATTCAGCAGATAAAGACGTCAGGGCAGGTGTTACAAATATGGTCAAGTAATTAACAGAAACTGTGTTCAAAGAATGAAAGAGAAAGGCAGTCACAGTGATCCAGCAGATGGGGTGACTCGGTAGAGAAGTAAAGGCTATAAAAATGGACCTGCATCCTCCAGCATTATTATTTTAAGGCTTAAAATGACATTGATAGTCTATCTTATTTTCTTGCTTATCTTTTTTTGTGAACGTAAAATAATATTTTATGAAACCTGTGAGCCTATTTTCCAAATAATTGGCTTGAATCAACCACGAATTTTTTTTTTTTTTTTTTTTTTTTTTTTTGTGCTGTGAAGACCTTCAGGAGCATATCATCCTTGTGGCTGAGATGGGAAGGCAAGATTCCAAAATTTCATTTGAAAATTTAAGCTGTTTTCCAAAGAAGTAATTTCAGGCTAACAAAAACTCTCAACTCATAATGTCACTAATATGGTAATAATGGTACATGCTATGAAAGAAAGAAATGCAGTCTGAAAACCAGCCCAGGACGCCAAAGACACGTTACCTACTACCATCCCTTACCGTCTCATTATAAAACAAAATGGAAGCAGATGCCCACTGCTTCACCATATAAATGATGTCGAGGTCCAGAAAGTGTGAAAAAAAGTTCAAGTTCACAAAAAGAACAGAAAAATCAAGACTAGAAGTTAGATTTCCTGATTTCTAACCTAGCGCTTCTACGTTCAGTCTTGAAACTCAGGGTTTAAAATTTGGGGGATGCAAGAAACGCATTGAAGTGAGTTAAGTAAGGTCTCAGATTACCGAGACCCCAATTATGTTATAACGAATATTATGATAAGCACACAGGTCTCGAGGTGTATTCGCTAACATTTATTAAGCCAGGCACTATGCTATAACATTTTATGTGTATTATCACATTTAATAGCTTCATGAGGTATTTATCGCATTTACAAATGAGAAAACTAAGGCTTCAGGGATGTTGAGTAATTTATACAAAGGTAGAAATAAAAGAATTGAGTTTATGGTGATAATCACAACTAATTATTTTGAACACTTACTGTGTGTCAGGCATTCTTCTAAGAACTTTACACACAGTGATGCATTTAATTCTCATAATAAACCTGTGAGGGCGTTACTCTCAGTTTCCCCGTTTTACAGATGAGGAAATGAATACGCAGAGTGCTTCAGCAGTTCTCCCAAGGTTACACGGCTAATAGAGAGTGATAGCAGAACTAGAACCCGCGCAGAACTTCAACCTGTTCAACATGAACTTGTGCTACATAGACATGCTCTTACCTACTACCCTCATGGTATTATTTCAAAGCCAGATTTTTAAATCATGACATTAAAAACCTATCACAACCCAGTATTCTTCTAGTAGTTGTTGGCTCTCTCATGGACCCTAAAAGCAGTCTATGGATTCAATAGTTCGGGAAAAATTAGTTTGTTCTAATATTGGTTGCGATGATAAAAGATATTCTTGCTCTGAATTCCTCTAGCATCACTGTCTATTGTAATCAGGGTCTTTTGAAACAGTCATGACTTGTTTACATAGACAAATCTGGGATTCATTTCCATCTCTAGTATGTCATGGCTCTCCGCTTAACCTATATTTTTTAGCTAAATTATTGAAGCACTAATTTTCAGTAGTTATATTAAAAGAGAGAAAAAATATTTTCAGGGCTGATTTTTACAAATAGGCACTAAGCACAAGAAAAATGAAATTGTATTGTAAGGAAAAACTATATTTTCTATGGAGATAATAGTAATATTGAAGTGTATTTGAATAAGATTTTTAAAGTTAAAATAGGAAAGGAAACCGGAGTCAGGTGACTCTGCAATGGGAGTAATTTTGCTTCTTATATTTCAGGTTACATTAACTAACACTCTTACCTCCAAAATTATTTTGGAGAATTAATAAAAACAACAACTGGTATATAAAAGACAAATGACTTTTTTGGCAATCAATTTAATTTTGAAGCAAGAGAATAGTTTTCAAATATACTTAAGATACTATTTCTTACTAGTTTTGTGGATCTCAATCATTTACAACATATATTATAACTTTTCCATTCTAGTCTGTCTATATTTGTCCTAAGAGCCCATACTTTTCCTACTCTACTCTACAGTTTTTCAATCCAAGAATTCTTCTCTTTTAATTTTTATTTAAAATTTATTCCTTTGTTTCTTTTCTTTGAAATTGTATCTTTCCCCCCTTCAATCTCTCCTCTTACCCAAAACACTTCATCCTTCTAAGATTTTTATCACCTCTTAGTTATTTGAAGTTTTCATATAGCAACTAACACTGTCTACTGTGTTAATGTAAAAAAATGTTTGCACACACATTATCTCACTCTCATAACAACACTGTGAGGTATGTATTATTATTCCTATTTAATAATGAGGAAAAAGATACTCTTTAAAGTTAATTGAGCAGCCCAGAATCAAGATGTAGGTAACAGAAGTAGATTTTTAACCCATATATGTTAACTCCAAGCCACATTCTTTACTACACCAAGATGGCAGAGAAGAGAAGTTGCTTATTTACTTGATTAAATATTAATCTACATGTTTAATGACACTCTGCAGTATACTCTGGACATTAAATACAGTGAGAGATCCAATTGTTTAATCTCATAATTATTGAGAACCTACTAAACAAAGCTGTATATTGCACAGAACTTGAAGCCAGAAGAGAAATTAAGAAATTAGAATCCATACTCCCTCTCTTAAAGAGATCACAAACTAAATGATAAAGTTGGACATGCATGCATGAAAAGAAAATAAATGCCTGATATTAAATAAGTGAAGAATGATGTCTTTAGATAATTAAAAGCTACAAGAATTTCATGGGGAAAAAAAACATCACTTTGAGATAGAAGGTAGAAGAAAATGTAACCCACATGTGTGGAACTGGATGGACCCTAAACGATTGGTTTGCAGAGGAGTGGACAGCACAGAAAAGACATTCTAAGAAATGGAACGGGCCAGTACAAAGATATGGCGAGGAAGTTTTAAAGACCCATGAAGACATAAGTAGTGGCTGCTGCTGGGTTGGGGACATAAAACAATTACCTCGTGAAGCTATCAGAGGAACTAGAGATCCCATGGAAGACTGAAAATGTGACGTGCACCACCGACTCCAAGCACATCCAATAGCTAGCCAAAATGCAGCAAAACCATTTTTAATAAAGCTGAACTTTTAAACAAAAAAGAGCAAATTTTTGGTGTCAGAAATGAAAAGAAATCTCAAATCTGTAGCAAGTTGGTAATTGCATTATATTTGAGGCTTGGGACCTGGGATGGTTAATAAAATCTTCTAAAGACCCAGGCCACAAGCACTGTGCGGGACGAGGACCTGGAACAGGTCTTCTGAACAACGCTGAGAAGCGGAGAGCTGCTGTGCCATTACCGGGACCCAGAAACACTGCATCGCCAGCTCAGGGATGCAGCTCAGAACTAAGTACTCCCCTCCCCACAACAGTAAGCTGTGAGCAGAGATAGGGTCTCCCAGGAGAAATCAGACCCCCAAATCTGAGTGACATGCAGACGTGGAGCCCAAATTCATACCATATATACGATACAGAAACAACAGACTGAGAATATAGCATAAGAACGGGTCCTGAACTGCTAAAACCCTTCCTGTCTGGGACAGGAAAGAGTTTGTTACAATTGAGAAGAAGCAAGAAGGTAAAGGATGGAGCAGAACCCATAAAACATAAACAGGATATCATTTAAAAAAGAAGTCCATTTGGAAAAAATGTGAAATGTCCAGGATTTAAGAAAGACGTGTTCCCTTATCTAGAAAAGGCTCACAGGGAGTTCCCTGGTCAGGACTCTGTGCTGTCACTGCCAAGGGCCTGCGTTCAATCCCTTCAATCCCTGGTCGGGGGAATTAAGATCCACAAGCCGCTGGTGTGGAAAAACAAGCAAAGAAACAAACACACACAAAATCCAGCAGTGTAATATAAAGAAATCACCCATAGATATATCAAGCAGTATAATTTTCTTGAATCCTGGAAAATACTTTGCCACTGTCTCTCTGTTCACTTTCAGTCTTCTCAGCTTCTGCAACTTTTGTTAGGAATACACAGGAGCTAATCCTGTATGGAATGTGTTTTAAGTTTACCTTTGTAAACTGTATTCTGGGTGATAGCCTCAGTTTTATCTTCAAATTGACTGTTCAGGTGCACTTAAGTTGATCCTTTGAACTATTCAGTATGTATTTTACAATTCAATTACTATATATATGTATGTATACATATACACACACACACATATATGAGGGTGAGTCAAAAATTATCCGCACTATAGCTATATTTCTAGGGTTTAAAAGCACGGTGCAACACCTCTGACACAAAGGAAAAGATGGTAGATTGGGAGAGACTTGAAAACACTCAGGTTCCTACACGTGTTAAGGGAGAGATCATCTTTAGACTTTTCTGAAAAATAGTAAAGTTGTGTGCATTTAGATTTTTGAATATTTCGGGAAGGCCATTAAAATGAATGCAATAGTATATATAACTTTGAAACCAGAAGAAGAAACAAAGACAATGAAGAAAACTCCATTCATCCAACACACTCAGAGAAAGAAAACACAGTCAATAAATAGATCCCAATAAAATGACCAAAATGCGTCTAAATATATCAGGATTCATCATACATAGAAAGTGGGTCGGTGTGTGGGTAAGGAGGAGCATTTGAGGAAGATCTCCTTGGAACAGTCGTGCTGAGCGTCCCAAGTCCTCCTCCCAGGAATGTGTGTGCGTGCAGGAGGAGGGCGGTGAGCTGATGAACGCGCACCCCGCCCATCTAGAGGGATCTGGCTTCGGCAGGACACCGCCAGTGCTTCTCTCCCCAGGGCCTGAGGCATCACTCCTGCTTGACACACAGCCAGACTGCAACCAGGACTCGCCGTGGTGCTGGCCCGGGACAGGACCACGCTCCCAGGGTCTGTATCGGTCCAGACGCTGTGGCCGTTTCTCTTTGACCAGATACGGACCACACGGACACGGAGCAGGGCCAGGCCCATCGTAAACACTACCCTAGGAAACGGCCTCGAGAGAGGAAGCAAGAGCTGTGAGGTGCGGCCACCAGCAAAGCAGAGGTAGCAGGACCCCTAAATGTGGGGAACAGAGGGCATTGCCTGATGCCCGAGAGTGACAGGTGAAGGATTCAGAACCCAGATCCCACAAGGGGATCAGCTTTAACCACCTGCTAGATGCAGGGAGCACAAAGCCAGCCAGCTGAGAAAGAACTGCCCTTCCTTCCTTCCTGCCTTCCTTCCTACCTTCCTTCCTTCCTACCTTCCTTCCTTCCTTCCTACCTTCCTTCCTTCCTTCCTTCCTACCTTCCTACCTTCCTTCCTTCCTTCCTACCTTCCTTCCTTCCTTCCTTCCTACCTTCCTTCCTTCCTTCCTCACGGACATCCTCGCGTGTAATGCTGGCGGACCGAGCAAGCAGTTATCAAAGAGAAACTGGGTATCCTTTAATCAACAGAAGATGCGTTTATTAGTATACATACTGGGGAAAAACAGACTTTTGAGTAAAAAGCATCAGCGAGGATTAAGGATATAACAATGATAAGTGGAAAAACCACTAAGAAGATATACTCATCATGAAATTTTATGCACGTAACAATGTGATATTGAAACACATCAAATAAAAATGAATAGCATTACAAGGACAATTTGAAAAATAACCTCACTAAATCTTTCTGAAAAAGTTATAAATCAAAAAGCAAAAAATAAGGACAAAAAAGAATTGAATAATGTGTTCATCTATCATTTCAGTAGTTGTATGTGGGAATTTTGTGTCTTAAAAAATAAAGAATACATATTATTTTCAAGAACTGAATATTTATTTAAATTGCTGAAATGCCAGGATAAAAAGGAAGTTTTAGCAAAACCCAGAGATAATATAGTGCAGATTATATATTAATCTATGAAAGATAGTGAAAGGAAACTTTTTACTATATTACCCTTAAAAAATTCTAAATGAGTTATGGGTTAAAATGTATTTATGTTATAAATACCTAGAGATATAAAATACTGGAAATAGTACAAATTAAAACTCATCTAAATTATTATTTAAAAGGAAATTTATGGCCTTAAATAAGTACATTAGGGGAAAATGGAAAAATAATGAAGCAACATTAAATTCAAGGAGCTAAAAAAGGAAAACGGAGTAAATTCAATGAAAGTAGTAGCAAGAAAATAGTAGAATTGAAATTAGTGAAGTAGAAAGGAAAGTAACATTAGAGATCTTTTTTTATGCTTAATCTTTGAAAAGATTAATAAAATGTATTTCTGGAAAAACTGATTAGAGGAAATAAATATTACAAAAAAAAGAGAACATTACAGATAAGGCCATAATTTTAAAATATAAGGAAATCCTGCAAGCAATGTTATGCCAATAATTTTGAATTCTTAGATGAAAAAACAGGAAAGGCTCTTCAATGTATTTTTAAGACTACACCAAACCCAATATTCAAAGCAGAATTAAATGTAAATTTTCCTTAAGTGCAAAAATCCTAAATAAAATATTATCAAATCAAATTCAGAAATTTCATTAAAAAAAAAAAAATCATGACCAAGCGGGTTTTCCAAATAATGCAAGGATGATTCTGCTGGGGTTTCAGGCAGGCCCCCGGAGAGGTGTAACATTCCCGCACGCAGATCGTTTCAAGCGGAGAACAGGCAAGACCCAAAAGACTCAGGAAGACGTTTTGAACTTCCCCCTAACTGCCTAAAACAAACCCTTAAGACAGAAGGCCTGTTCCAGGAAGGAGCTTTCACCACAGATAACTGCAGTAAAGTCTGAACTAGGTGTGTAGACAGGGAAGAACACTGCGAGGTCCATTTGATCAAAGTCCTCTCTGTGTCCCATGGTCTCCAGTGGGCCCGGCAAACATGCATTTAACAAACATTAATTCTTTCCATCTTCCTTTAGTTTACTTCCTTTTGAAGTTCCGGACCCCTGCCTACTGATCCTCAGTCCCAAATGACATATATGCCTCATCTTGCCTTAGTGTCTTTGGAATTCTTCACGCTTACATGAATTCCGCATATTTATGTAATAAATTTGATATTCTCCTGTTAATCTGTCTTCTGTCATTTTAATTATTGGACCAGCCGAAAGAACTAAGAGAAGTGGGGGAGGAAGGGGACAGTCCTCGCCCCCACACTTCTAAATTAGAAAATCCATTATTCTAAGATCTTTGTTGAATGGATTAAGATGGAAAAATCCTGTGACCTTGTAAATGTTTACGCTATAGCATTCAATAAAATTACTCATTTGTGAGTAAAAAACAACAACAACAAAAGCCTTAATCAGCTAAGAACAGAAACACTTAGAGTAAACATTGCATTTAATGGTGAAACTTTAGAAGCATTCCTAATAAAGTCAGGAAGGATTCTTTGAGGTACTAATTAGACCAAAAAAGAAAAAAAGTTAAGAAAACTGGCCTTAACGATGAGATAAAGGGGCATTTCCTTTTCTCAATAGCTCTGTGAATGGGCAGCCCACACAGTCCACAGACTTTCTATTGATGGCGATGGGATTAGTGTGAGGTTTAAGTACGAAACAAGCAATTAAGACCCACCCTTTGTTTAAAAGATTTCCTATGCAAGACCTTAAAGAGGGGCAGGAGCTCTGTCATCCTGTTGGAGAGACAAGCCCTCACATTTAAAACCTTATGAACTGTTTGGGTGATCAAACTTGGTGCACTAATAAGTCAGGCGGAGTAACAGAAGTCTTAAACATAAAAGTTTTTCAATTTTAAAAGCTTTCTTATGGTCATTAAACATTTCAGACAAATACTCATTATGAACTAATTGGTAGCAAATGTTCATTTGAAAACTTAAGCTGGCTTTGAGTTATAGTGGTTTGGTTTTGAGACTTAAAAACTAAAATAATGAGAAAAAATTGTGTGAGCATCTTTCCATGCTTAAAAATTTCAATCAGCAAAACCTATTGTTTTTTTAGATGCCAACTCTGAATAAAGTGAGCCTTCTAATCCCAGAGTTAGGGAAGCGTCTCCAAATTCTTCACATCATGAGGATAATTTCTTCTGATGTGTCTCCTCCCTTTCCCCACTGTCATTCTCAAGATCTGTTGAGACGTTTGTGAAATTCTCCTTAAGTTCTGAAATCTTGAGGATTAGAAACAGGCATTTTCTGTAGAGCTGTCTACCCATTCTTAGGATTCCTTTACCTTCTCTCTGTTGTTCTATAGAAACAAAATTTCTGGAACATCATGGTATGAACTCATCTAAATATCTCAGTATCTCCACAAATAGTTTATTAGCATAGTACTAAATCCCACTATACCTTCTTTATCTCACTTATTTTATAAATAAATATTTCATCTATTTCTCCAACGAGCCTACTTTAAAGAGTAGTTGCTTTCATTGTGACCACAAAAGGTCATAAATGTTTATGCAGGAAGGTTACAGAACATTAAGAAACTATCAGCACATATAAACTCTCTGATTTTCTTCTTGTAATTATCTTTCCATGGTACTCACCTGTGTTGAATTTAACTGCTATTGTATTATCAATTCTTTTTTATTTTCCTCTGGGATAGTTTCCCTTTCCTCCCTGTCAGGCCAAATAGTTTGTCATCAACAAATTCTTTCCTCTTATTCTTAATATATTTGACTTATCTGATCCCAATTATCCCCATAGAAACACCCTTATAATATCTTTCTATATTCAGAATCAGCTATCCATTCTCATTCTTCATTCCTTATTTCATATCAAGCACAAAATTCATAACCGGACCTCTATTTTTTTGTCCCTGTGTACCAACCACCATTCTAACTTCTCTTCTAAGGAAATTAATTTAAAGCACCCTTTCTACCACACAATAGATTCTATTCACGCATATTCAGGAGTCACCATTATTGATCCTTCCTGCAAAGTTCTAACACCTCATGGAATCATGAAAGTGAAAACAAATTCCTCTGAGGCCGACCACAACTAGCCTCTGTGCTTACCTGTGAGCTGAAACTCTCCCAGATTCCGAGACTCTGGAAAGGTGTGGAAGAAAAGAGTACTTACAGCTTTCGGGGGCGGTACGCTGACACTGAACATTGGATAACACACACAAGATTCTGACCTAATGCAAAACCCTGCTAAACGTCCTAAATAATGCATGCTACTGTTGACAAAGCTTCCCCGCAAGAAACAGCATTATCAGAAATAGTTGAACGGCTAGGTGATTTTATTGAGCCAAGCAACCAACTCAATTCATTTATATCATCTAACTATTCTGTTTCCCTTCATTTTTACATTTTCCACCTATTTTACTTGCATCGTTTGCTCTCAGTGTCCCAGGTTGATCGCGTGTGTCTCCTCTGACACTACCAATCGGTGACCACCGCCGTTTGTAGGCAAAATGGAGGCAGAGAGAGAGATTACGCTCTAAAATTATCACACAGGGTGAAATCTCGGAGGCCAATTTGCTGCAAGCCTGTTATGAGAACGCACTGAAGACTGCTCTGCTGTCTCGATAAATCCACCTCATCTTGTTTGGCTCCCGATATGGAAAGGATTGGTAGCTTTGTTCTGTTTTAGCTGATACGTAGGTTACTTGTTCCTGAAGGCCAAGGGCCAAATTTAGTGAAAATTAAAATAACTTATACTACGGGAATTAGAGAGCGTGCCAAGGTTCTCAGTTTGCAGAACCATATGAAACCCAAACCGGACTGGGAGACCAGCAAAGCTGCAGGCCTCCTGAGGTTTATTCCTGGGTGTTTACTCATGTTCTCATTGAGCGGGACGTCAGGCAGAATTGCCTAAGCTGTTTAAATCACACCCACAGCAGCAGGAATTATCATTAGTATTGATAATAACGGGGGCATACGCGTGAGTCCTAGCAGGTCAAATGCTCACGTGTTGCATCTTTCGCGTCCTTCACTGACGCTGCCCGTGCTAACCTCACCGAGGGACTACGTTCAGTTGCTGGAACTCCGCTGCCGGTAACGTCACTGACAGTTTCCCCTTTCTCTTAGCACTATCTTTCTTGGTTTCTAGAAGACTGTTCTTCTCTGATTCTTCTGCTGCCTCTGTGCTGCTGCTACTGGGTCACTATGGGTTTCTCTTCCTGAAACCACTTCTTAAGTATTACTGTTTCTTTGATTCTTTGCTCTTACCTCCTCACGTTGGCAGCTGCCGTCTTGATTGTCCTGATTTCCAGATGTACGACCTCGAACCTGAGCTTCTGCCTCTTATACCTCATGGTCCACTTAACACGCCACCTGGATGCCCCCTAGGGACCTGAAAACTAAGCTCATGGTCTTTGGTCAAACCTTCTTCTACAAGATTCCTTCCCCTATGAATAATTCCACCCTTTGCTCAACTTCTAAATCCAGAAAACTCATTCCAGCTTCCATTTATGCTATCAAACCCTATATAACATTAGTCTCTGCATTCTGTCAATGCCACCTCTTGAATATTTCCTTTTTTTTTATAATAACTTTATTCTTGGCTGCATTGGGTCTTCGCTGCTGCGCGCGGGCTTTCTCTAGTCGTGGTGAGCAGGGGCTACTCTTCATTTCGGTTCACGGGCTTCTCAGTGCGGTGGCTTCTCTTGTTGCGGAGCACTGGCTCTAGGTGTGTGGGCTTCAGTAGTTGTGACACGAGGGCTCAATAGTTGTGGCTCATGGGCTCTAGAGCACAGGCTCAGTCATTGTGGCACACGGGCTTAGTTGCTCTGCGGCATGTGGGATCTTCCCGGACCAGGGATCAAACCCATGTCCCCCGCGTTGGCAGGCAGATTCTTAACCGCTGCACCACCAGGGTAGCCCTATGCTGCCTCTTGAATATCCCTAAGACCTGTTCCCCTCTCTGTGGCTACTGCCTTGGTTCTCACCGATATTGTTTCTTTCTTGGATTATGACACGAGGCTCCTCACTGATCTCCCTGACACCGATGGTGTTCCCAAAACGCCCGCTGCAATACTGCCGCCAGGATAATCTTTTGAAAATGTTTAATATAATACTATTGTTATGGTGTAAATTGTGTCTCCTCCAAAATCATACATTGACATCCCCCCCAGGACTTCAGATTGTGAGTTTACTTGGAAATATGGTCATTGCAGGTGTAATGAGTTAAGAGGAGGTCACCCTGGAGCAGGGCGGGCCCCTAGGCACTGTGACGGGTGTTCCTACAAAGAAGGCAAATTTGGACTCAGACATATGTCCACAGGGAGAACCCTACGTGAACATGAAGGCAGAGGTTGGGATGACATATCTGCAGCAAGGAAGGCCAAAAACTATCAGCAAACCATCAGAAACTAGAAGGCATGGAGCACATTCTCCCCCGCAGCTCTCAGAACGAACCAGCCCTGCCAGCACCTCCATCTCAGGTTCCTAGCCCCAGAACTGTGAGACGACAAATGCCCACTGCTCAATCCACCCCCCAGTTTGTGGGACTTTGTTAGGGCAGCTCTAACGAACTAATACCACAGTCATGTAGTACTTCTACACGCTAGAGCTTCAGATTGTCCAGTGTCACCCACGGTCTATGGTGTCAAACACGAGCAGTATGATATACAAGACCTGACGTGCTCTGGGCTATGTGCGCCTTCACTTTGTTTCTCGCTGCTTTCCTGTTTCCCACAGTTCACGTCTCTCATCACGACACGCGCGTGTATTTTTGTGTGTGGTGGCCTTCTGCCTGATGCTTTGCCACCATCACTCACAGCGTAATTTCACCCTGTCCATTACGACACGTGTAAGGTATTCTCTGGATTTCCATCCTCTGTTCCTCGGACTCCCCCTGCCACCTCCTCTTTTGCGGTGCTTACCAGGACCCTTTTCTACCTTCGCTGGCTCTCCCTGCCCACCCATGCATTCCCTACACATGGAATTCGTGAAGAGATTTTGACATAGTCATCTGGCACAGTGGCAACGAAACACATATTTTGAATACATAAAGGAGTCCAGGCATTCTTCAGCCCTCTCTCTGCACATTAAGTGGCCCTTTCTCGTTCTCATCGGGGTGCCTAGATACTCCACACATCCATTTTGAATGACTCTATTTACAGGAAAAAGGCTAAAATTATTATTAGTATTTTGTTTTAGTCGGATGATTTTTTTAAGCTGATAATTCTTCACAAGCTAGGGAAAGAACATGTTATAAACGTATTTTTAAAGTCCTGTTGGCCAGGATTCATACATTTTTTTAAACATTTAAGGCAGAAAATCATTAGGCAGAGGAGTAAAGTAAAATGGTTAAATGGCTTTACCCTATCAGATGTCTTTCCAACTCAGACCTTTGGGTTAGAGCCTAATACCAAACTGTACCTCCCAGCAGTGGGCAATACTTGCAGTCTAAAATGACATTCAATAATCACACAATGTTCTTGGCCAGCAGTGCATGGCTGTAGAAGCAATATTGTCAAATGGAAGGGGACACGTTATCCAATACAGCATCGCACTTTCTATTCGTTTAGCAAATAATTGCTGTAGCAAATAGAAGTATACCAGCTAATAGACACAATTCTTGGCATAGGTAGTAATATTTTTTCCTTTGAAAGAAATTTAATATAATCATAATATAATATAATAGGTATGCATTACGACTTCAGGGAGCCAAAGCGTGCAGTCCCTGGCAGGAAGATGTGTGAAAGGTTTGCTCACCACAGTACTTCACACTACATCCTACCAAATAATTCACCGCTCAAGGCTGAGTTTGCCTTTTGTTATTTGATTAATATCATTCCCATAGATGATATCCTTTAAGAAATAAATGTTCGAAATAGTATTGTGGTTGGAGTAAGGATTCCTGGATTCTGGTCCCAACTCTGCCACCAAAAAATTACATAAACTATGACAAGCATACTGAACAAGCTACACCCTGCTGCGTACACTGAATACAACGTTTTCCCAACCCCTGCCTAAATCTTCACTCCGCTTGGTTAATGAGATTTTGGTTGCGACCTCTTGGCTTCCTAGGTTTTTATGTGATGAGAAGTCTCATTTTGGTCGCTAAGACTCATTTTCCTATTACAAAACCCAGCCCAGTCCACTTTCAATGTCAATTCTCATCTCATCTCCAGAGAAAAGTCTCTGCCTTCCACGTGCAGGCTCGCACCACGCTGCAGAAGGGAGGCAGTGCTTCTGCTCTTTTACTCTTTCTAGATCTTTTGTTAGATTTTTGTGACTCGCTCTGCTGCCTCCAGCTGTCCCGTTTTTCACCGGTATTCTAGGGAAGAAAGACACTGCTGGAGGAAAAAGAACCAAAGTTTATACCTTCTTGACAGGCAGCCACAGATGGTTCCAGCGGGCAGGTGCCCAGATTCGTGCTCTCGTGTCGGGCACCCGCCTGGTTTCTTTAGCGGCCCGCGTGGGGACCGTCCAGGCTGCGCTCCGGCCCGCGCCCTTTCTGGGTGACCGCACTCATCCTAGTTTGCTGGGCTGTGCAGTGCCCACGCACAGGCCCACAGCTCGGTGGCTCACATCTCGCTTACAGGATGAGTCCTCGGCTTGCCAGCACCATCTTTGCTCCCAGCTTCTTTATCCTGGGACGCGGGGACTTGGAAGGAAGAAGCAGCCCTCATCTGGGGCCTGGCGTGGCCATGACAGAGGAGACACAAGAGGACCCTTCACGTGCTGATTGGGGAGAGTTACACGCCTCTTCTGCTCACGTTCCTTCAGCAAAGCAAGTCAGTGGAGAAGCGGGGAGCCTATAGCGCAGGAAACATGATCCACCCGTAGGCAGGAAAAATACATTTTGCGCAAATAAAGCAACCTGGCACCGGGACCCCGTACACCCTGACCTCCTTCATCGTTAGTTGCAGGAAACACACTCCATAGCCTTCAACTGTGGACTGGGCCAGCTTCACCCGCTCACGTCATCCTCTTGGGTGAAGTGTTTCCAAGGTGGCTCCAGCGTGACTACCTTTTGCTGCATCTACTTAACAACTGACATCTGTTCACAACACCCGCTTGGCCCGTGGGACCTGTTCGTGGTATCCGCTTGGCCTCGGATTCGTACATTGTTTTCATGCCCAGTAACAGGAAGGCGTGGTGTCTTTCTGCTGTGATCTCTTCTCACCTTATCATCGGTAGCCGCTTTAACCTGACTCACACAGTTAAATTTATCCAGGAATAAGTAGGAACTAGCATACATGCTCATTCTACCCTGGTGCACCAAGAAATAGGCCTAAAAGTTTCTGATGTTCAGCAAACATCCAACTAGGGAATGAAATGCCAGTGTTCCCTGTTTAGGAAGCTCTCAGTTTACCATCAGGCATTCTCTTGAGTCCCTTGTTTTGTGAGCAGGGGAGCAGCCATTCTCCTTTCCTTAAAGAGGAGAGAGGGTGAAATGCTTCCAGAGTCCCCACTAGGCTGAAGACTCATGAAATACATAAACCCGACCTTCATTAAGCGCCAGTCTTCTGTTCAGATAGCCTGAGTCATCTTGGGGTTGAGAGCTGAAGGACCCAGTGGATCACCTCTTCTCTAGCCCTGGAGGTGGTATCTGGCATCTCCTTGAAACGCCTTAGAATATGGAGATTCTTCACGCCTGTTATCCATAACTTTGGGGATTTAGCTAAAAACCAGACACACACACACACATCCTTTAGGATCCTTTTTACGTAACTGTGAACCAGGAAATTAACTTATTCAGGACTTAGTTTCCTCAAGTGGAAAGAGCACTGTTAACTGTGGATCCCTCTAAGTCATATCAAAACCAGTAAGAAAAGTGTGGATATGCTTTGAGCAGGAGATAAGACACTTTGATCCCGGACTTGTTTGCATGCTAGTAGCTAAGGGCAGAATTCTTTTGCAAATCAGTAAACACATGTTTGGAACTGTTGCACTTTTTAGAATGGCACTTTCCAACTAAATGAAACGTGCTTCCAACTGCAGCAATCAAACACGTAAGTCCCTGTCAGGTCAATTTTAAAGCACTTCCAACTTTATGAAAACCATAATGCTTATATACTTCAGAATTTTCCATCCTCAACTACTCCTTTCACATCATAAGAAATATACTTCATTTAAAATAAAAAAAAAAGATTTAAAATTAAGTCACAAAAATTCAGACAACTCAAAATTCAGTCCAGTTCTTTGAAACCACAACTGATGAAAAAAAAATTCTTTTGCCAACTTCAGTTTGTGTTACACTCTCAATTTTATTTAAATGTAGGTATTTTGAAATTTCCATTTACTTTCATATATATAAAAAAAAAAACTGTGTGATGGGGATTATGGACATAAAGCTTCCCGAATTCAATATATCCTGCGGAATTTGGTTTGTATAGCATGCTTACCCTTTATGAGCAGCACCAGGTGCGTCTGATCTGATGCACATACCCTGGGCCTCTATCACCAGGTTGTGTGTATAGCGTATAACTTAAAGGAATGTGCAGGTTACACATTACAAAGGCCATATACAGAAAGAAGGATCAACTTCCCACTACAAATGCAGGTAAAAATTTTCAGTTTGTTTCATACATTGGCGATCTTATTTCAGGTTTTTTTTTTAAGTTCTTTATTGAAGTATAATTGCTTTACACTGTTGTGCCAGTTTTTGCTGTACAACAAAGTGAATCAGCTGTATTTATACATATATCCCCATATCCCCTCCCTCCCACCCTCCCTATCCTGGCCCTCTAAGTCATCACCAATCAAGGAGTTGATCTCCCTGTGTTATGCAGCAGCTTCCCACTAGCTATCTATTTTACAGTTGGTAGTGTATCTATGTCAATGCACTCTCTCTCTTCATCCCAGCTTCCCCTTTGGTCCCTACCCCATGTCCTCAAGTCTGTTCTCTACATCTGCATCTTTATTTTTGCCCTGTCACTGGGTTCATCAGTACCATTTTATTTCAGGTTTTATAGGGAATTATTTCCCTCTTTTGAAACAAAATATTACAGTAAAGCTGGTTTTCCGGTAGTCACACATTTGTTCATTTTAACATGCCCCCGTGGCATCTTCTGTACCTTTTAAAATTCTCTTTAAAGTATCAGTCCTCAATTGGTAATATTTAATTTTCAACCACATAGTAGCTTAAATGATTCATAAACAGCCACCATACACTAAAAAGTAGTTGAAGAAATTTTAGGAGTCTGCTAGGAGCTCATGGAGCATGTACCAGCAAACTAGGAGAAATAAGACGATAAATTAGTATTTTTTAAAAAAGTTAATTAACTGCCTCTATTTGTTGACTGCACTTAACTTTTGATAGTTTGAAAGCTATCATACTAGTGGTAGGTACTGATCAAATTCACACAGGAGGTTCAGAAAGTGAGAAGGCACAAGGACCACTGAAAAGAACTCCACACCCTACTTGTTTGCTTATATAGCTTTCCTAAGGGTAGGGGAAAGGGGTATTTGATATAAAGACTCCACTAGTCTTCTTTCTAGAAGAAATAAAAAATTATGTAGGTTGCTGTAAGGTGATTAAATTAATGAAATTAAAAGAACAAAATTAACGAATTTTTATCCTTTGCTATATTGAAAGAAATATGACTCCCTGGATAACATAAAGAAGCAGCCCAAGCAAAAAATGGAAAGGGAAGAGGTTTTGAGAAGGCAGAGGGGAATGAAACTAGATCAAGTACAACGGAAGAATTTCACACAAAGAAAGAGGGAAGGAGAAGGAAATTTGATTCATTGGAGGGATCCTTTGGGAAGAGATGTATAATTTCTGGAAAGAAAGCAATATGCCCTATTTCTTTGAAAAGACAAAAGGGTCTTCTGGAATTAGAAGAACTTAGTTACTGGATCTACGAGGAAGAAACAGGAGAATGGAGAGAGCAATTTGTATAACTTACATAGATAATCAGTAGTTGTTCTTGCTTCCTGAAACGAATACCATCATCTCCATGCAGAGTCCACTGGGACACACCAATTCACTGGCCTAGCAGTGTACCTGCAGCAAAGATCACTCAATACATATGGTGTGAAGTAGAATAAATAAATGAATAAATCCGCTGGCTCACCATCACATCCTTAAAATGTTGAACGCGGATAAATGAAATTAACAGAAGAAATTTAGGAAACAGTTCTAGCAATTAGAGCACTAAGCAGAAAAGTAAAGGATTTGTGGACAGGAAGGTCTCATCTATGTTCCCGTGTTTAGAGGAGTTGGGGGTTTCGTAGATAGGAAGAAGACTGGAAAAACAGCGTTTAGCTACATGAATAGAGGTAGAGACAGGATCTGGTTGCTGCACCAGGGATTACTCTGCCAGACCGACGAACACCTGGGCATGCAGCACATTGCACAGACTCATCTGGAAGCCTGCCAGGTGTATACTAACTTTAAAATCAAAGGCCAGGGGGATGGAGAACATTGTCAAATAAAACTATAAAACTAGATATAATGAAGGACATCAGCCGTGACAAGAAAACAAGCTCCGCAATTGGTACAGACAAAAGGATTCATAATTAAAACGACTAAAAAGAGGGTCAGGGATCCTACTGGGTATTCAAAGCCCAAAGCATCCACAATATTCAAGATAGTAAACCACTAAGATTTATCCTTTGAAAACATGATTGTAACAAAGTTGTACTTTGTTCTGGTAAAGCCTTGCAAGAAGGTATAGATGAACTCCACATGTCATGAAGATGTGAGCTTGTGTGGAACTCTTCAACTCTGCCTTTGCAATCGTGAAAGAAAGCATCTCAGTGAAAGGTAAAAGAAGAGAGAGAACAAGGTAAAATGTTAAAGAGTGTTCTACAGGCTTTATTGAAAGAAGGTTTTGTTCCTGCTCTCAGAACTAGAATGAGTGTGGACCCTGGAATTGTGCCCAGGGATGGCCCCAAGCTAGGGGTCCAAGGCTAGTCATATCAGGAACAGTGTTTACCTAAGAAGTTAAAGGCCTTGTAACTGGAGGAAAAGCTGGATCTTCCTTGAAAGGAAAACAGTATTGAATTGCAGATTTAAAGATCAAGACAAGGCAGAAAAGAGGAGCGGTCCGAAGCCGGAAGGATTAAGGGTGAGCTAGCATGTTATGGAAAAGTTTGTGGCAAGCAATTCACAATTATAGCACTAGACAGAGAGTAGGAGAGTGTTTGTGTTACCCTCACAGGGGACGTTTGGTGCATGAGAGGTGGGTGTTGGCAGGAGTATTAACAGGTGGCAGAGGCAGCAGCTTAAAAGACTCAGAGAGCATGGACCTGACGCAGAGGACGCGAACAATGGTGTGTGGAATTCTCAGCTTCCCTGTGACCTGTTAGAAGTCTCATTCTGTCACGAGAAAAGGCATTTTGAGATCATCATGTAAAGCAGAGATTTTAGATTTTGATTTGGAACCTGGCTCTGCAGGGCTCTGTGATGCTGGGTAAGAAATTAATCTCTATGTTGGCCTCAAATTTCTCATCTGTAAAATGGGAATTATAATAATGGCAAATACATCACTGTGATAACAGGGAGACTAAATACATCTTTAAATTTAAAGATTTGTACCATGTGTATAGTAATCCCTCTATGAATGTTAGTCTCCTCTTATGACTAATACTCAGCGAAAAGGAAATGATCTGAAAAATTCTTTGTCTTGAAGTACATTTTTTTCTACCAGAAGTCCATCAACCTGATTCTTAAGGAAGACTTGGTTAGAGGGGTGGAAATGAGAAGACCTTTGGAGAAAGTTATCTTGCCCTGTCATCTGAAAGTAGTGCTGTTCTAATTCCATGTACTTAGAAGGCACCCGAAGGCCTTTTAACATGCCCGTTCGGGTTCAGCGGGCCTCGCATGGAGGCCTGAGATTCTGCACTTCTAACAACGCCCGCTCCCCCCCGTAATGCTGGTCCACATACCGCACATTGACTAGAAAGGCCCTAGAATATCCGCAAGTGCGTGAAGGAAACACGGCAGGATGACAGACACGTAACATGGATTTCAGGGCGGCCAATGTCAGAGGCAGCAGAAATATTGCTGAGATTTCCTGGATCGAGGCCCCAAAAGAAGATGGCCCAAATGCAAAACCAACGATATAAAATGTAGTTTTCAAAAATGAAATTCCGACTCTATAATCTCAAGTAATCCTGAAGTGGATTTCCTTATAGCCACAAGCCTCGATTTTAAAAAATAACATATGCAGAAAGCCAAAGAAAGAGAAACAACTAAGGAATAAGAGAAGAGAGGTCTACACCTGAAAACGTAGTATTGGTAAGATGATGAATCCTAGAATTTCTTGAGGTTTCTACAGCCACCTAAAGATAATGTTTTGTGCAGTGTAATATTGTCATTTATTAATGGATACATGAATGGATGCCCCTCATCACACACTGTGGGAAGACATTCTGGAACCTTTTTGAAGCATTGAAAGTGTTGAAGTATGTGGGCCGAGCGATGGGATTCAGAATGTCCTGCTTGATCAGTGGAGGAGCTGAGGGTGCGGGGCGTGGAGACTAATATCACCCTGTTTGGTCCTGAGGGATGGCTGGTTAGCCAAAGACGGGTAAGATTCCTCAGAGGAGGAACAACCTAAGACAGGCACAGCCACAGAGGGGCCAACAGGGGTGGTGCATCCTTATATCACCGTGTTTGGCCCTGGAGGATGACTGGTTAGCCAGAGACGGGTAAGATTCCTCAAGGGAGGAACAACCTAAGACAGGCACAGTCGCAGAG
Source organism: Hippopotamus amphibius kiboko (assembly GCF_030028045.1). NCBI lineage: Eukaryota > Metazoa > Chordata > Mammalia > Artiodactyla > Hippopotamidae > Hippopotamus > Hippopotamus amphibius. Next base: position 239,027,268 of record NC_080186.1, read on the forward strand.
GGGCCAACATGGGTGGGGCACAGACCCCCAATATCTGAGAGAGGTCTCCTGCCCCCAGGGCTGTTTTGCTCTCCACCCCCAGCTCAAATCCACACCTGCTCAACTCGGACCCAGGAAGAAAACAAAGATAATTGCCTCAGTCATGTGAGGCCTTTGATTGTTTATGAGTGTAACCTGAGAATGTTAGCCCACGAACTCAATAAAAGCAGCCTGGGATGAGTCAGCGGGGCTCTTGATCCGAGAGGTCTTGAGCCCCCCGGTCCCACTTTTCTCTTCAGTCTGTGTCTGTGTCTTCTTCAAGCTTGCGGCACCCGTCACTCACCTCGAGTCGCCGAGCTGGTCTCGGCAACACACTATGTGGGCCTTTCTCATGTGTATTTCATTGTGCAACATACTCTGGGCAACATAGCAGGTAGACAGCACCAACCATCACGGGCCCCTTTTCTTTTTCGTTGAGAAAAGAAAAATTGGAGTGGAAAGTCCAGTCTGTTCACAGAAAGGTAGCTTGTATAGGCTTACCACTCATCCAAAATCGATGATAAAAAAATGTAAACAATATAAAAGCCATTATTTTAAGGGACTGGAGAGCAACCAAAGGCAGAATCATGGCAAGAAAAGAAGCAGATTGTGTGTAAAGGGTTGCATAATGTCCCCCCACATTCACGTCCACCTAGAATGTCGGAACATGACCTTACTTGAAAATATTGTATCACCACATTCATCACCATGAAGACCTTCATATTGTTCTTTTATAGTCACACACGTCTCTCTACCCTGTCCCCTTCCTTAAGCATGGCAAACCCTAGATGTTCAATAATCTCCAAGTACACTTGAACAAACCCCAATCTAAATCACCAACGGAATGAAGATTTTGAAGACATCCATTGTAAGAGGAAACGAGTAGCCTAGTCATACTCTGTGTGTGTCAACATCTTGTATTTCAGTTATGGTATATCATACCTATAAAATTAATTTTTAAAGATATTTTTATAGTAAGAACACAATGAAATAGGCTCTCTATAAAAAGATTAACTTGTCAACAGATTGTAGGAAGAACACCAGACTCCTCAGTTTTCAGCTTGCTTCTAACCATGATCTACACTCTAGAAAGTAGAGAATTAAAATTGGTACAATGGACAGGAAGCTAGTTAGTGGTGGGACTACTGCATTATAGCACACAATTTCACTAAGTGAGTTCAACTATTTCTGTTTGAATAGGTTATATTTCATACTAATTAGAGATTGCTGAACAGAATCTCTGCGAAAACATAATGAACATAAAAGTTCTAGAAGACCCTAAATGACCAAAGCTTGGGCTACTTGTTTTAACAGTGGTTCCTGTGAAGCATTGTCTAATAGACGTAACACTAATCTTTGGCTGGATTTAAGACATTTTTTAAAGATAATTAAATAAAGACAAAGTATATTTTCCAATATTCTTCTTCTTTGCTCAGTGGACTCCTATCCATTCTTAGAGAACTTATCCAAATGTGACTTCCTTGCAGTAATTTCCCATTCTCTTAGATAGAATTGGTCATATTCTTTGTTTTCTCATTAATCTTGGAATACACTTCTTTACTTAACAACTTAGCTGTATTTAACAACATTATGTTTAATTTCTTATTCACATGTCTATTTTCCAACTTGACAGAGAATGGCTTATTTTTATCCTTAAAATCCTTATGTTCTGCATATTGCGTGATATTTAGTACATGTTTAATAGAGGTATCAAAACTGGAGTCTGAACACATAGAACATACATGTTTAATTCAATCGTAAATTGTGCTTATCGAAATACAGTGTCTAGATTAAGAAAGATGCTAAGTCCCAGCCAACAGAGTGTTGCACAAACTATGTCTCAAACATCGGTTTTAGAAAAGGTAGTTTATCCCAGTAAGTAAGAGCATGGACTCTGCAGCCCAGATCACCTGGATTCGTGACACGACCAGCTATGTCACACACTCGGGCAAGTTGTTTACCCTCTATCGCGCTCAGACTCCAGTGACAGCATTGCTGCATAATGTGCTAGAATGAATAAATGCAGTAATAGATCTGCATACACGTAAAAACAGTGGCGAGCACGTAAGCACTAGGTATTCGCCACAGTTTACTGTTATTCCTGTTCTCATTCTGGGTGCTGCATTTTAAGAGTACCATCGATAAGCAGCCCAGTCCAGAGACAGATGATCAAGACAGCGAAAGATTCAAAATCATTTCTTAAGGTAAGTTAAAATATCTCAAGTCGTTAGGCTGGAACTGATGATTGAGAAGGGTGAATGGTCCATGAGACAGGATAGCTATCTTCAAAAATAACAGAATGTGTACACTTGATCTAGCACACTCAGAGAACAAAAGTGTAACCAAAATTGGAAATGATATAGAGAAAGATTTAGATTCAAATTAAAAACAAAAAACCAAAAAACAAAATCCTCTCTCATACAGGAGAAGTAGAATGGGATGATGTCTCCAGAGGCCGCTGAGCAGGACTTAGAGAACACACTGGCAGGGATGATAAACGTGAGGCTGAATCTCTGGATGGCGCGGGGGGGCGAGGCTAGCTCTGCCACGTGGTGCTTGAATTCTATCCCATCATTTTACCGCTGAGGAACTGAGGCCCAGAAAAATGAAGACATTTGACCGTAGATAGACACAGAATTAATTAACTGCAGATCCTGGGCTTGAACTCCGTTTGCTGAATTCCTTCTCCAGAGGTTTTTTTAAGGAAGTTCTCTTGCTTGCAAAAAGAAAATGTTTTGCTCCCAAGTAAGAGTAGAAAGTAGAGCACTTGAGAGACAGTAGAGGAAACCACGTGGAGTAAAGTCACTTCATCTTGAACATGTGCTGTCTGGGACTTCTCGGTGACGTTTTGCCTGCTATTCTCAGACATGAGTTTGCACATACGTCTGCAGAAAGCACTCTAAGATGCTTAAGGAGTATAGACTATGTAAACGTGAGAATGTGCTTGCTAATTTTGCTCCATGTGTCCCAGCTTTTCATCTGAAATAGGTGCATGCTAGGCTTCAGTTCAATGGTCATATAGCAATAAATCAATTGATTTTCTCTCTCCATCCATTTGCCTACATATGTGTGATATTTCAGCTTTTCAGGAAAATCATGTGGAAAAAATACAAGCTTGTTGTACGAAGACCCTCACTAGAAGAGATGATAGGTCCTGGTGATTGATAGCCAGCAACTGTGGGCTCAGGCCTCCTCCATTCAGTTTCTGAATTTAGGAAAATTACTTAACTTCTAAAATCTCAGCTTTCACCTCTGTAAAATGGAGATAACCGTAATGCCTATGTCACAAGAACGTGGGCATTAATTACAATGATTCATGCTGGCGTGCTAGTTAAGTCTCAGTTTTGTTTTATTCAGCTTTTTTATGTTCAGTTTTCATGTGGGAATTAATGGAAAGCCTAGAACAAGCAACTGGAAAATGTGGACTTAAGCTATGACAAACACGTAGTTAATTTTATGCCACTCTGATGAGGTCTGTTGGTGTTGGGTCCAGGGGAATGCTGTGCAAGTACGTTTTTTTCTACAAAAGAGATTCATGGGTCATTCAGGACCCCTGCCCACCTGACCGCGTCTCTGACTCTTCCACGAGGGCGTCAACAAACCTGTGCTTGGCTGTCTCAAGAGCTGCCACCCCGCTTAAACCACACTGAACAGTAACAGCAACACTGAGTGAAAAAGAGGAATTTCCCTCACATGAAACCTAGTTGGTTTATAGAAGAGTTTATTCTCCTTTTTCAAGCATTGATCATATGAAGAATAAAATAAAATATTGATTAATGGATTGATTGACAAAACATAACATTAGACATTCCAAGTTTAAGAGGGATAAAATCATTCACAAATCTTAAGTGGGCAATAAATTATATATTCCAAGTAAGTTTTGTAGTCAGAAGATATTTTGCTGATTATGGGAAAGATGAGAATGTTTTAGAAATTATCCTTATCCCCTAAATTCTCAAAATGCGCAGTGTTATGAATCCTCTCCTTTGTCTTTCCTTTCATGTGAATATATGCCTTATGAGAGCAAAATCTCTATTTCTTCACCAATATACCACCACGTGCCTAGACTACTTGATATGTAATTGGTATTCAATAAATACTAGTTAAATACGTGAATAAAAAAGAGAATGAATTGACAAGTGACAGAGGAAAGACAGCTTATGAAAGCCAATTTAAGTTTGCCAGACTTTACAAATTAAAAAACTTCTTAAAATAATAAAAATAAATCACAATTTATCTGAAATTCAAATGTAACTGACCATCCTGTGTTTTATCTGGCAACTCTACATTTAGAAAAGAAAAAAAAATACTAATGGCAAAAGTTGTGAAATCATCAATATTTACCTATAATAAAGGAAGAAATAAATTTTTTTCCAAGACTATATTACTAGATATAAAGAAACCACAATGTATATGTTTAAAAAGTAAAATAAAACTTTAATCAACAGTGATAAAGGCAAAGCCTCTTTAAAAACACAGTTTGGTTTTTTAAAATCCCGCTAGACTCGAAGATGTTATGACCTATCCTATCGTGTGTATGTGGGTGTGTTTTGGGATAAACCCTACAGCAGCTTCGGTGTGTTTTCTGTGCTCTGTCCTTCTCTACTCAGAGGTCGTTAGGGGTGAGTTGTTGCTAGTGGTTGCAAGCACGGCCTTACACTTGGGTTTCATATGGAGTCAACAAAATTATTACATTAAAAATAAAATAAATATCGATTCACAGTGTCAAAACATCAAACAGAATTCTTTAATTCACCGACACTGAGAACGACACACCTGACAATTTTCCAAATATTAAGCAAACCCCTGATCTGCTCTGCTGGTGACTCTTACTGATCCTTTGAAGCTCAATTTGGCAATGAAAAAAGTGAAGAAAAATTAATTTTTTGTGAAATTACACGTCTTCCTAATAATATCATAAATTCCAGGAATTTTAGGAGCCATATCTGAATTGTCTACCTTGTGTGTGCTTGGATCCTGGTATACCCACAGGTACTCAACTATTCACTGAATGAATTACTTTTAGGACCAAATGAAAAGTAGACAGGAGCGTCACCATCTTTTCTATCTTTTTTAGTTGACTTCTCATCAGAATGTTTTTCTGTTGCCTCATACATTCTTAATAGTCGTTTAATGAATAAAATAATGAAGTAACGCCTCTGCTTCTCTTTCTGTGAAGCAGGGATAGTGGTGTGCCTGTGCCACGGCGCTGTGATGAGGGCTGACTGAGCGGACACAGGCACAGGGCTGGGAACAGCGCCTGGCACTTGGCACCTGTGACCCTCCGTCGGCACCGGCAGCATCCTCTTACTCGCCACCATCACGAGCAGCTGGGGACTTTTCCCAGTGAGCGTCTGTCCTTCTGGTCACTCCTCTTGTGTGGAGCCCGGTCTTGTGCCGGAGAGCCTACTCTGGTTTTGGAAGAAACATCGTCCCTTCTGGAAGAGCCTCGCCCAAGAGGTTTCCTTGAAAAGCAACGTCTCCTCTCGTGCGTTCGACTGTTTATGCCCCTGCCGGGCCTGCTTCCTCAGAATCCCCTCCAGAACGCTGACGGTCGCAGCTTCCCTTTCTTTACCTGTGCTGCCTGGCCCCTCCAGGGTTTCCCTTTTGTTCTAGAAGACTGTTGTGATGTCACTGTCTCAGCTGCTTTTAATCAGACCACATCAGCTGAAAATGGAGAGCGATTCTACAGATTGTGTTTTACAGTCCAGATCTGTTTAACACAGAATAGCACGTTTTATACTACGTCGGCTGTGTAACAGTTATATTAGAACGCCCTATCATCTCTACTGCTTGAATAGACCCAGACGAAATGTTTAGTGTCTGTTATGGCTTAAAATATCTAGTATACTAAACTAGCTAATGTTCTTTCTGTATGTACAATATTTCTCAGGTTCTCTTAGAACAGAGTAATATTAATAAACATAATTAACATAAAAGTCTGCTTAGCAACATTACTCAGGGGCTGCGGTATAAAGTTCTAAAATTTCTTTCCCAACATATTGCCAAAATCGCCCTCCTGAACCGTCCTGCTTAACGGTTGAAGATATGACTCTTCTTATGGGGCTTTCTCACTGTAGAAACACACATTTCACATTTCTAATGAGATCGTGTTCCAAATCTGCCAGAAACCAACGTTTAATTCCCTCCTTGCTGTGTGCTGGAGTCCAGGGGTGGTGAGCAGCCCTGGCTGGCCACCTTGGCTTACTTCCCTTACCCTATAATTTCTTTTACAAAGTATTTTTCAGTGCTAATAAAATTTTCATTTTTTATGTAACTGTATCTCTTCCCTCTTTTTAATTATCCATACACTAGATAATCTAATCCAATGGCTCTCAACCTTGGCTGTGAAGGATTTTGCAAATACAGATGTTCTGGCGGACTCCCAGAAAAGTGAATGAAAACTCTTTTGGGTTGAATACAGGCAATATATTTTTTATATAGCTTTACAAGCCATTCTGGTGATCAGCCATGAGAGTCTTCCCATTTCATCCTAATTGAGAAATAATTAAACAAATTGGTATTATTATTCTCATTTTATTACAGATGGAAATAATAAAAATATTAATAAGATAATAAAAAGTAAAGCCAAAATCTAGAAATGAGAAAGAGGCGTATACCAGCTTTATTCCTTTATATCTTCGCATTTCACCTTATAATTGGGAACACCTTGTTACTGGAAACTCTTGGTTTCTGACAAAGGGTGGTGACATTGGAAAACTGCCTGTCATATCTTTTAAATATCCTCTGCATGAGTGATGTTAGAGTTCTTTGCTCTTCAAATGCCTTTTTTTTTTTTGGCATAAGTATTCTGCTTAATGAAAAAGGACAACCAATGTACAGTCACATTATGTAAATAAAGTTCTTTGAGCTAATTATTAGTAATAATTTGCAATGTGATGAAAAGATGTATTCATTTGAATTTTAATGATCAGTTTTTATTTATACACTTTTAAAATAAGTTGCAACTTAAAGGAAAATAGAATATATAACTGTACGTTAGAATCTTTCTCTTAATCCGAAACATATTGCATACGTTTTAAATAATGCTAGACAGAAGATACCATATCATGATGCTTCAATTATCCATTTGAATCTTAATAAAAATTCAGCAAATTTGTTAATCAATATGCATCATGATTAAACAGATAAATTGCCAATTAGTTTTAGAGCCAAACTCAGAAGAATCTTAGTAGGGGGGAAATATCCTTTCTTGGAAAGGATGTACTTCTAAGTTTAAATAACTGTGTCTTGGTCTCTGAGTCATACAGTGTAAATAAATATCTATGTACCATAATGAGACTTTAAGACAGAATGTGGTCTGTTGATTCCTAATATCTATTCAAGTTATTAACTCAATTATCCAGGGGCCTATTTTCCAGCTTATGAATTATTTATTCCTTTGTTTTGAAACGATTATTCTAGTTGTCAGGGCCAAGACAATGTGAAAGCTCCAGAACTTGATGATAACGCTGGAGAGGTATGTAAGCAGGGAACGGAGGCCCCGATTGCCAAAGCAAGCAACTTTTAATTGAATGAAGAGCTAAGCAAAATGCTTCAGAATTTCAAAGACTCATCCTGTACGGATAATTGAGCAACTGCACAAAATACTTTTAGTTTGAAGTGAAACGCAACAGGTAGAATTTTGCCAATATTAGATCTAGGGAAAGGACTGATATCGAGAACTATAGCCTCGACTTTTATTTGATACCATTAGAAAATCAAGCCAAAGTTCTGGCCATTGACTGGGATCAGCTACACAGAGCCTACCAAATTCCTAAGTTTTTCTAAACAAAGAACATTCTCTTTGGCCCTGCACCATGAATTAAAATGCAGTATAAGTAGCAAGATTTAACCCATTATACAATAGATAATTTCGAACTTGATGACAAAACGGGTTTCTAAAATTTGAGAAACTTCATATCATCAAAAATAATGACCAAAGCACTAACTACAACCACTACTATCATTGAAATATAATTGTTGCTTTATGCATATAAAGCAGTGCTATGGGTAAATGTTGTTAATGACAGGTGCCAACTTGATTTAGGGGAAATGCTACATAACTAAAACTTATGTGAACAATGTTTGGCTAAAACCTATCTTTTTTTTTTTTTTTTTTGGCCACACCACACAGCATGTGGGATCTTAGTTCCTCAACCAGTGATCAAACCTGCACCCCCTGCATTGGAAGGCGGAGGCCACAGGGAAGTCCTAAAAGCTATCATTAATTCAGTGTTGAATTTTGTAAGGCTCGGGGTAGACTTTATTGCCAAAATGGCCATGAATTGTCAAATGACAAAGCTGGGAGATTGGTGACCACCTCAGATTTTACATCTCTTTTGTTAACCCATTTTATCAATGTGACCTCTGAGTCTCTTTAAACACTAAGAAGAGAGATTTATAACCACACATTCCTAACAAAAAATGTATTTTCTATTAGACAATAGAACTGACACATTCTTTACTACAATACCACTCCATCAGATTTAACTTACATAATAAATAGGGAGTAAACTAATAGCCAACACAATCCTGTTTTAGAACATTCATCACCTCCTCCTGCATCATCATCAGAAAACCAAGATCTTTATGGTATCCATGTAAGTATGCTAAACACTAAATTATCTTGCAATCCCTTATATTTTAGTAAAATTCAACTGAGACATTTATTTGTGAATCATGTAATCCTATCCAATTTCATAGAAAGCATTATTCCATGAAAAATAGTATAATGACAGTAGACTTCTCATGAGACGGAAGAACTCAAAAACATCACTTGCCAGCCATCTATAATAAATCTTGTTGCTGGAACAACTTAAGCCTAGAAAACATCTGTGACAATTGTCCAGTGTAGTCTGGTCAACTCATAAAGTGCCTGATTTTTAAAAATTCTTATCAGGCAATACTTCTTTTAAAGTTCATGGACTGAAACTAGAGATGGGTTTTCCTTCTTTTATAGTTCTACTACCCCAAGCAAAGTAGATACTTAAAGTCAAGGTGTAGCTATTAGTAAAAAAAAAATTTCAGCAATAAAATGTCAGTGACGTCATTGCCCAAATCAATTACCAAAGTTCTCTGAACACTGTTAGTAGAGCTTTTAAGTAAAATATATTATTACTATAAAGCTACAAGTGTTTTTCTCTCAAATTTCAAAAACAATGAATATAGACATACTTTGAAGGGGGATTTATAGATCCTTATGATAACTTAGAAGAATAAAATAAAATAAAATAAAAATTAAGACGCCCCTTAAACTAATTAAGATATTTACGTATTAAGAAGACTCTACTAGCATATATATTTCAAGTCACCTAAACTATCACAGTATCGTGTCCGCTCTTCTACCTCTTAAAGAAAAGAAATTTATTTCCATCATTCGGATCCTTCTTGACGTCTCATCTTTTGGAACGAGCAGAACCCACGTTTCCCTGAGGGCCACCTGCCTGGACGTGGACGTGATGTTCCTTGCGGACTGCTGCTGCCACATACCCCCCACCTGCATGTCCTAGTCTCAGCTCCCCCACCTAGAGTCTTAATACAGATTTAATGATAATGCTCTTCGGTCTTGAGTTCAGGGATCGTGAACTCGAAAGCCATCAGAGACACAGAAGGTAATGTGAATTTGTAAAACACCCAGCTGTAAGGTACAGAGAGGAGCAGGACCTACGGTGAACTGCAACACAGATACATACCGCAAGGCATTCAAATTATTATTTTTTAAAAGCCCGGAGCTAGCTCAGCAAGACAGGTTACCAGGCTTGCTGAAGCCCGATGACTGCCATGTCACAGTTTGAGTCTAAATCAGCGGTTCTAAAGACTGGCTGCACACAGAGTCACGACCTGAGTGACTCTAATGTAATTTGCATCAGTTCCTTTGGGCTGGGGCTCAGCATGGGGTCTTCTAACAAGTTTCCTAGATGATGCTCACGTCTGCCAGAGCGGAGAATCTCTGGTCTCAGTAATAGATCTCGGATCTAATGAATAAGTTTCATTTTATCATAGGAAGAATATTTATGCTTTTCTGCTGAGATCTCAGTTCCTACAGGAATGGGCTGGTCATTCATATATTTACTATAAAGCCAATTCACTGAGCTATTTTTCAGTTGCCAGTGGGAGTTTTCCCTACACCATCTCCAGTCACATATTGATTTGTTAGATAGTTAGCTGAGGTTGGAGATATAGACAGCCACCCCACCTGTAGTTATGTATGGTAGTAAAGGGTCTCCAGGGAAATAGAATCGATTGTGTGTGTGTGTGTGTGTGTGTGTGTGTATCACATCTATCTTTTCTCTTGAGTTAAATGCATGAACAAACTTAAATGGAGTATAATACTCACAGCACAGGCTGTCATAAGGCTAAAGCTTCCCTGGAAAAGCCAGCACAGGTGTGATGATAACATCACTGCTGGGAGACACTTTGGAAAATACATGTGAAAAACAACTTGATTTTCTGCCCTACACCTAATCCATCCCCAATCATCCATCCACCCAGCTACAATGCAGGAAATTTAGAGGAATCCTAGACTTCCCGCTTTCCTTTACCCAGCACGGTAAATTCTACTGAGCCTACCTCTAAAACATTCCTCAAGTTCATCCACTTCTCTGCATCTCTACGATCACCACTTCAGGGCACCAGCATTTCTTGTTTTGTTTATGGCCATAGACTCCTAACTGTTTACTTTACTCTCAGATCATTTCACTTCTCTGCTCTCAGATCACTTCTCTGCTCTCAGATCATTTCACTCTTCTCTGCTTAGAACTTTCGTTCTCCTTAGAATAAAACTCAAAATCCTCACCATGACTCATGGGCTTGACTGATCTGGTCCGGGCAACATCTGCGATTTTATGTGGACCGGCCCCACCGTTTCCATGCCGTGTTCCACGCGCACCAGCCTTTTCTAAGTGCCTTGTGCCTTCCTGTCACAGTGCGTTGTGCTTGCTGTTGTCTCGAACATCCTTCCCATGTCTGGTTCCTTCTCGTTTTTACATTTCCTGATATTCTCTATTAAAGAATACTTTTTATGTCCCTCATAATACTAATTTCAACATTTATCATCTCACTTATTAATTTTTACGCTATTTTCCATACGAGGGAATAGAGGCCCCAGGCAGAGACAGAGATCTTGCCTGTCGCCCTCCATGAATCACCAGCGCCTAGCGCCATGTCGTACACAGAACACATGTTCAACGAATATTTTTAAACACCTGAGTGAACGAATAAGTGGATTCTGACACGTTATGGCATCTATAAATAAGAGGGTGACCTGGATGCCCAGGCTGTGCTGAGCGTATAGACTCTACAGCAGAGCACTGATCTGCGTAACCAGAAGACTCTCCAAGTACGTCCTCAGTTGTCATCAGCACAGCCCTGATCCATCTTTTGATTCACGCACTCGTTGAATGCCTGCTTTGCGCCTGATTACAGGACAGCATAGTACAGCGCACACCTGCCTCACCAACCTCTGACGCGTCTTAGGTCACATTCGTACGAGTGCTTGGATGTTGCTGTTTCCAACTGCCCATCTGCTCCTTCAGGAATTCAAATGCTTGGACCCTCCCTGCTGCTTCAGCCATAGGAAGGGTCTTCTCTACACCCCAACATCCGTTTGAACTGTAGCCCCCACCGTTCTCTGCTCCTCCAGGCTCTACTTTCACCGTCACCGCTGAGTGTCTCACATAAGCCTCTAATCCCAGGAAGGCGCCTGTCCTCACCTTTCATTTGAGACATTCATCCTCTCAGCCCCAACGGCACTGCAGCACGTCAACAGGCTCTGCAGCGTGCCATCCCTCTACATGAAGCTCATGCAGCAGGATGGGTCACAATTACACCAAGTAGATTCAACACTGTGAAAGGCTCAAAACGACGGAAGTGTGTTATGGATCACGTGACAGTACTAGCAGGGATGACAGACAGGCAGGGCAGCCGTCTCCCACGCAGTCATGCAGGGACCCAGATGGGTGAAGTTTCTGCGGTCGGCAGCACGTGGCTTCCAAAGTGTCCTGGGAGGGGTGTCCTGGGAGGGGTGTCCTGGGAGAGGTGTCCTGGGAGGGGTGTCCTGGGAGGGGTGGCAGGAAAGAGAGACGAGCACAGGGTGCACCGGAGGGAGTTTCACGACCCGGGCCTGGAGGGAGCACCCTCACTTCCTGTCATACCCCCCGGGTTACACTCAGTCACATTTCATACCTAAAAACACGGAGAGCTGGGAAAGGTGATGCTAGAAGTCACTTTCCAGTAACCATTCATGAAATTTTGAAGGATAATCGACTATGCCTGCCAAGCTCACGGTGTTTCAGAAGGTGGTGGGACGGCTCTTCCAGGGTGGTCAGAGCGGGACCGGCTTCGGGACTGAGCACCACAGCATCCTGAGAACCGCCGCTCCATTCTGCGCCTCCGTCCATGTTGCTGAATCTAAAACCTTCTGCAAGGGTTCAAGGTTCTCCTTGTACCTTGGCTTTTGGCGCTTTCTATGCAATCATTAATGACACATGTATGTTTAACACTTTGGATAAAGTACAGTTTTCTACCCCCAAGGAAACTCCACAACCCTAAAAAAAAAAAAAAAAAAATCACTGGAAGCAAACATATATGTCCTGGTAATCGTGTTGCTATAAACTACCCACCAGTCCTCCCTTACACCCCAACTCCAATGCTTCTGGAATCTTTGCTGAAAATTCGAGATGAACCTGAATATTAATTGGAATTTATGTAGGCGTAGGGGCTGAAGAAAGAATTCTAGGTGAGAGGTAAAATTTGAGTAAAGACAGAAGAATTCATTTACTCACCACATATGTATAGCTCTGAGGCTCAGAGAAAGAAAAATGACTTGTCACTTTATAAACCAGATAGAATATGCTCTATTTAGACCGCAAACTACCTTACGGTAGGTAGGAATTGTTATTCTCTCGGTAATGCTCATAGAATTGATTACAAAGCCTCTTTCACTAAAAATTTAAAAGTAGATCTGAGAAGTCAAAACTAATACTTGCGGGCTTTATAGCCCGATTTCACTGACATAGATCATCTCTTAAAATCAAGATCAGAAGTAAGACTAGAACAAGTGTAAATAGATTAAAGGTATTTTCAAGATTCAGGACACAAACAACTGAAAATAAGGCTGAGAATAAGGATGATATATTTGAGAATCACAACCGTAGGCAGCAGTCCAAGGTTTCTGAAACCTGGTCTTCAGAACGCCGGTTAAGCCATGACGTTTGGGAAAGTCAACAGCGGCGACTCTCCAGTCCTGCTCTCTGAAGGAAAGCCCGGACCGGCCTGGCCCCGCTGGCTGGAGTTTGAGGGGCCGCCTCAGAAGGCAGAAGTGCCTTTCCTTGCATCCGTGGTGCATGGCGCCAGAATCCAAACATGACTTGCGCTCCGAGAAGAGATGCCAAGTGTCAGTTTGCAGAAATGTGCCCGAACGTGCTTCAACCCAAAAAAAGCCTGATAGTCAAAGTTAAGACAGCCAAGAAACCAGGCAAGGCTACCCCGAGAAACAGTGGGACAGAATGAGGAACTGGGAGGGGATGACCAGGAGTTATCCCTCTGGCTCTCCTTGTTCTAGGCGGGGTATGAGCTGGACAAACCAGTATATTTAAAGGACCTAGGACAGAGCAGGCAGCGAGCAAACTGGCTTTAACAATGATCTAGTATAGGAATGCATTCCACCAGAGAGGAGTTCTAGGAATGCGAAATAAGTGGTAACAAATGTAACTTCATTTGAAAAAAGCTGATCGATCTTGGCTCTTCCTAAGCATATTCTTTATTGCCTCGATTTTCATATAGAGTTTTGAATTTTAAACACTGAAGTCATTGCTGGACAACAAACAATTATTTACAGCAAATTTATGTAAAATCTAACTAAGAACCTTAACAGAACTCAAAGTCATCAAGCCCCTTTTGGAACAGTTTAGTTAGTTATTGGCTATCAAGACAGAAGACTAAAGAGTGAAGGTTTGATTATGATAGGGTGAGAATTTAAAAGCAGTATCTTTTATCTTTCTTCGATCAGGTTTCCTTGAAATAGACTCAGCTGCAAGAATACACGTGGAAGTGATTTATGAAGAAAGTACTCCCAGGAAAAACCAGTAAGGGAGTGGGAGATGCAGGACAGGAAGGGGAAAAGCCAAGTAAGAATGCAGTTTGAGCAAAGACCCTGCACCTGCAGGACAGCTGCAACTTGACGCCACCAGGGATCTCTGGAGGACAGGCTACACCTCAGGTTATCCTGTTCCAGGGCGAGAAAGCTGCCTTTCATACTCTCGCCTCCCACCAGACCAAGAGAAAATATTCAGGAACATGGATGACCCACAATGTATTACCTTATTTTCCTGTGAATGATTAGCATTAGAGATGTTCCTATAAATAACACTACACTAAAATATTTTGTACCTGTGTCCTTATATGCCAGTGTTTTATTTCTATAAATAGACACCTAACGGTGGGATTTCTGGGTCAAAGAGTATGTTGGTTTCTAACATGAAAAGTAAAAAAGAAATTCAGTTGATGACCTTTCCTCCCATTTTACTGAGAAAATAGAAGCAATCAGAGGTGAACCTTCACAAACTGCTTCAAAGAGATTTAAGATTTACATCTGGCAGGATCTGTATCATATACCATGTCCTCCCTCCCATCATAAATGATGTACTCCTCTTTAAACCCAGTCTCTCTATTCGTGCACTGAATCTCATGTCCTACTCAAGGACATTTTCACTCTAGCAACACTCCCCTCTTTCTCTCTCTTCTCAGTTTTTCCATTTGCTCAAGACAAAAAACTAGTGCCATCTTTGCCTATTCTCTATCTCTCATACAATAAGTCAGCAAATCAGGTTGACTGCAGTTTAATATGTATCCAGGATATAACCACTTTTCACTTACTACCTTTAATATAACATTTGGTCCAAGCTATCATTTTTTTTTCCAGATCATGGCCCTAGCTGCCAAAATGGTCCGTTTCACCTTTGTTACCTTACGATCTATTCTCAACACATAGCAAGAGGAATTCTTAACTTAAGACAGATCAGGTGTTCAGAATAAACTCTATAACAACCCTATTTGAAACTGCTCATCACCTTTCACATCCCAATCCCTATATTCTTTCCTGCTTTATTCTTTTATAGCATTTATCACATTTAAATAAAATGCGTAATTTACATATTCTAGATCAATTTTGGATATCTTAAAATTTAATGCAAATCATTTTTTGTGTTCAATTCTTATCATTGCATTTTTCTGTCCTTACATTTTCCAAGATTTCATTACGAAAAAATTTAGCATACAACAAAGTGGAAAGAATTTTGCAATAAACATTCAGTACTCATCATTTGTACATTTGTACATCATTCAGTACATCTGACCATTCACATTTTACTCTACTTGCTTTATCACCTACGTCTCCATCTCTTTCCTCATTCCATCCAGCCAATCAGCTATCCTATTTTTGATACAGTTCACAGTAAATTTCAGAAATCAGGTTTAATTTTTACCTTACTGATGCCTGACGATGTTGAACACATTTTCATGTGCTTACTGTCCTTTCATAGATCTTGTTTTATAAAATGTCTATTAGAATATTTTGCTGATTTTTAATGGGGTTGTTCATCTTTTCTGCTTATTGAGTTACCGATTTCCTTTGTATATTCTAGATACCACTTCTTTGTCAGACATACATTTGTGTATATCTTCTCCCCATCTGTGGTTTGACTATTCATTTCCTTAACTGTTGTATTTAGATAAGCATAAGTTTTTAACTTTTGATGATAAAGTATAATGTATCAATTTTATGGTTATTGCTTTCTTTAACCTTAGAAACATTTGCTGTTTGCTTATACACACATCATGAAAAAATTCGTATATATTTTTTCTAAAAGTTTGATGATTTAAGATTTTGCATTTAGGTCAATAACCCATCTTCAACTAATTTTTGTGTGTAGGGTAAGGTAGAGATTAAGCTGCTTTTTTAAAGTAATATATTTAATTTTTTAGAGCAGTTTTAGGTTCACAGCAACATTGAGCAGAAAGTACAGAGAGTTCCTGTTGGTCAAAGTACTCTGTGCCACCAATTAGCAATCTCAGGGCAAGACTGCAAAGGCTTCTGCCCACTGCATCTTGGCATCAGAGTCACCGAGGGACATACAACACAGTCAAGCACTGGAGAGAACAATGCTTTATTTAACAAATAGAGAAGAGCCAGAGCAAGATCAGTCTCGGGACTGGGTGTGTGTATCCCACGGCCAACAGGTCTCTCCTGGAAGCCAGTGCAGGACAACTTGCTTACTCACAACCCTCTCCAGCCTGGGTGCAAGAAACCCCGGCCCCTCCCCTGTGGAATGTGAAATGCTGAACGCTGGGGGAATGCCTGAGGGCTCTGACTGCTCTGCTTAAGCAGAACAAAGGAACACTCACTGCCCCTGAAAGGGAAAGATAGCTCCACACAAAGCGATAAGCCCTGCACAGGCTCTGTGGGCCCTTTCCCTGCTGGTAAGGAAGAATTCCAGGACCAAGGCCCATTTGTTGGAGACTGAGTGAGGGGTCAAACGACTGAATGCACGAGCCTGCATTTCTTAATAATTCCCTTTCACAACCGATCCCCACACACGCATCAACGCCTCCCACGATCAAGATCTTGCACCGGAGTATTTTAATACAATCTATGAACCTACATTGACACATTAGCACCTAAAGTTCACAGTCAACATCAGGGCTGCCTCTTGGTGCTGTGCCTTCGATGGCATTTGACAAGTGTATGACACGTGCCCACCTTTACGGTACTGTACAGTGCCACTGAAAATATCCTCTGTCTTCTGCCCACTCATCTCTCCCTCCCCCTAAAGTCTGGTTACCAGTAATTCTTTTTCTGTCTCCATAGTTCTGCCTTTTCCAAGGTGTCATATAGTTTTGGAATTATACAGTAGATAGCCGTTTTGGGTTGGCTTCTTTCCCTGAGTAACATGCATTTAAAGTTCCTCCACGTTCTTTCACGGCTCAATTTAGCTCATTTCTCTTTAGTGATGAATAATGTTCCATTGTCTGGGTGTCCCACAGTATATTTATCCACTTACTACTGAAGTAAATCTTGGTTGCCCCAAAGTTTTGGTAGTTACAAAAAAAAGCTGCCATAAACATCCATGCACAGGTTTTTGTGTGGACATCAGTTTTCAACTGATTTGAGTAAATACTAAGCAGCGTGAATGCTGGATTATATGGTAAGAATATGGTCCATTTTGTAAGAAACTGTCTTCCAAAGTGGCTGCACCGTCTTGCATGCCGACCAGCAATGAATGAGATTTGCGGTTGCTTCACATCCTTATCAGCATTTGGTGTTGTCAGCATTCTGGATTTTGGTGCATAGTGGTATCTTTTCTGTTTTTTGTTTCTTTTAACTTGCAGTTTACTAATAACATATGATGTTGAACAACTTTTTATATTTTACTTGCTCTCTGTTACATCTTCTCTGGTGAGGTGTCTGTTATAGTCTTATGCGCATTTTAAAAACAGGTTGTTCATGTTCTTAAGAGTTCTTTGTATATTTTGGATAAGAGTCCTTAATCATATGTATTTTGCAAATATTTTGCAAAGTCTATACTTATCTACTCATTCTCTTGACGTTGTCTTTTGCAGAGCAGAAGTTTGTAATTTTCATGATGTCCAGCTTATCTATAGTGTATTTTCATGAACATGCCTTTGGTGTTTTTTTCCAAAATGTCATTGCCATACCCAAGGTCATCTAAGTTTTCTCCGATGTTATCTTCTAGGAGTATTACAGTTTTATGTTTTACATTTACGTCTGTGATTCATTTTGAGTTAATTTTGGGAAAGGGGAGAGGTCTGTATCTAGATTAACTTTTTTGCACGTGGCTGTCCAACTGTTCCAGTACCATTTGTTAAAAAGACTTTGTTCCATTTTACTGTCTTTGCTTATTTGTCAAAGATTAGTTGACTACATTTATTTTATGTGGGTCTATTTCTGGGCTCTCTATTCTGTTCCACTGACACATGGTTTATTCTTTCACCAACAAATACTACACTGTCTTGACTACTGGTAGCTTTATAAAAAGTCTTGAAGTCAGGTAGTGTCAGTCCTCCAACTTTGTTTTATCCTTCAGTACTGTGTTGGCTCTTCTAGGTCTTTTGCCTCTTTATAGAAACTTTACAATTACTTGTTTGTATCCACAAAATAGCTGGCTCAGATTTTGATTGAAATTGCATGGAACCTACAGATCAAGTGGGGTAAATGGACACCTTGACAATGTTAAGTCTTTCTATCCATGAACATGGAATATCTCTCCATTTGCTAAGTTTTTCTTTGATTTCATTCACCATCATTTTGTACATTTCCTCATATAGATGTTGTATATATTTTGTTAGGTTTATAGCTAAGTATTTTACTGGGGATGCTTATATAAAGGTGCTTTTAATTTCAAATTTCAATTGTTCATCATTGGTATATAGGAAAGCAATTGACTTTTGTATATTAATCTTTTATCCTGCAACCTTGCTATAAATGCTTATAAAGTCCACGAGGAGTTTTTTTTGTTGTTGTTGATTTTTTTTCAGATTTTCTACAATCATGTCATCTGCAAACAGACAGTTTTATATCTGCCTTCCTACTTTGTATGCATTTAATTAATTAATTAATTAATTAAATTTTGGTCTTATTACACTAGCTAAGGCTGACAGTACAATGTTGGAAAGCAGTGGGTAACAGGAGACATTCTTGCCTTGTTCCTGATCTTAACGGGAAAGCTTCGAGTTTCTCATCATCAAGAATGATGTTAGCTATAGGCTTTTGGTAGATGTTGTTTATGAGAATTTGGAAGTGCCCGCTGTGTGTGGAAGGGTGGAGAAGCAGTCTGCAGCTCTATGCTTACCCTTCAGCCTCTCGGTGCATCTGTGCCGCTGCACTGTGAACTTCATCATCCACATCCCCCTGCCCTTAGGTGGGCCAGAATGGCCAGAGGAAAACTGACTCGGGTATTTCCCTTCTCCTACCTGCAAGGCTAGAGCTAGCTAGAGTTGGATATTTCCTTATCCCGGGCAGATTATGTTCTGATAAAACCCAGCAGGTTAGGCTCTGATAAAACAGCTTTTCCTGAGAGGAGTCCTCATTGAGAAGACCAGGATGCTCTGGTATGTTTCAGAAATGGTTCCTTTTTCCTCCCCCTGCAGAAGCATAAGATTTTTCTCCAAAACTTACTCTGAGGACCTGCTAGAGCTCCTGGAAGTGAAACTCCTTCCAGAAGTGTGGGAGCACGCCTATGACTGGGTCCCCAGGGAGTTTTTAACTCTCACAGTTATCCACACTGAGCATCCAGCAATTTGTCAATTACAGCTTATACATTTCTACCCTGGCACTTGTTCCTGGAGGTTTCTGCTAATGGGTTTCTGTTCCCACAAATTGTGGCTCTCTATCTGCCTGTCTCTTCAATATGTGGGGAAGTGGTTTGGACTGTGACCTCAATCGCTAACAGATCTAAGAAGAATTGTTGATTTTTCAGTTGTTCAGCTTTTTACTTGTTGTTAGGATGGAGTGGTGACTTCTAAACTGCTTACATGCTGGACTGCAAACCCTCAGGCTCAACTAAGTTTCTTTTTATTTTTAATCTGGATACCCATTTATTACATGATTTGTTGAAAACAGTTTCCTTTACCATTGGATTGCTTAAGTAACTTTGTTGAAAATCATACCACCATATAAATATGAATCTATTTCTGAGATTTCTATTCTGTTCCATTATCAATCTTTTTCTCTGTCCCATGCTGTCTTGATTATGCAGATTTATAGTGTCTTTAAATCACTCGTTTGTTCCTCTTGAAAAGTGCCTTAAATATTTTAATTTTTTTTGTATTGCTATATATAATTCAGAATCATTTGGAGATTTTTACAAATAAATCTGCTAAGATTATTATTGGGATTGCATGGAATATATACATCAATTTTGGGAGAATTAACATCTTAAAAATACTGAATCTGCCAGTTCATGAACATGGGGTATCTCTTTATGTAGGTCTTCTTAATTTCTCTAAAGAATGTTTTGTTTTCAGTGCAGAGATCTCATACATTTATTGTTTAATTCATCCTTAAGTATTATGTGTGTTGTGACACAATTGCAAATGCAATTTTTTAATACTTTATTTTCCAACTGTTTACTGCTAGTATGTAAAATACAATAGGTTTTTTGTTTTGCTTTGTTCTTTCCCTATTACGTTTGTATCCTGCATCACTGTCAAACTTAGTTATTGTTTCTGGTATTTTTTGTAGATTCCTTAGGATATTCTATAGAAACAATCATATCACCTGTGAATTAAAGGCAATTTTATTTCTTCCTATCTGATCTTTACATCTTAAAATTTTTATTTCTTGTCGTATTCCAATGACTAGGGCTTCCAACCAATGTTGAATACAAATGGTGACTGTGGGTATTTTTGCCTTGTTTCCAATATTTGGGAGAAAATATTCAATGTTTTACCAATGTGTATGATATTAGCTATATATTTTTACACATGTCCTTTATCAGATTAAGGAAATTCCCTTTTATCCTTAGTTTGCTGGGAATATTTATCAAAAATGGGTGCTGAATTTTCTCTAATGTTTTCTCTATATTTATTGAAACAAATTTTCTTCTCTATTTTGTTAACAGTGATTTATGAATATAGTTAAATCAATTTTAAATGTTAAAATGGGCATTCCTAAAATAAACTCTGCCTTAGCCAAGATTGAATGTGTTTTTTATGCTAATGTTTTGTTATGCTAATATTTTGCTATTTTTGTGTCTATATTCACAAGGGATATTGGTCTTTAGTTTCCTTTTTTTCCTTGCAGTGCCTTAGTCAGACTTTTTATTAGTCTCATCATAATTTGGGAGAAATTTTCCCTCTTTTTCATGAAATGTTTAGTGTAATATTGGGTTATTTCTTCACTAATGTTTCTTAGAATTTATCAGTGAAGCCCTCTGGGCCTGTAGTTTACTCTCTGGCAAAATTTTCTATAATAATTCAATCTACTTAAGAGACCTAGGGGTATTGTTTATATAAGTCACTGAGCTGCTGCGAATCTATAAATTTATATCTTTCACAATTTCAGCCACTATTTCTCCCTCGTCCTCCTTGTCCTCCTCCACCTCCTCCTTCTTCCTGCCATATTTTCTCCTTTGTCTCCTTAGGGATACCAATTACACATTTATTAGAACTAATAATATTATCTATAAGCCCCAAAATCTCTTTTATGTTTTTAAAATCTTTTTCTCTATATTCTTTAGATAATTGCCATTGACCTAGTTCAGTCTCACTGATTATTTTCCTTGAAATATCCATTCTATTATTAAGTGACATTTTTATGGAGGATGTTGCATTTTTCAGCCCCAGAATTTCTATTTGTTTTTTCTACCGAATGTTTTTATCTCTTTGCTTTGATTTCTTACCTTTTTAGTCCCTGTGAACATATTTTTCTTTACCTTAATTTGCCTCATTGAGTAACTCCTCAAAGTCCATCTACGCTAATTTCAACATTTGGGTTATCTTGGTATTGGTATCTGCCCATTGTCCTTTCTCTTGAGAAAGGGTCACATTTTCCTGACTTTTCATACGTTGCATGATCTTCAGTTATATACTGGACATGGGAAATGATATGCTGTGGATTCTATTATATTCCTCTGACTAATTAATCTGATTGGATTCAAAGCACAAATCCGTCAGTAGCTCAAATCTCAGCTCAGTTAGTCTGTCCTTAGCTAGTGTCTGTTCCACACATGCTCGTTTCAGTGGTTAGCCAACGAATTATGTAGAGCTTAGATGGAAAACTTGGGACTACCACTCTCCGGCTCTTCACTTTCCAGAACTGCCCCTGACTTTCCAATGGTTAAGGTCTTCACTCTGTATTGTGGTGTTTCAGGCCAGAAAGCCTGTGGTTTTCCACCAGAGTTTCCATCGGATGGCGGCTCACTGTAGTCTACACCTCCCTTCATAGACACAAATCGCCATTGCTCCAGAGACCTCATCTGCATATGACAATGGCTGGCCTCAGAAAAAAGGCATCTCTTTATGTGTAAGTGAGGTTGCCAGAAGTCTTCCCTTATGCCATCACTTGTCACATGCTCCTCCTGAAACCAACCATCAACAAAAATAAGGGGATGTTATGTCTGATTCAGTGACTTACGTGCCCCTGAGGAGGAGGATGGATTTACCAAATAGATTAGCAACTATGTCACAAAGAGAAAACCTGGCAACAGTTCTAGCACAGGCAGCCAGTAGCGTCTGCCACAGAAATCTCGGCATTGCAAATGCTTGCAAAACATTAGGAGACACTTTTCACACAGACTGACACAGGGAGGATGGCCCCAGAAGTGTGCAATGTGGTGCTGTTAAAAGTAACTCCCGGGTAATTGTATGAAAATGGGATCGGGAAATTCATAAAGTGAAAATCAATTTTATTTCCAGCTAACTGAAGAGCCACTTCAGTGGGAGTGAGATTAGCGTTGATTAAGAATTCAACGTATGAATCCCCTAAGCGTGGATATATAAGAAATAAGGAAAGCGTTCTAAGGGGGACGTATACAGAGTAGTATATAACCGTATTGAGAAAATATATGGATACACAGAAATCATCAGACCAAGAGTTTATAAAAAGTCTAAATTTTCTCAAAAAAAAAAAAAAAAAGCAAAACAAAAGTCTTATTGAAAACAAAAACCACAAAGTGATGATAAAAGCAAACTTCTGTGTTTAAAGAAGTATCCTAGAGAAGACAGGACCAAAACACACAAGACTGAAGTCCAGTTGGTTCAAGAGTAAGACAGACATTAAAACTGGTCATCTTTCCACAGATGCAATGGAAGGCTAAGGGTTATTTTCTTGGGGTAAATTCCTAGAAATCATCCATGAAAGATGAGATCATTTTTCTCCTCATTCGTGTAGCTTGTTGATAATTTCTTCTCAATTAATTTCTATTGGCTGAGAACTTTCCACTGGAGATTATTTCGGTGTCACTGAGGACTATAAAATATAATTATACATAAGTAATCAAATAGAATTGTTTTCTCCCATCAGGGTCACCTGTGGTTACTCTTGATTTCTCATCTTTAATCAAGTCCCATGGACTTGACTTCCAACCCCTTCCCATCCTAAGCAGCTAGATTTATGCCAAAGTCTTTTCATAGTCACTTGCATAAGAATCTTTAAGAACTCTACTTAGAGCTCCCCTTTATCTCATGTGCATTTACTCACTGTATTTCTCACTTTATTACTTGCTATCTTTCGAAACACAACAATTTTATATTCCATTTGCCTCAAAAGATGTGTATAGAGAAAAAAATATCAGAAAGTTGGGGCACACGGTTTCTACAGGTTCTGTCACTAATTAGCTGGATAATCTCGGGCAAGCAATTTTCCCTTTCCGGACCACAGTTTCCTCCTCTGCAACTACAGGGAGAAAAATGAAAATAGAGTTAGATAGTAAATGGGCATTCAATTCTATTATTCCACGGTTCCACAAATCATCCAAGGGACAAGATGAGACTTTCAATGTGAAACCTCTCTGCTCCTACTAGTGCCATAATGCAGGACTAGTAAAATACACTCTTCATTATTCTGGGTCTCCCGTGTTAGAGAATTTTAGAGCCACAGGGTATCCACTCTTTTGCCTAGATATTAGTCCTAGGCCTCAATATTATTAGTGTTAGAACTAGAAATGTAATCTAGATTTCCTAACTTCCAGGTCTAGCACCCTTCCCTCTTTTCCAGTTCACCTGTAAATGTAATCATTATAATTATAATAATTATAATGTCATAAATACAATAATATACAAAAGCCTGACAAACATCCCCCCACATGAACATTGCAGAAGATACTATTAGGGGAGATAATTAAAATACAGATTAATAAGCATTGGCCATTCTACACCTAACGTGCATCTGGACAGACCTGGGCGGTCTCCAGCAATGGGAAAGTCTCGAAAGTGAAGGCTGAGAAATGGCATATTTTCCTATAAGAGACAGTTCCAGGAAATACACCTCTGTCAGAAAATAAACCCCGAATAACATCCAACAGCACATGGCATACACAGCATCTGCTGAGGCGAAGACTGATTTGATTTCCATATGTTGCCCCGTTTAAAATACATTACCTTCTCATTCTATAGAAGAATATACCCTTTTAAAACAAAAGCATGTTACTTTCACTAACTTTGATAATATCCACACAATAGCGCTGAAAGTAAAATGTTACAAGAAAAGAGTGATGATTTATGTAAGGCTTCTCAAAGTGGTTTTGCTTTTAAAAAATGTGCACCAAAGGAGCAATCACTCCTTCCCGTCATGCTCCTACCCGAGCTTCCAGCCCTGTCCGCGAGAACTTCACGCACCTTTAGAATTGAAGTCAGGGCCTCCTCTACGTCTCTCCACCTAAGAGGAAAGTGCCGAGGCTCAGGCTCTTGGTCCTGCAGCTGCTTTGATGAAAGGCAGGGACCTGGATAAGGGCCCCCCGCCCCACCCCGCCATGTGCACGCCAGCAGAGTGGCTGGGCTCTCTCCATCTCCCATTACCGGGCCCTCGCAGGGAACAGCCTGTGTGACAAAACATTTCACCCTCCCCTCACCCCTTCTTAATAGTAATTTACTTCCAGATCTGCTCTTTCCTAATAGAAGCTGCAGGGTCCAGAGCTTTTTCTTTCTCCATCTACCAACATAATATCAGGCACAGATTTCCAGTTTTCTCTGATAGTCATTCAGTGGAATGGCTTTGGAAAATTTACTTAGTAATAAAGACAATTCAAACAGGAAAAAAAGGATTCCTTCCAAATGACAGAAGCAAATGTTTTTAAGACAAGAAGTGATGTAAATGAAACTGGCTCCCAAAACTTTATACAACAATTAATATCTTTTTAAAACATTTATCTGCCGTCATGTGGATATAGCCTTGTGTATTTTCAGTAGGCCTAAAAGGGTAGTGTTTATCATAAAACGTGCTTATGTACCAAAACTAATTATACTTTATATTGCTAAATCTGAAAGTTGCTTCATTTAAAAATAAAAATCCAAGGTTTCTATCTTTACCAAATATGTGGCTTCCTTGCTGTCTGTATTTCATTTCCCTTATTTACCAAAAGATAAACTTGTCAGTTTTTTCCCCTGGCTTTGCTTAGTTATAATTTTAACATCACAGTCAATTTTATTTCGGATTTTGATATTGGGAGATCCTATCCTTAGGTTTTCCATGTTTGTTCTAATTTAAAGTTTATGTAATTTAGAAGTACATTAACAAAAATTGGACTGACAAACTCAAAGTACAAAAGCAACGTTGAAAAGGGCAGTAGTTTGTTACTTAAATTCTAACTCTTAAGCAATGAGTCAGTAGGGATACTTGTTCCCCCGTGGCCCCCTTTGTTCTCTGAAAAAATGATCTGGCCTCATGCGTCAGGTCTTTCGTGGTCAGACTGGGGTCCTGTGTTAAGAACCCTCACCAAAAGAAGTTCCAGTTGCTCACTGGGAAGGTCCTCAAGGAGCCTGGAAGTGTTTTTCTCCATTAATTATGTAGAATCTATGTGCAGCCATCCAGCCTTAAATTCCTAAGCAAGATAACCAAATTATTTTTCACTGTGGCACAAAACTAGCTCAAGAGTCAGGACTCTGCCCCCAAGGGAAAAAAGGGCAACCTGACACAGAAAGCATCGCCCCCAAGTTAGGGGAAAAGGCTCTCTTCACTGTTATTGCTGCAACATCAATAACAAAGCAGAGGAGGCAGTTGTGCAGGGAATCCTGCCATTTGGGCAGGTTTCTCCACCTCCCTGGACTTCAACACGCACTTCTAAGGTCGATACTCCTTTCCACTTCTCAAAGAACTCATAGCTGGTCTACAGTTTCTGTTACTGTAACATTTAACTTTCTTTGATAAATCACATACTCATAGTTGCCTTCCAATTACAACAGGCTACTTTCTCTGTTCCACTAAGCCATTCTTTCACTAGTTTTATTTCTGTCCGTCTAGAAGTTGCTTTCTAAAACGGACAGCATCCAGTACTAGTTTGCATGGATAACAATAATCTGTTATAGGTAAATATTCAGCTAGTGAAAAAGTTGTTTCTGTATTTGGAGGGAGGTGATCAAAAGGTATAAACTGCTCTTTACAAAATAAAGAAGTCCTAGGGTCTCAGTGCACAGCACGGTGACTAGCTCACACTGTATGGTACACAGGAAAGATGACAGGAGAGTAGGTCCTAGGCGTTCTCATCCCAGAGAGAATTTTTTTTTCTTTTTCTTTTCTTTTTATTGTATCTGTACGATACGATGGATGTTAACTAAACCTGTTGTGGTAATCATTTCACAATATATGTAAATCAAATCATCATGCTGTATATCTCAAATTCACACAGAGATGCATGTCAATTACTTCTCAATAAAACTGGAATAAAAGAGAAAATAATGAAAATAAGCCACTGGCCGTCTTCGTAATTCATGCATTGGAGTTAAAAAAATTATTTTTCAATCAAATGTAAATGATCTGACAGGCTTTATTTTTCAATAATGCAAAACAAAACTGGACAGTTATCAAGACGTGCTTAAAGGGGTGTGTGTGCACGTGTGCACGTGTGTGTGCACGTGCATGTGTGAGTGTGTGTGTGCAAGTGTACGTCTGTGCATGTGTCTGTGTGTGCCTCTGTATGCACGTGTGTGCATGTGTGCGTCTGTGTGTGCACGTGTGCGTGTGTGCACGTGTGCATGCGCGGGCGTGTGTATATGTCTGTGCATGTGTCTGTGTGTGTGCCTCTGTGTGCGTGTGTGTGTATGTGTGTGCGTGCATGTGCGTGGGCGTGTGTGTGTGTGTAATGACAGGAATGAGGGAGTAAGGTGATTTTCCACAATTAGTTTCTCCTTGCAGAAAATATGAGATTAAAATCTCTCTCATGTATATTTCCCTATTTTTAACCATGGCAAATGTAGGTAAAACAGTAAAAACAATACCAGATAAACACATAAATCCAGAAAATGGAATGCTTTAAAGTAGGAAGAGCATACCCTAATCCACGCACAAATGAGTGTAACTTTGGTTAAAGACAAAATCATGTTTCTTTCTCAAAGTTAACCAAAGAAGTATTTCTAAGTCCTTTTTCTCTCTGCCCATAAAATTTAAATATATCAAACCAAAATATCCAAACCTCCACGGATAACTGACATAGGAATATAAAAGCCAGAATGGCATAGACAAGAAGAAGCCCTTATGGATTCTTGATTAATTTTAAAATGACATATTTTGAACTGTTATTCCGAGAGCAGTCTCTCTGTGCCTTAGTTAGGGTTTATGTAGATGCTCTCTTAATTCAGGGGTAACCTCATGTGTTCTCAACCACAGAGACATGCTCTTCTAAAGACACACATTGGAATAAACCCTGAGAATTCTCCAAACAGCGTGCTAAATGCCCTGGAGATTCTGAAATGTTCCTCTTCTCCCTCCCTGTCCCACAGCTTCAGCAGGTGTCTCTGCTGTTCTTGCAAGGATATGACATCCATTACATCTGTGAAAGCTGAAATTCTTGCAATTTGCTATTTTAGTGCATACGTACCAGCTCATCAGTGCATCCTGGACAGCTTGCTTCACCTTCCCAGGCCTTTTTTATTTTTTTCTTTAATTCTCCTTCTTCTTTTTTCACCTGTAAAATAAAGAACTAAGGAAGTTAAAATCTTTTCCAGCTATGACATTTCAAAATTTTATCATTGTTTAGGGTGATAAGAGGATAAGAGAGAAATCCTTGATCTGAGCTCCATAAATTCTAGGCTATATTGATTTCTGTAAGAAGTTGTACTTCTGTGAAATTTGTGGAATTGTCTAAACAGTGATCAGCCCACAAAATTATCTGTATATGTATTTAATTTGGGGAGTTTTGGTACCATATCCAGCTTTTATGCCCAAATGTATATTTCAAGGCTGCCTACACCTCTATTCTTAAAGAACTGTCTTTCTTTATAGAAAGAAGTAGGCCAGAAAATAATACTATTAATTTCCTTCCTTCCTTTCTTTACTAAACTATAAGCAAAGGTGAGTCAGTACAACAAATTTACTCACAAAAAATTAATGAATTTTAAAGATTAATAAAGATTTATATTAGGAAACATTTAAATTTTCATAGCAAACTAAAAAGAAGAAAGTTAATTTTAATGCAGAGCTTTTACTACAGCTTTCCACAAATACACATCATTTATGAACACAGTTTCTACTTTACGGAACTGCTTTTCTAAAGTTATTTATGTAAAAGTATTCTATTGCACATTTGGTAACCAAAATGTTCTACTCTTTAATTTTGTACTTCAAAATCATTCACCAAATCAAAAAACATCTGCAATAATCAATCAAAACCCGACACTAGATTCTATACTTCTTGAGGGCAAATGAGACGTGTCGTTCTCGTTCGTACAGCTCAGGGAACACAGCACATCAGGCAAGCGCTCCCCAATTTACTCTGTATTAAATTACACACCCCTGTGGAGTTTTGCCTCCACACAAAACCCACACCATAGCTGGTGTCCTGACTAGGACACAAGATTTACCCTGATTGATTCATGTGAAGAGACTTGAACAAAATGACTAGTTTCCCACATGCATGTATGTGAAAAGGATGAGCAAGGCATGACGCAGACCAGCAGCAGGGAGGAACTCCTACCACTCCTTGCACTTAAGGGGCAAAGGGAGGAGACACTATTGCAGGAGCTCCAGCTGTAGCTGGAGCCCTGGAGGAGGGCATCTGGAGGGACACAGCCACTACCAGAAAAGTGACACTGAAACAAAAAGGAGGAGAGGAAGAAACACCCAGAAGGCGTCTGATCTTCTGAAGATCCCGTTCTCACACCGCCAAAACCAACTGCAAGTTCGTCCGTCCAAGGGATGCACTGGTGATGCACAGATGTCAGGACAGAGCAGAGCAGAGACAGGCAGAAAACGGATCTGGGGACTAAGGCAAGGAAAACCAGCACGGCGAATATTGCATTCCTCCAAAATCATGACATTTCTATGAATGCTAATTCAGCAAATCTTTGTCGAAGTCTATTTATCAGAGAAAAATTTGTCAAACAGGGAGAATAGATGTTAGGTTAAATTATATTAGATAATACATATGTTCTCAACGGGAGGCACACAGGGCCGCAGATAGATTAGGGAACTCTTACTGGGAAATAATTAAAATAATGAGCTAGAGAGCACAAAATATGCACCCAGGAGTCTGAGAATAGAAGGAAAGGAAACTGAGTCAGGTTGAGTCAGCAGACAGGACACAGCCAAAATCCCCAGAGCGGGGGAGAAACTGTGAGGGATGGTGCCAGGACCACAACACAACCAAAGAGTGAGACTTGCTCTTTCCTGAAGCCGGAGAGCAGAGGTCAGGGCTTCCTTCAGCTCTTCCTGTAAGGAGTAGAACAACCAGAAGGAAATTTCTGGGGCTCTTCTTGCTCTTCTCAATTTCTCCATCTGCTGTCTGAGTCCTAAGATAACTCTGTCCATCAATAGCAAAGTGCCTAAAATCACTCATCTGTCCCTTCGTTCATTCTTTCTGTTATGCTCTGCACAAGGTAAGCTGCTCTGTCTAATTTAGTGGTGAAATCCTGCAGCGGGCACACAATAGGTATCAATAAACATCAGTTGAATGAGAGTCAATCAGTGAATGAATGAAGAAATGAAGATACTATAAATGCTTGTTGTTATAAAACATTGGAAGTTTAAAGAAAACACTAGGACCTGCCAATTAACTCACAAACATAAAGGACTGACATCCAAACGTTTAAAATGTTGACCTAGGACGCAGGACGAAGAAACCTAGAGAGCCTGAAGCGAAAGGAGGCACAGCTCAACAGAGGAACAGCTGAGAGCACAGAAAACAAACAGAGCTCTTCGGGACCTCACAGCTTTGTCCAGGGAAGGTTCTGTTTACCACCAGCTGGGAGGAGACAAACAGCAGCTTGGTGGAAATACGTTTGTTGTGTTTGGTGCCAAGATGGAGAGTTCAGTTTCCAGAAATTTTTGGTGATTTATTATATGATTTTAACATCCTTATATAGAATATATTTTCCTTCTAAAAGATCCTTTTCACCATCTTGGGCATTTTTTCCTTCTCAATAAGAGATCATTAGGTCTGTTTGAAAGCTAGGTAATAGGAAATTTACATTACATTAGCTTCAAACTTTGAAAAAAAATGTTTAAGCCAATACCTATGCTTTGAAATATCATACTGCTGTATGGAAACTTAAGAGTAGAGTACAGAAAGCAGAATCAAATTATAAATCTACTTTTCTAGAAGATGCCATAAATTTTCTGGAGGATAACTTATAAATTCAGATTATACATTTTAAAAAATCCTTGACTATTCTGGAAATACATATATACATTGCTTTCCAATTGTGTTCATAGGTTTTGATAAAATAGCTCCCTTTGCCAAATATATATATGTAGATATATATAGATATATTCCCAAGTATATATCAATATTTGGCTAGTCAACTGGTAATTAATAATTCAACATGAAACTATTTTATTACTTTTCTCTGGCTAATCTACTGTAACAAAGAAATATTGGTTTTCCGTAAGTAAAATCTCCTAACCCTTCTTATCACTTCCCTGCTGGCATCTCAGACATTAGAGTGATGAGTGGTCAATGATAAGAAGAAGAGGAGAGGAGAGGGGAAAAGAGAAAACAGGCAAGACAGGTGTTACCAAAAATTTAGGACAACAGCCCATAACCCAGCACCTGAGCTCCAGACTCTGTCGTACCACTGAGGGACCTGGGCGTCAGCCGTTCTTTCACCTGTAAAATGAGTGAGTTAGATTCAGTTACTGCTAAGAGTCCTGCTGGCCCCGCAGTATTACCCTG
Source organism: Hippopotamus amphibius kiboko (assembly GCF_030028045.1). Classification (NCBI taxonomy): domain Eukaryota; kingdom Metazoa; phylum Chordata; class Mammalia; order Artiodactyla; family Hippopotamidae; genus Hippopotamus; species Hippopotamus amphibius. Next base: position 239,058,125 of record NC_080186.1, read on the forward strand.
CTCTCCACAAGGTAAGACGTCTTTTCCTTTCACCAGAAACCCCTCGTTAAAAACAAATAAGACACCACTATTTTATTTGCCCCAAATATCATGACGATTCGCATCCTCTCCAGCTGCATCCTGGGACGATCACAAGCCCCAACACCACCTGAAAACTGACATCTTCTGCACCCAAAAGGAAAAATGGGCTGGAGCACACACTCGTAAGGGCTGCACTGCAGACGTTAAAAATGAGGCCTGCGCGTGTCTACGTTGTAGAATAGCCGGGCTGACCTCTGACCTGACTTGGTATTCTGTGAAGCAGCTTAGTGACACTGCCAACAACATCACATGTAGTGGAACACACGTCTTGCAAGTGAACCACAGACAGTGCCGGGCAGCCCACAGTCCAGCACATACACACTGAAAACGTAAACGGCTTCAACACAGTAGCTACGGAAGGATCTGGAAGCAAATACACAAACTGCTTCTCTGAGGTTAAATAACCACGTTTTAGGATTCTTCAACGGCTGCTGCCGTAGTTTTGCTTTTTAAAGCCTCAAAAATGTCTCAAGACATTATGTTTAACAAAAGGCCACATCTATTTTCCCCAATAAAGATTTAGCCTAACGTGACTCGATCTGTGTAGGACATAGAAATAAAGCATGCCTTCCAGAGGTTGGAAAAAAAAGAGAAAAAACAGCCTTTTAGAATTAGTAGGAACCATTCTAATCTGAAGCTTGTACTGTCCTTTTCAATCGCTGCAGAGAAACAATTAATAAAGGAATCCATTAAGACCTGATTATTGCTGCTAAAAAAGGAAGGTAGAATTTCAGTCCTTTGAAGTAACTGAGAATGATTCAGGCCTCATTACAGAGATATAATCTACATTCATACATTTATGTTAGTGATGCAAATCTATTGGGAGAGATTGGATTCCGTTCAATAGTGCATCTCTCCTGTGGAACTTTTCTCAGGCTCTCTCTGGCTAACCTAAGAGGTGACCTAACAGTGCAAAGCAGTGGAGTATTTAGGGATTCAACTGTGGCATAAAAGAAAGGCTGTACAGAAAAGAGAAAGAAGAATGAGATACAATCTAAAGAGCTATGTCAGCTTTTCCTTTGGGCTGTTTTGTAAATGCCCTTCCTGTCATCACGCTGTACCGAAGAGCAGCGAAAGGGCTCTAGAACTTTTAAACACTGCACCTGCTGCAACCAGATTTTAATATGGAAGTTTTAAAGATGTGTTCTTCCCATTTAGGACAGAATGAAAACACAAAACTTCTCACTTGAAGGTCTGAACGGCTTCTTCTACTGGAGAAGAAAGTTGGTAGATGTGTGTGTGTGTGAAAGAGAGACACAGAGAGAGGAGACTCCTTTTGAGGTTCGGCAGGAGGGTGGAGGGGATGGCTACTGTGAGTTTTAAAAAATTTAAAGGATCTCAAGCTGGCACCAATATTGGTGATGCCCAGTGTAGAGAAACCTCAAACTAATAACTTCCTGTGTTTTGTAATATTTCATGGCAGAATTTTTATTGTATGGCTTCATCAAACATAACTTTAAAAAATGTGGTGTTAATTAGCTGTCAATTCAAACATTTGGATTCTGCTAAACAACTGGGCTGAAACTCTTATTTCCTTAGAAACACTACACTGTTTTTAGGCATTTTTCAGCTCAGGTATAAAACTGTGAACTAGAAGACTGACATTAGCACTGTGAGTTTGTTTTTGAATATCCATGCTTTAATGAAAGAACCAGACTTGTTTGACATATGCTCTTTATTTGCTGAACTCTCCAATTAATAGCTACAGAAATCAGAGCTAATTACATTAACTATAAAAATCTACTGTGTTTACCGTACTGTCAACGTCTTCTGAATAAGCATTGCAATGGTTTATAAATAATGCAATTAAAATCCTGATTCTAGTATTAGCATGTTCTGTGTCAAAGGCTCCGAATGCACAGGAAAATATAAGAGCGCGCGTGTGAAGTCATTTTCCAGGTCACCGAACAACATAATTAGGCAATATTCCTAAAGCCCATTTCTAAAGGTAGATTTTTTTTTTTCTTTGTATTTTCTCCTGTTCAATGAAGGCTGAGACCAAATGCACACTGCAGTATACACACAAGCGTGCCGCGGAGGCCAAACTCCCACGTTCACCTTGAAGTGATCCTCCCTCTTAGAATGGATGCCTAAAAATTAGGTTGAACCATAGGAAAATGCCACTTTTGAAGATGGAAAACCATACAGTACTGGCAATTTCCTATGCTTCAACGTAACACAAGGCGTGCGGCTGCCTTACAGCGCATAAACGCTCCTGTCAACGCATCTTCAGCTACTTCTCCCGGTCGCGCCGTCCCTAGCTTAGGGTGACCCTTAAGGAGGCTGCAGGAGGTCTCCCTGAGCCGGGAGGGGTCACACAGGCCCGCTCTGTGCCTCTGGGCCCTGGCGCGGGCGGCCGAGCCGGGCCTGGGTCCCGCCCGCACGCGCCACGTGAGCGAGGCCGCGGGCCACGGAGAGGTGGACGCGAGCAGAGGGGCCGGCGGGGCGGCCGCGGTGTGGACCAGGGCCCCCGACGCACCGAGGGCGAGGACAGGGGAGGGGACGTGCCCGAGGACAGGGGACGGGACGTGCCCCCCGGGGACAGAGGAGGGGACGTGCCCCCCGAGGACAGGGGAGGGGATGTGCCCCCGGGGACAGGGGAGAGGATGTGCCCCCCGAGGACAGGGGAGGGGACGTACCCCCCCGGGGACAGAGGAGGAGACGTGCCCCCCGGGGACAGGGGAGGGGACGTGCCCCCCCGGAGACAGGGGAGGGGACGTGCCCAAGGACAGGGGAGGGGACGTGCCCCCCCCCGAGGACAGGGGAGGGGATGTGCCCCCCGAGGACAGGGGAGGGGACGTACCCCCCCCGGGGACAGAGGAGGAGACGTGCCCTCCGAGGACAGGGGAGAGGACGTGCCCCGATGGCGCGGCGCGTGGGGAACGGCCTGGACACCCAGCCGAGTCCGGCCGAGTCGTGGGGCCGCCGCCTCCCCGTCTCGCCGGCGGGGCCCCTGGACTTTAGCGGCCGCCTTTCTGGGGGTGACACCTCCCGAGGCGGAGGCCGGAGGCCCACGTGTGCGCGTCCCCTCAGCGCCGGGAGCTGCAGGTCGGGACCCCTCGCGCCCCCCCCCCCCCCCGGCTCGCGGCTCCCGAGGTCCGTCCGCAGCACCTCCTGCTTCGCCCCCAGCCCTGCCCGCCGTCGGGGGGTGGGGGGCCAGCCCAGCACCAGGCCCGGGGGCCTCTCAAGCCCTGCACCGCCCGAAGGGGAAAACGTCCTACCTTGGAGAACCAGTGGGAAAGGGGCTCCCCGGGGGGCGCCGGCGAAACTCGGCCAGCGGGAGGCCGCGGCCCGCGCGGGTGACCGGCGCCGAGCACCGGGGCGCGGTGGCAGCGGCGAGCCCACGCCGGGGGCCGGGGGGTTCGGGGTCCGGGGGGTCCGGGGGGCCGGGCGATCAGGGGGGTCGGGGGGTCCGGGGGCCCGGGGCCAGGGGCTGGGGGTCCGGGGGATCCGGGGGGTCCGGGGTCAGGGGGTTCAGGGGGACCGGGGGCCGGGCGATCCGGGGGGCCGGGGGCCGGGGGGGCCGGGAGTCCGGGGTCAGGGGGGCCGGGAGTCCCGGGGTCCGGGCGCGCGGGGCGGAGGCGGCAGCCCCCGCGGCCCCGGCCCCGCGCACGGGCGTCGCGCCCGCCCCCCGGCCCCCCCGGCCCGCCCGGCCCCTCCCTCCGCCCGCCCCGGCTGGCGGCCGCCGAGGGTTTCGGGTGTCCCCGCGCCGGCGGACCCCCTCCCCCCGCTCCCCGCCCCCGCACAGGAGGTCCGGCAGAGCCCACCCCCGGCTGCGGCGCGCGGACGCCGGGAGTCCGGGCTGCAACCTGCTCGCGAGCGGGCGCTCGCGGGGAGGCGGCTGCGAGGGGCCGGGGCCGAGCGCCGCGCCCGCCGCCAGCCCCCCGCCCCAAGCCCGGCCGAGGAGCGCCTCCGCGGAGGCTCCCGGCGCGGAGCGAGCGCGCGGGGCACGGGGACCGCGGCCCCGCAGGCCCCTCGCGGGCACGCCGCGCCCGCGCCCGCCCGGCCCTGCGCGGTCCGCCCGGCGCCCCGGAGCCCCCCGTCCCCCCCGCCCCCCGCCGCGAGGATGCTGAGGAGCGGGGCGCGCGGGAGCGCGGCGTGAGGCCCGCGGCCCGGGGCCGAGCGGCGGCGGGGATGGGCGTCGGGGCCCGCGCGGCCGGCCGGGCCCGCGCCCGGGGCCACCCGAGCGGCGGCCGCCGCCTCCGGCCGCCTCCCCGCCGCGCGCCGGCCCGCGGCCTCGCAGCATGTGCCTTCCGCTGAGGCGGGCCGCGCGCCGCCAGCTGCAGGACCATGTGCGGACGGGCGCCGACGCGGGGGGCCCCGGCCCCGCGGCCCGGCGGCGGCGGCGGCGGCGGCGGCGGCGGCGGCTGCTTGCTGCTGCTGCTCCTGGCGTCCTGCGTGCCCGCCGGCCGCCCAGCCCTCGGGCCGCCCGCCGCGCCGCCGGGGGCCGCCAACGCCTCGGCCCCCGGCGCGGGCAGGCACGTGCGCAGCTACAACCACCTCCAGGGGGACGTGCGCTGGAGGAAGCTCTTCTCCTTCACCAAGTACTTTCTCAAGATCGAGGACGGCAGGGTCAGCGGGACCAAGAAGGAGAACTGCCCGTACAGTGAGTACCCGGCGCGCCCCGGCGTCTCCGCCCGCGGGGCCGCGTCCGTGCCGGAGGCCGAGCCCCGCGTCCCCGCTCCCGCGGCGCGAGCAGGGGGCCGCCTTCCCGCGGAGCCGCCCCCGCCGGACGCGGCCCGCGGAGGCCCGCTCGGGGCCCTGCCCCTGGGGGGTGGGGGTCGCAGGGCCGTCCCCCCGAGCGGGCAGCCGCCCCCGCTGGGGGCTGCGGGGACGGGACGGGCACGGGGGCCGGCCGCAGGCTCGGCCCGCCCCCGGCCCCGCGGCCCGCCGCCCCTCCAGAGGGGAGCGAACGCGCTTGTCCGGCTCGGGCTCTTCCTTCCTGGCCCCTCCTGGGGCGCCGGGCGACCGCAGCCCGTGGAGCCGGCCGCGGGGGCACGTGGCGCCCGAGCCCGCGTCCCCCCCGGCCCGGCCACGCTGCGCACGTCCGGGGCCGCGGCCGCACGGACCGCACACGCCTCGCATCGTCCTGCGTGTATTTTCACAGTCGAAGTCGTACGTCTGCTGCCGTGGTTATCGTCTGTGCCGCGGAAGGAGGCTCTCTCCTCCGGTGCACGTTATGCCGCGACCCGTGGCTGTCCTGCCCTTTCCCTTTTCTCTCCCTCTTTCTTTCCTTCTTTAGCTCGTTCGCTGCTTGCTTTCTCGCAGGGCTGTGGGCTGCGGAGGGGGAGGGAGGACTGGAAGAGGAGGGGTGGACATTGTGTCTCTTCTTGAATCCGTCCAGCAGAGCCGGATTCCTCTCTTGGCTTCCTTTCCTGCCTACTTCCAAGGGCTGAGACGTATTCGTCCCCTATGGATGGCAGTCGGAAAGGATGCTGAGGCTACGTAAGGGCACACTGAAGACAGCAGACAATGACCTTTAAACGTCTTTAATGACCATTGGGCGTTATCTCAGTGGTACTTCCGAGTCACCTTTTCGGGGGACTTTTTATGTCCGTTGTTTGGGAATTCCAAGCATGGATTTGCTAGCTAGCTACCTTAAATACGTGAGTCGTAGATTCCTTAGCCCAGGAAGTGTCTGGTATCAGTGGGAGAGACAGTGAACCAGAACTTAGCATTATCTTTTTTAAGTAAAGGTTTACAAGAAATAAGGCTCATTTTTCTTGTTCGGGGCCTCCCATTCAACACTGACTTCTGTTCCTCCTCAGCTGCCACTCCCATTGACTAAAATTAGCAGTACGTTTACAAGCAATAAGAAAGATGTGTATGTGTTTTAAAGTATTCCATTTTATGTGTGTTATCAGAGATGTACCTATCGTCCGTGATCTATATTTTTTCCATTGTTATTCATAAGCTGTGGCATAAAAAAATGTCATTTATGTTTTTTTTTTTTTTTTTTTTTTGCTGCAAAGTAGTCTGTTACCCAAGTTTATTAGATATGATGTATAGATGTTGTGGTTGTTGATTTAAAATTTGAATACTTTTATTCACTTCTGAAACAAAATAGTTGTGTTATCATCCAGGTAGAAGGTTGGGGAAGATGTGGTCCAGTTACTGAAGAGTGAGCTGGGAGTTTAAAAAAAAAAACAAATTCACAGGAATTGAAATTCTTCTTTGTTTTTCTAGTTCATGGAGATAACTCAAAGAAATATAATAAAACTTCAGAGTGTTAACCTTGAGCAAATTTTTTTTACACTAACTTGACTTTGCTATTGCAGTGTTTTAAGTGTATTTGTGATGTGATGGAAGGACCAACCTACAGTACTTTATTTATGCAACTTAAATTACTATTTTCTAAAATAATGATCACTGTGTGATTAACTACTTAGTAAAATGGTTTCCAGGGTACACATTAAAATATATTTTTACAGTAAGAATTATCTGCAGAGAGAAAAGTATATGATTTTTATCTCAGAAACAAGTGTAGAAAATTTTCATCCTGACTGTCTAAAATATCCTAATATGTCTTCCATGTGGTAAATTATAACTAACAGTCCTTGTTAAAATTATCATATCTTATTTAGTAATGCAACCCTAATCAATGGTTGAACCTGAAAGAGGGTGGAGCTTGCTGTGTTACATAATGTCAAACCATAAATAATTTAGGCTTTCCAAGAACATCTGTATCAAGACATAGCAAGTGAATAGTAGAGGTTGAAAAGCTTTCATTTCACATGTGGCTGGGTAATCAGAATGCTGCTACAGTTTCCAGCTGGCCGGGTTCAGCTGAGCTACATGGTATCATTAAGATATTGTCTAAATGTTGCGTAATTACATGAGAACAAACTTTTGCCATGCCTGCAGGGTAACCAGCCAGCCAGCCCACCAAATGGTAGCCTGTTAAATATTAGGGTATCTAACCTCTGAAGAGTGTCAGTTCCTTGTCCAAAAACCACATTTCAGTAACATTTTCCTTAACAAGTTATTAATTATTCTCAATGCACAAAGCTGTTCTTTTAAGGTTTGCTTATTGGAAGCTTAATTTTCTTTGTTACTTTTGACCCTAGCATTATTGGGGCTAAAATATAGTAACAGCTTATCTAAGGGGTTACATGTCCTGGGTAATTAAACAGCCGTTTTACTGGCTTTTTGCTAGCAAAACGCTAACAAAAGAGAGGTAAGGAAATTACCCATGAGCACTGAAGAATAATTTTTAACTTCTGCCTCCAAAGCTGGTTCCCAGAAATTGGATGGTTCTAAAAATATTACATGTGCTAGAGAAACTCTTCTCCGTTTTGAGTGATTATTATAATTTTTTAGGGGTGGGGTATTTTTTGTTTGCTCCTTTGCCATTATATGAGAGTAGAATAAAGGGAGCAGTGATGAATTATGTTTCTCCTGCTAGAAGTCTGAGAAAGCTTGAATAATTTAGGATAGCTGTGGTGTATCTGTCACTAGATATGCTCAGGCTCATTTAGGTTTGTTTTATCATTCTTTACATCTAGAGCTTTGCCCTTGAAACATGACCACTTGGCTCCAGTTCTGGCCTGCTACAAAGGCTGGATACAGCTGTTAGGTACCCTTGCAACTGGGACCAGTGGACTTATTTCTGGATGTGAGTAAAACAGCTGTGGGCTACTCCTATGATTGTCACTTATAGAAAAGGGGAGTCTAGTGAAAAGAAAATGTATCCCTAAACTTGAGAGAGCCAAGGATAGATATTCTCTAAATGGAAAGCCACAGTGCTTATGAGTCTTTTCAGGAAAGGAAGGGAACTAGAAGAGGAGGGGTGGACATTGTAGAGGAATCAGCGTGCACTTAGTATGCAGTGTGTGCCCTGTTTCTTTAAATATATACCTCGTTTCACCCTCACAACAGTTCTGTGACTTAGAACTATCCGCATTTTTCAAGTATGAAAACTGACCCTGGAAAAAAGTAAATGACCCAAGGTCATTCAACTAGAAATTGACAGAGCCAGATTCAAGCCTAAGTCAGTTGGTTTTATCATTAACTATTTCTTCCGCCTCTCTACTACTGGCAAATTTGATGCCAATATATCAGAAGTAGACACCGCAAAACTCTGAAAAACAAATTATCCAGGTTCTTAACCGCTTCATGCTGTGTACACCAACTGTTCATCAGAAGGCAGTTGGAAGTGCAGTAAGGTGACAGTGGAGCAGAATGAAATGTGTTACAGTTACCACTGCCAGTGGCCAGTGGCTACTTAGTATCAGACGATGTCAGTGCCTCCTCCTGGTGAAGGATCTCTTTTGATATTATGTTTGAAAATATAATTTCTGATGGACACACAATATACACATACATCCATCTCACAGAAGGCATTAGAAATTCATGACTAAGAAAAATCCATGAATATCATTGTATATAGTAATTGTTTACAGCTGAGGGCCCAATGTTTAATTGTTCCCACATGTAATAAAACAATTTGATTGTAAATACAAGCGTGAAATTGGGCTGTTGAAGAAACTTCTGAGGTATGACTCTAAAAGGAGCAAATCTTAGCGACCTAAAGCTTTAAAATGACCCTGCAAATCACAAAGGTACTTCATAGAAACGACAGGTTGCTGTCTGTGTTAAAGGTTTACATTATTACTTTTTGATCAGGACTAGAGCTTAATTTAGCAAGTTAAATAAGGTAAGAAAATGCTTTTCGAGGAAAATAAGAAGGACTTGAATGTTATCTCCTAATAAGTTTACAACAGTTTTCTGGGAAGAAAACCTGTATACACCTTACAGCTTCCACTGGGGTCTTAGTTAAGTTGCGGTTGTTTCTAGAGCTCGACTGCATGATTTATAACCGGCAGGATTTAATCGTGAGGATGGAGGATTTATGAAGGTGGAGGGCACTATTTAAGGTTTACGTGACACTGTCCTGTTACCTTCACTGCATTCCTACCATATGGACCCTCCATTTTGATGGATTTATGATAAATCCATTAAAAATGCACACTTATAGAGAGTTTCCTCTTTATAAATCTGATTTATAGTGATCTACCAGAAGAACCTCAGTTGGCAGAAATTACATGCCAGTATTGGAGTATGGGAATTCAGAGACACCAATCTCTAGGTCTTGGGTATTTTAGTAATTACCAAAAGGTATGTACCATTCTTTAAAAACAAGTGTTTCCAAAATGATGTTTAAGCACAGAACTTAAAAGAAGGAGAACTGTGTCTTATACAACGAAGGAAACCCCATTGCGTGCATTTGTCATCTGCATTTTTACTACCCAGTTCAGAGCGGAAAGCCTTACTCCAGCTCATGTCTTCATTTTTTTAAAATGAACTTATGGTGGAACCTGAGTGAGCACTGTAAATTCCTGCACAATTGCCTGAATGTTCAGAGGCAAACCCCATTTATTATCCAAACGTCTGACTTTGCACAAGCCAAAATGCTGGAAGAAAGTTGACGGCTCATTTGAGACGGAGCTCATGTTCCTCGCATTTGTAAGCTGCCTGTGAATATCTCCATCTTTCCTAAGCCTTAAATGTCTGTATGCTTATCCAAAGTTGCAGTACAAATGATATTTCTTTATTATGCTTCAGAAGGAAGAGTAATACGCGTGTATTAGTTCAAAGTGATTTTCATCTATCTTAACATTCATTCTGTGAACTTTGCAATGAAGAGTAATTCAGATGACGTTTTTAGTATTACTGTTCCAACATTTGTCAGCATTAATAGCTGATGTTTGCTTAAAGTAACTAAAATATTAGCATTTCTCTCCCAGAAATTAAAGTTCTCCTTTAATTTTCCAGTAAAATTGGGCGTAAGATTTATGTTAACGTAATTTTAATACAGTCTTACTGCAATGTAGAAAAGTAACAGACCTCATTTTGTCTCAAGCTTTTTATGCAGAAGTATCTTAATATTCATGTATTGGTATATTGCAATGTTTTAAGATCATTTACATTTGCCAGACAAATGGTGTTTGTTATTTGGTTTTGCAGGTGAAAAATATTTACTTTTTGTAATTGGCACTTTTTTTTTCCAGTGCCTGTTGCCTCTACCTGCACCGGTCAGTCCACATAACAAGTGATAACCTAGAAACGTGCCTCTAAAATTTAGCGTCTTGGGAAGCCACCAGCAACACTCTGATACCGAACGAATGTATTAAAAGTGTCGATATTTTACAGAATTAGTTTAAAACGGGGTGTTTATTTAGTACAGATTTGGCACAAACAGAAAGTTTCAAGATCTCTAAAAGGGAGCCGGGTCACCCACAAAATAATGGCCTTAAAGGTTCCCTTGCTTTTAAATCAGGTCAGTTGTGTTCTTTCTTTGAACGCTATGTTCTAATTGGAACAATAAATCAAAGACAACACTCAGAGTAGATTCCCATGTAAGGTGGACAACTGGACAGTGACTTTTTACTGCTGCGAACACGTGCATCCAATTACCATTTGATAGATTCATGGTGCTGGCAGTAAAGCATTGCCTCATTTTGTACTTCACCTAATAATTCTTCAACCTGAACTGTCTACCTTTGCCTATATCTAATCTGTCAGTATGTGTGTTGTCATTAATGAGGAATTTTCAACTGTTTGGCCTGCTTGCTGCAATGAGCAATGACGCTAAGATATTCATGAATCATTTAAGTAACCTCAATAGATGAGGTAAAGTACTGAGTCGGTACATCCCCAACTTCAAGTAATTGTCAACTGAATATGACCTAACAATTTCACTACAGCTATAACTTGATTATGAAGAGTGTGGGTTAACTGGCACTAAATAGCAAAATAAGAACTTTAAACATTAATTCTAAAGAATTCTAAACTGCAAAAGTAAGCATTTTTTTAAACAGGCGTTTTTCTGTAATCATTATTAGTTTCTTGCAAGGACTTAGTGTAAGACGTTTTACTGTTAACATACGTGTTAGTTCACCCTTAACCCTTTTTGAGGCACTGCCCCTGTTTGACTTACCTAACTGGACACATTCATCGAGTCTGCAGTTCAAGGCTCATCAACTGATTTCTAATAGTTCTGTCTTGAGGCACTTACACGTCTGAAATATCAGCCTTCTAAGGCATGGTGAATCCCTGATACTTTATCGCCCCTTCACCACTTCTTTATTTTCTCCTCCTTTTCTCGTTTTCTCGTTTTTTTTTTTAAACTTTTCCCTGGTGCCTAGCCCCCTTACATACCACCAAAGCACCGGAAAGTCATCCATTATCATTCCTTAGCTTCCCATGTTACATTTAGAGCCAGCAGCCTAGCCGTTTTTGGATGTATAGGATCCAAAACATGTAGTTTCTATTCTATGCATAAAAGTCTTCAGCAATGCAAATTCAGCATACTCTGTCAGGTGCCTCTTCTCATGTTGAATCTCCAGTGAATTCTCCATTACCCCTGCACGTAGGCCAGTTTCTTATAGCTTTGCCTTTAGTGAAGTAGGAACCAGGAATAAGCATCTTCTGAGAATGGATGCTGATTGTCTGGTTACTGAGCCATCAATCTGCATCTTCCCTTCAGGTTAAATATTCTGTTCCCAGTGACTCTCCCTACACATTCATTTTACCTTTCTTCTAAAAATTGTTTTAGTGTATCCAACACTAATTACTGTGTCAATTTTCTGATCTTTTTGCATTTGTCTGGACTGCTATAAGAGAAAGAAAGTGAAGATGATTTAGGAAATCAAATAATTATTTCATTTCTATTTCAGCATTCAAAAACATGAATGCTAATTTGCAGGTCTTTAATATTTCCAACTTCCAGAACTTCACTCAGATTATAAAGCTTCTCTGCACACCCTTGCCAACTGTAGCTCTTTAAAATGAAACCCATGTTCTCGTTTTAATACTGGTTATCAAAGGGCAAAAATGTAAAACGCACATGTGTGTGTATTTCAGGCTGACCAAGTATAGACGTGCACGTAGCTTCATTAGAAAGACACTGAGACACTGACAGGAGTTAAAATCTAAACTCATGCCGTATGTATATTCACGTGCTTTTCTCAGGAAAGAACCTTTGGGAACTGTTTGCTGAATTAGATTTATTTTTATTATATGCAGAATCTGTTGACATATTGTTAGATTGGTTTGTTACTGTAATAATAATTAAAAGCCAAGCTTCTTCTTAACATTTGTTTCAAATTGTGTAGCTAGATTGATATAGATAGATAGGTGGATTCCCAAAACCTAAATAGATTGGATTTATTGATAGAATTATTAAAAGAAAAATTAATATACTGCAACGTGAGGAAACATGACACTAATTTATATACTATTTATGATCTGAGGTGAGGTATATTTACAGTGTTGTAATAACTAATTGGCAATGTAGCAAGCCAGATTTCTAGGGCATTTTTCGGACTGTCTCTGTAAAAGGATGTGATTCCACACAGATGAAAAGAAAAAGTGCTAAAAAAGAAAAAAGGGATATTAATCAGATTATGGTATAAAAAATTGACGAGTGAAACTACATAAATGCTTTAAAGCTGAAGCAAGAGAGATGGTAAAGAACATATAATTAGAATGTTAGAAGCCAGAGGAAAAACAGAAGAGGCCATAGAGCATTTAGACACAGACTGTGAAAGGAGCAGGAGGTGCTTTGCTGGAGTGACGAGGACAAGGGTTTTGAACTCTCAGGAAGGAGACCAGGCTAATGAGTAGCGCTGCAGAAGGGCTGACATGACAAGAAAGGTGTGAGGGAAATATAACCCATCCCTGGCCTTCGACTGGATGTTAAATTAGCTGAAATGAGAACCTGTGATCTCAAAGGAATCCCACAGAAGGAACCGCAGCCACGGTATCAGAGTCAGGAAGGCTAAACCTGAGTTCCTGCTGAAGAGGCGAAAGGGTAGAGGGGTTAAAAGTGTGGGCTTTGATTGAAAGGGATTACAACTACGGGCCTGGATCAAAAGTAAGCTTTGCAGACACAGAAGTAGGTGCATTGGAGGCTCCAAACTGCCAGACAGTAGTGTATCACTTGGGCGAGTTGTCATCAGCAAGACAAGGATATTAACAGTACCTCTTTTCTACATGGTAGAGATTAAATGAGATCATTTATTCACTCAACAGAAGTGTATTAAGTGCCTGCTTTGTGTCAGAAACTGTCTGACACTTAAATACATGCTGAACAAATATGCTGGTTCTTCTCTCACAGAGCTTCACTCTACAGACAATATCAAAACAAACAAACAAACAAGTAAAGAGATAGGTGATGAAAAATTGGGGGTAACTGTGTGGAAAACAAGCAGGGTGCTCTCACAGAATACCATTGGGAACTCTTCTAGGCTGGAGAAGCCTTTTGAAGGTGGAAGTAGGAGGAAGGGAACAGCACGGGGAGAGTTCGGTGCCTCCTCCAAGAAGCACAGAAAAAGCACACTGAGCCTGGGGTTTGCTGAGAAGTTTGGAGAAGCTGAAGGTAGTGTTTATAATAGCTTGATGGTGCCCTCATCAAATGGGTGTTACATACAGAAAGAGGAAATACGATGCTTCCTCTTATTTAAAGGGAAGGTATCAGGAAAGCAACCAGCAGATTATTTGATGAAGTGAGAACTAGAAATATTAGAATAGAAGAAAGAAGAAGAAATGAGGAATTTCACTTGGTGTTTTTAAAGAACAGAAACATTAGAACATCTGAAATAATTCAAGATTTGGAATTGTATTCATGACGTTCTGAAGTTTGGGGGAAGGCATAGAGGTCTGGTTCGTTAAGAGACTGGTAGCAGACATGTGAAAATGGAAGATGAGAGAGTGAAGAGCTAAAAATAAACAATAGAAGTAACAAATGTGTTCAAGGACACAACAGTAAAAGAGAAGGAAAGAAAGAAAAATGAGAACAGAAGAGAGGACAAAACAAGTAACCATGAAGATTAGGAGAAGACAGATTACTGCATTAAAGGGAAAGATAGAAGTGACTCAATTTTTAAATATTTCAAAATAAATCTTATATTTCAAGTTATGATATGGTTTTGAATCAGGATTATCACAGATGCTCAGCTCTCAGGAAATTCTTTAGTTAAGCTGCTTGTTTCTCATCCCATGACCGTGACCTTTTTGGCCCATACCCTCAAAGGGTTTGCAATTGAGAGGTAGGAGATCTTCCCAGGCAGCTGGAAGGTAATATAAGGCAGTTTATACAAAATTCCGAAGAAGCAGGATGGAATTTAAGTAAACAGCAACCTGTAACTGAGGGAAGGATGAATGACAAAATGACAAGAGGAGTATCACACGGAGGATAAGGGACTCCAGATAGACTTGGATAAGAAGAAAGGAGTAAGAAGACTCTAAAAGGAGGCACAGAGGCAGGTGGGCACAGACCCACACATGAAGTTTTCAGGAGACAAAAGGCAGGCCAGTGAGGCGGGCCGGGATTTACACGTCGCTGGGCATCTCGTGAAATACAAAGCAAAGTGCACGAGGATGTGCATCGTGTGCGTGGGACGTGTGTAAACAGGCTTAGATTTGAGGGCTCAAGTTCTCTGCTCAAATATTACATTTACACAGTTTGCATTAAAAATCGACCTTCTCTCTGTTATATGTTTTACTTCGCGAAGTAAAGAAAAAAGCAAAGAGAAAGCAGAGAGATATTTGAAGAGTATAAATGATAGTGCAATTGACATCACCTAAAAATATTCAAATTGTAGCTTGATCTGCCAAAAAAAATAAAAACACCCCCCAAAAAACCAGGAAAAAACAAAACAAAACCCAAAAAACCCAGAACTACTTTTATACTAGGGACATGAAAAAGTAGTTCTTCAGATCTACACCAAATGGCATCATCTTTAGCATTCCTGATTTGCTAAATGATCACCACTTAAAAATTTAAGATAGCTCCTCCTGCAGAAGTTCTTAACTTATACATATCACTGGGAAGTTTTACAGTTTCACAGCAGATTCCCAAAGGAAACTACTGAGGCATCAATGTTACTTGCTTTTCACCTGTATATTTTTTCTTGTCATTGCTGTTCTAAATTGTCTTAGATTTACTTGGTTTAGGTGATTAGGAAAAAAAAAATCTTCTCCTTCTTCTTCTTGCAAAAGAGTATTCTTAAGTATTCTAAGGAAACAGGATGCTGACAGCATATATTCAACTGCCCCACTATTAAGACCATGAGCTTTGTAGACAAACTTCTTGAATTTGGGTTCTAAAACTGCATCGTTGTGTGGCCTTGGACAGAGGGCTCCTGGGGACTTGATCTGTGCAGCTGTTAGGAGAGGATAATAATATCACCTACCTTATCGCTGTTAGACTGATGAGTTTGTAAATTTACGAATGAGACTGTAAATGTAAATTTCTCAATATAGGGCCTGTCACTTTAAGAGCTCAGAAATGTAAGCTGTTACTAATTACTGTTTTATGCTATGACTGCTGTGCTTTTTGTTTTTTGTTTTGTCATTACCCTGTTTTCTGAAAAGACCCCTAAGTCATAGGATAATACAAAACCAGAAAAGTGATATCATATCACCTTATTTTATTTTATAGTTTCTAAAGAATTCTAATGTTTTCATCAGTTGGCTCTCAGAAAAATTCTGTGAAATGGGGAAAACAGTCACTGTTACCCCCGTACTATCTTTAGGTGAGAAAATTGAGTCTAAAAGTTGTGGTGCTAGGTTGAGGTTACATAGTTAGCATAAGTGAGTCACGATTCAAACCTAGGACAGTCTTAGCCAGGGTGACCTTCTGTCCTGGTCTGCCTGGGACAGTCTCATCTGTGCCTCCTGTTCTAGCATGTTAGTGATGGCACCTGTTCGCCTCGAAGCGCCTCATTACAAAATCTCCCTAGTCTTAGCCGTTCTAGGTTGCGTAAGGCACACATCTGCGCAAGCCAGTGCTCTAGTAGGTACTTCGGTGTCTTCCCCGAGTCTTCAGCATCGTGGCTTCGTTTCTCCGCATGTGGTGTCCAGCCCTCAGGACCTGTCCCCTGCGGGCCGCCCCCCCGCTCTCATCCCCGGCGGTAGACAGGCCGAGTCGATCCCGGCTCTCGGACGTGCCTCGGTGCTCCACGTGCAGCCTCTGCGCACGCTCGGGGCCGGCCGGAGGGGTGCCCCTGCCCGTGTCCCCTTCCTTCCAGGTCCCGGTTGGATGTCATCTCCAGGAAGCGTGCCGACGCCTCTCTGGTCTCCACAGGGCCTGCGCCCCCGCACGCGCAGTACCTGGTCTTGTGACGCAGTCTCACACGTGCTGGATGTACGCGTCTCGTTGCTCAGACGCAGAAAGCTTGCTGAGGGTGAGCCCTGTGTGCGCCGCGCTGAGCCTTGCGTGCAAGCCCTTCGTACACTGTCTGGCACATGATGGGTCCTCTCTCTGTATTTATTAGATAAGTTTCTTGTTTTAACTTCATGTCCTTGAGCCAAGACACTTAAGACTTTCTTTGGTTTCATCACCTGGTCTGGGAAGCGTGATGAACACATCACCTACCTGGAAGATGTGGTTGAAGTCAGTTATCTTTTAAAATCCCCCCGAGTTCTAAGCTCTACAATTCTGAGAACTTAGAAAGTCAGTTAGACGTCATTACTTAACTAATGTTCAATACTTACACGCATACAGACTTCTGAATGAGAGTTTGTGTGATCCTTGAAATGGGTTGTTTCCTGTGTTTCTCCAGTTTGCTTCAGGTTACTGTCGCCTGTGTCCAGGGGAGACACACGATGACTTTACTCCATTTTAAAATTGATGCTGACTAGGGGATAGTTATGTATAGCTTCAGAGTTGTGTTTGGGTTCTGGGGTCATTTGGTGACAATTAAGAAATGGGCGGTTCTTGGAAATTCCCTTAGAGAAGAAGAACGTGCTGCCGAAGCGCCGGAGCACAGAGCGACGGTTCCCAGTCTCGGCCGGGTCAGCGCATCGGCTGTGCGGTCGCAGGCGCATCGTTCACTTTATCTTGGCCTCAGAAGCTTAGTCTATGAAATGAGTACATTAAACTAAATACAGTCATTAAAACATTTCTGTCCAGTCATGTCCTAGCTTAAGGACTAGATTCTAGGAGCTCACCTGTTTCAGGAGATAATAACTTTAGTGTGCTGAGTAACAGCCACCCAGAGATATCCGGTCCTAATCCTTGGAGGATGTGAATGTTACACTGATAGGATAAAATTTTTGCAAATGTAACAAAGTGAAGGATCTTGAGATGAGGAAATTATCCTGCATTATCAAGGCCAGTCCTAAATATTATCACTTGTTCTTATTGTAAAAGAGAGGGAGATTAGACACACATCGACAGCAGGAGGCACTTTGATGATGGAAGCAGAGAAGGAGAGATATAAAGATGAAATGCTCTGTGAAGACAAATGAGGGAGCCGAGAGCCAAGGAATGTGGCTACAGAAGCTGGGAGAGGAGAAAAACAAATTTTCTCCTTACAGCCCATGGAAGCAGCTTGGCCTACGGATACCTTGATTTGGGCCCAGGGAAACTAATATTAGGCTTCCAGCCTCCAGAAGTGTGAAAGAATAAATTTCTGTTGTTTTAAGACATCAAATTTGTGATCATTTGTTACCGCAGCCGCAGGAAACCAACACAGATTTTGATACCTCAGAGTGAGGTGCTGCTGTAACAAATGCCTGAAACTGGGGAAATGACTTTGGCATTGGGTCGTGAGTATGGGCTGGACGAATTTTGAGGCATATGAGGGGAAAGTCTAGATCACCTTACATGTACTTTTGGTAGAAATATAGATATTCATGGCCCTTTGGTGAGGCTCAGAAGGAAGTGAAGAACACAGTAGAGAAATCCTGTGTCATCTTAGAGAATACCTGTATCTTCATAGAGAGAATATTGGAAGAAATGTAACCATTAAAAATGCTTCTGGTGAGAGAGAGGGGAGAAAGGGAGCACATTCTTAGAGACTGGAGGAAAGGCAGCTCGTGCCACGTCGTGGCAGACACTTAGGCAAACTGTGTGGGAGGCCGTAAGGGGTGAACTTGGAAATTTAAACAGAAAGGGTGGAAGGTGCAGTCTGGTTTCTTCTTGCTGCTTACCGGAACATGTGAGAGGCTGATTTGGAACTTCTCAACCTATCCAGATTGTGAAAGACGCTAAATGAAAAGAGTCACTGCTTGGCAAGTTTGCTCTAAAGAAAAGGCCACTGGGTGGGACGGAACAGCCTCAGGCCCGTGCATGTGACCGGTGGGTTCCCTCAGTCCTCTCAGCAGAAGCCAGAAATAGAGATGGTCAGCGATCTGGGGAGGACCCGCTTGTCTGCTGACATGAATGCCTGTGATATACACAGGAGACCCACAGAGTCTTTGAGAACATTGTATCAGCAGAAACACTGCCAGCGTGGACCGAAAGAAACTGAGATGGACAAAATTAAGGAAAGCTGTCAGACACCCCAGATTCTACAAGCAGGAAACAGGCTGATAAAACCATTCAGCTGCAAACATGTACTTTCAGGAAAAGGAAGGATCATGGTGAGGACAGAGCCTTGGGCACAGAGGGCAGAACCACTGTTGCAGAAGCAGGACCCGCAGGCTACAAAGGACTAATCCCAAGTCTTGAAACCTAATGGAATTGTCCTGCTGGATTTTGAAATTAGTTGGGACTGGTGACCCTTTTCTCCTGTCCATTTTTCCCTTTCCCTTTTTTGTAATGGGAATGTCTATAATAATAGTGCTAAGCCTCTCCCACTATTGTATATTGGGTATAGATATTTATTTTCAAGTTTTACGGATCCAGAGATAGAGAGGAATTTTTACCCAAGATGAATCATACCTAGAATTTCACCCATACCTAATTTAGATTATTTGGGTGATAAGACTTGGGATTTTTGAACTCATGATATTTAAATGAGATTTTGGACTGAAATTCATGCTGTGATGTGTGGAGATTTTGGAGGGTGTTGGGGCGGAGTGAATATACTTTACATGCGGAATGGATGTAAATTTTGGTGGTCCAGAAGGTGGATTGTAGAATGGTTAATAGTGACCTTTCAGAGACATCAGGTCCTCCAGAGATGGTCATACTGAGCGAAGTCAGTCAGAGAAAGAGAAGTATTGTGTGATATCACTTATGTGCAGAATCTTAAAAAAAATGGTACAGATGAACTTATTTCAAAACAGAAACTCACAAACGTAGGGAATGAACTTATGGTTACTGGGGTTTGGGCGGGAAGGTGGGGGAAGGAATAGGTAGGGACTTTGGGATCGACATGTGCACACGGCTGTATTTGAAATGGATAACCAACAGGGACCTACCGTACAG
The DNA here is from genome assembly GCF_030028045.1 of Hippopotamus amphibius kiboko. NCBI lineage: Eukaryota > Metazoa > Chordata > Mammalia > Artiodactyla > Hippopotamidae > Hippopotamus > Hippopotamus amphibius. The sequence goes on from NC_080186.1 coordinate 239,077,368, forward strand.
CACAGGGAACTCTGCTCAGTATTCTGTAACTACATAATTGGGAAAAGAATTTGAAAAAGAATAGATACAAGAATATGTATAACTGAATCACTGTGTTGTACACCTGAAAGTAACACAACATTGTTAATCACCTCTACTCAAAAATAAAAGAAGAAGTTAAAAACACAAACAAAACCCCAGAAGATATCAGGTCCTGATCACTGAAATCTGAGAATGTTGTTTTACGTAGTAAAGTTTTGCAGATATGATTAGAAGAAAAGTCTTGAGATGAGGAGATTGAGATTATCCTGGATTATCCAAGTGGGCCCTAAATACCATCATGGATGTCTTTATAAGATGGACGCCAAGGGAGACTCGACATACACAAGCAGTGGGTGATGTGATGCTGAAAGCAGAGGGAGAGCTGAAGATATTATTCTGCCGTCTGTGAAGACAGAGGGAAGGCTAGGAGCCCAAGAAATGTGCCCCCGGAAGCTCACAGAGGCGAGGAGTAGTTTCCTTCTGAGAGAACCTTCAGAGGGAATATGACTTCGTCAACATCTTGATTTCAGTCCAGTGAAACTGGTAATGGATTTCTGGCTCCCAGAACTGTGAAAGAATAACTTCCTGTTGTTTTAAGCCACCCACTTTGCAGTAATTTGTTACAACAGCCCTAGGAAAATAACAGTGTACCCTATGACAAAGGTATGTGGCCCAAATGAATGGCCATTTGACAAAAACAGTATCTTATAACAGAAGGCACTAAGCATTGACTCAAACAGTGTTAAGTTCCGACACTTTGTCCACCACTTACTACTTGTGTGACCGAGTTCGGTCTCTGAGCTTCTGATTCTTCATCTCACCAATGAAGATGGAAATAATTTACGTAAAAATATCTAGAGAAGTATCAGGCTCATGATGGAACCCCAAATTTTAGCTGAATTGAAATTGATGACAAGTTTGAATGATTATATATCTGTAAGACATTGTTTTAATAATATAGTTTATTGGCCTCCAGTACTTTGACTGCTGGGCACTGCAAGAGCAGAGGAAGAGCTTTGACTGCTGTGGAACCTGGCTGTGAAGGTGGTCAGTTTCTCCATTGTGTTGTGAATGCAACCTGGATTAAAGAATATTTGCTCTCTTCCTCTTCACTGGTCCAAGAGCCACTGTCCTGAAGATGCATACTAAACCCATGGAAGTCCTTCCAATTTATAGTTAAGGATGATAGAAGACCTATTTTATAAATGGCTAGTTAGTATAACTAAAAGGTCAGCAAGTGGTACTTTGTGAAATATTTCAGTGTTTCAATATGTTGAAGTTACTGTGCTTGTGCTCACATCGAAACTGTACCCTGCACCATCTGTCCTCCTTCACTGTGGGTAGAATCCGTGTAACACCCCATGGTGAAGCCTCTCACATCTCAAAGTGTTTCCATAATGTATAACTCTCCTAAAATTGGTCATGACTCTTTCTCTATCTTGAAGTTTTGGAATCTGGAAAAGCATGATTCTAAAACTGGCATTTCCTCGTCCAGAATATTAATTTTTCTCACAGTAGTAGAAGCTGTGAAGCGGTGCACAGTAGATGAACGTTTTATTGTCGTGGCTTAGGGTAATGGGGCTTCTTCCAAGCTGAGGCTGACAGTGGCCTTTCCTCATGTAGAGTGTTAGGGAGCTTACCCCCTTTTATCCTTGACACTCGTCGTTGATTGAGTGCTGGGGTTATAGTAATTGGAGAAGAGCGGTAACGGTGGTGAAATGGGAAGGACAGATGCAGTGAGGAGTAGGGCTCTGGTGCGTGCACGCTGGGTGTAAGATCTGACCAGGGCTTTCTCGAGAGCAGCGAGCACGCTGAAGGGGAGTGTCCGTGCTGCCGGCCCTGGTGGCAGTCAGAGATTCTTAACTATCGTCTCTGAAACCAGGCCAGTAGTATAGGTCCGTACAAATCTACAGCAGCTTCTGCTGCGTTCTTAGCTGTAGAATGGCCACAGAGATAGTTGTGAGCTGTGGTTTGAGATCCAGCCCCTACCCATTTCTCTGAATTACAATAAGATTCCTTTTAATAAGTCCTTAGAAAAGAGATCTGAAGCGGAAGGAGAGACCAGATCTGAAATAGCTAATGATAACAGGCAGTGTAGGTGTTTCTCAGAGTCAGGCCTATGGACCGCACGATGAGGACGAACCCGGTGCTTCCTCAAAACGCAGATTACGAACCCTCTTCCAGAAGTTCCGCATGAGGGAAGAGGGGGCAGGGAAGAGGGGACACAGGAATTTGAATCTTGGGAAGCACCCCAAGCAATTCTTAATGCCAATGAACCTCTAAGAAACAATGAAATTAAGGGTGACACTAAGTTAAGTGTAGAGGTGAGGAACGAAAGGCCAAGGGTGTTTTGAGGTTGGGATAATCTGAAAAATTTGGCAGAATGAATTTCATGGACATATTTCGTGTCTGCACATTTTCCAATTTGCACATATTCTGGGAAAGAAGAAAGCGATCGTGTATTCTGTAAAGAGAAAGCAACGTTTAAAGTTAAGATACACGCTGAAGCGAAACACCCCTTGGCTGGTGGGAGGTTTTCCGGTCGGTCTCCGTGCAGGACGTGCGTGAGGCGGGCGTGTGCTGCATCCGGGGTGAGGAGAGAGGCGACACAGCACCGTGGGCGCCGGCTGTGTCCCTGCCGCCACCACCGCCACCGCCACCGCCACCGCCACCGCCGCGTACGGGGAGAGGGGGTGCACTGGCAGAGACTCAGGGCTCCTTCTCACTTTTTTCTTTTTAAAGCCACAGGAATTTGCAAGCACCTCTGATCCTAAGAGTGTTAGCAGAAAGCTAGGCCTCCAAGTCATCACCTGAGTTTGTAGCACAGCTTCCAAAGCTGAAACAGGGCAAAAGGAATATTGATCAGATTCTCTGGTTTCCTCAGGAATGATCTCTCACACCTCCACAGAGCCTTCATGTCTTCTGCGTGATTGGGAGGAATTTCGCTTGATTGGGAGGAATTTTTTCTGTCAGCTGTGAAAGGTTTCAGTTCCTGTGTGTGACCCTCCCTTTGTATGACTGAGACTGGCTGTGACGGTGTCCACCTGAGTGTGCAAACTACAGGTTTCCTCCAGATGTCAGTGACATTTCTTTATACCTACAAAAGACACCTTGGACTGGATTTACAGCCCCTGTGGAGAGTCAATGGGATGTCTCCTGCTAAGTTACAGGGACTGTGAATCTGGAAATGTTAATAAAGAATTGAAAACACGTAGCACCCCCTTCAATACATCTTTTCTCCCCATGTACTTTTTTTTTTTCTTTTTATATATTTTTTCTCTGTAGTGAAGGCTTCAGCGTCATTTCATGAGATTAATTGGGATGTGTTGGGCTGAGCTTAGCAGTGTGTATCCACTGACACTGGCCGGGGTTTATTAGTCTGAGCTGGTCACTGCACTGAGCAACCTAAACGAGCGGGCTGGGCTTTTCACAATCCAGAAAAACTTCTTGGGGTTGAAATGATTTGTGACATCCTCCTGTGCTATCTGAAGCAATTGGCCCCAAGGTGTTTTTGCCCTAATGTTTTGTGCTCCAAAGAAGGCATCAAATTATTTCAATACCAGAGACTCTGCGACTGAACACTGCTGGGTTATTCCCCATCAGTTGTCACGTTCGTCTCCTTCTTGGGGACAGTGGCTACGGAATAAAAGCACGGTGTCCTCGACCTTCTCACCACCGCACATCCTTACTCAGTGACAGACACTTCAGTTGAACTAACGGTGTCTTCAACTAGCTGTAACAGTGAAATTTTTTGATGGGCCAGAGCTGGATACTAGAAAGAGAAAAATTCGAACTTGGAATACATTTTATTATTAACTTCATTCTTATTTTACATTAAAAATAAATGAAGCATTCAGTAATATTCTAAAATCTGACTGACTACATAAAAATCTTTGTTTTTCTATGTTGGTCGTGGAACGTGTGGTCAGGCAGTTCAGTTTTCATTAACATATGGGTTCTTCATGTGACACTGTTGTGGTTTTTTTGTTTAAAAATCATTTTGGACATCAGCAGAATCCATTGAATAAACAGGTAAAAGTTTTTTTTTTGTTTTGTTTTGTTTTATGTAACGGGGATTGTATCAGGCAGCACAGACGGACTGATGCAAACTGGGTGAATATTCTCAGCTGTTGAGATCGCGCTCCATGGTTTTAGATGTGGTTTCAGCTCTGTGTTTAGAATGAGATAAAATAATAAAGACAGCTAAGGATACTGAATCCCTAGTCTGAAGCACGTCACATGTGTACGTATTCACCCTTAGGATGTGGACACTCGTGTCATCCCACGTTACAGATGGGGAAATCTGAAGCCACTAAGAGACTGAGTAACGTCACTGACGTATTACCGTTCGTAAGGGGTGGGACAGGGATGGGGACCGTAGCAGAGGGGCTCCAGTGCACGTATACTTAGTCACTATCATGCTGTACCCTTCAATAGGATACAACCTGTAACTAATCTAATTTGAAATCCTTCAGTCAAGCAGAGGCAAACGGCATTGTGGTGCATCAGCAAATTAAATTTTATAGCTGGAGGAGCCTTACATCGTATTTTGTGCTTCTTGACTCAACTTTGTCCACATAAAGACCAAAGAATATCTCTTCTTGCCATCTACAAATTTGTACCTGCAGCTGCAGAATTCTGGCCCCTGACCACGTTTGTCTTCACAGGGACTAAAATGAGAAACAGATAAAAAAAAATATGGATTTTTCTAGTAGTAACCTTTTTGAAGAATGAGAAGCTGGAAATGTTTCAAAAATAAAGGTTTATAGTATGAGTTCATTTTTCTGTCAGTTCTTTCAGCTTAAAATTCTTTGTCATTCATTGAATATCAAGATGATACTTTTGATCTAATCACATATGAAAAGAAAATATTTATTCTGTTTTCTTGCAGTTTGGGAAATATTTGTCCGGATGCCAGACTGCCCGAAGACACACTCTTTCACTAAGAAAGCAAAATATTAAGTGAAGTTTACTTAGAATTGCTGATCTTTTTCCCTCTGCTTAATGTCTCAATAGTTCCCAAGTTCAAGACTCGAAGTATTCTCTTTATTAAAGAAAGGCATTCATATTAAACTCCTGCATCTGCAAGTAGCACTTTTTAAGCTCAAAGGAGAACTTTAAAATGATCCAAATATTGAATCAAATCAAATGTTTATTTGTTCATCTCATCCTAATGAATTTCAACCAAGCTAACCTAGAATCAGCTTTTGAGATACCTCGTGCTAATGGTAGATGTGCTTTCTGCTTTTGAAGGCAAGTTGATATTCACAAATCATATGTCACAAGCCACTAAAAGTGTCAGAATCCCACAGCAGGCCCTTGGTGGCTTGTTAATCTCTCCTGTTTAAAGGAAACAGACTAATTCACTTAAATATAATGAAAGCCATGCCTGCTCTAGCCCCGTCCCTCAAAGAGTGTCAGCCCGTGCAAGTCCTGCCTTCTTTCTTCACCTCCTTCTTTCCTGGCTCTGACCATTAAACATGAAGCTAAGAAGCAGTGGTTTCCTTAATATCGCCACGTCTGAGTTATTTCGGATGTCACATATGTACAAAATGTAGAATCCTGGTTGGTTTTTTTTTGGGCATTGAAAATATGTATAAGGAGGTGTTTCTGCCCACCTCTCTGCATTGTGCTCCACAAAGCATAAACGGTAAAACGAGATGTTAAATGGGGGGGACTAGATGCACATATGCCTTTGGCCCTCACTTTCCTAAGCGGCATCCATCAGGGAGGGGAAGGAAACGTAAAGAGTACAAAATAAGAAATACTTGTTGCAGAGGTGCGAGAGGGAACTTTGACAGGGGATTGGCTGAGATCTGGAAATATGATGGTCAGAGTGATAGAAGAGCAGTTTGCGAAAGGATGACGTCGGAGATGATTCCTATCATAGGAGCCGCAGGAAGGGAAAGACTTCCTATGGATTCTGTGCACCGGAGATTATCCACCTGCGGGCCATTAGGCCCAAGCTATTTTATGTTTAACATTTCTCATTTATTTCTGTGCTTTGGAGGGAGAATCAACTGTTCTTTCTTCTTGCCCAGATGCATACAGCCCACACATTTTTGGCTAATTATGTCTGTAGTTAATTTCCCCCTTCTAACCTTGTGTATTTTTCCCTTTTAATAGCATTATCTGTTTGTGGTTCTCCATGCTGAAACCATCTGCACTGTTTAGTAAGCTTAGATCTTCCTATCGAGTACCTTAGTGACAGAGGAAGGAACCTAGAAATGGGATGAAAACGTCCTAGGAAGAAACAGATTTTTACTTCTAACATATGTCTTAATCAAGGCTTAGAGTCATAAGAATAAAAATCTGGAGTTAGGACATTTGGGGGAAAAAACAATTTTCATTGCAAGCATACTGCGCATGTTAGTCATGGCTCAGTGGATCAAGAAGGGGGGAGGTGCAGGAAGAAGGTTTTGAGTTTCCGTCCAAATGTATTTTTAAAATAGCATTACAGAATCGGGATTTGTGAAGAAAGGAAGACGATAACAAAAAGAAAGCTTTTCCTTTTGGCCAATTATTTGAGAACTGGATTGACCGCCAGGAGGAGGCGGTTGATTGAAGAGCTCCCTGACGTGGCGATGTCTGGACGCCTGCCGGGCCACCTGTGAGGGCGTGCTGACAGCTAGCCTTGGGTATGGGTCTGAGTGGAGGCCACCTGCGTCACCCCCGTGTTGCCTCCACGAAACACACCCTGCGCCCGTCTGACACCGCACACCCACGCTGCTGTCTGACCGTGAGCATCGTAGCTGGGGAATCCAGGACGCTCATGAACAGCCAGTTCGAGTGTTTGGATGTACTATCTGGTTGTATATTAAAATTTCATCTTAAAGCTCTGGCTCTCTCATGTTAGCTCATTTTGTCTCGTTTTCTTAGTGAGCGTGAGCGAGAACTGAGCTGCGTGTCTTTACAATGACCTACTTACAATCTTTACGTTTTCCATTTATTTGCGTCTTCAGTTCTCTCATTAATACTGTATTATTTTCAGTGTGCAGATCTGTCATCTCCTTGGTTAAATTGATTCTTAGGCTTTTTATTGTTTTTGATACAATTGTTAGTGGGATCATTTTATTTCTTTTTCAGAGAGTTGGCTGGTAGTGTATAGAACTGCAGCTGATTTTTGTATGTTGGTTTTGTATCCTGCAACTTTACATTTTCAATGTAAAAACCATCTGTAGAAAATCATCCACAAAGATTGTTTTGCCAGATTTCTACCTTGATTTCCTTGAATCAGAAGGACTCATATTGTGTCTGAAGTCATTCAGATGCTTTGGTTTACAGAACACGTTCATGTGTATGATCTTATTTGGTGTACAGAAGAGCTCTGTGAATTAGGCAGGGTAGGTGGTAATGTCTTGATCATATATGTGAAAAAAAGTAGTCCTATCGCACTTAAGCTAGAATTCTCCTCCTTTGGTTACTAATTAATAATCTTTCGACGGTACTATTACATTTCTCCCGGAAAAGGGTTTCCTAGCCGCAGCACTACTACATTTTGGGTTAGATAATTCTTTGTTGTGGGAGGCTGTCCGATGAGTTGTGGTATCCGTGATCTCTGGTCGCCGGATGCTAGTGATACTCCTTTCCCAGTTGTGACAACCAGAAATTGTCATTGTCGTAGTCCATGGGCTAGCAGACTGACAGTCTGATCCTATCTGGGGAATAACTGTATTCAGTTACTGTGCGGTATCGTTAAATCCCCCAAATGTAAGATGTATATCTTTCTATTCGGATTCATAGGATTGTTGAGTTGTCATGCTTTGATGAGTGCCTGTCCACTCACAGAGGATATAATCTAGTACCTTCCATTAATACTTCTGAAGCTTTTAGATTCCATCTTTACTTTAGAAAGAGCCACAGTAAAGTTTTTTCTTTAAGAAGTTTTTTTTTTTTTTATTAAAACTACAGATGAAGAAGATGTAACTTAGATGAATTTGGAAGCCTTGGTCTATAGCCAAGATCGGAGCCCTGATGTGTTCTTTTCTTTTTGCAGTGCTCTCTGAAGCTGTCAGTTTCTGACACACATGGTGAATTCTACAATTCAGTTCGAATAGAAGGAAGTTTATCTATTAGCAGTTGCTAATTTGTTGCCTCGTTACCCTGTGATCCAGGGCTGTCTTGCGTGTGTAAGTGGGGGGATGTGAACGAGCTGAAGAGACGAACTGTGAAGGAAGAATTTATCTGGGGTGGCCTGAAAAAACAGCTAATGAAAGCAAAAAGGATACTTAAGACTTCCCATAGACCACAAGTGTGTACAAATTATGAGTTAATTTTCAAGGGAATAAGTCATCAGTGATGCTCTACCTTCTAAGTTAACAATAAACTTTCTAATGACATAGAACGAATACCAGGCTGCCAAAAATTACTTCCTTCATATTGTAAAGAGGGTCTCATTAATCAATGAAGAAAGATATTGTCAGTGACCTCACTGGAAAGTCACATTTAAAGTAGACAAACCCTTTATGTTCATTTTTCACATTTCAACAAGCATCTTTTTTGGTTCTTCGGTGTATGAGATAATTGGTATGAAATCCCAAACTGTGAAAGTTGCTTGGTCCAAAGTTCTCACAGAAGATTTAGAGCAGTCAAGATTTATTTGAGATGTCTTTAAAAGCTTCCAGTCTATATTTTTTAATTTGCTATTGATTTCAAGAATGCCCAGTGGCTAAATCTTGCTGGTTCACTGTAAGTAATAATTTTATATCCTTGTGAAAGGTTAAATACCCATTTCATTACTTCTGCTTATCTAAGTGTGCTGGTGACATTCACCATTAGATCTTAAATGAGAATTATATTTAATTGAGATATGCCAGTTATTTTCATGCCAGTTTTCACTGGAAGAGCCATTATCTCTTGCATTGCAAGTTGAAAACTGTATGAATAGTGCATTAATTCCTGGGCATTTAGAGAGCTGAGGCAAGCGAAACAAAACTTTTTTATCACATGTACTTTTTAGGTAAATTATATTCATCGGTTGTTTTTTCCCCCAAAATGAAGTCCAGGAAAATTGATATTATCATGGAAATTGGGAAAGTCACAGAGCACCCTTATTCAGGAGTACAGTGATTAGTCAGCACACCGTTATTGAGCAGCTATTACATTCCAAGCCCTGTGCTGTCTCCCACGTGGAACTCACAGTCCAGAACCAGAGACAGACACATACCCACGCAATTGTCTAATACAGTCAGTGCAGAAGAACAGGGCAGCGGAGGCACACAATGCGGGAAGAGTTAATCCTGCTTCAGAGCGTCTGGGGCAGGAACACTCAGAAATGAGTCCTGCTGGTGCAAGTTTCTCCAGGGGACTCTCTTCAGCGGAGGATAAAGCATATATAGAACATCTCCGAGGTATCAGGCGCATGGTAAATTGAGGGAGAGTGACATATAAGGGCAGCAAGGATTGAAACGCTGTCATATTCAGGAAAACAGAGAAAGGCTTAGGTAGTATTTATCCTCTAGCACACAGTATCCACTGATACTCTGATGTCTCTCCACAGGATGGAGGATGTGACAAAGTTTATAGGATCGGTGCGGTGAATGGTATCAGTGTTTGCAAAGATGAGGGACGAGTAGAACAGCTGCGATGCTGTGTGCTGGGTCACAGCGACTTTACGTGTCTAGGTTGATTCTGTCAAAAAGACATGGGACAGTTGACATGCTCCCATTTTCCAGAAGAATTAAAGGGTAACTTGTGGAAGTTAAGGGGGACCGTGAGCGGCAGAGCCGTGACGTCCGGCTGGCCCTGCGTGAACCCGCCCATTGTGCATACTGGCCTCCTTCTGTGTGTGCTGTGTGACTCGGTAAGAGCTTTTAGAGATTACAGTCTTCTCAAGCGCCCTGAAGGGAGTGGAAGCAGAAGGCATAAACGCATGGGATTTGTTTGGACAAAATAAATACAGGTCACCTTTGGTTAAAGAGAGCACTTGAGAGAGATAGGAGGTGGTTTGGTGTGTGTGTATATTTGAGAAACTTTTTGCACATGCAGATGAAAGGGAATGAGAAATAGTATCTAGGTGCTTAGGAAATGGACGTTACAAAACTGCTGAGCAGACAAACCAAAATCAGTGAACATTTTCAAGTAAACTTATAGAAAATATCAAATGCAGATTTATTAAGTGCAACGTAATAATGAGTTTGTAAGGCACAAAGAATCTGTAGAAGCCCAGCATTTCTACGTCTTGCCAGACCATGCAAGACAGCCTTCTCGCTCCTCCCTGGCTCAGCTCCTAAACAGAGCTGTTATCTGCAGAGAGAGTTCCAGATGCTTTGACCCCTTCCAAATTCTTATTTGATGAACCGTCATCTGGAGTGGACCTCTTACTCTCCACTGGGGTTTCGGAGGGGCTGCCCCACGCTTTATCTCCTAGTTAACACTGTGGTCATCTCCATGCACCCAGTAGTTCTTGGAGACTGTCAGGTTCTCAAATCTGTGACACTGCCCCTGCGGAGGAGAGGGATGGGTGGACCCCTTGAGTGGCCTTCAAATGCCTCCGTATTAAAATAGAAGTCTCTCGTGAGTGTCTGAAAAATCTCAGCTGTTATTTCTCCAACTTAAAAAAAAAATTGAACTCAGAAAGCAATAAACTACAAGCTAAGAAGGCCCACAGAGCTTCTGTGGGCGCGCAGAAGCTGTTTTTAGCTGAACTAGCAAACTCTGATTGTCATCATTCCAGTCACGATTTCAACACTGAAGGATAATCCTGACACAGAGTTACCTCTGCAAGGCAACTCTTTCCACTTAAAATTTGTATGATTGCTTGTAAGTCCATGGGATACCTTTCCATATAGGCATTTCAGGGCACTTGGGTTTGTATTCTATATTGGACCAACGAGATAACTGGCAGGACATTTATTCAGAAAAAGTTGAAGATTTAAACTAGAAAAAAATTAGGAATTCACCTGTGGTTTCAGCAGCAGCAGGCCTCCTTAGAAGATCCAAATCTTGAAATATCATTAAGACAGAACATTTTCTAGAGAAAGTCATACCCTTACTATCCTTTGACAGCCAGCTGGTGATGGGTTGCTAGGTGTCTTGCTGCTCTTACAGGCATCGATACCAGCGACTGCAGGCAGCACAGGAAGCCGTGCGCGATCCCTGCCCCCAGGCCTAGGAGTCTCTAATCTGGTTTGGAAGGCAAGGTTGGTAACGTAATAAGATTCCTATAAAAATTCCTAATTACTGAGTACAAATGGAATGGGATATAAAATCAGTAGAGAGGCAGGCATGACGAAGCCATAAAGGCAGACACTCAAGAGATGCTCTTGGAAGGAAATGTGCAATCTAGACAGGTGTCTGAGACGGCGAGGAACTCCAGGTGCTGGCCCTGGCCTGAATGAGGAATGTGGCCAGTGTGCTCAGAGATCAAGGACAGACGCTTGTAGGAGAATGCATGGTTGCCATGGAGAAGGGGGTGTGGGACGTTGGCAGGAAAAGCTAAATGGCCGCCTCAAGAGCCATCAGAGAAACTCAAAGGTAAGGCTGAGTAGGAAAGTTTAATCAACACACTAAATGTCTTACTCTTCGAAACCACTTTTCTTGATGGAGTATTTTAAACAATTCAATGAAATCTTTTAATTAAAGATGATCCTTCTATGATTAAGATAATGTCATTTGACAGCGAAACAATGAATTGTAACATTTGGACTTCAAAATTCTCCAAATGTGTCTTGACAGACATCATCCCATGAAGCCGTGATATGTCACTATGAGCCCAGGCGTCAGACGAACACTGGTCAATGCAAAGCCTTTTTTGTGGTTTTCAAGACCATCAGGATTAGGATGATTTGAAGCGGAAGCTCTTGGGGTTCGTAAAAGGGTACAGGCATTCCAAGAAGGGGATTCAGTCCAGGAAGGTGGTACTTTCTACGCAATCACCGGTTTAAACATAGATCACAGAGTTTCAAGACGGAATTAGGTTTTCCAGTGCAGTCACAGTAGACCACCATGACTTAGCCAGCACAAGCTACCTTGGGAACCACGGGGCAGAGTAACCAGCTATCAGAGGGTGTCTGCCATGTGCAAGTGATGATGTACTGTTGGATCGGTCTCCACTGAGAAGTCCAGTAAACAACACCCTCCCACTGACTCAGTCTGCAGGACTGGCCCAAAAGAGGCTTATCTAATACAGGTTTCCCCTCGCCCAGGTAATGTGAGAGGTTTTGTGATTTCCTTGGAAAGGTGCACAATGCCATGTAGAATAACTAAGGATTATTTTCCTTAGGAGATCCAGAAATATCGTACGCCAGTGTCTTTGAATATGCGTCTGATTTTTGCAATATTGTCTTGCCGGTGTGTTTCAATATAATTTTTCCTTGCAAGATCCTTTATGTAAAAATGTGCAGGTTCAGAGCACACCTAATAGCAGGAGGACAATCTCAAGACTCTACTAGCACATAAATTAAATGTAAGCACTCTGCAAGGTACTGCAGACGGTTCAGAAGCCACGTAAGAAGGTGCCCGCACCTTCACAAGATTTCAGATCTTAGCAGGGGCTCTCGTTGCACATAATCAGCTGTGAAAGGCTGCACACTGAGGTTTGGAGGTTTGGGTCTGTGTGCATTGCATCACACAGAAAACAAATGGACGCAAAAACAGCGTCTTTCTTGGAGAATATCATTCTGAAATTTTCTCTTGTGGAGCGCTAATCCTATTAATTATACAATTTCCATTTTCCATGGCTTTAAAAATAGATATATCCATTTAAGATACAATGTACTAACTTTTAGTGTTGTCATGGGCAGAGCATGTACCATTCAAATTGATGTGTGGAGATAATAGGCACCACATGGTTTCTTACTGTCTGTATGTCTGGCTTTAATCACAAATTCTTCATGACATGTTGCAATCCTGGGGTGAGTTAGCTGTGAGATTCTTCTGGGGTACAGACTGGGCTGTGGATTGTAGGTGAAACTGCATTAGGAGACTACTGAGGTTAATCACATCTGAAAGTTTCCAGGACAATTCACATCAGTTGACACTCTGGGCTCACTAAATAAACAATCTGGAGGGAGTCCTTTATTAGCAGAGCAAGAAAGCAGCTAGCTGTCTGTGTTCTATAATGTCCTTTTGTTTTTTTAGAGCTTCTGACTCAAATAGCCTTTCTGTTTGCTTAATGTATGCTTTATTAAGCCAAATAACGCAGAGCCAAGAGGATGAAAACCTTGAATATAAATTCTCCATCTCAAAGAACAGTTCTTAATTCAAGATTATGTGCCCCAGGACAGCAGTCCGCTGCACCACAGGGAAAGTATCCCAGTGTTTACCCAAAACTTGAAAGTACCAAGTGTAGCACTGAGAGCCTTCCTAACCTGCAGAAGTTTTATAAAGAAGTTAGCCACTAAGGGGGGGGTGGGGTGGGATGAATTGGGAGATTGGGATTGCCATATATACATTATTAATGAGAAAAAAAATCTAACTGTACACTTTAAATATATGCAGTTTATTGTATGTCAAAAAAAAAAAAGAAAGAAAGCATGGGTTAAAGATCTCCTTTGAGTATGTTCTGCCTTATCTATTGGAACTTCTGCCATGTAGAAGCCTCCTAATTCTCAATGAGTCACAACCCTTTTATCTGTAACACTCTTTCAGTTCTTAAACAAGGGAAGGGTAAAAAAATACTGGGGGCCCAATAGTCTAAGCCAACCTGGAAATACCTTTGTCTCCATCAAGTCTCCTGTTTTTGAAGTCACTCAGCCTCTGGGGTACACTAGCTCCATTTCTCCTCACACGGTCTCTGTTTCATTATCTTATAATTTGGTGGGTATGTTAAGTTCTGAAGGCAATACAGGAAAATATATAATTCCTCCAGGTCTTCCTAAGAACCTCCATGGTAGAAAAAAATTAGGAAGCTTTAGGGTCCTGATAACCTTGTAAGGAAAAAGAGACTGTACTTAGCTATAAAGAAAAACCTAAAAAAAAAAAAAAAAAAAAAAAAAACCTATATTCACCAAGATGTTGGGAAAGCAGGAGAATTTTGCTCCAAATCGGCATTTGTCATTAAGCTGCTTAAGCGCCTTATAAATAGAGGCGAAATACTGTAAGAGTAAGAGCAGGGACACAGGATTTGATGCTGAGTTTGAATCCTGGCTTCACCTTAATGAGATATGTGACCTCAGGCGTGTTACTGAACCTCAGGTGCCTGTTATGTCTCAGTAAAATAGGATACTAATAGTATCTCTCTCCTAGGGCTGTTAGATGGTTGAATGACTTGATCCGTATTACCTGGTATGCTTTAAACAAAATTGCAACTGGAAATTTTCAATTTCATCCACTTCTCTGATATCAAGTTCACTGTTAGAATTCACATATAGATCAATTTTTATGTCTGTAAACTAGTGAGAAAAGAAACATACCCAGATGACAAGATATTGAAGTTTTTGCCCTCTCCCAGCACTGGTGAGCTGTGTGACTATGCAATTACTTGGTTTCCTCAGCTGTAAGAGGAGGAGTTGAAGTAGATTATGTCTATGGCCCCTTTCAGGTCTAACATCCAATTACTCCGTTCGAGAGATTTGTTGTTGTTCAGCCAAAATAACTCATCAGGTTTCCAAATTGCATTAGAATGTTTGTCTTTTCATAAAATCTTAGGAAATTACAGGTAAGTGTTAGTGATCTAAATGGCATCCCTTACCTACATACACATACTGTTCTTTTTCTTTGTAACAGTCCTTTTTCTAAAAGTTTTGGCAGTTGGAGTAGGAAGAAGTGAAACATTAGATTTCTGAAAGCAAAGTATATTGCAGGGAAAGGGTTATAAGGTCACCCGGTTAGTCTGAAGTGTGTAATTCTTTTCTCTCTCACCTCATTCTTGCTTCTTCAGAGTAGCAGTTGAGTAATATTGCATCAGTTTGATAAGGCTCCCTTGCCCTTCCTAGCAACTAAAACCATCCGGGACACCTTTTCATGGACGCTCCCTCCATTAAAGTATCAGAGAACTTTAGAACTGCTTTTAAAAATAGCAGATCTATTAATGATTTTCTTGAGAAATTCTTTTCACTCGGAGGGTGACTGAGAAACGGTTGATAATGCGTATACGGTTGCTTGCTGTGTAAAGACGTGGAACGTTTCCGTCTCCAGAAACATGCTCAGAAAACATCCCTGAGACATTGGTGTTAGAAAAGGAACAGACACAAACTCCGCTGCATTTGGCTGCCAGTAAAGAGCTCATTTTGTTTACATGATTGCTCTCCAAAGAAGACAAGATGAGATTGTCATTACCCAAATGTTGTCCAGTGTTTTCCAGCTCCGTTTCTGAGCCACAGTAAGAGATTGCCAAAAATCATGTTTACAACACTGAATGCATTGTGTAATAGAGTGTTAGGTAGATCCACTAATAAAATTACTTTAGACTTTAAGTTGAATTTGGGTCTAACGCTCTCCCCTAAAGGGGACAAAGAGAGTTGAGTTTTCAATACACTGAAACATACCCAACTTTTTGTTGACAAGAGAGGGTGAGATTGCTTATCTAGATGTTGCCTATGAGAAACACTCCTTTCCAGTGGGAGAAACTGGCGAATCTCAACTGAATCACTGATGGCCATCTGTCTGATTTGGATTCTCAAATTTGTTAAAATGATGTTGGCAGAGAATATCCTCTGTTGTCCGTGTCAGGCAGAATGGAGTTGGTGAAAGTTGAGGACTGGAGGTGAAATTCAGTCCTTAGATGCTGATCCTTGATTTCGAGGGGAAATTGTAACAGCTTCACCTCCCACCCTTTTCTGATGCCGAGAGGTGTATGATCAGCCTTCCCTTGTTAAAGCGCTGGTGGTTCAAGGCTCTTGGGAAAAGCAGTGATGTGCTTTGAATATTTGGCCCAAAGTACCACTTAAGATAATTTATCTCAATTTATCCTACTTATAAAATTCAGATTAGGAAAACAGAATCATGGTGCTTTAAATATAAACACACCCTAATCTCAAAATAGCCATGCGGAGTCACAGATAAGAAGTTTTCTCTTCTGTGCTATGTTGTATTTACTGCTGTCATTTCAGTGTTGCTAAAGTGTGGCAGAAAAACATGGGCTGTTGGACTCTCATTGTTTTTATGCTACCTTTGTACACTAATACCTAATGAGTCGTTCTTTATTTTGAGCTCAGGAATCTGAGATGCTTGTTAGTTCTCTCTTAGTAAATGGTACCATTTTAGTGTACGTTGTAAGTACGTACCAGAAGAGTGTGAGAGGACTCACACTTTTGTGTCCTTGGCAGGTTTCCTGTTCTACTTGATTCTATTCATGTCAGATCCTTGTAAGTTATTTTCTCTTTCTGTTCAATCTTTTATTATGCCTACAACAAAGACATTATTATCCCATGTAGAAAGGGAATATACTTTGGCTTTTTTATAAATACCCCCTTTAGAAGATCATTTTAATGTGAGGTTGGGGCCACATACATCAGAGTGTTTCGGTAGGGTGAGGCTTTACACGTGCTGAAGAGTCCAGGAGACGATGGCTGTGCTTCCTGAGTCAATTGTCTCCTTCCCTACCGCATTTTTCCAACTCTAAATACAAGTGAAATAAATGTTCTTGTAAATCCCATTTTCCTTTTCATGCCATAGTTCTGCACTGTATGGACACATAATTTGGAGACTGGGCACATGCAAAGAGGGTGAAGTCATTGCCTTTTTAAGACCTGTGTTTACATCAACACTGCCTAGCCAGATAGAAAGCCTAATGAATGGAAAAGGGAACGCACATTACAACAGTAGTGAATCATGAAAGCTAATCAAACCAAGATCTGACCAAAGCTGCATCTGGGAGTGAGGTTTGAAGGAGCAGGCAGGAATGTGCACTCATGGTCGGATTGTTACTGTGTTGCGTGTGTCTTGGACAGGAGACGGTGTGACTCAGGGCAGGCAGTAGCTGAACCAGTAGCCCTGGGTTTTATCCATCACAGATTTAGTATTAAAACACCAGCTGCATTATAACTTTTCTAATGCAACAAATTCCCATATGCAACCTGGTGCTACAACCAAGCATACTACCACTACTAGAGATTTTAATATTATACGGAGACTAGGGTCTATTCAGATACTTTCTGAACAGGATGAAAAGTTTAGATACACCATCAGGTGATGTGTACAGCTCTGCAATGACAGTGAACAAAATTTGAGGGCTCAAGATCTTCAGATACGATTAGACTTAAGAGCAGATTAATTATCTGACTTATAAAAGTCAATGTACTTGCCCTTTGGTGTGACGTAGCTGGAGTCAGGGAAGATGTATTAAATATAATATGGTACAGGGTATATTAAATTTATACTTAGTAAGCACTTCTAATTTAATTCAAAGTGTACCTTCCTCAGCCATTCTGGGAAATGACATTACAATACCAAGGTAACAGATATGCTAGACACAAACATATGAGGAATAACGGAGAACATAGACATTTAATGTCACCCATTAAGAGTTTTACTTGAAAAGACTGAAATATTACTAGAGATGCAATTTAAGAATCTTGTATGTTCTTTGTTAAGCAATCTGATTCTTCTTTTTTATTTTTTTTTTGGATTCTCCTAAGAAAAGGGAACTTTCTAACATTCAATAAGTAAGGTAGATTCAATATACTCTAATCCACCCTAAACTAAGAAAAGAATCCCAGAGAATTATAGCTTGTTATTCACCATCTTATTTTATCCTTCATGATTTAGTTGTATTGCTCCAGTATGAGAGACAAAGATAGAGGAAAAAACCCTCAAACTATTTATGGAATAAGTGCATTTGTTACAATTTGTTTCATTTTAGAAATGGAAACATGAGCTAGCTGGATAAACTAGAAGTACCCTTTCAAGCTTAGCTGCATTCTAGCAAGGAAAATAAAATTTTTCTTCATGATAAATTACTGAGTTTTCTCCCCCAGTGATGACTTAGTAGACAGTTCACTTAATTCTAAAGCTAATAGGAAGAGATTGTAGAGGCTCCACAAATTCCTTACTCCCCAGCTGCTTCTGCCAAAGAAAAATTTTCCAGATACACCCAATTTTACAAACAGAATCTTCCAATTTAGAAGGTCTCTGAGAAGCTCTCATTATGATATTTGGAAAGTACCCTCAGGATTTCTTTTATTATTTCTCCCTAATTACCACAGGATTCAAGGCAATTTAAAATAAAATACAAATGCAAAACGAAACCACCAAAATAAGGAAATAAGAATATATAGGAATTATATAATAAGGCTTAGTTGCAATAGTTTTATTAGAAACTCTGCTTGGGCTTGCTAAGATTTAGCTCTAAGCTTATTAAAATGCAAAGAAAAAAGAAAACACAGAACGAAGCATACAGTTCTCAACAAAAAGCTGAAGTAAAACAGAGCAAAAACGAACCACCACCACCACCATAACAGCAGGGTCATCTGGACAATAAAAATGTTTCTTGGCAATGGATTCTTTTGTGGATGCCGAAGAGGGAGGATGGGTTACAGTTATGGAAACTAATGTTAACTGAGAGAAGAGTATTGAGCAGACACTGGCCGAGATCCTTTATCCACATGATCTAATTTATAATCATCAGGAGATCTCCATGAGGAAAGTAGTATTATCTCCATAACAGAATGAAAACACTGAGGTTGTACGGTTTCATTCTACCTACACGCGGCACCACGTCACATTAAGGGAAATTTTTTTAAACTCCAAAACATTTTATCTAAGAGAAAGGCTCTCTTATCCATTATTGTGACAAGCCTAAGTAAGAAGTCTGAGAGTTTATTTTTAATAGTAACAAAACAACTTACGCAAACATGTATGGATCACATACCGTACATTAACTCATTTGAACCTCAGAAAAGTCATTGCGTTAGATGCTGTTAATGTCCCTGTTTTACTGAGGAGGAGAAGGAGCCTCAGGGAGATCAACTGGCCTAGGTTACAGAGCCAGAAATTTCCAGGGAAATGTCCAAATCGTGTACTCCTGGTGATCTGAGTTAATGCAGCGGTGGGTCTTAGAATACCTTGATAGATACTCTTGGACTTTAGACTACTGATTTCAAAAATCAGTTACCTCAGTCAGAGTTCTGATAGGAGCGCGGTAGGAGTGAGATAGAGTTCCTGAAATGCATAGTTGATATTTTGTGTCCAGAAGCCGAAGAGCCTGGCTTGTCCCCTGGCCCAGGTAAGGGCCATGCCACCTCTGCGTTGTCGTTGCGTGAAGGCGTGCAGTGTCAGCCCTGAGTTTCTTCTGTGTCAGGTTTTGCATTATACAAGCAGTTCTTTTACTGAACCCTTGAGCTCTGACAGTAGGTTCCAACCATTCTGCACTTGTGCATCAGAAGCTTCAGAAAAGCTCCTAAAAGCCAAAGCACTCGCCCTGCTGAGCGGGTCAGTAGCACGTGCTCTCTTTGTTCATCAAGGCTGGCGTTGTGGTCCGCGCTAAATGACAGTTACCCGCCCACGCGGCCCTGGGCCCCAGATGTGCTCCTCTCACATGGACCACAAGTTTTGGCCTTCCTTAGCCTGAGATAGAATCACTCATAATAAAATAATTGATTCTACAAATACCCACTAGCTTCTAAATTTTTACCTCTGAATTAATATTTTTTTAATAAATGTATTTATTTACTTATTTACTTTTGGCTGTGTTGCGTCTTCGTTGCTGCACACGGGCTTTCTCTAGTTGCGGCTAGCAGGGGCTACTTTTCATTGCAGTGCATGGGCTTCTCATTTCAGTGGCTTCTCTTGTTGTGGAGCGCAGGCTCTAGGTGTGCGGGCTTCAGTAGTTGCGGCACGTGGGCTCTAGAGCACAGGCTCAGTAGTTGTGGCGCACGGGCTTAGCTGCTCCGTGGCATGTGGGATCTTCCAGACCAGGGCTCGAACCCATGTCCCCTGCACTGGCAGGCGGATTCTTAACCACGATGCCACCTAGGAAGTCCACCACTGAATTAATGTTAAAACACAATTAATGTTAAAACACAATTAATATTAAAACACAATTAATAATATCCCACAGTTGTGGGATATTCACAACTTAAAGTTTAAAAAACATAAATCAATAAATATTTAACTCTAGATTATGTATATGTGTGAATGGTGTGCTTTAATCTGAAGAAAGGAATACACCCACTGTGCATCTTTTGGCACAAATTATTAGGTTGAATCATGTATTACTGACCATATTCCTCCAAGTCTGCTGTAGAAAAATGGAAATTTACATGATTCAATCTCGTACCTCCAGAATACCAAACTGTTAGTCGTAGCGAACTAGCAATAGAAATGGTATAGAAATTTAGCCAGTGGTAAGCTGGAAGCCTTCCTTCCCTGAGAAGATAAGGTTCCAATGATGAGCTGTCCTGGAAGTGACATACTTCTGGTTTTCAGAAGGGAAGCACACATTGTAACATGTATCTCTGTTTAATTAAGTGCACACAGTACTTGTGATTCTCTAATTCAAGTTTTAATTATAGGTCTCAATTCTTCAAAGATTTTTGTTTTTAAATACTTGGAAAACCACTTAGCTTTAAAAACAAGTTAGATCATATCAAATGGAATAAATGAGAGACTGTCTTTTATTGAGCATAGCCTCTAAGCATTACAAATAGAAGAACAAATCACGGACTTATTTTATCTGTTATCCATCTCTCTCTCTCTCTAGCTAATTGATCTATCATCCATCTCTCTCTCTCTATCTCTATCTAATCGATCTATCACTGGATGGTAATTTAAGCCACTCTTTTAATAAAGAATATTGGTAGACACTGTCGTGTCCTTAAAGCATGCCTTGTGCTTTAAGGTATCAGTGTATTTGGAGATAGTAACTAAGAAACTCCTATCATGGGTTATCTTCTCTCAAGAGCAAGAGAACAGGAGTATTTACAATCCAAGAGAATTCAGATTTCAACATGGGCTATATTGAATAGGCTTATTTTTTACTAATTTAACAACCAGAGTAAGCAGTCTCACCTGAGAAGATTAATTTCATTATTATTCACTTAAGCACTTTAAAAATTCTTAGGGGCAATATAGTACATATAGCAGTTTTTATTTAGTATTATTTTCTAAGCTATCTAATGATGCAGATATAAACAAGTTTTCTCAATGTGTAAGTTATTAAAATCATTCTCCTAAAAACTAAACAAAACAAAACACTGCACTGCCACCTAAAGCATGAATCAAAACCAAGAATTACCATAGTTATTTAATAAGCTCTTCGCTAGAGAGATACTGATTTTTTTCATATAATGAACCATGGATAGAATAAAAATAATCTGCTTTCAAAAATTATTATTGATGATTTTAAACTGAATATATTTCTTATATATAATTTAAGAGCATATATGTTATATATGCTCACTTATATGTTACATATGTATGTGTTATGCCTATGTTTACAGAAACACATAAATGATTTTCTTATTGCTAATATTATTGCATGTCCATTGTTAGAGACGGATAAAGGAGGTATTAAAATAATAATCACTCGTAATTTCACTACCCAGAGGTGATTGCTGTTTTATTTTGGTCAGTTTCCTTTGATTCTTTTCTCTGTATCTATGATCACATAATTCTGTATTATGCAGATGTTCCTAGTGGATATCATACTGCATATAGTATATTTTATCCTGGTTATAACTGTGTCTTTTCATGGACACTTTTTCATATTATTAAAAATATTCATAATTATTAATTTAAGACTCCTGTGATTCTGACTTTCATCTATAGCACAGTTTACCCCTTTACATATATATATTTATTAGATATATTTAGGAAATATATATATGTCAATACTTAAAATATTCAAAATAACCCTGTTAGTTTAATATTCTTGTTAACTCAGTCTCTCAAACAAGACAGAGCCTCTGTAGCTGGTAGATGATGAAACAAGGATTGTCCACATGGTTCAAAACACGATGCGTTTAGCCACTCAGTTTCACTGTCTTCAAATGATTTCCTAGAAGCCAACTTTTTAGATCAAAGAGTATTCAGATTTTTAAAGTTACCAACACATATTCCCAAACAGCTTTTCCGTTTTTTCTAAAGATATTTAACCAGAGTAAAATTAGAATATTAAACTATTTTCGAAACCTAGTATGAGTCAAACTGGTATGACATATACACCTAGGCCAAGTCTAACTTGATTTCAAAATAGACTACATTCCAGCAAGGGAAATAAAGTGATTTTGCCGAAGGTGTGCTCATATATATATATGAATGATATCTCTTAGGGAGGACTGCCATTTATTAAAAAATTAAGGCCACAAAGAAGTGATCTGTGAAGTGATGGTGAAAACGATAAGAAGGCGAAATGGCATTGCATGTAAACTTAACAGAAATGGCCACTGGGCTGAGTAGCAAGATAGGAGAGAAGGTTGAAGAAATTAAAGAGGAGGTGAAACAAAATAGGAGACAAGTGGGTAGTGAGGAATGCAGGAGGGGGATAGGGAGTGTGATTAAAATATTCTGGAAAATAAACACATCTTTGATTTAATCTTAAATTATTTAAACCACTGTGACCTGTATCCTCTCCCTAGCTTCAAATGTAAATGTTAAGCAAAGCCTACTATATACACAAATGCCTTCAGTGAGTTTAGAGGAACATGACGGAGAAGAAGCCCTGTTTTACAATATGAAACAGCTCACACAAGCAGCGTGAGCATAAAGAAGATTCATGAAAAGTGTGGTTGAGCTTTACGTAGACACACAAGATTGAGCATTTGATGCAGACAAGAATTTAGAGCCGTAAGTGATGAACACAAGTCACGGCACCCAGCGTCCTCGCGACGTGGGGCTGCCAGGGAAAACGCGCGACTCCCCGTGAAGAGCGGGTTTCAGAGAAACAGTGAGTGATCTTTTAGTATAAATGTGTCTTAAATATTGCATGGGATGTGTTTACACTAAAAAAAAAGTCATCCACTGTGTATCTGAAATTCACATTTAATTGAGCATTCTGTATTTTTATTTCCCAAATCTGCAACCTACTCCTGATAACCTCCAGAGATAAGAGGAAGGATGACAGGTTCCACCTTACCTGGGACAGGAGTGATAGGAATTTGTGCTGAGGTTTCTTTACAATTACAGGGCAAACACAACCATGCATAGTTAGCATCAGAATTACTCTTACCAGATCCCATGTTACGTGCTTGCTGTGATCTGGGTGTATCGCCTCAAAATTCACGTGTCGAACTCCTAAGTCCCTCAGGTGACGCGATGAGCAGGTGGGGTCTTTGGGAGGTGACTGGGTCGTGGGGGGTGGCACCCTCATAAAGGTAATTAGTGCTCGTATAAAAGAGATCCTAAGACACACCCTGGCTCCTTGTGCGCTGTTAGGACACGAGAAGTTTGTGGCCTGGAAAGAGGGCCCTCATCCGACCGCACTAGCGCCCCGATCTCACCTTTCCAGCCTCCAGAACTGCGAGCAGCGCGGTTCTGCCGCGTGTGTGCCGTCCGGGCTGCAGTGTTTTGTCAGCAGCCCAACCAGAGTAAGACAGGGTCCTTTTCTCTGTCTCTAGTTCTGCTGCTCTTGTGGTAGGGTTATTCCATTGGCACCTTTTATTAGCATTAGCTTTGTTTAATACTTGTAGAATATTTCATTCTACTATCACCAGTAGAATGAAAATATAAGAAAATTACATTTTTCATAGCTCACTGCTGCCCTACCTTTAAATGCACAACTCTTCCAAATAGTTCACACATTTCCTTGAAGAAATGTTGCAAGACTAGCAATGCCTTACTAACCACTTCATCCACGGCACAGCTAGAAGGCAAGTAGAATCCTTGAGATCTTCTGTTAACTATCCTCACATATGTAAAATATTTCCACTTTGACAGGTTCTGTACACATTCTATACCAAAACCTGACCATCGTAAGAAAAATGACATACTGCAGAACGGTTGTATGGAAGACTCCTATATTTGCCTTCTAATTTTATTATTTATTCATTTATTTATTTATTTTTGGCCTGCGTTGGGTCTTCGTTGCTGTGCACAGACTTTCTCTAGTTGTGGCGAGTGGGGGCTACTCTTTATTGCAGTGTGTGGGATTCTCACTGAGATGGCTTCTCTTGTTGCAGAGCATGGGCTCTAGGTGCATGGCTTCAGTAGTTGAGGCATGTGGGCTCAGTAGTTGTGGCTCACAGGCTCTAGAGTGCAGGCCCAGTCGTTGTGGCGCACGGGCTTAGTTATTCCGCAGCAGGTGGGATCTTCCCAGACCAGGGATCGAACCCATGTCCCTGCATTGGCAGGCGGATTCTTAACCACTGCACCACCAGGGACGTCTCTACTGTCTAAATTCAGTAAAAATATAATATGGCCCCAACATAAATAAAATCATATTGCTCAGACACTAAAAACAATTGTTCTAGATAATAAAAATGGAAGAAAAGAAAATACTTTTCTGTAGCAAAAATGAAAGCCTTGAGCCAGAGCCACTGGGTCCCATCCATCAGTGCAGTGGAACCCTGCTGTAAGGACCTGAGCTGAACTTAATTAACGTTATCAAGGGGGCACTTACTAAGTGCTGCAGCTAGAATTCTGCGCTGCGCTAGGGTTATAAAAGTAAACCACAGTCCCTGAAACCCTGTACAATGTATTTGCACAGCCATCAGAGTATGAATAAGGTATTCCACGTACACGTTCGCACGAAGGAGCCGTTCTCGGAAGAGAAGGGAGATTTGCCACGGGTGAATCATCACACAGAACATTTCTCTGGGTTTCTGAAGGATACGTGAGGATTTGCCAAACGTGAAAAGGAAGAGTTGTTCGCAGCAGTCGAAGACGTATGAAAACTGCCCGTGCCTCGGCATTGCTTGAGGGTGAGATGAGGTCAGGAGAGCCATGCTCGCGACAGTGGCCTGCACCACGCGCTCTAAGCAGGAGTGTATCACTCGACCACAGAAGTAACTCAGAATGACCATTTCGTGGCGTGAAGGAGAGGTTTGAGTGAGGCAGAAGTAGGATGAGGGCGTTCGGGGAGGACGCTGTTAGCAGCAGTCTCAACTAAAGATACTACAGCACAGGCCTAACTTCAGCCAGAAACAGAAGGGGTGGGTCCTCCCACTCATTCATTTATCTGTTTTCTCCTGCAGATGTTTATTGAGTACCTACTATGTTCTAGGCCCTCTTCTGGGCTCTGAGTATATAGAAGCAAACAGGCAAAAATGTTCCTGTTCGGTGAAGCTTGTACTGTAGAGAAGAAGACAGTTTTTTCAAAAGTATATCAACAAATTTAAAAATAATACTATGATTTTAAATTGTATTTAAAAAAAATAGAATGAAGCGCCGTGCTAGAATTGCACTATTCAGTACGGTAGCTGCTAGCCACGAGTAGGTATTTTAATTTAGATTAATTTAATTGATGAAAATTAAATTAATTTGCTGAATATCACTAGCCCCATGTTAAGTGCTCAATAATTGTATATTGGATGGACCACATAGATTATCAAACATTTCGTGCAGAAAGTTCAGGATGGAGCTACTCGAGGACAGATTCTTTATATAAAAGTACCTATCTATGAGGAAATGATATTTGTACTGAAACCTGGATAATAGGATAGAGTCAGCTATGTCAGAATCAGGGGGAAAAAGTTCAGGCAGAGGACACAAGTGAAAGAGTCCTGAGGAAGGAAAGCAATATTTTCAAGAAAGAGAGCAAGCCAGTGGGGCTGGAGAATGGTGCGTGAAGGAGAGGGTGGTGGGAGAAGTTTAAAAAGTAGGTGGTGGTTCCCGAGGCCCATACCAGGGAGTCTGACAAGTATTCTAACTTCCTAGGAGGTCAGTGAAGGAGTTAATATGTATGAATGGCATGACGGGATTTATGGGGTTTGTTTTTTTGTTTTTTTAATCACTTTAGTTGCAGACAAGAGATAGTTGGAGGGAAAATGAAAGCGTTATGCTGGTGGGAAAAAAAAGTGTTAGTGCTTTGGATTGCACTAACAACAAAGCTGTAGAGAAAGTAGTAGGGTCCTGACACAATTTGGAGGCAGAACAAACAAATCTTTGTGTTTGACAGTGAATGGGGGTGGGAGGTGAAGAGATGAGAGAAGGAGTGGGTGGTGCTGCTTTGTACTGAGATGAAGAAATCCGTGGGGGCAAGGAACAGCTTTGGGAGGAAAAATCAGTTGTTTAATTTTGGAGATATTAAGATCACTATTAAAATTTAAGAGCAGCTGGCAAGTAGTTGGCGGTTTACGAGCCAAGGAAAGAAGTCAGGGCTGGAGATGTGCGTTTGGGAATTTAAAGTCAGGAAACTGAGAGATCCCTGTGGAGACAGCGTAGCACACCCGGTGGGGTCTGAGTCCAAAGTCAACCCAATTCTCTGCATATTCAGCAGAGCAAGGGGAGAAGATAGAAGAGTGACTTAGAAAGAGATATAGGAGGAGAATCCAGAGAGTGAATTCTCAGAAGACAAGTGTGAAAACTGTTTCTAGAAGTATGGAAGAACAGTTATTTCAAATGCCACCGGGTGGGTGAGTAAGACTGGAAGAGACCCCTGGAATTTAGCAGCACGGAATTTGTTGGTGCCTGATTTAAGGGTGCCACGTAGGAGCCCAATTTTACTGAGCCGAGAAAGAGAATGATAAGTAAGAAAATGCATATATATATATAGACAATGTACGTTTTGCTGAGAAAGGGAGGAGAAAAAAACAGAGAGAAATTGGAGAAGAGCTTACAGTCAAAGGAATATTTGAAGATTAGAGATACCCAAACATATGACAGAGAATTATCCCGTACTGGGGCAGAAGCTGATGCAGGCAGTGGTCATTTGCTTGAGCTGAGATGAAGAAAAGTTCAGTGATAATGCAGTATTTTTGATAATGCAAAATTTTAATGTATTACTATTCTTATAAACAGAAGACTAGAAACAAGCCTGGTTGACATCTGATGTTCTCAGGCAATATAACCTTAATTCAGTTTAACTTTGCTTATTTTTCCCCAAAGTATCCTCAAATCAAATTTTCTCATTCTACCATTTATTATTTCTAAATAACCAAATAATACACTGTAATTCACAACCTTTTAACATTTGCAGACTATGTTTAAGGTTAATATAATTTTAGACTCCCATATGAAATCTTATAACTACGTAATGATGGAAAGCTAGTAGGTATGTTTTAAAATAAGTTTTATCACTACAAAATGCTTTAAAATGATTTTTGTCACTACAAAGTATCCACAAGTAGTTGAGAAATTGTGTATATTCACTAGCTATGATGAGTATTCAGGCTGTAGGCAATGTGTAATGGGACCACTGGTCATAACTGCAGTCCTTTAGGCACACAGATTGGAGGGAGGTCCACATACAATATGAAAAGAAGCCAACAAATAATTGCATATACTACTGTAGCCTGAATCAGGAACGTTGCGAGGAATATGCGAGTGCTGTTATCCAAATTCAGAAAGTTATTATTTTTCAAATGAAAGCCTTTGAAAGTCCAAAAACTTCCTTTCCTTTACTGACCCCTAGAAACCACTGACCCAGCACATACCATGAAATCAGAACAATGCTGAAACTTACTGTTATTATTCGCAAATGTTTCAAAGAAGATCATCTTAAAGGAAAACTTGTAATCGCTCAATCCTAAGTGTTGGAAATACAAAACGTTTGTCCCTGGAAGCAGAAGTCAGTCAGGGAGTTGCTTAAAACAACGACAACAACAACAACAAAAAACCAAACCCTAATTTTATCAAAAAGAAAAAAAAAAAAGAAAAAAAAAATGGGGCTTCCCTGGTGGCGCAGTGGTTGAGAATCCGCCTGCCAATGCAGAGGACACGGGTTTGATCCCTGCTCCAGGAAGATCCCACATGCCACGGAGCAACTAAGCCCGTGCGCCAAAAAAAGAAAAAGAAAAAAAATGAACTTTTACCCAAATTATAACTCAGCTTAGATCTGTCATTTTTACAGTGTTTTAAATTTAGGAAACAAAAACCACTTAATATCTTAAAAAATTTTGAATCACATATCCTGTGGTTTTATAGCAAACCGAGTGTGAAGTACAGTTGTTCCAAATGCTGTTCTGCTAATGGCTGGTCTTTAGCTGGACAGGCTTCCATTCTCTGCCTGCCCTTGTCACCCTGCAGGGATGAGGTGCAGGTAAGCCTCAGCTGCACGGTGACAGTGGAATGCGCTGCAGTCCGTGCGGGAGGAGGCAGCTTGCCGCCTCGGCGCTGACGCCGTCTCCGTATCTCATGTCCTCGTTGGCTGTCCCTTCTCCTCTGTGCCCGGACGTCTCACCATCCAGCTTAGCGCATCCTCGTGGCCCAAGTCTGGATTTATATCTTTCCGCCTCTGTGATCCCTTGTTCATAGCCTTGCCTTGATGCGTCTGCACGCAGCAGCATTTTTACTCTCAGAGAGTGAGAAGGGATGTCGTTAAGGTTGCAGACGTCACTGAACCCACTCAGGAGAAATGTTCCCCAGCCTGAAGATCTTGAAACATCTCAAAGTATGTAATGGATTTTTTTTCAGTGGAGATGAACTTTCACGTGGGCGAGGTTATAAAGAATTTCATAGTTATTTTCATTTCCTTTACCATAAGGGTCCCTTGCCTCGCTCCTTCTGCCTGTATTTTACTAGCATGCTTGACCTAATGCTGGCAGTCAGTAAATACTCTGAAAAATGGATTCTGTTTTTCCCATAAAACCTTCCATACCTCTCCTCATCCACAGTCCTTATTCTCTTGAACGCCTGTTGAAGTTATTGTGTACGCTGTCTACTCAGCACTGTATGTGTTACAGGTGGACTAGCTACCCTAATATTTATTAAAGTGTCACAAGTTCCTTTGCGCCTTGACGGAAGGTGCCCGACACACTGCTCAGGGAGCTTAAGCGGCTGGATGGAACGTGAGATCTAGATGCTGGAGTGTGGCTTCCTCTCCCTTGTACCCGGGGTCCGTGACGCACGTGTGGTGCTTCCCAGGGGGGCCTTGGGTAGTGCCTGGTGCTCATGAAGAGCGAATTTAAAACTCAAGCAGATAACTTTATAGCGGAGACAGTTAACTGAGGAGGAACTAACAAGAGGCGGTCCTGAATGAAAGTGCCAGTTCACGAACTTCCAGGTACGGTTAAATTAACAAATATTAAAGGTGTAATGGGGTTATTAAGGAATACACGCCTCGTTTCTAAAGCTTACGTCAGACAGGGCTGCCTCCCCAGCCCTGCCTTCACCATCACCAAATGGTATTTCTACAAAGCCTGCTGGGTCCGTTAGAGTACAGGAGTAAGAGGATCCGTTTCTGTTGAACACTTCCCGTGCACTGAGTTATTCTTGTATATAACCCTATGAAGTAGGGTTGTTTAATATCACCAGAAATAATAGAAGGCAGACGGGTCTATCTGATTTTAAACTCTGTGCTCAATCCACAATCCCATGATACCTGCCCCGTCACCGCAGGTCACATTCACGCACGTTTCTGTTCTCACCCGTGAGTCCTCTGTAACGGTGGGGCTGAGCCTCCGTGGACCGCAGTACCCACAGCCGTGCCCGGTGGTGCGGACTGTGCTGAGCGACACGCACGGTTCCCTAGTTGACTCAGGGCTTCAAGTCACAGTGTGAAATCTCTTCCAAGATGATTCTCCTCAGTAGGGGTGCGCTACAACATGGACATGACAGAGCTTGCCCTGTTTTGCCCAGTGTCTTGAGTTTTAAAATAACTCACTTACTTGCAAACGCTGTTAAATGTTGTGTCATCGTTTTCTAACGGTGAGGGCGGTGTGAGAGCTCAGACTGTCTATAACTCATATACCTACATGGATGAGTAAAATAATGAACCATTTTGTTGGTCTTTTCCTTATTCAGCAAATCAGATCCATAACCTAATGGAGCAGAATTGTCATGTAGCTTTATTTTTTTAAATTGTTGCTTCTAATAATGTCTTAAAAACTAAATCCAACCAATTTTTATCCAGCCCAGTATTACATATATTAAATTTCCCAGAACACATGTTCAGTGAATCTGCCTGATATAAATGGGAAAAAGTAAATTCCATTATAAGACATTATACTATAAAGTTACTACATTAACACACATTTATTGCCATTTGTTTCACCTAGCACTCATGTACGATCTTTTACCCAGGAACCTTATAGATCACACAGACCCCAGAGTTGCTGAAAAATAAGAACAAAGGAAAAATTGATTAGATTAAAATTTTCTCTTATTAGATGGCCAGTGTATTTCAGATAATCGTATAAACCCATTTGGATGTTCGTCCTGTTAACTTCTAGGATTTATACAGATAAGTGCATTTTCTTCTTCCTGGGCTGATTCTGTCTTTGACTTCCACATCTTTTCTTTTCCCCCCCTTTTGGGTAAGGGAGAATACGTAAAATCCTAGTTCTATTTTCTGAATTTCTGAATTTACCCAAGGTGGTAGACCCTAAATCCAAGAAAGAGGACAGCTATTCCCTTGGAGCCCAAATGAACTTCATGTTTGGTAACACTCTCCAGTCATAAAGTAAATGCTATATGGCAGTAAATCTATATATATTAATATTGTCAGAATAAAGAAAAGCTGTCACGCTGACAGAAGATGATGCCTGTAGCCGTCAGGATAAAGAAACATTTAACCGTGGCCTGGGGTTCACACTCCTTGTATTGATAGCTGTGTAGGCCATGTTCTGAAACTCTCAAAATTTTACTGTTTCATAGTATTTTGACATTAGGTCAGTGGGGTGTGTTTTTTAAAGAGTTAGAAGGGATTACCAAACACCTAAAAGATGAGCGCTGTATGGGCAGAGGATGTTATTTCGAAGGTGAGTGACTCCCTCAAGTTTATAACTCTCGGGCGACCCTTGAGGAAAGTGGAAAATGAGCAGATCTAAGGCGTGCCATTCCTGTCCTTTGGGCCACTCTCACGTCACCTTCCAGTTCTGCGTTGATGCATCCTTCTGCTTCTTCCCTCCACCTGCTCTCTTGGTCTCAGCTGCTAATGTCATTTTTAATGTGTCCTTCTCATCTTTATTGCCACTCCTCCGTAATTGTCCAGAGTGGTAGATGTGTGTGAAGCGGACAGTTTCATGGTCACTTTGGTAAGACCAGCAACTGGTGAGTGAGGCAACCATCTGCCTGCGTTCTAGACTTTCTCACTCCCAGGCTCCTGTGAATTCTGACTGTTGACCATTTCCTGTCCTATTAACCAGATAGTGGAGAAGGGCATGTAAAGTTAAGGGAAATGAGCAAGGTTGTACCTTATTCTGAAGAGGTGAGCGTGGAGACCTGGGTCTTCCCAGAGGCGAAAGATGGGTGTTGATACGAGAGTAGAAAGAATGGGGCAGATGGCCTGAAGGGGCATCCTTTGTTCAAAATAATGAGGCGTCTGTGAGGGGGACAGTGCAGTCAAAAGTGAGAAAGTGAGGCGCGGAAGAACAGAGGGCAGAAGGAAAGATAGTAAAGTGAGGGGTCAAATGGCCAGGGCAGACCTTTCAGATAAGAGGACACCTTTCAAAGAATTCCAAAGTGAAGAAGGAAGAAATAAGTGGAATTTCTCAGCATAGGCCTAATAGGTTACAGTTTCACATATAGAGTGTTGATAGGAGGTTATCACTGCATTTTAGATAATTTGCAAATACACAACATGGAAAATTCTCTTGCTAGAGCAGAGCACAAGCCACTCATAAAAAAAGATAATTTCCAAAATAGAATGCTTTATACTAAATTTTTATTTTGTGTTTTGTTTTTCTGTTTTCCCCAAACTCAAATTTCGTTAAAAAATGTAACTTTTGTACATTTAAAAGTTAAACACTAAGTAGTGTTTAAGTAAATTGTGTGTAACATACTTGAGGGGTGGGTTAATCGACATTTACTTGTATTACTGAATTCTAAAATGATTTATCTATTCTGATCATCATTTTACAGCATTTAGAACCTTAGATGTACAGGCTTGAGATAAAAATAATTAGATTTTTAAAATGTTCTTTGTGTTTGGAGTTTAATCTCTGTTTTGAGACTTTAGATATTCTGGAAATTTTCAAAATTACCCTATTTAAATCATATTCATTGTTTTCATTGGTCACTTTTAGAAGGAAAATAGTAAACAGAAAGAAGCTTTTTAAAACTAAATATACTTGGTCCTAAAAGGACAGGAAGTTAGATTCATTGATTTGGCTTTACGTGAACATCTATCCAAATTCTAACTGACATTCTTAACATGCTTTAGATTTATTCTTGAGTAGCTGGTTAGATATTCTCAACCTAAATATAGCTTGCTTTTCTACATTAATTTCTATGTTATCTTCTTGCATTCCTCACTGAAGAACAATAAAATGTCTCTATTATTTGTCTTTGATACTTGAAAGACCATATAAATCACAAAGGGCTAATGAAAATTAATAGGGTACTTTAACTCAGCTGTTGGGGCCTTTCTGAGAAATAACGTTATAGATAAACTTTACATTGTATTCAAAGCGAGGGAGAGGCTTTTGTTACCATTCAGCCTCTTCCTAATAAATGTTTCTTTGAACTTGTGCTGCCGTG
The DNA here is from genome assembly GCF_030028045.1 of Hippopotamus amphibius kiboko. Lineage (NCBI taxonomy): Eukaryota > Metazoa > Chordata > Mammalia > Artiodactyla > Hippopotamidae > Hippopotamus > Hippopotamus amphibius. Next base: position 239,109,783 of record NC_080186.1, read on the forward strand.
AGGGAAGGAAAAGGGAAAGCGTGCTGATCTTTTAAACACATCAAAGCCTGAGGAAGCTCAGCTTGCTGGACAGATGCCTTTGTCAGTCCGAGTGGCGTCTGCGCCCCATCTTCCTCCCAAGGGCGCACAGGAGCTCCTGCCCCTGCAGGGATGATGTGGGGTCTACGTAGAACGTCACAATTTCTCTTTCAGGGTCGCTCAACTTTGTTGTCATCGTTTCCAAAAATCAATTTTATGCTTGGAAAAAAATTCCAGGATACTGGTTGTAGAAAATACAGAAGGATATAAAGAAAAATAAAAATCACCAATAAAGCCATCACTCAGAAATAATCACTGTTATTTTAGATTATCTTCCTCCTTCCTGATAGATAACTATATATGTCGAATTGTCATTTTTATAGAATTGTGATCATACAGTACCATATTTAAAGCTTACATTATTAGCAGTTCCTCAAGTCATTAAAGTGTTATTTCTAACATTTTCCTGACATTTTCTATGATTGCTAGTGGAAATAAAATACATAATCATAAGTTAGAAGAATGATTTATTTAACACTTTTAGTTGGACATTTATATTGTTTTCAGTTTGTCAGTATTACATAATAATTTCAATGTACATTTAATACATAAATCTGGTTTTGGCAATTGTAACCATTTCTTCAGCATAGATTTCTAAAACTGAAATTATTTGGTTGAGGGCATAACAGTTTGCAGGCTATTCTAGCAAGTTGTTTAATTGCTAAAAAATGGTACTGATGAACCCAGTGAAAGGGCAAGAATAAGGATGCAGATGCAGAGAATGGACTGGAGGACACGGGGTTGGGGGGGGTTGGGGGCAAAGGGGAAGCTCAGACAAAGTGAGAGAGTAGCATAGACGTATATACACTACCAACTGTAAAATAGACAGCTAGTGGGAAGTTGCTGTATAACAAAGGGAGTTCAACTCGATGATGGGTGATGCCTTAGAGGGCCGGGACAGGGAGGGTGAGGGGGGGAGTCACGGGAGGAAGGGGATATGAGGTTATGTGTATAAATACAGCTGATTCACTTTGGTGTACCTCATAAGCTGGTACAAGAGTGTAAAGCAATTATATTCCAATAAAGACCTTAAAAAAAAAATGTTCCAGTTTACAGGCCTATCAGCAATTCACCAAACCAACACCAATTGGCTATTATATTTTTCTCATTTTAGCTAATTTGATAAGCAAAATATTTTATCTTGTTTTAATTTAGATTTATTTTACTAACTAGAGGACTAAATATTTTTTATATGCTTAAAACCTGTATTTTTCTTCTTTTGAATTGTATTTTTATGTTATTTGCTCGATATTTTGTTTTATCTTTTTTATCAATTTTTGTGAGTTTTTTTTTTAAGCTCTTTATTGGAATATAATTGCTTTACACTCTTGTACCAGCTTATGAGGTACACCAAAGTGAATCAGCTATATTTATACATATATCCCTATATCCCCTCCCTCCCACGACTCCCTCCCACCCTCCCTATCCCAGCCCTCTAAGTCATCACCCATCATCGAGTTGATCGTCCTAAGTTATAATTTTAGTGAGCTCTTAAAAGACTTAGGTTAGTTCCCTTGCCAAATTTGTGGTAGAAAATGTTCTTTTTTAAAAATCTTTTCATTATGTATTTTGATGTACATAATCATTAACTTTTTAAATATTCAAATCCATAATTTTCACTTTGAGAGTTTGTCCATGTGTTTTATGTTTTTCACACCCAAGATTAGACTACTTCCCTATATTTTTACTTTTGATTATATGATGGTATTATTTTTCATAGGTAATGTTTTTATTAACTTGGAGTTTATTATTGATTTGAGAAAAGGATCCAATCACTCCCCTTTTTGCCCAAATAGGTAATTATCTAGCACTCTATAATGACTGTATTTCTAATTTTTATGCTATCTTAATCATAAACTATATTTGCATACTTTTATTATGTATCATTTATTTACACTGTGTCTAGTTCCAAATTATTTAAGAAAACATGTAAAGGATAAAATAAAGGCAAAATAAGTAAGTAAAATGAAGCAAAGAAAAAATAATAGTTGAAACTGTAGAGTCAAGAATGAGTTAACACAAATTTTCTGCCTTCAAAAGTTACACCTATGCAAAGAATAGACCATAAATAGTGCCCCCTTAGGTTTTCAAGAAGCTAGTGAGAAGAGGCAAGTTTAGTGTGTTATGGGATTCAGAATTCACAAATTCAACAACAGCAACAAAAAATGATGCTTTTAAAAATCACACATTTTTAAAAAAAACGTAAATTATCTGCCCAATGAAACCATAAAGAAGATCACTATATACTATGGTGAAATATATTTTTTACTCTATCTTTATAACAAACAGAACAACACTAAAAAAGAAATCTGTTGTATTAACATGCTATTTTCAAGCCCATGGCTTTAGTTTTCTGATGAGTTTATTTCAAGCATAGTTTTAAAAATATTCCTAAGAATGTATTCCACAGCCCTCATGATTATTGATAGTCTAATACAAGCTTTTGAAAGGTATTGAGCAACCATAAATTCAAGAACAGTCAACCTCAGGAGGACCATGAATGAATGCAGCCAGTTGAAGTCAGAACAAGGATTACCAATTTGAAAAGTTAGGGTAGAACTGACATCTGGCTGAGCAAATAGAAGAGTGTTAAAAGGTCACGTCAAGTTTCTGAATGGAAGTCCACTCTCCGTCTGCTTGGAGGAAGGTTTTACACATAGGATAATTAGGGTCTGAGTCACTCCTTCCACCCACCAGTCTCACTGTACCATTCTCACACTGTTTAAATTATTATATCTATAAAATATATTTCATTATCTGAGAGTAAAATGTTCTCCTCAAAATTACATATTTTTAAAGGTAAAATTTGACTATTTTAAACTATTTTCCCAATGAAGTATAAGACCATTCTGCCAAATTAAAACATTGAAATTGTGATTGAAATTGTATCAAGCACATAACAAATGAAAAATTGAAATGTTTACAGTATTTGTATCTCTTTATACTCATCTTCCTTTTATATCTCTCAAAATTTTATGTTTCTTCTTTTAAGTTCTGCATATTTCTCTTATTATTTGTTTTTTATTTCCTATGATTTTACAAAGAGATTATTTTCATTTTCTTTTCTAATAGTGGCTGGCATATTTAAAAAATATTAATTTTAAATATCTTATAATGATTAAAATTAAAAAACTATTAAGGTTTTCAGTAGATTATTTTGTTAGGTTAGCTAATCCTATCACTCCAAGGTAATGATAGTGTTGCTTACGCTTTTCAATACATATCCTTCTAATCTTTGTGTAATTTCACTGTATCGTATTGACCTGAACTTCTTGGTTAATATTAAATACAAGTTCCATCAACAGGTAGAGTTTACCTAATATCAAACTATATGTGGATTGCTGGATAAATCTCACTTGATCGTAATGGCATCTTCTTATACTGTGCTATTGAAATCACCTTGTTAGTAGTTTATTTAGGATTCAGTGGTAGCTTTTTTTGTGTTATCTTTGTCATATTGCAGTGTCAGAAGTATGCTTTTAAGCAAAATAAATTGGAATTGTTAATATAGCAGGGGCTTACCTGTTTTAGAATATTTGATAACTTTCACAAGTATAACCGCTGGATCCTAGAGCCATTTTTATGATTGGAGAAGTTGTTTTACAATAGTAGTGGTAGTTTTATCTTGTTAGGAAGAGGCCCTTTCCTCGGTTTGAGTCAGGGATGAAGAGTATAGGCTCTAAGGACGTGGGGGGCTCTCCTTCGGTGTTGAGGTCACTGTCATTACCAGTGTTCGTTAATTATATTCTGATACTTTTAATATTCAAGAATATGAGTAGTTATATGAGCTCTTAGAATGGGTATGCATATGTAATATAGAATATTCTATAGAGTTTGTTTACGGAATCATTTTTTCCATCTTCACAACCTGTACTCTCCAATATGTATAGTCAATAGGGAAGAAAACAGTAAATCAAAGCTAAACATACAGCAACGTCTAGCATATAATTTAACTACTGTGTGAATTTGTATTGAGGAGTTGTTTTCTTTGATTAGCTTGTATTATACGATGAATTAAAATAGTGACCTAAATAGAACTTCATTGGTCTCCATTAACGATGTTCAGGATGTAAATCATTGAATAAATTTCGCATCCCAAAAGTTGTATTTGGCCTGTAGCTTTGGGATCATGAGATCTGAATGTTTCTTCACAGTAGAATTCCCAAGAAGACTTTTTTTTCCCCAAGAAGACTTTTGTTTAAATTTTCTTTTATTTTGATAACGTGTCCTCAATATAAAGGGTTCTTATTATATGCTAAGCTATATACTAAGTACAACAGTAGCTATGAACAGGATTGGAGATACAGCCAAAGTGGGAGCTTTTCAATTATCAAAATTATCAACACTTCTTGACACAAAGAAGAAAGCCGGAGACTTTTCCAGTAGCATGGAGCTCGCTTAAGGGAAAGTGGGGGAGGTCACTTCCTCTCATCATTAAGGTGCAGGCGCGTCTCCTGGTGAGTGACCATTGCAAGGACTCTCCCTGTCGTGTTGTGACCTACATGTTCCCGCCCATAGGCATAAGTTCTTATAACTTATGGTTAGAAAAATACAAGCTATTTAGATTTTTAACTTATCCCCTTGCTATGATTCACCATTCTTTATGTTGAAGTTAAATTCTAAGTCTGGCTCTATGTGGAAGAGATTAAATTAAACCAAATGCAATATTATATTATTAAAAATCTTATAGCATTAACCGGGGGGAATGTTTAAGTGAGAATGATTAGGAGAGAGAAAGGTCTTCTTTGTAGTAGGGATTTTTCTCATGGTCAGTTAAGATTTACGCCCAGCATTTATGATCAGTTTCCACAGAGCTTTCCCTGGGTTTGTTTATGACCAGTATCTTTATTTTCCAACCAACTAAGCAATACCAGGCATCAGCACTCCTGTTTGCCTGGCATTACCACCTCAGATGGTAGCTACCTTGCAGAGCACCTTTTTTCTAGTGCTAGTGGAAAGAACATATGGTGGGATTGAAAAAACCTGCTCTGAAATTTCAGCTGGGCTAACCACCAGTTGTGTAAAGCCAGGTAATTCATTTAACCATTCTGTCATTCTGCCTAATCCAAATTATTGACATCCTTTAATATGACCTCTAATAACACGTCTATTGATAAGCTTCTAAAGCAGTTCTGAATTCAGTTCTTCTTGTATGAAGTGGCCATGTTCCCCTTCGTAGTTGGGGTGAGGCAGTGACAGGCATTTCTTTTTTAGTGAATTGGGAGAAAACGTATCTTCCTGTTGGGTTACAAGAAATTTTTGCAGAGATGGCCTAGAAATATTCCAAACACACCTGAGGAAAGGGCCAGTGGAAGCAGTACTTTTCAAATGGATTCTAACTCTAGAATGCAGGAATAAGGTAAAACGGGAGAAGATGGAAAGACTAAATTGGGAACATAACGATAAGGCATTTATATCGTCATTCAGAAAAATGATTTAGGGCATCATGAAGTTTCAAGCAACTGAGGTTTACTGAAAGTAGAATACTAGTAAGAAAAATCGGAGGTAACATTTACTGTTATTGAAAGGAAGTGGTGCCCTTCCCAGTTGTAGGAGCAAGAGAGATGAGAGTCCTCTTTTGTACCAGGTGACCATTTGTTTCTGGGAAAAAAGAAAAAAAAAAGCCAGGCCCAGAAGAACTCGTGTAAGAGAAGGAAAGCTCCGATGGAGTGGGAAATCAGATCTGAAACGCAGATGCGAGGGTCGGGCTCTGCCTTCCCTCCTCCTGCCCGCTCCGCCCTCCTCCGACAACAACACGCCCCACACATAAAATACAAACACAGAGAGAGTGGGATCCAACACACGTCTTTTATTATTCAGACTGGCAGCCCCAACGTTCTCTCCTTCCATTGCTCCAAGACCGAAGAGGCAGCTGTTGAGAATGTGGACATCAGATCATACGGAGGGAGTCGGTTAGTTAACATTTTGAAAATCAGTGAAGTGCAACACCCTTTAGTGCTTAGGAGCCTGCACTTCTGATGTCATATGTGAGTTTGGACCTGGACGCTGAGCTCCTTCAATCTTAGCTTCCTTATGTATGTGATGGGGTATATGACGAGGCCATCAGTGTTCGTGACCACAGTGTTGTAAGCATAGGGCCAAGCGCATAGGGATAGCCTACAAACTGGAGCTATACGTTTTGTGAACTTTATCATAGTTCTATGTTCATTTTCTCTCTTCTCCTCTGTGGAATAAACTCATGACAAAACGCCACTGTTGTCCTTGTTCAGGCCTATACCCTTAGTGCCTCGCACGGTGCTTTGAACATACATAGCTTTTTGCTACTAAACTTAGACCACTCTGCTTTCTGGAAAGAAATCCCACTATGCAAGTGTTCAGGCCATTTGGCCATGTGTACTCACTATTCCATCAATACAGCTTACTTCTGTAATAAATTACACAAATATGGGTAATATTTTTCCATCTAGACTGGCTTTAATGTGTGTTTTTACATAATTATAGAATTGTAAAATCCTGACTTAGGTTCAGCTAGTTCTAATTTTTTTGTAGGCCTATCTGTTAATTAACTAAAATACAGTAAGCTATTACAAGGAGACTATGTAAATCCAAATACATACACTGTTGTATTAAGACAGAAAGTCTCTAGAGATGGCCAGCGATCCAGAGCAGAGCGGCTTCGCACGTGCGCCATTTCAGCCTGCTGGGCTGATCTCCTCCTCCTCCTTTCCTCTCATCCTCCTGCCCTTCTCCTTCCTCTCCCTTCCTCCTCCTCCTCCTTCCTCTTCCTTCCTCCTCCTCCTCCTTCCTCTTCTTCTGCTAACTAGAAACATACTTCTCAGCCCAGGCTGAGTATATACGCCTCCTTCCTCACTTCAACCAAGTATGTGCCCAAGAACACTAGTCCCTTGAATTCTTGCTGCTCAAAGTGTGGTGCTAGGACGGGCGGCGTTGAAATCACTTGGGAATTTGTGATGCAGAAGCTGGGACCCCACTCAGGGGATCCGAGGAAAGCTTGAGCTGCTCCGTTTCAGCCAGTCTGGTGGGTGCTCCGGGGAGCTATGGTTCCACCCACTAGAGGGCAGCAGGACGTGCACCGCGGGGCACGGCGCGTGTTTCCCAAGGATGCTTGAGAGTTCTTGGAACTACCCACAGCGGCCAAAGGAGAGTATGCTGAGTTCCTTTAAAGGGAAAACAACAAAGTCAAACCAGGTTACACAGACAAGCCCAACATGTGAGATCAGTGGAAGAAGCAGTTCCATGGCACTAGCGCAGTGTAAAATCAGGTGCCAAGTCCTAAATTGTGATGTTGGCTCCTGTTCATAGGCTATAGAACTGTAAAGCTGGAAAAGGCTTTGATAATCATCTCTGGGGCAACCTCCTTATTTTACAGATGAGGACAGAGACTCCGAGAGGTTAACTGCCTTTTTCAGATTCATACAGCTCTCAGCTTGCCAAGCCAAAGCTGGAACGACTACCGACAGACTCCCCACCAAGAGTAAAACGATGGTAACGAGATGCGACCCATCCCTCTGCAGTCCTCCATGGCAAGACGGAGCTGATCCTCGCGCTCTGCACAGATGCTGGGTTTCACGTCGTTAGTTGTCGTTTCCTTGGAGGGAGGAGAGAGCAATGAAGACATTTGTCTTTTTTTCCCTCCAGTTATTTATATGCAGTTGCACTACGGTCAGAACACAACATAGAGACCTCCCTGGCAGCCCAGTGGTTAAGACTTTGCCTTCCAATGCAGGGGGTGCGGGTTTGATCCCTGGTTGGGGAGCTAGGATCCCACACGCCTTGCCGCCAAAGGGCCAAATCATAAAACAGAAGCAATATTGTAACAAATTCAATAAAGACTTTAAAAATGATCCACATCCAAAAGAAAAAAAAGAAAAAAAAACACAAAAAACAAAACAAAACAAAATAAATACAGCCTAGACGTCTCCAGCTGCAGTCCCGCAAGTGTCCACATGTGAATATCCACCAGTCGCTAAGCATTGAGTAACCAGAGTGTTCACGGCACTGTCTCACATCGTTTTGAGCGTGATGCTAGCATGACTTCTGCTCTCGGTGGTCTTTAGTCATGTGTGTTATAATAACTTGGCTGGTGACTGCTCTTAATTCTTAATCCCATATGTTTTTTGCTTGCAAAACGGGATCAACAAAACAATGTCATACCCAGAGACACAGAAGGCGATGAAAACTGAGCTGGTGGATTCTCATTCCTCTAAGAAGCTGGAGAGGCTTCACAGAGAAGGAGCCCTAATTGCACATACAACACCCTCAGTATGACTTGCTCACATGTCTTCAAAGTGACCTTTTAAAGAATGTTTTAAATGTCAATGCTTTTTTAGAAAACATTGAGCCAAACATGGAAATCGCATGAGAAGAATTTCTGAATCTCCAGTTAAAGGCACAAAGAGCCACAATTTCAGTTTCCTCTTCCTTTTCTCTTTCTCTAACTTGTCAGTGCAATTATTTAATAAAAACTACAATCACATAAAATTAGGCATAAGCATTTGAATGTTGATGGATATAATACAAGCAGTTTCTTAGAGCTCCAGTTTTTGAGGAAAGCTCCGGGATAAAAAAATGTGGTGAAGCAAAGTTTTGCTGGAGTGACCTCAGCAACAAAAATGCTCCAAAAATAAGAGCATAAATTTTTTAAGGAATATCTAATCTTGCTCAGTTTCTACCTTGACAAAGAAATTTAAATCTAGCTCCCAAATAAATTTTTCAGAGTCCTGATTTACCCATCTCTCCTCTTAACTTTAGCTACAGTGTATAAATGTTGTCATAATCAACTGTCATAATTTTATATCATAGTTGTTTACTAATGAGTTACTCACAAGCTCACTTTAATTGTCAAGAATGTGAATGCAAAACACAGCTGCTAAGATGGTAGCAGAGTCTGAAGTAAAAGGTCTAAATAGGTTTCGATTTTCCCATTTTAAACTAAAAAGGAAGTAATCTTAGCAAAAGAAGGATGATATCTGATCAACTGAGCTGGTGATCCATAATCTATAACTTGAACAACTTAAATTGTAATTTTGATTTTCCTAAGGGGTAAACCTACTATATACTGTCATATAGGATATGTGTTTTCTCTACCATTAACAATACAACCACCATAAAGAAAAACATTAGCATTTAATAAACTATTTTTAGCATTCATAGCAGTTATTGTAGGAGGTTAATATTATCATTTGGACTCACTCTACCTGTTTTATCCGAGAATATCCTTTTTTCCCATTATAATAAAAGAACAGCTCTCAATTATTGCCAGTAATATTAGTGGCATACTCATGTTTATATCTCAAATATGCTTTTCATTTTCTGATGCAGAGGCAGATTGCTGGTGATTTCTTAATGTTTTGAGGTAGTTAATGCCAAAAGGCTTGGACCTGATCTTAAACTGAATATTTCCCAGATGTGTGGTAGGGTGAAAGGTTGAACAACTAACAGAAACCAACTTCCTATCCATGTTAGACTTACTTAGGTGAATTTTAAGTAAGGATTAATTAGACAGCGAGACCTTATAAGTAGCCGGCTTCACTGCTCCCAGAGATAAAAGCTGGGAACCTGCTCGGCTGTAACGTAAGCCATATGTTGAGGAAGAGAAGAATCAACGACCAGTGTCTCCTTGTACCTTGTTTATAATGCTCTTTTAGCCAACTCTGGAAATCCAATACTTGGGAAATGTTGAAAAGCTATTTACTAAAGGATGAAAAGACTTAGTTTTTGAATAAGTATCAGATAATATTGAAGTAGCGAAAAAAAAAGTGAAACATTTAACTCGTATGGATGAGCTCATAAATATAAAAAGACAGCTTAAGAATGAAAGAGGAAACTGCTATTAGTGTGGCTTACCCTAGGCCAGCTTTGTACGGACAGATACCCCGGGGACACTAATTCTCTGAAACTCTACGTCTCCCTGGGAAGCCAGGCTGCCCATTTTAGGAAGAGGAATTTGGCGCAAATTTACAGTTGTTTGCCCAGATTCAGTAGAGACTAAAGATGAATTGGAACAAGATCTTGCCAATTATTCATTGTTAAGGGTTGGGTGCTTTAACGTGACAAGAGTTTGCCACTTAAAACAGCTGCTTTGTGTTGGAGACAAGATGGTCTAGTCTACACCACGCCAGAACTACTTGGGAAGGTCTGAGCCATAAATGTCAAAGCAGATATTTCTGATATTGGGTACATGCTCATTTTGTGATATTTTTCACTTGAGTTATCGTGTGGAAGGGGTGCCGGTTCAGATCGGTGGTGTCGAAGTAGAATACAGTGAGGTCAAGCTAAAAGCCTACGATCAACGTGTGTCAGCCGAATAGGAAAAGGTCTGCGTCAACAAACAGTGAAAACTAGACTTGGTCCAAGTCAGAAGACATTAATCGGTGTACTTATTTGCCAACATCAATGATATCAGTTCTTCAAATAAGTCAAGTTATTATGGATAGAAATCTACTTGAAGTAATTTTCCTTATGTGGTTCTTTCCTTCTTAGACTTTTAGAAATTATTTATTAACATAGGTGAGACTTTCAGGGTATAGTAAGGAATGAGGGAAATGTAAAGGATCTGTTTGAAAAAGTATCGTGCAAAGCAGCTAACGGATTATATTTTTTTTTCCGCCTGTACTAAATTTGCCAGAAAATCTTGTCTATCAGAAAAGTTGGTGTGTCGATATTTTGCTTCAATTTAAAGGTCAAAAATATCTCTGACTTTCCATGGGATTACCTTACATAGTAGTTAGCTAGCAAGGGCAGTTGAAGAAAGAAAACTATCAAATTCCAAAGAGTAGTACACTGCTCACTCTACAAGGACACCAGTATTTTTGGAGGGTTTGAATGAAGGTGAGAGAAAAAACCATGAAAACAATTTTCAAGTACAGGCACTTAACAGTATATAGTGTGCACACCCCTTGAAGTTTGTGAGTGGGAAGACACCTTAAGAAAACGTCTCTGAAGCTGTCTTTGTGGAAATCAAGTTTATGTAACTGGACAAGACATGTGGCACAAGTCTGTGCAATTAGATCACATAGCCTAGTACCGCAAACATAATTATTAGCGGCTGTTTTTGTCAACTGGCAGGTTAGAGAAACAATGAAAAGAGGGGCTGATGATTATGAAAGAGGAAGGGCGTGAAATGGCTGTGCGCTTCTCGGTAGCTTTTAACTCTCAACATAAAGACTTTGTCAAACTCTCCAGACTTAGAGTGTTGACTGAGAAGGCAAAGAGGAATGAGAAGGCTTTTTGCTGGCTAGAAGAATAAAGATAGGATCTCCCACCATGTCAGAAAGCTGTTAAGCACTCAATATGAAAACACTTAGGGTTTTAGAGTCAGCAAGCAATTGTTTATATTTGGACGTTTGCAGCAGACTTCATTACCTTAACATCCTTGACTAAGTTTCTGAGGCAGAAAACATCCAGGTTGCAGAATGAGATACTGGACTTTGTGGTTAGGGGGCTTCTTTTTTTAACCCTATAAAACAGGTTTCCATGATTGTACACCAATGAAAGGAAAGGGAACAGAGCGGTCCTTGGCTTTTGCTCTGGTTGAAACAGTAGAATTTAGTAGGAAAAGACTGAGAAGAATAATTTGGGCTTGGGACTCCATTCTCTTCTTTCTCTTCCTATAACACGTATGTCACAGTGTTCTTTTTATGCTCAGTAGGTGGCTTTCATACACAGAAAGCATCTAATGTTTGTCAGTGTGATTTTGATAGGGTTACATTTGGTAATCAGTCCCTCAAAGTACCTGTGCTTTACTTTTAGTTGATGTACCTCCTTAGAATAACGTGAGGACTCCGTCTCCAGGATAGAGACCATGCTGAGATTAGAAGACACACTGGGACAGGATGGGGGGTTTAGGGGGTGGTGTGTTCCTCTATATTCCTGCCACAGAAGGTGAATATGAACTTTTGATTTTACCCCACTGAGCACTCTGGGTAGAGTTGTCACACTCAAATAAAGAAAGAATACCTGCCAATGGAGAAGAGCTTTCCCTTCCTCTTTCCAAAGGAAGATTAGTTTGCCAAAGCTGAAACTGGTACTTTGCACAAGTTCCTTCAGATAGATGACTAATGTATTCCATGATTGTATGTTGGGTACCAGCTATGGGCTGGGTGCTGGCAGTGCAGATGTGGCCTGTTTGGAGACATAGAAAAGTCATGCTTTCAATAAACTAAGGGCAAGTTGAGGTTCTTCCTACCTCCAGCCAAAGGCATTCTCCTCTTTCTTCACCATAGTTCTAATCTGCATACTGAACATCTCCTTGACGTGAAAATATGCCTAGTCCTTGTATCAAGGTGCATAAGGAGATAAGTTCAGCTACAGGGTAGCTGTAACCTACCCATAAGTAAACGTTTCTTCAGAGAGTTCTAATCCTGATTCCATTTCCATGTTCTGCCACAAGTTAATCAAACTTTTCAAGCTTTTTAAGGACATATCTCTTTTTGTTTTAGTTTTTTGAAATTTAAAAAATTGTTTTTCTAACTGGTTTATGTAAGATAGATGTACATGTTTCTATTCATCTATCTACTTAATAACAGTTACTGTAAAATGTATGTCATCTCATGGGTCTGGAATTTCTGAATCTGTTTTGGTAAAATATGGAGACATCAAATATATACCCTTCTTAAATTATGACACTAAACTTGACATCTGTTTGGACATCATTTGTAAAGATTCTTATACTAAAACAAACAAAATTTACTTTGAATTTTACCCAAGAATAATCTACACTGAAATATTTCAGTGTTTGTACTAAATCAAATTATATTACAATCGCAGTTTTTTTTCCTGACCTTCTAGAATTAGTGGGAGAGGAAACATTTACAGTAGAAATTGAATGACATAAAAATTCTTCTTTATAGATGTTTCCAGTAATTTATTAACCTGACTTGCTGAAAAACCAATCAACCGCTTTACCTAAATGTGTTTTGCCAATTTGATGACAATTTGACAAATTACTTTCAAATTTGTATTGTACTTTTCAGCTTCTGTTTTTCTCTACCTTATATCCATGCACTAAAATTTTACTTACCATAAATTTTATAAATTAGTTATTTTATTTCAGTCGAATTTAATAATTATTTGACAAAACAAGCTAGTCAGAATTGAGCAAAATCAATTCAAATACTTTCTTGCAATTGAGTATATGAATTAAATAATATTGAGACTCTTTCTTTGGGGGGAAATGCTTTCAGATTTTGACAAATGTAAGTGAAAACAGTTCTTCAAAATATGATTTATGGAGTTCTGTCCAGCTGAACTGAAGTATACTACAAAGATGTTTAAGATAACTTTTCTTTGAATATTTTTTCAAAACTGTTAAAGATTTTAACAATTCTGAATAAAATTTAATTGAATAAAGTGAGCCATTTGCAATTAGCATGGTTTGGATATGTATTTTAATGCAAGATATACAAAATCAAGTCAGTACAATAATTTTAATTCTGTGAGTTTTCTCTGTTAACTTTTTTTTTTTGGACTCTTTATTGGAATATAATTGCTTTACACTCTTGTACCAGTTTTTGAGGTACACCAAAGTCAATCATCTATGTTTATACACATATCCCCGTATTCCCTCCCTCCCTCGACTCCCCCCCCACCCTCCCTCGAGTCCCCCCCACCTTCCCCATCCCGGCCCTCTAAGGCATCATCCATCATCAAGTTGATCTCCCTTTGTTATACAGCAGCTTCCCACTGGCTATCTGTTGTACAGTTGGTAGTGTATATATGTCTATGCTACTCTCTCACTTTGTCCCAGCTTCCCCTTCACCCCCCGCCCCCCCAAACCTCGAGTTCTCCAGTCCATTCTCTGCATCTGCGTCCTTGTTCTTGTCTTGTCACTGAGTTCATCAGTACCATTTTTAGATTCCATATATATGAGTTAGCATACAATATTTGTCTTTCTCTTTCTGACTGACTTCACTCTGTATGACAGACTCTAGGTCTATCCACCTCATTACATATAGCTCCATCTCATTCCTTTTTATAGCTGAGTAATATTCCATTGTATATATATGCCACATCTTCTGTATCCATTCATTTGTTGATGGGCATTTTGGTTGCTTCCATGTCCTGGCTATTGTAAATAGTGCTACAATAAACATTATGGTACATGTTTCTTTTTGGATTATCGTTTTCTCTGGGTATATGCCCAGGAGTGGGATTACTGGATCATAAGGTAGTTCTATTTGTAGTTTTTTAAGGAACCTCCAAACTATTTTCCATAGTGGCTGTACCAATTTACATTCCCACCAACAGTGCAGGAGAGTTCCCTTTTCTCCACACCCTCTCCAACATTTATTGCTTCTAGATGTTTTGATGATGGCCATTCTGATTGGTGTGAGGTGATACCTCATTGTGGCTTTGACTTGCATTTCTCTGATGATGAGTGATGTTGAGCATCTTTTCATGTGTTTGTTGGCCATCTGCATGTCTTCTTTGGAGAAATGTCTATTTAGGTCTTCCGCCCATTTGTAGATTGGGTTATTTGCTTTTTTGGTATTAAGCTGCATGAGCTGCTTGTATATTTTGGAGATTAATCCTTTGTCCGTTGCTTCGTTGGCAAGTATTTTCTCCCATTCTGAGGGTTGTCTTCTTGTCTTGTTTATGGTTTCTTTTGCTGTGCAAAAGCTTTTAAGTTTCATTAGGTCCCATTTGTTTATTCTTGATTTTATTTCCATTATTCTAGGTCTCTGTTAACTTTTAGTTTTTGGTTTCCTCTTCTTTTTTTCCCCTGTAATCTGGATCCCAGAAAGCATATCTTAAATGCGTGAGAACTCAAGTGCATGGTAGTTACAATCTATCATCCACTCTTAAATGCTGAACATTGAGCATGTTTTATTCATAACAGTTTACTAAGACTTGCACCAAGATGAGTATGAAATAACACTTGTGTGAAATATATACGTATGTTATACACACACACACATTATATATTACTCCACTTATTTGCCTCTTGGCATTTTTTTAAAGCTCTCTTATATGGCCCTATTGATTTTGGGGCACCAGCACCTACATATAATGTTCTCTTATCCATCAGTTTTCACTTTCAAACTTGGGTCAGATAGATTGTGTTTTCTCTTAAATGGTGTGAGTTTTTTCTCAAAAGTATACTATTTTAAACCAATTTGAGTATTGGTTTTTAAATAAGATGTTATATTAAGATAATTCCTTGTCTCTGTCAACCATGGGAAAACATAAATTATGTGTCAGGTAGAATTCATCCTGTCTAGTAATCTCTTTATAGATAGCTTATTAACTCAAGACAGTGAAACAGCGAAAAGAGTCAGTGAGAGGAAACCATATGTAATATTTCATTTCCCATGTATAGTTACAAATAATAATAAGAGATGTACATTAGGGTCTAATATCAATCATCACTTACATCTCACTAAAGGAGCAATACTCTTCCCCTGCATGTGTATAAGATACATCTGTTTTTAAAACATCTCTTCCTAGTCCAGTGTTGCCTTTCCCATGTTGTGTCTGACTTTTACAGTAAGTTTTAATTTTAATTTGTATACTGTCTCAAAATAGTCTTTAAGTAAAAATTCCCTTATATTAATTTCTATGAAAGTATTCCCTCCAATGCATTCTGCAAAATACTGGCTGTGTGCTTTACTAGTGATTAGAAATAAATGTGTGATGCTATCTTCTTCTGTTTCCAACCTAAGAGATCTCTTTTCTTCGCCAGTTGTATGGCAAATGAGAGGGTATTTTCATGAACTTTGGAGACAAAATCACTTGCACCTTGGTGTATGACCAAAAAAAGACAATCCTTCTGGTCAAAGTCCAGAGAGCCATGACCTTCCCTGAATATCTTGATTAAACTTCCCCTTTTCAGCAGAAGCCAGAATTCCTTATTGCAATATGATGAGTTACAGAAATACATACTTTTATATATGGCAAATGAATCAATGTTCCAATTTGACAAATATATACAAATAGGTAAATTGTCTTTTTGCATAATCAAATAAAAATACACATACTGAATAGTTGTGTTTATATTTCTTAGTATTATAATTATCCACTATCCAAGTAACTACGAGAAGAATCTTTGTTTGTTTGTTTTTTTTGGCACACGGGCTTAGTTGCTCCGTGGCATGTGGGATCTTCCTGGAGCAGGGATCGAACCCATGTCCTCTGCATTGGCAGGCGGATTCTTAACCACTGCACCACCTAGGAAGCCCGAGAAGAATCTTTGAAAGAGTAAAGAAACTAATTATATACCACTCCATATCATGCTAAAAGCTTTATCAATTCACAAAATACATGTTCAGAGTGAGCCTTGGGCTTGAACTCTAAACCTTGTTCTACAGGAAGGATTTTAAACGACTCAGGGCTATTCATGCTCAGCTAATTTGTAAACACTTCAGTGCGTCAAGGAAGACTTTTTCTTACTAGAAATCCAACATCCAGATGCGCTCTGCTGACCCATTTCATTCTTTTCGTTAAGCTGAGGAGAAGAAATACTCTATATTACTTTTAGTTGTATTAAAGAAGTTCATTAAAACTTTAGCAAATGGGATAGACATTTTGTAGGAGTAACTTTAGCATAAATACCTATATTGACATGGTGATCACTTAGCAAAATATGTCATGAAATAATTTCTCTAACCCTTTATGTTGGCTTTAAAATTTTTTCTTCCTTTATAAATAAAATGTAGTGGTCAAGCTCCACTAGAATGAATTGTTTCTGTATAACGAGCAAGATAAATTAGTCTATAAAACCTTAAGTAGATAGAAAACTTTTGCCTGGCTGCCAACAGTTTTTAAATGTTTATGGGAGCCTCATGTTGTAGTAGAAAGAACATGTACTAACTATTTATTTCAGGCTCTAAGTAATCTTTTAGAGGTGCTTGGATAAGTCCCTGGATATCCCTGGGTCCCTTGGTGTC
This sequence comes from Hippopotamus amphibius kiboko, assembly GCF_030028045.1. Taxonomy (NCBI): domain Eukaryota; kingdom Metazoa; phylum Chordata; class Mammalia; order Artiodactyla; family Hippopotamidae; genus Hippopotamus; species Hippopotamus amphibius. Next base: position 239,126,729 of record NC_080186.1, read on the forward strand.
ATCTATTATAAAAGGCAAAGAGATAAACCAGACAGTCTCTAGATTTCATCAAGCTCTTCTCTGACTCTGCACTTTGCTAAGACCTAGCTTTTTCTTAAGCCTTGAATGACCTGAACTTTTCTCACTAAAATAAATGAAATGAAGTTTTCTTATTTCATAATTTTAGTTGATTTTGAGTCTTTAAAATCTGTGCTTTAAGTTAGACTGATCAGAAGTTTTGTTTGAACCAAGAATATTTCTCAAAATCATCTATGATGACTAATTTTGGGGGGTGAGGAAGGGGAATATCACAGTTGATAGACTTACCAAGACCTCCTTATCTTCATAGATCTAATTTAGGGAGTTAGTTGGCTTTTTCTAGTACATAACACATTTCTATTATTATTTTGCATTGTCTGTAGACTTTTCCAGCAGCAAATGTGAAATGCACGAGACATAATAAGAGTAGGGCCAGAGTGGGTGGGGTGCGGCTGGATGCCCAGGCAAGAAATTAGGAATTCTAACGCTTTAGAATTTTTTGACGAATTTGTTTACTAAAGGAAATGAGGGAAAAGAAAAAAAAAGCAAAAACAAATAGCTTTATAAAACTTTATGTATAAATAATATTTTCTGACACAGAAATAAGTTTACCTTTCAAGAAGAAATACTTTCCGTATTTACTTTCTGCCTTATTATGGCCTTATTACCTACCATTCAAATGAATGGTGCTGGGCTTTTCTGAGAGTATCTTCAGCCTCCCTTTCTAAATTCTTTCTGTTTTATGCTACTTCCCACCGTTTATTCCATTGTAAAATGGGATCCAATGTCAATTATGTTGGGTCACAGCAAATGACTCAAACATGTAAGTGTTTCCAGTGTTCTTTTTTCCAGGATTACTGGTGGTTGGAAGTAGAGCGAGGGTTCCTTTCTCCAGGGGCACACAAACTTTTCTAAGTCTTTATTTCCGGCAAAATTAGGCTTACAATTCTTTCTCACTTTGCAGATTAGTTAAATTTGTATCAGTACTTACTATGGACAATTCTCAAGAATTTCAAATCACTTCTTACTTGTAGAAACATGTCATTTATGTCTCATTGTGAATCTACCCCGAGAACACAGAAGATAATGTCCGAAAACACAGCACTATTATAATAATTATCTATGTCCTGACAGAAGTCAGTAAAGTTAAGTGAACAACCAAAACAACTCTGCTAGTGAGGGAAAAAACTCAGAAAGAGAATATTAAGTTCACTTATATTATCTAGCACAACAGCGTGAAGAGCCACGTTAGATGGCCACCTGAGAACGTTTATTGACTAATGATCAATGTGGACGACCTCAGAGTCACATTTCATTTGTCATAAAAATAAAATAATGAGGTGAATCTCTAACGCACTTTAAAATGTATAACTAGGGAATAATGTCTCTAGGTTGTGTTGTTTCTGATACTTTTAATGGTAGGTCAATGACAATGGTTAACTTGCAGTATTGGTCAATTAAAATAAAGCCTTACATTGAGAAACATTTTAGAATTTGCCACCATACTCATCAATAAGACCAAGCTAGGGCTTCCCTGGTGGCGCAGTGGTTGAGAATCCGCCTGCCAATGCAGGGGACAGGGGTTTGATCCCTGCCCCAGGAAGATCCCACATGCCGCGGAGCAACTAAGCCCGTGCGCCACAACTATTGAGCCTGTACTTTAGAGCCCGTGAGCCACAACTATTGAGCCCATGTGCCACAGCTACTGAAGCCCATGTGCATAGAGCCCGTGCTCCACAACAAGAGAAGCCCCTGCTTGCTGAAACTAGAGAAAGCTCGTGTGCAGCAATGAAGACCCAATACAGCCAATAAATAAATAAAAAATAAATTTATTTATTAAAAAAAAAAAGACCAAGCTAGTTATTGAGTTTATCCGATGACTTGAAGTACCAGGTGAGACTGTAAAAGGTCATTTTGTACCGTAGCAAGTTGGCAAAGATGTGTCTCCTTATGTAGGGATGGTAAGGATTTTCTGCTAATGTAGGTCCTGTTTCTATCTGCAATTCTAAATGAATTTCAAGGATATCTGAAAGAACTGTGGCTGATAGAGAAACTAAATAGCTCTATTGCATTATGTTGAAAAGGCAGCCAGAGTCTGTAATACTACAAGGTGGACCAAATCTAGATCAGTGATTAGCCCACTCTGGTATCTTCCCTTTAAAGGTAGTGAGATTATTCTAGAATGGGGGAGATCAAGTGAATTCCTACAGATCTGTAGCCGTTTCTTGGCCATCAGCATAATTTTAAGGGAGCCACACAGTCATTTAATTCTTAGAGTGTCAACACAATTAGCCCTGTGAGAATGCCTATGAAATACATCTCTAGGAGTAGTTGAAGGCACTTACATTTCCACCAGCATTTCCACACCCTTACTGAGGTGAAGAAAATAAAGAATCTGATAATAATCTTATTGCAAGTCTTCAAAAAACTGACTGTAGACAACAATGTACTATACTTATGCACGGATTCCAAATCCACAGTATCTCAGTTATGCAGATGTTGAATCCCACACCCATCAAAAACAAGCAAGAGAAATACCCAACACTTCTTTCCAGAGTCTTTAACAATTTTTCTTTGATGTTATGTCACTACCATTATTTGCATCTATTTCTGTTTGTGGTTTTGCTCTGCACATGTTTCTCTCAATGCTTTTTTATATCAAAGGCCTGTTCTCTCTCTGAATGTGGTGTATAGAACACTGTGTGGTCCTTGGACCAGCAGAATCAGCACTGCCTGGGATGCTAGAAATTTAAATTCTCTGGCCCTACCCCAGATCTGCCAAATCAAAAATCCAAGCAATCTGTGTTTAAACAAGCCTTCCAGATGACTCTGGTGCCTGCTCAAGTTTTAGAACCGCTGGTGTAGAAGGCTGGTTTACTTGGCACCACTCTGACTCAGCAGACAGTAAATATCTATTCACTGTCCACTGTCTGAGACCCTAGGCAATCCTGTGAGCTGTAGGCAATTAGCCCCAGCTTCTAAATGAGGAAACCAAGTCTCTGAGGCTTGACTTATCCAAGGTCACAGAGCTAGTTAAGTAGCAGAGCTGTTAAGCCAAGTTCTCCTGCCTTTTTAGAGCTTCCATTTATTTCCCTCTCATTTTCACCTAAATGCCTCCTCTATTAATTTCATCACATGAAATGTGACTTTGCTGTTTCCTTTAAAAAATGTGTATGTGGGCTTCCTAGGTGGCACAATGGTTAAGAATCTGCCTGCCAATGCAGGGGACATAGGTTCGATCCCTGCTCCAGGAAGATTCCACATGCCATGGAGCAACTAAGCCCATGCGCCACAAAAAAGAAAAAATAAATAAATAAATAAATAAATAATGTGTATGTGTTTGTGTGTGTGGTTATTAGCAGCCTATTGTGTGTGTGTGTGTGTGTGTGTGTGAGAGAGAGAGAGAGAGAGAGAGAGAGATAGAGACAGAGAGAAACAGAGAGAGGATGGGGAAGAGGAAGAAGGGGGTGTAGATGGAGAGAAATGAGATGGGAAAACAAGTACCTGATACACAAAATGAAAATATCACAAATGTTGCTGTTGTTCTCCATATACGGTTACTCTCAATATACAGCAATTACTTAGGGATATTTTGACATTCTTTCAGTACAGTTAAGCTAGGGTCTCCAAGCAAATATGCAATCCCAAACAAGTATAAAGCATGTGAACCCTTAAGCTAAGAGATACTAACATAGTTCCGTTACCCCTCAGCTAGGTGCTTTCCTCTCCCAGCCTTCAAAAATCCAGATTCTTCTTCCCTTTTACACTTACCACTTGTGAACTCTTTTGCTGGCATATGCTACCCTTGACTTTGGTGACAGTTTTCTACTCTATCATCCCTGTGAGATTTCTTTAATCTCACATAACTGTCAAACCAACCAACCAACGAACCCACCAAAAAAGCCACATCAGATGCTTGTTCCCGGTGACAGGACAGCTTTTATGTAGACGACTGCCCCAGGGGAGAGAGACTGGAGTATTAACGGAGCTCACCTCCAGCCGAGACAAAGCTGAATGAAGGTTTTAAGGGAGAACACAGAGGGAACAAGAAGCGATTATGGGGAAGTGATAAAGGTGGGACAGAAAAGAGACTAGTGTCTATGTGGAAGTGGAAAATGACAGAAGGGAGTAGAATGCAGAAGCACCGCAAATAGTTTGGCAAGGGGGGTGCTGGAACACTTCAGTTTGGCAGCATTGTGTTTCCGTCGGTGTGGGGACTGGGGTCACCTCTAGGGACAAGCCTAGTGAGGGCGTAAGCCAGGGTACAGGTTAATTGGGTCTCTCAGCATCGTGTTGAGGAAGGGTCTTTGTGCCCCGTGGGCGTTCAACCGTTCACATAATGTGTTGAGGCATCCCTTAGTTTAGCTCTGTTTCACCGTAAAGAGAGGTGAAAACATTATTTGAAATAGTTCTAATTATTATAATGAAGATTATTTAGCTATTGAAAACCTCTGTGTATTTTTTCTGGACATGATCATACGGACCTAGCATCTGTTGGAATTTCTAGATCTAAAGTAGCATTTTATGCTCAAGAACCATGAGTGGAATCAAGTTTTCCACAAATTCAAGGGTGTAAATGAACTACCAGCTGAAATAATGTCTGTTGTAATTTTTTCAATACTAGTGTTTTTGAAGCAAAATTATGCTCCATTAAGTTATTTGCAAACTAGCTATTATAATTTGTACAACATAGGAAAAATTAGATAGATACATAGATACAAAGATCACATAGATGTCTATGATGAAAGAAGTGTAGTTTGTTCTAAACTTAAAGCTATATATTTTTATATTTACTCCAGAATTTTAACATTACACTTGTGTAGATGTCCACTCTCCAGAATACAACTGAGAGCCTATCAAAAAGAAATACTATGGATTCTAAGTAAAGTCTCACGTCCTGTGCTCAGAAAAGAACATCTCCAAACCTTCCTTATATTTTTCACTCAATTCTAATAAGATCACATATTAATTTAGCAGCTTACTTTAACATAGAAGCTCAAGAGAGCAGTGTACTTTCATGGCAGAGGAGGCCATCAGTGCTAATGTCATCAAGAAAAACAAAATTGTGATTACTGATCTCCATGTATAAACAAAGAAATGAAAGAACTTGAAGATTTAGGGGCCAAGTTATTTTTTTTTTTTAATAAATAAAGTCTGAGAGCTGAAAAACTTTAGTTACCTAGGAAATTAGTGTATATGGAAGTGAATCACTTTGTGTGGACTAAATAGTATGCTTCTCTAAAATACTTTTGAAACCTAAAAATCGGGTGTTTGCTAGAATATGGAGAATAGTATTTATCATTGCCTTTGTTGTAATTTACCTAAAAGTAATAATAAACATTTACATTTTATAATTCACCAACTTTTCCTTTGAAGCATACATTTTGGCATTTCCTCTAACTTTTATTTTATTTTATTTGGATGTGAAATTAGCAATTTATCTCAAGAGTTTACAGAGATGATTACTGTCAAAAGAAAAAAAATTGTTTAATGAAAACCTTTCTTTGCTCAGCCAGTCTTGGGACTGACCACTTATGATTCATTTGCTCATTCAATAAATACATGTTGAGCACACATTATGAACTATGCACCATTCTAATAACGTATAAAAAAGACCCCACTATGATTACTTTGGTTCTTTGAGAAAGGTACACAGTTAAGGAGACAGACCCACAGAGATTCTAGACTGAATACCACATTTGGAGCCCTTTAAGCCCACACTGTTGGGTCTGGTCACAGAACCTCGGCGATGCACGGTGTAAATGTGACATCAAGCCAAGGCACTCCGCAGCTCTTTCTGTACTGGGATAGAATAGGTCTGTCTGAACAATTCGTGGGAAAGAGAGACGCAGGCTTAGGTTAGAGAGGGTAGGGTCTGTGTACCGTCTCATACTAATCGTGATATGTGCCAGCACATTGACAAAACCTAGCAAACTATATATAGCATTATAATCTATTCTGAGTTAAAATGTTTAGAAAAAAAGTAAGATGTGACTGCATTCATAAGGCTCGGACATGTATTAAGCTGCTTCCGCGTTTCACGGTAAAGCTTTAGAAAAGCACCTTGCTCCCCGGGGGGAGCATCACTGCTGCTCAGTGAAGCAGAGTGTCCCCCACGAAGTGCCGTCGGTGGGGGGAGCCGGCCGCGGGGCCCGCACGCGCCGAGCGCTTTCCCTCCTCCGGCCCTTTCGTTGCTCATTCACTTTTCTCAACCTGAAATCTTCCCCTCCACCTCTTAAAATCCTGCCCCCCACAGGGTCACCTCAGATACCCACCATCTTCTGTAGGATGACCTCTTTGCTAGTTAAAGCCGTGGCAACAGATTTTATCTCTAATAGAGCCCTGACTGTATTTTCTTGGTGGGTGTAATTACTTCAGTGATTCCTGTCTTTACCCTACAGATAACGTTTTAAACCTCCATGACGGTAAAGATTGTGTCCCGTTTGTCTTTTCATCCTCCATCGTGAGAGCGAGCGCAAGCCCTGCCCAGTGGTGCTTAGTACATGCTAGCAGAATTAGTGTACTCAAATAATGTGCAGGATTGATTTATATTTTCCTGTTCTGCTTACCTGGGAGAGGAGAATAGGATTTTGCATTTATTTTTTTACATCTAACGTCCCTGCCGTATATACCCATTCTATTAAAAGACGTTTACTTTCTTTCTCCTGTATGTCCATGAAAAGGTATTTAAAGAGAAAGTTGCCGTCTAGGCCAATAGCTCGTTTATCATCATAGCCCGAAAAGAGTAGTCTTGGTGCAGTGTGGTTGCTGGAGAGAGAAGAGGTCAGATGCTTCTCTTCGGGGCAAGGATGAGGCATAAGATGGGAAAAAGCCTTTTGAATGGTTGCCTCCTCACACTGACAGCTCGGTGATTCGTCAAAAGGTAACTCTTGCCTGACGTTAAAAGAGAAGCTGAGTTACGTGAGATTTGTGAGGTCTCGGTTATTTCCACTTGGAGTTCATCAGTTTGCAAGATCCTCGCCATTACTGTGGTGATGCCGCATCCTTAGGTAGAATCTGCCAATTAACAGGAGCTGATTTTTGTCACCATCACTTTTTTTATATTGATCATCAAACGTTATTAAGGTTTCAATTATAATTAAAAATAAACTTATGCATTGCTATTAGTAAAGGAATTTGCTTTAAAAATTGGCTTTTCCTAATATGTTCTTTCCAAAGGTATATATTTTTATTTTTTAATTTTTTTAAAGATTTTTTTGATGTGGACCATTTTTGAAGTCTTTATTGTACTTGTTACAATATTGCTTCTGTTTTATGTTTCGGTGTTTTGGCCGCGAGGCATGTGGGACTTGAGCGCCCCGACCGGGGATCATACCTGCACCCCCTGCACTGGAAGATGAAGTCTTAACCAATGGACTGCCAGGAAGGTCCCCTAAAAAGTTGTATATTTTTAGATAAAATATTTCCTATTTGCCAAAATCCTTGGAGTCTGTAGATGATGGAGTCTGACAACTCCCCAGCCTTATTTCTTACAGCTTCTTGGCTTGTTCCTTGGCTTGTTCCTAGGAGGCTGTCCTTCAGTTGGCATTTAGTTTTGCGTCACAGTATACAACCGTCAAACATACTTTCCAAAAATACTCTTATAGGCAAACTTGATCATCCTCACCAAAGAACAGAGAATATGGGAGAGATTCTTTATGAAAAAATAGACAAGTCCTTTAGACTTGAGTTCCTTAGAAAGTCACATAATCACAGATATTTATAATAAAGACAAGTCATTGTCCATCACCCATGAGATTATCGGATTATAACTTACTGACATATGGTGTATCCAAAAGTTCGTTTTCAGAACTCAAAAGGACTTAAATCATCCAGGTCTTCCTCTTTCTATTTCAGAGCATACTGAACCTTTTTAAGCTAGCCTTAACTGATGGCAGAGTAAGAAAAATGGTCAATTAATTGATGAATTCTTTGAATACTGTGTTCCTATCTTGCACAAAGCGGAAAGAAACCGAAGGGTTTCTGAGCGTGACCGTGGTCTTCCATGTGCAGGGCGCTCTCAGAGGTAATCAAAGATTCGGGGGTGTTTGTTACGCCAGAATATTTTCGCTTTTGCCAGCTCAGTCTGTTACTTTAGCTTAATCCCGCTACTTCTTGTCCACATCCAAAACTCTTTAATTCTTTGCTGAAATCAACCTTTGTCATTCTAACAATGTCCAGTTACAAAAGCATACATAGGGAAGACCTTGTAATTTATTGATGGTACTGATCGTCCTTTGCCTTTTTGGCAGGCGGAGCAAGGAGCAGCCTAAATATTTTGCCCCGGATTCTTATCAATGCCTTCATCTACATCCTCTGCTTGTAACACAAATAAAGTATATTAGATTTCCTTCTCTGAGACCCAGACATCATCCTCTGTGGCATGCCAAGTCCTTGGGAGGAAAAGCACATGAGGTTGTTCAAGACGATGATCTTCATGCGTCGTTTTGTCAGTTGGTTTTCTAGCAGAATCCCCTGTGGAAATGGGAAGAAAGGGGGAGGTATGATGGAGAGGCAAAACAGTCAGAGATGGAGATGGTCTGAAGTGAGAGGCTTAGGTGTTGGGTCCCTCATTACTGACCTATGTCACTTTATCACCTTGTGTGTGAGTGATAAAACCTCAGTGTCATCCCTTTTTTTCCTCTATAATTGAGGATAATCATACCTCCATGGACAACTGCTATGAGAATTAAAGAAATAAAGTACAAGAAAGTACTTTTTAAAATGTGCAAATCAGTGTGTGTATGTGTTTGTACTTGGAGGGTAACTACCAGCATAAAGAAAAGGAATGTTAAAAATACAGATACTGATTCAGTATTTTGTAGTAACCTATAATGGAAAAGAGTCTGAAAAAGCACGCACGCACGCGCGCGCACACACACACACAACTGAATCACTTTGCTGTACACCTGAAACTGATACAACATTGTAAATCAACTATACTTCAATAAAACAAAGCGAAATATACAGATAACTGTCTCCTTCACTCTTCACAATCTTTCCTTGTTTGAGCTTGCTAAATGAGGTCCGTCTCACTCCATTAATGAGGAGGTCACGGGCTTCCTGCAGGATGTAAGAACAGAATGGTCTATGGCATGTAGTTCTGGCACAGGTCTCTAGTGATGTCAGCTTTGCTCTAGGCTCATGAAAGCATTTCTGTTGGCCATGATATGGCTTGTCAACCTGTGAAGCAAAGAAAGAAGGTGTCCCTGTCTTAATCTTAAGAACAAGACACTCTTTCCCTCTGGGAAGAGTCTAAACAAAAAGTTTGTGGACCACATTGAGGATGGTGTTTCTTACGAAAGGAAGTGCAGGATAAGTGATAACATATATCCACTTTCAGATTTTATGGGCTAAGCCAGTGGGAATTTGTATGCTCAGGATTTACATAGCTTGTTGAAGAAGAAGCTTCAAACTCTATAACTGTTGGAGGAAAACTTTCATCTTAAAATCATTAAGGAGTCATGAAGCTCTAGGAAGGAAGCTGCTAATTATTTTGTGTGCACTATCTCATTTCATCCTCACAGAACTATGAGGGAGACACTAACTAGTGTGCTGCTCATTTAGCAAATGAACTTGAGACACAGGCACTTCAGTGACGTCTCCTGTGGTCGTTCACCAGTAAACGCAGAGCCAGGTCCAAATTCAGGCTGGATTCAGAGGCCTTTGCCAATCGCAGTGTTGCTTCTCGACCCTGAGAAAGTTTTCCCAAGAGCTCAAAAGTAAGAAGTAGGTTTAGTACCTGAGGCCTCCTTAACCTAAAGGAGGTGGGCATTTTAAGTAGGTAGTTTATCTACCAAGTTTTCAGAGAAAATTATCTTTAGATGCACCAACCAAAACTTGTGTATTAGGGGAAAAGATCTCTTGTCTATGAGTTCCTAATTCCCTTAGTTTTTCATTCCTTCTAGGAATGAAACTAAAACTAAAACTTTTACAAAATACGGATAGGTTTTCTCCCAACCCGGAGCAGTGATTCTGCTGTTTTAAAGACAATGTGGATATTGGGATTAGTCTCTCTGCGTTTCAGAATGTCAACACATTTGCCAAAAATAAATTTATCAGTTAAATGTAGCCAAGAGATTTAGTTTATCTAAGAGTCCTACAAAGAAGAAATAGTTTACCACTGTTTTTACAGATTGAAGTAAATCTGACATATTATTGACATATGCTGCAGATTTAATTTAATACCATGGTACAGATGTGTGCTCTGATAAGTTTCTGTGAAATCTAGGCTAAGATGAGCAGAGTTGTTTCAATATTTATGGGGTTGAAAATGCAGAGTTAGCAAAGGAAGCATTTTAATTAAAACAATATTTTCCCCTATATGCTCAGAATACAATGCAAGGGAACTCATTTAAAGACTTACTATTTTTTTTTTTTTTTCCATGTCATCACTGTGTTTTTAGGCACAGCGGAAAAGGTTGGATTTTTTTTCCCTCAATTATTTTAATTTTTGATTTTGGAACCATCAAAAAATAAACAATAGTTTCTTCTGATGTTTCTTTCTTTCAGCTTATTTTATGTAATTCTTTAAGTTTAGCCTTTTAAATTTTATGTTTTAGGTATCCTGGAGATAACTTCAGTGGAAATTGGGGTTGTTGCCGTCAAAGCCATTAACAGCAACTATTATTTAGCCATGAACAAGAAGGGGAAGCTCTATGGCTCAGTAAGTATTCTGCTTTTATTTGAAAAGTCCACTTCAGTAAATTATGACCAGTTTTGCAATGTTTCCCCCAGACATTAAATAGCTTTGTCATCATGCTGTTGCTGGTAAATAGAACCACAGAGGGCTGGTCACCAGAGTTTCAAGGGCTGGCAAGGCAGCTCTTCCAGCTCTGTAATCTCCTCTGTTGTCCACCCGTCAGTCGACCTCACAGGCTGTTGCTGGCATTCATCAGTCAGTGTTTTGAATGCTAATATTCTGAATGTCCTGAGCTAACCAGTCAGACTCTCACGGAAGCATCTGGTCAGATTGTCATGGTTGCTGCAGACAACTTGGAGAAGAATCATTGAAAACAAAACTCTTGGACTGCGTAGAAAACCACATAGTGTGGGTGTGGGTGTGGGTGTGTGTGCTATAGCTGAAGATAAAGCAGGGGCATGGGTGTTTCTGTATTCTGTTAAAATCTGAAATGTGGAGGCACATCAAGAAATTCATCATTTCCTGTGCTGTTCAATCAGCTCCAGAATTTTATTTATCTAAACAATAGTGATTAATTCAGTTATGGAGCTGGGTACCAGCCAGTGCTTTGAGTACACGCGTCCCCGGGTTCCATGGCGAGCATCAGGGAATAGCACTTTAAAATGTGTAAATAAACTTATTTTGTTGATTAGTGTAAGGATGATTGCAGTGCCTGCCTAGGGCCAGCAGCCTTCAAACTTAAGTACGTGTCGGAATCACTCAGGGGGTTTGTTGAAACACACGCCCAGGTTTTCTGATTCAGTTAAGTCTGTAAGACTTTGCATTTCTAACAAGATCCCAGGTTTTCTTAATACTCCTGGTTTGGTACCCACAATTTGAGAATCATTGGAAATTGATTCCATCATTGGTCTGCAAGTACAATAGCCTTGCATTTCCTTCATATCAGATCCACTTACCATTGGAGAGTCGGGCATACTTTAGCTCAGTCCCTTTGACTAGGGTAAATGCTTTTTGAGTGAAGGGGTCAGGAAATTTTTAGTTAAATTTTTCCATTATGTGTAGCTTTACTAATGAGCCTCGAAGAGTGATGGACCATTTTAAAAAGTGATTCCGTTTGGGAGTTCACAGCATAACCACTTTGGAGACATGTTTTGTTCTTCTTTTCAATAAACGAGCCGAGGTCCCTCCCCTCCTTGATCTACTATATAAGAATTACTGGGCAAGAGGTCCAGGTGTATATTCTTTGAACAGATACTGACACATAGTCAAAACCAATGCTTTAAAGTAAAACCTAATAAAAATTTAGGTTGAGAGAGAAAATGTAAAAGTTCTAATTGAAATAAAAGATTGAAATAATTTTAATTGATAAAGTATACTTCTTTAAAAAGGTGACATCAAGGAAAAACGGGTAACTCTCAAATGAACTGCGTCATAAAAGTATTTAATACTTCTCTTTCCATCCTTCACTTTTTTCTTCTGTCCCAGCACAGCTCACACACCATGCCTCTTTCTCCTTGAGCTCTAAGGCCTGTGAATTATCTCATTCTCTATTTCTTTTGTGGATGTCCAGTTGCCTTCTGTCACATCATACCATCTCAGTGATCTGCAGTGGCATTTATCAGATATTTCTCTCAATAATGGGTTTGTCATTGACTGTCTCCCAGTAGATTGTGAACTTCAAGAGGACAGGGTTTGCCTTGTCCCACACGATTTCTTCAGCACTTGGAACCATACGATGAACGGAGTTGGGCCATGCATTAACCCAACTACCTCTCCAGGTAGTTCAGCCCATCACCACCGACACACTCCACTTTCAGCCTGTCTCATAAAGAAGTTCACTCTCTAACCACAGTACGCTGTTACTGCAGTTTTTGCATTACCATCAGGAAGAGTGACAAAAAGTATGGCTTGCTCAAAATTAAATTAAAAATCTACTCACATTCAGTGTCCTATTCAGGGCAGAATAGGACTAGGAACTTTGCATTTAAAGGGTATACCAAAACATTTCAGGAGTACACATCCTGTACAGCTCTGTATATCAGGGGACAGCTCGTAATTCCTAACTTTATTTCTTTTCATTGATTTCATGGCCTTCTTGAAAATGGCACTTAGGCAAGAACCCAGAGTGACTGATTAAACCAACTCTATATAGTCTATTCTCTTGACTGTTTTCCTTGATTCCCTTTTGGGAAACATATATCTCTCTCATATTTTCATTATTCACCCTCTCAGCAGTGTGTCTGTTGTGCACTATTGTATACTGAGTGTTCTCCTGACTGGTGGAATTAAGTAAATAGATTATAAAACTGAATTATATAGGACAAGCCCTTATAGGGCACGGTTTAAAAGCCTAAGAAATTTCCCAGGTATCCTGAGGAAATCCAAAACCTTTTTCTAAAATGCTGAAACCCTACTTCTGAGACCTTGCTTTAGCCTGGATTGTTTTTAAAACTTTAATACTTATGATCCACCTGAATGCTGTAGACGACAAAAGATTCTTAGGTCTCCTCCAGAGGTTCTGATGCAGAAATGCGACCGGTGGTCTAAATATTCAAAACACTTGAGATGCGGAGTCAGATCCAGGTTTAATTCACTTTCAGAAACATTGCTCTATAAATCAATTTTGGGGAGGAAAAATAATTTAGCATTCATTCCTACTTTTTTATACATAGCTCCATTTCAGACATAAAATCAGCTAAAATAATCTCAGTCCTTGCGTAGTCTCTAAACTACACCATCTTTATTGAAAAAATACAATTTTTCATTTAAAAAAAATCCTCTCTGCTTTGAAAACCATACAGTTTTAGGCAGACTAGGATGAATAAAAAAAATAAACTAAGGATTCAAATCTTCTCTAATGCGTACTTTTTATTTTAAATGATTACCCTAAATAACTTACCTTTTCTTCTTACTTTCAACCAAAACTGTCATCACTTAATGTTACGTGTAAATATTCTCTATAGAAGAGAAGCACAGAGGATAAACCAATTCCAGAAAGCAAAGCTTAAACTGCTGACGTTGACATAGAGTATACCTGCTCCTTATGGTTCTGATAATGTTCAAAATGAGGCTCGAGCCTGCGGAAACCTGGGCATTTAGCTGTACACACACTCAGGAACCGGGAATGTAGTCACAGTTTCCAGAAGTCCTGAGGTGAGGAAAACTGAACTGCCTAGTGGCGGTTTCAGCCGCAAGATGCCTGCAGTGCCCTTGGTGAGCATGGAGAAGACAGACCCAGAAGAGCAAAAGCCCCAGTTCCTTAGCTTTTAAACTGCTTTAGTTTGGGAATAAGGGAAAAGGGATGTTTCTGAAGTCAGAGTTTTGAGGTGAGTGAGGTACCTCCTCCTTGCTGTTAACTCCAGAGTGAGAATCTGGATTTCTAGAATGAATGAGACACCCTGAAGCTCCTGCAGGCAGCTCGCTTGAAAATCACTGTGAAGGAATGTATTGAAAATAACTAACACGTTTAAAGAAATAGATGTGTTGGTGTCTGAATTTTAGGGCATTACAGACGTTTTCAAAAGTTAATTATAAAAAGATTTATATCTTTACATTTTCCCAAAGTCAAAACTTAAAAAATGTTTAGTGAAAGAGGTATACAGTATACCAAAGTTGATATTTCTAATAACTTTCTACCTTGTATTTTGAGAATATCCATTGTTTTGAGAGTCAGTCAAATGGTATTCAAGTTAGTTATAAATGTAGACTCTGAGAAACCCTAATATTTGTATTTGTAGGTTTTTTTTCTTATTTGCCTTAATTTTAAAATGTACTTCATAAATACATGCTTTTCAATGATTATTTAGGCCCTTTGTTCAAATGTGACTAACCGTTAAAACAACTGCCAATGCTATTGTGATTCTTACAGATAATTCAAATCTAATATACTTAAAGAATGCATATTTGTAGTAGAAATAAGCCATTGCAAAATAAAAGGACAAAAAAGGAAAAAAACGCGACCCCTTGAAACAAAGCTGAAGGACTATGGCTACAAGTGGAACTTCCCAGGATCCGAGTCTTCAGGCTTATACAGCGTGAGCAGGGCTAGTCACCAGATCCGTAGTGTCTTCCCCGTGGAAATTCACAAGGCATGGCTGTCTCATGTCCTACTGTTCCACTATTCCTAAACCTCAGAGTAAAATGGTCAAAATCCCAAGTTATGGAAAACTGTGAATAATGTACAAAATTGAGAAATCTGGTATTTGGAAGAGAGAAGGACATCCCTCACTCCCAGGGCCTCTTGGTTATCTAGAACTATTATGGTTTTGCTTTAAGATCTGCTTTCTTACCAGTGTGTATGTACGTGTTGCAGATTTATAGGTAGATAAAGTTTGCAAACTTGATAAGCCCACGTCTTTCATATAATTCTGTTTTTCTGGAAAAGAGGATTATAACAACATTCTTTATCATTGGCTCATCACAAATATTGTTACTGGAATGCTTGTTTCTTGACAGTCATTCTAGACACTTAAACATGCCATAGTCAAAGCACAGCAGCTTTTTAAAAGGGCCCCGATATGTGGTTATGATGATAGAGTAAAATAAGTCATGTGCCTTCTAATGTAGAATCTGTTTTGTCTCTTCGAATTTTACTCTTCTGTTGTTGTTGTTTCGTATGAAATGCACAACTTAAGTACACATGGCAACAGAAACTAAAACCCAGGAACTGGAGTTCTCTGGATGGTTTGTGTGAAATGGAATCAAGCATCACCACCATAGGAATAAAAGATTTTGTTTTTCCCTTGCAGAAAGAATTTAACAATGACTGTAAGCTGAAGGAGAGGATAGAGGAAAATGGATACAATACCTATGCCTCCTTTAACTGGCAGCACAACGGGAGGCAAATGTACGTGGCATTGAACGGAAAAGGAGCTCCCAGGAGAGGACAGAAAACACGCAGGAAAAACACCTCCGCTCATTTTCTCCCGATGGTGGTGCACTCATAGAGGGAGGCAGTGCTTGCAGATGCAGAGTAACCAAAGGCTCTTCACCAGGCAGAGCTGGTGTTCTTCACGAAGACAGTAGCTCAGAAGGCAAAGACACATTGCAAGTGTCTGCTTGCTTGAAAGAAAGGAAGCCTTTGAAGGGTTTTGTGCTCTCTGCTGACATATGACGTTCTCTTAATTAGCT
Organism: Hippopotamus amphibius kiboko; assembly: GCF_030028045.1. NCBI lineage: Eukaryota > Metazoa > Chordata > Mammalia > Artiodactyla > Hippopotamidae > Hippopotamus > Hippopotamus amphibius. The sequence continues at coordinate 239,142,519 of NC_080186.1, forward strand.
CTGTGTCCTGCTTTGTAATTGAGATGTAAGCGGATCAAACGGGATCGAAGTTATCCCTAAGTGAACAATATGGTGGCTGAGTTTTGGGTTAAGTTTTTGTTTATGTTTTGTTTTTAACCTCTGAGATAGAACTTCAAGGACAAGGAACACTCTGTTGACTGATCTTCGGGAAAGTTATTTATGGAATAGGAACTCATGTCAGAGACTTTCATTGCTCATTCAAGCCTCATGATTCAGTGAGCAGCAAGACACGCGAGCATTTGCTGGAAAGCACTTGGGTCATGTCATACGTGCAGCCAAAGGAGCTTTGGGCGTGGCATCGTGGAAGAGTTGGACAGGATCACAGAATATAAACGTGGTGTGTAAAACTGTTCTAACCAAAAAAAAAAAAAAATAGTATGGTATGCTTGTGCATTCTGCCTCACCCCTTTCTGTTCTTTCTAAGTTATTTATTTAATAGGATGTTAAATATCTTTTGGGGTTTTGAAGCGTGTCCTCAGTAGCAGCCCCCTGGTTTCCCGTCTCTCTCTCTTCAGCACAGCACGTGCATGTTCACGACTAAGTGTTTTTAAAACTTGGCAAACACTTCGCGGATAGGAGATAAAATTGGGGAAAGGGTGTGAGCGCCCCTGGTGCCATCAGTTGACGTAATCTGCGCTTCTGCCGTAGGAACCGTGCACAACAGACATGGCTTGCGTGAGAGATGCCTGCCATCGCTGAAAGGCATGCATCACTCCCAAGGCGTCCTCCTAATAAACAGACCAGCAGGCCACATTCTTCTAATACATCAATATCATGTATATGATAAAAGTACAAGTCTCCAAAAGTATATTAAAAGAAGGAAAATGGATGGTTAAATACATTTTGGTAGCCTAGCGTCGTTATTTACTGATGATCTTTTTGCCGTATGTCACAGTGGTGAGTGAGGAAGAGGCTGTCTGCATAAGTAAGAACACGTTCTCAGTCTCACGCAGTGCATCTCCCCCACAGGAACTGTCAAGGAATTTGGTATGAAGTGCAACCCTCCCAGGGGCTTAAACTGAGCAACTATATTCTGGTATATGTGTAACCATATACTAAAACCTGTCCAAGCTGTATGATCTAGTCGTTACAAACCAAATAAAACTATTTTCTGTAAATTTAAAGAGCTTTGGAAGCTTCCATAATGTAACCTTATTGAAATTCATTTTGTTAGAGCAGGTATAGAAAACGGTACGTAAGAACATACCAGTCATCATCACATTGTATTCTGCTAAATAAATACAGAAGCCTTATTTGCAGTGTCTGTAGTGAACTTTAAAAGTGTAGAGAAATACTATTTGTTCTAAATACTTTAAGTGATAACTAGAAGATTATATTGATGCTGCAGTTTTATCTTCATATTGCTTGTTTTGAAAAGGTCTGTTTATTTCTATTGTTTAGACACAGTATTTTGGTACAAAGGAAAGACTCACTAAATGTGTCTTTTTACTAAAGTTTAACCTCTAGAAAGGCTGGTGTTTTGTGATCCTCTCTAATAACTTAATTGTGTCAATGCTTAACCGGCACTTCCAGTTAATCTGTTATTTAAGAATTAGCTCTATGAAGAAACTTTCCCGTAAAGTAGTCCCATAAAAGGTCATATTTTTCTCATTCCTTAAAAAGTTGGGATGTCAAAGGAAATGCATCAGAGGCAGAGTGTTTTGGCTTTTATGGTGCTTGGCTTCCAACTTGCTTTTTGACAAATGGGATTCTAAAAATGTTTAATTTTGTGGTTGGCATCTGTATGTTAAAATGTAATTGGTAACTGTCAGAGCTATATAATGCAACTCGTTCTTATGAGAACTAGATTCTCTGTTTTCTTTTAAAATAATAATTGCACCTGACACATGAACATGGACCACCCGCAACCAAAATTAAATGTTTGGTGAGACAAATAGAGTATTAGATGACCATGGTAACAGCAAATAGGGCACAAACTGGATTCATATTTCACACAGCCATTTAAATTACCAAGAGACTGTGTGTAAACAGTCATCACTGTAGTACTCAAAAGACTAAAACAGCTTCTAGCAAAATGTATCAAAGCTTGCAGAAGCCAAAAATAGAAAACATTTCCTTCACCCTCTCCCCTGCCTCACCCCCGAAACACACACATTGAGAGAGAAAGACAGAAACAGTTTGGTAAGGAGTCATGAGAGTCTCCTGCATTTAAAAATGGCATCTTTGCTTGATATTGGGATAGAATTCTGGTCCCGTTTGCAAATGGAATGGGCTACTGAAGGAAAAGCAGCTCCAGTCCTGAATGTTATGTTTTAAAAAAATAAGGGTTTGGGGAGCTCTGCCTCTGCAGGAAGTGTGGCCCCTGGCGACGATGTCAAGGTGCGCCGGCCACAGATGTGTGTCCATCCGCGTGCTGACTTCCAGCCGACTCCTCGTATAGATTCCCTCCCTCCTCCTACCTCCCGAAAGGCTGAACAGTGTACAGTATGTTACATTCAAATAAATCAATAAAAGTGCTGGGAAAAGAAAAGAAAAATATTGACCTTGTTGTGTTTTATTAGCCTGAAACTATACCTGGTAATAAACAGAGAAGCTCACGTGTTGTGCGCTTGGCAGGATGTGGTCAGATGCCCCACAGCCCAAAACAACAACAGAAAAAACATCACTCAAACATTTGTAAGGTTTCTTTAATGTTTTACATGTGTGAGTCAGCTATCCTTACTCTAATAACAACCAAATGCTTTCGATTTTTCCTAAGTATTCAGGTCCACCTAGTTTACACAGTGGATAAAGAAGGATGAATTAAAAACAAGGATGGCTCGTGAAACAATGAGAGACTTTTGGAGGAAAGCCAGGAGGCTGCAAAATCGGAATTCAGTGGGATAGAGTAAGCCCATGAGTTTGATTTGAAAAGCAGAGAGAAAAAAATACATCATAATGCACGTTGGGTGCAGGGTCCAAGCAAGGTTATGGACGCTATTTAAATAGATCATCATTAATGTGCACAGTTCTAATAATTTGGATGTTTCTTAATTCAGGTTTTATGATTATTCGGCAAAAATAAAAATTACCTTTGTCTTATCAGTGAAGGTTTTAGCTGACCCAAACTTTGTTTAAATAAAGACATTTGGAGGAAGCCATGAAACGTTTACGAGAAGATATCTAGAACATTAGAAGCAACACATTTACATGCAAACAAGTATCCTATTGATTAAGGATTCTTGTCAATTTCACTAGACAGGCCTTTTTTAACTTAAACTAAGCTGTAAGAAAAAAGGTATTTTGGAAAGACACTGGAAAGAAAAGGGCATTTCTGAGTTCCACTAGACCTGAGATATGAAGCAACTAAAATCCTCTTCCTCTCTGGCGCTCTTACCTCTGATTGGCTTTATTTGCTTGGCTACTGCTTGCCTCCAGTTTACTTCTTTCCAACTCCAAAGCCTCAGACCTCTTTTTCTCAAGATTCCAAAATGGAGACATCCAAGGGGTGCCTCTCTTTGGCCAAGTTTGGATGAGAGGCCAACCTTTAGAGCAATCAGCAGGACAAGGCATGTAGGCATTACCATCGGCCAAGCTGCAGCCCCAGCACCCAGAGCTGCACAGTGTGGCCTCTGGCAGCTCACACCACCAGCACACCAAGGAAACGGCGGTGCTGCGCAGGCGCAGAAACAGAAACGCGTCTAAGCTACCGTCTGTCTAAATGGGACCACTGACAACCTTGTATTTTCGCTAATTCTAATTAGGCTTCGTCTTTTTCTTCAAATCAGAGCGATCAAGATTTTTAAAGGCATTTTTTAAAAGGGAGAGATCGTATTTGTTTTGTTTTGTAATAAAACCAAGAACAGGGCCGTGAATATAGGCGTGCCCGCTGTAATTCTGCAAACTGGTCACTGAGATGAACGCAAGTTTGCCCTGAATCAAAAGCTGGTTCTCATACTGAATATCAGTCTGTATCACAACATGACATTATAAGTATTTCTTTACGTTTATCCCAAGAGTATATACTAGTATTTTCAAATATATCAACGTGAAGAAAAGCATCTGAAGCTTAAATGCCATGAGTCTTTAAAAAATTGTGAAATAAAAAAGTAAAAACCTGTTCTGTATCTCTCACTATGTCTAGTATACATTCAATATGAGAGAAAAGAAAGCTTTATAACATGAATTTCTCTTCTCTTTTGCTGATTAAAAATAATAAAACACAAAATGCCCTTGCAAGTGAATAATCTACTGAAAACACCTTCACAAACACGGTGTGAAAATAGAGTAACTGTGATGAAACCAACGAGATCAGAGGAGCTGGGCTCAGTGCTAAGTGACTGAGCGTGAACACTTGCATGTGCTGTGCCACGACGGCAGCTGCCGGCGACAATCCCATCCTCAGAGAAGAGCCAGCTGCCAGCCGTCTCCGCACACGGCGTGTACTACCTTGCACATTTTCGTTACCCTCCACAAAAGAGCCTGTGTTCATTTTTTAATATAGGCAATGGCATCCTCTAGAGCTGAGAATGGCAAATAAAGAATCAAAACATCTCATGTTCCTCGTTACAACTGGAAATTGAACATATGCCCTCCTACGACTTAGGCAGTGACCCCAGGTGTAGAATAACCAACTATGGTAAGGCCTTAACCCTCCTAAAGTTTGGTTTTAATTACCTTATACACATCTTCAATGCCTAAGTAATCTTACAATTTTTGAAATCATTTAGTGATCATTTCTGTGGTTAATTTAAGCTGCTAACCATGCTCGTATTCTCAGGTCTTTCAAGGAGCAGTAAATTCAAATCAGTGTTTCATTAGTATTATAAATCAAAAAAGACTACTCTTTATGGTTACAGGAGACATTTGGATTAGGGGTCACTTATCAATTCAACATTAAAAATATTTTAACATCTGGTATTTAAGCACCAAACTATTCAATTGCCATTTTTTCCAGTGACACGATCCATACGTTAGACAATAATATGTGAGCCAATATCTATAGAAATGATATTAACAATATCTGTTCATTAGGCAGCTTTCCAACTGTGAAAAACAAAAGAGAAACACTGACAAATGGTATAGCAAATGAGTAAAGATACAAACAATATTTTAACTTGTTTTCCTGATAAATTGAAAATTGGATGTAAAATATATTTTACAACGCAAGCTTACCCTCATGGAAACAAATGAAACTAGGTATATATTTTTTTAAATACTAGTATTTTAAAGTCAGTACCTGCAATCCTTCCTCTTTATCCTACCCTAGGAAAGTTCTGCGTTCCATCCTCCAAGATCTAAGAAACAGTCAAATCACCATATTTCAATTGCAAGAGTTGAGTGTATTTTCAGTTCTCATTTTTGACTAGACTCACAAGACAAATGTAGACTTTATTTAAACAAATACCTACTTCCGCTGTGTCAAATGCGTATCGACGCCGCAGTGATATTAGTAGAGATGGATGGAGGCAACTGAGTACCTGAAATTATTGTTACAGACTCCTGTTTTTTGAGTTATGTTTTCTTCATGCTTATAAATATTCCCTAGTGATGAAATTAATGGTTCCGAATCATTTAAGTCACTCGTTCCTACTACTGGGAAAAAAATTAAAATTTAAACATAGGCCCCAGTAAGGTTTGAAGTCCCAGTATCTTAGAATGTGGCCTTATTAGGAAACAGGGTCCTTGCAGATGTGATTAGCTAAGATGAGGTCAAACTAGACCAGGGTGGACATCTAACCCAATATGACTGATGTCCTAGTGAAAACAGGAAACTTGAACACAGACACGCGCACCATATGAACATGAAGGCAGAGACTGGGGTGATGAGTCTACAAGCCAAGAAACACCAATGATGGCCGGCAAGTCACTAGAAACTATTCTCCCTCCCAGTCCTCACAAGGAATCAGCTCTGTCGGTACCTTGATTTCAGACTCCTAGCCTTCAGCACAGTGAGACAATGAAATTCTGCTGCTTAATCCATCCAGTTGGTGGTCCTTTGTTATGGCTGCCTGAGGAAACTATGCAGAGGCTGTAACTTAAGACGCATAGAACTCAGGTTGAGGAGGAGCTCCGGCACATCTGGAAGCGTAAGGCTTTCTTGTCAACACAACAGAATTGCTCGAAACTAACCTTCACATCAAGCAATCTCAACAAACTCCTAAGCTATGTCACCGCAAAATCCAACATACAGGTTTGCTTAATAAATCTTTACTTAATCGACCCACAGATTTTTGTAATATCCCCAGAATCATGTCACACTTTTCTCCAAAAATTTATTTTATAGTTTGCTTAATGACCCCAAATATGTTAGAAATCGAATAACTACATCTGACTTAAGTCTTGATACGCAATTTAGATGAGTTTGATGTAGCCAGAAAATTTAGTGATGAATAGATATTCTATGGGGAGTTCTCATAATTTTAAATCTTGACCTTCTCAGTTAACTAGAGGAACAACAAAAAACAAAATCGAACTAGTACATACAAATATAAAACTATTTATGGTAGCCTCCATTAATTCCTGATAATTTATAACATTTTTTATGAGTTAACATCCAAATAATTATATTTATTTCAAAAATATTTGGAATCAGACTATAAAGGAGACATGGCTGTGAAATAATGGAATTGGCTAATATATCAAAATTTATACATATAAATAAATATTGCTCACTTCGGAGTAGAGCATTTGGAGACTCTATTTATATTAATGACATTCTTCACCTTAGAAATCAGCTGTTCTCTTACTCAGCTCCTACCTCTTTCCAAGGCATGTCTTGATCCAAGTGGCCTTCCGTTTCATCCCACCTGTAGCAGTTTACACCAGAGGCAGTTACCGGGACTCGCACTAATTTGTAACCATAGCTTCCATTTTCAAAACCTTAATTTTTTAAAAAAAAATTTTTAAATAAAAAAAAAATCTTAATCTTCCCAGTAGAGCTGCAGAATCAACTTTTGAATCCAAATACATGACTGAATCGGTTCCTGTCCTCCTACTGTGTGCAACTCCAAGATGGGTGGGTAGAAAGCGTCCCTTCTCCAAAAATTTCAGTAAATCCGTCCAGAACCAGTGATAACAAAACAATGGAACGCTTGTGTTATGGACCAAAAAGCTACAAGGCCATTCTGTGACTGTCGTCACACTTGCCAACCCTGCTCTCCTCACTTATTCACTCCTCCTTCTCTGATCATTTACTGGCGAAGCCAATAATACCCAGGGTTTCCGCAGTGCTCAGTGTTTTAAACTCCTTTCTTTAGCATCTAAACTTCCCTCTTCTTTTGTACAACTAGTAAATAAACCAGCAAGGAGCTAACAGGCCTTCAACAAAATAGATATCTGCTACAGAGAAGAGATCACTCTGGGATAACCCAATGCTAAACCAATGCTTCGTGTAACCGCAGGAGTACTTGACGTCCAGAACATCACAGATTGGTTCTGGGACACAACACAGTTCTGATGTGTTCAAGATTTGTGTCCAGTATCAAATGCTAGTTTTACTTTCTGCTTTGGTAGGTGACAAAGTTCAAGTTCATTTTCTTTCCCAGAGCTCACTGCCCGGAAATAAACGTAGGTCTCCTGATTCCAAAATTACTCTTCTATTATATGGGCACTTTACCAAATAAAAAATAATTTTTAAAATCAGAGCCACACCATTTACAGCCCAATATTTTTTTTTTTTCAATTCTTTTCAGACATGTAACTCTAAGGATAATGAAGGTGTTTTATTTTAAATGACACGTCCCTCTTTACAGATACTTTCTGGAAGGACTAGCATGTACTTTTGACTCGAGATACCATTTTTTAATCCTGGCTCTGCCACCTTCTAGTAGTGTAAATGTAGAAAAATTACCTCTTTTAAGACGAAAATGAATGAACAAAAAGCTTGGATAGTAATTCATAACACTGGGGACAGTAGTAAGGCTTGACTGTTTACTGTATTAGTTAACTCTTTTGTATAATGACCGCCAAGCAGTGAGTACACAGTACATGTTGATTTTCTGCCCTCTTGTTGGTCAATAGTGAACATTTATAAAAAATTTCCTAGTCTGTTAAAATGATGTCTGAGTCACCTTCAAAATCTCTACATTCACTCAAGAGATTACTCATTACACAGAATTCAGGCTCAATTTGTGTATTGTTTCCTTCTTCCCAGGAAACCTTTCTCTGACCATTGACCACACTATCGATGTATATTAAAATCACGCTCCTCTCAGCATGTGTGTTACTGGGTCCTAGGCAAGCTTATCAGGAGTACTTTGGTTCTGAACCACAATTTCCTCCCCTGGAAAGATGGGCTTTCTGAGCCATCAGAACAAAGGAGGACAAGATAACTTAAGCATGGACATAGCTTTCTTACTTCAGTTACGGACAAGACACTATCTGTGGGAAGTCTGGTTTAAGAACCAAGAGAGACTGATATTTTAAAATATTCACTTGAAACTAAGGGTACGCACTTACTCTTTTTTTTTTGAGAGTGTCTAGAAAAGTTATATATGTCTTAGAATAGCAATGGTTTAGCAATATTTCAACTTTTTTACCCCCTGTAAAGCCTCCTTTTCATGGAAAGAGAAAGTGATCGCTGTTAAACACACAGGGAATAGGGAGCGTGCGTGCGCACACACGCACACACACACACGCACACACAACACACACACGCACACACACACACACACGCACACATACACACACACCACACACACACCACACACACACACCACACACACACGCACACACACACACGCATGCACACACACACACACATACACACACATACATGCACGCACACACACACCACACACACACATACCACACACACACACGCACACACACACACACCACACACACACGCATGCACACACACACCACACACATGCACGCACACACACACGCACACACACACACATGCATGCACGCATGCACACACACATCACACACATACACACACACACATACATACCACACACACACGCACGCACACACACACCACACACACACGCATGCACACACACACCACACACACGCACGCACACACACACCACACACATACACACACACATACACACACGCGCACACATACACACCACACACACGCACGCACACACACACACCACACACACACGCATGCACACACACACCACACACACGCACGCACACACACACCACACACATACACACACACATACACACACGCGCACACATACACACCACACACACACACGCACACACACACCCCGCACACACACGCACACACACACACCATGAAAACATCTTGCGTATTCCGCACTTTGCAGCCATTTACCTCCTGATAAATTCTTAATACTTTTGTAAATAAACTGGGAAACGAGGGAGAATACGCCCATCGTCTTTGTTTCCAAGGCGGCCGTTCAGCTCCTGGACTCCCGCGTGGCTGATGGGCGGCGGCCTGCCTGGACCCCCTTCTCTGGCCCGAGCACGCGGCCCCGGCGGCTGGAGAGCCGGCTGCCCCCCCCCTGCTGCGGCAGCGCGTCCCGCAGCAGCTCAGGCTCGGGCGGAGAACGCGGCCCTCGTGCTCCGTCGGGAATAATTCGGTGGGGGTCATGCCCGTGGGACCCACTGAAACATATGTTGTGACCTCGTCCCAGATCGACGTTTCTTCCTCTTCCTAACCCTGCTTCCTTTCCCCCTCAAAGATGTCCCACCGACACTCCCCAAGCAACGTCCGACATGCACATTCCCCTCACAGAGTCTGTTTCCCCCGGAACTAGTCGGAAACATCCTGGAAGTGCAGTTTGTTTGCTTTTAAGGTGGTGACCATTCGACAAAACTGTCGCAAACCAGCTGCCTCTTCTTCTGAATGATGGTTGCGTCCGTTTTAACTTAAATAACATGTGAGTTTAAGTCCAAGGGAGGAAACTAAGGATACACAACCCTTCCTAGGAACAAACGGATGAGGGAAGCAGGAATTTTTAGGACTAGCTTGAGCCGACAGCATAGGGAAGTAAGAATGCGTTTCCCATCTAGTCCAGGATATGAACTAGAGGCACATGGGCACTAAGCTAATTGCCAAAATCAAGCGGAGGAAAACGTGACATTTTCCCTTTTTATTTTACAAAAGAACCAGCAGAGAGAACGTATGATAGACACAATTCTGTTCTGGAAAACCTATAAGTTAGAAAAGTATACTCAAACATTTCGAAAGGAATATTCCTAAATGTTTCCTTAAAGGAAAAAAAAGTCCACATAAAGGATACATGAGAGATATGTAGGTATGTGAACTTCACCGTAACAGAATTCATTTCTATTTACCATGCGTCCAAAAAGCAAAGGATAATATTCTCAAGACTAAGAAATGTTCTAAAGTAGCCCCTCCAAACAGTTTCTGGAACCAGTCTAAGTATTTGTATTTTTGTAAAGAAAATCACTGATAACAATTTACTATCATTTTTTCCAATGTGCTATGTTGAAATTCCATGACTGGGAACCTCAGACATCATTACCCAGCACAATTCCCTATTATTATGTTGGAAATGAAACTTAATTTTAGGTTTCCAGTTCCAAGTCCCAAGTGGGAACTAAATGTCACAGAACAAAATGTCATGCAATGAGATCGGATACTAAAATATGTGACAGTAACCAGATGTTTCCCTAACAATTACCACACAGAAAAGCCAGGCAGAGAAACGAGGTACCGCGCTTCTCAGAAGCCGAAGGGCTCTCCACGCTGCTATGCAGCTTGTTGATCGTTGTCGGTTTATATTCTGATGAGCACACCCTGAATGCCTCTGAAGAAATACAGAATAAAATGCAACGTGCGGTTGTTTCTGCAAAAGACACGTTTAAAGAAATTATTCAAATAGGTCTCAAACAGGACAACTCGTAGGATCAGCGACACAGCCGAGCGCTTGCTGAAACACGAAGCAGAAGGCAGCAGGCCCCTAACCCCTCTACTGCGAACCTCATCTCCATCGCCCCTGCCCCGACGCCACCCCACCAACCACTCTGCCACCCGGGAGGCGTGGAAAGAGGCCAGAGGAGGACTAAGGGGACGTACGGAGCAGACATTCAGCTCAGAGACGAAAAAGCAAAACCAGAGCTGACAAAGAACAAGACCACCCCCCTCCCCGCCGTAGATGCTATTTATGACCTAGATCTTTACGTCCTGTCCTTGGATTGGTTCCTCAACATCCAACTGCCAACGTCAGGAAGCAAAGGATTTGCTTCAGGACAGAAATTCCTTTAGCCAGTGTTAGCACAGAGGTCGCGTTACAGTGGCCAGTAGTGCAACCAAAGATGAAAACTAGAAGCACCCCTCAAGCCCAATGGAAACACCCGACCCTCCGTGAGACCAAGGTCCGTATTACTTTAATGGATTTATTCGTTTGGTGGATTAGAGGAAATATATCAATAACCAAAAGTCAGAAATAGATACAGGGATTACAAAGCCTTTTGAAGTAAAAATAAACTTAGATTAAAACAAGTCTTAGATGTAGTCACATGGTCCAACTAACAGTTTGATCCAAGAAAACTTAGTATATATTTAACTCACCTTATATGTGCAATGTTTCTTTTACAGAGGCTCTAAAATATTATATATTTTTGTATTACTTAACATAGGATAAGCAAACAATTTTGGCAGCGTTTTGAGTTCTAATATGTGCCCTTAAATTTTTTTTGAAGACCTCACTCTTTGTTATAGCTAAGATATCACTGGGTGGCTAAAATACAACATGCTGTAGACAGGGTTGTTGTTTTTTTTAATTCTGAGTTTGCTAATACATCTTAAAATATAAAAGTATAAAATGTCCCTCTCTTCTCACTTTCACAAAAATAATTTTTGATGAGACGCGTTTGTCTTCAGCAACCTTGGGATACAGATGCAGAAAACAAGTGACCGAGCCAGTCAGGAGAGAAATTGGTCCATTTGTTTTAATTGCTATATGGCACTCCAGCTTATGAAATTACCACAACTTAGGTATCCATCCTCAAACTGTTGCATATATAGGTTGTTTCTAAATTTTTACAACCATCGATATAGTAAACGTCTCACACACACCCCGGTGTGTAGCCAAAGGGCCTCCCCACTGCGTACGAAGAGATGGGTTTGGGCATCTTTGAACTTCTGCACGCATTGTCAAGTTGCTCTCCAAAGTTTCTCCAAAAGAAAAAAATTTTTATTTTAACATGGTTTGTGGTTTCATGTCATTTTAAAGAAATTCTTCCCCATCTTAAAGTGGTAAAGTTTTTCTCTTATAATTATTTCTAAAAGTTTTGAAGATTTCTTTCCTATTTAGATTTTCAATTCATATGGAAAGTATTTTTTAGCGTCAAATATGGATAAAATTTTGTTCTCTTCAATATAGATAGCCAATGATATCTCTATTTACTTCTAGGTCCACCTCTCTTACATATGTAGGATGACTTTATATATTTTCCATGCAAACCAAAAAGTGTGTGAAATTGAAAAGGGCATTGTTAGTAATTATGCTGGGACAACAGGCATGAGTCCTGGGCAAACTAGGACACACAGACATCTTAATCATAAATCAAATTCGAATATGTGTGTGGGTCTATTTTTTGACTGGTTTCCTCTGTTATGATTGTAATGATTATAACACCAGATAGTTTCGGGCAAGTTTTAACAAAATTTTAATCAAGATAAAACCTGTAGTATCAAAACTATTTCACATAATCTCAACTTTTCAGACTGAGAAACATGTGCCGTATATAACATTGAGAAGGTTCAGTATGCAGAGTATATCAAGAACTCCTAAACATTTTTAAGAAAATAAAATGAAAAGAGACCACTTCACACCCATCAAATTAGGAAAAATTGGAAATTCTGGTAACACTAAGTGTTGGAGAAGAGTTGGTGAAATGGAAAATCTCGTGTGCTGCTGGTCTCTTGACAGACAGAAGGTGAAAAGAGAGATCTATTTGACTTCTTCTTTATCAAAAATGTGCCAAGGTGCCTTGTGCCTTTTCCATTCTACTTGAATTTTCAGATTATCTTGTTCCTCTAAAAACTATTTTGGTTCTTCTGGGTGGTTTTTCTGTGCTCAACTGGGTACATCACAGCTTGCTTGCTTAGCGGAGCACCAGTGAACTTAAATTATGCATGATGTTGCTCTACTGCACCTAGGGATGCATGCCATGGAACGTGGTGTCAGGACGGCCCTAGCAGAAAGATGCTGGGGAAGAGCGTCAGGTTGTCCTCGAGCACCACGATGCTCCTTATTTTAAATTTGTAAACTTTCATTTTCAGGTACTTGCAGATTCACATGCTGTGGTAAAAAACAAAATACAGACACATCGTGTGTCCCTTTACCTAATTTCCCCCAGTGGTAATATCTTGCAAAACTATAGTACAAATGTCCCAGTCAGGCTACTGGAATTAAAAGAGTCAGTATGAGAGAACGTTTTCACTGCTCCATGCGTCCCTCATCTTGCCCTTTCAGAGCCACACCCACCTTGTCTCATCCACACCCCTTTCTTAACAACTGACAATCGCTTATCTGTTCTCTATTTCTATGATGCTGTCATTTCAAGGATGCTATATAATGAAGTCATACAGCATGTAACCTTTTGGAAGGGGAGGAAATGGAACGTGAGGAGAGGCCTGAGGAAGGGAGGTCAGGGACGGGAAGAGAAGGAGAAGAGGAACTGGACGCATCATTTTGGGATTTTGACTGACTTGTTCCAAATGCATACTTTTAATCAGGGAGGAATTAATTTTTTCCAGTCGTCTCATCCTCTTGTTCAAATAAGTTTTCTACCTCTTCTTGTGTATTTAGCTTTCCTCTGTTTAAATTACATTCCTGTCTGTTGTCCTGACAAATTTGGTGAAGGCAAGACTGAAATTCTAAACTCAAGGAGCAGAGCCCTTTCAATTGTGCTCCTAAATCACAGTAGAACAGCAACAATTCTGGTGAACGTGCTGGCTACTGCCTCTTTCGCGTGTAAGCACGTACTCTAGACTCAAAATTGAGTATGTCTCTCCTGCTCGTATCCGGCACGTGTCTCACCGTTCTCCTCCACGCTCACGTCTCTCTGCACATCGTTCTCACAGCTTCTCAAGCCCATAGCACGTCGGACTTTGGGATTCTGGTCCTGCTTTGGGGGATGCTTCCCCTAAGGTATCTCCAGGGCTCGCTCACTCATTTCCATCAGGTTTCTGCTTAAAGGTCACTTTCAGAAAGGGCTTTCCTAGCCACTCTATAGAAAATATTTTTGTACATAGATTAATTTTTCTGCGTGGCACTTAATACAAGCTAACATAGCATATATTTGTTTAATATACACTGGAATTTAAGGTACAGAAGGGCAGATTTCTGTTTCCACTGATACACACCCAGAACTGCTCCTGGCATATGGATGGCAAGCGAAAATTTGCTGAGTGAATGAGAAAAAAGTATTTGCACACCCTTAGAAGCCTTGTCTATCCTTACTGGTTGGGCATGAAGAGATCTTACTGCTGCGTATTTTTAAGGTAGTGAAATTCAGAGGAAAAGTCTGAAAACAATAGCAGAATTAACGGTAAGACAAAGGGGAGAACCCGAGAGTCAAGATCTAAAGCTTAAACTCCATCCCTCACCCCCTTGAAGCCTCTGACAATTCCTTACTTTTGCATTATTATCTAAATTTTGTTTTATTATCTGCAATGCTTGCATTTGTTCAACCCACTGGAAATTTCACAGAGTTTTTTAACATAAAATTTATAGCAAGAGTTGACTTCCCCAAGTCAGGTCTAAATTACCCCAAGAACAAGACTTGCCCATAGAATTTTGGCATTTCCCTTTCTGGCTCCAGTCAGATCCCAGTAGCCAAAAGGTGTTTCAAAATGAGAAGTAACAGGAAGGAAAAATTAACCAAACTTCTGAAGCCTCAAAACAATTGGTTTCAAGTTACCTTTGCATTTTGGTGTAGATGAGTCATGAGAGGTGAAGGGGAAAGGATATTATTTTATTCAGTCTAAGCATTCAGGTTTGAGATATTTCTCTGTGACGCTTTTGTTGGAATTTCTTTGTTTAAATCTCTCCTGTTTCTTGCTGACAGTTCATTTTTAACAAGGTTCTTCTGCATGTATGTTTAGAGAATTTTCTTAACGGCAGCCAGAACACACTTAACATAATCAGGGTGGACCTAATTCAACAGGGGACAGATGTCGCTCTTTCCATAATACATGGAAATCTTGTAAGATTTCTTTTTAATTGAGCATGAAATATGCAACAGATTTGTTGCCACTTATGTAGCATTACAGATTCACGAATAAATATATATGACAGTGTACACACATACACAATAGTTTACAAAGATACAGGAAAATAAAAAACACCTGCAGAAAGTATTTTCCATGTTACGTGTTACGCAGGTCAGCCTGCAACGAACTGGCCACGTTTGAAAAAGAACCGTCTTCCGCTCCTTTCAGTGATATAAGAGCACACTGTACAATGAAGAAAATTATCACCACTGTTTACCTCTCAATACTGCCCCCTCGTTAGTCACACACCCAAGGTCAAGTAAGAGGGCACGGCTTTTCCTAACCTCTTTCACAGACCTATTAAAGAACTAGCCTCAACAATCTCAGTGCAGTGGAGAGAGGATGGACATTAGCATCTGCCACGCCTGCCTTCAGATCCTGGCTCGGTCATTGCCCAGCTGAATGCAATGTCAACTGACTTATGATACCAGAGGGATTGTAATTATCTTCTTGACTGTTGCTATGAAGACTGGAAACAATACGTGTAAAGCTCCTAGCACGGCTCCTGGATTATGGAAAATGCTCAATAAATGAAAAACCAATTGAACTCTGAGAATCCCTAAAAGGTTCTTTCCCAGTGTTTGTTTCAAATGAAGAATTGGTTTGCACCCTACATTTTTCAGACATGTACAATTCACATAACGTTAGCACTGGAATATCTCAGAGGTCAATCAGTTCAACTAACTTGTTTCAGAGTCAATGAAACAGAGGCCCTGAGAAATTAAGTGATGGAGGGGATCAGAGCTTGGCAGCTCAGCTTTAAAGTAATAGCAAAAAATTCATAAGAAATGAAATTCATAATTCAATGACCTAGCACTTTCATTTTTCTGGCGTCATTTTCCCCAACTCTTTTCACATGGATATTTCTTCTCACATATTGGAATTACAGCCTGTGTATGATTTTACAGGCTTTTTTGAAAGCTTATGATTTAAGTTGAAGAAGAAAAAATGGAATTGAAGAAACACAAAAAATATTCTTTGGGGGGAATTACTGTTGTTCATAATCTTCAATTCTGGACAGCCAACTATCTTTACGTTTATGGAACTTTCTTTTGCTTTATATACAGGTAGAAGACTACGAGAATCGAGCATCACAGCCCTTCTCAGGAGTGCTGGAGGAGGCATACGTACAGGGCAACTGTGAGAAGCTTTCTTCAGTGATTCTTCAGCTCCCCGCCCTCCACCGACAATCACTAGACTAACGCACAGGCTCTCAAAAGTGGGTATACGGGCCGCCAAATTATCTGTGTGTTGAATGTTATATCTTTTCAATGAAAAAGTAAAACAGAAGCTAAGCTTTCCTAATATCTAACACACACAGACACTGCTGACCTCTCCCACAGTCCCTTTGTCAAGTGGTCGTGAGCGCTTACAAGGTGAGATGCCCTACGAGAAAAAAGGTGGACCGTTGAGACCTTCAAGATGTATTTACTTTTAAAATATTAGCCAATGAAGTAGGTTTACAGGTTGTATTATCTAGTTTTAATTAAACTAACTCTAACAAGATGGACAAATGGTTTAAAAAGACTTCTATAAATATTTCGGAATAAAGATAACATTCCTAATAGAAGCACAAATAACTAGAAAATAGTAGAACTGGCACTTCTACTCTTAAACAAGTTTTAACATCATTACAAGGTTAAAAACAGTGACTGTGCAATCTGATCTGACACAGTAAGCTAGCGTGTAGCTTTTGGAAAAAAAATCTCTTCAAAGTAAAGTTTTATCAGTGAATCTGAAAGTACAGCTTTTTAAGAAAATTCATTCATTATGTGGTGAGAATAATTTGAAAATAGAGGTTTGGACATACTTCTATTGTTATATGATTTTATGTCAAAAATTATATGTATTTATTACTTATAAAATTTCAAATTTCTGTGCTGAACTCTAACAAGATGTGCCCGTGTGCACAGACACACACACACCCCATGAATCCTTTTCCTTAATTCTATTTTCACTATTTTAATTTTCATACCTTTGCCTCTAAAATAATCCTTCTTTTTATGTTTTAAAATTTGAAGACACAGCAAAGAGTTCTTCCTTCCTATAACTTCATTATGAGGCTTTCTTTCAGGGTTTTATAGTAAAGTGAGTTTTAGTTGATATAATTCAAAAAGAAATGTGTGAGCATTTGTATACACTCTCCATTCTTTGCTAAAGGCTGTGAGGCTGTGAAAATTAAGCCCTCATGGTCTTTGTCTTTGAGATGGTAGCAACAGAAAAAAGAGATCATGGACACAAAGATAATCTTACAAAAGGTATGATGTGAGAAATAACTGAGTACAGACATATTACAGAAAAGACTGGGTAAGCTCTGGAAGAGGACCACGGTAAAAGAATACTAAAAACAGGCAAGAGCTGAACAGGTGAATCAGAGGAGAAGAAAGAGCAGCAGCAAAAGGAATAAATAGTGCCATCAAAGGAAGGAGGAACGAGATGCTAAGGGCAGAGAATGTTAGGATAATCAAGGCCTCATTTTTCACAATAGTTTTACCACATGTGGATGTATCCCCAAGCAACTTACTGTTTAGTTCAGCTCACTTTTGAACTCTCTATGAAAGGAACCAAACTGTATGTACTTTGTTACCTTTTTCCCCAAATTGGGGTCTGAGACCCATCCATGTTGATGAATTGGCTGCAGTTAGTTCATGTCCACTGCTGCATAGTTTTATGACGATATCACTATTTATTTATTTATTGTAAAGGGTGTGGTTTCGCTTGCTTGTTTCTGTCTTTGGCTCCTATAAACACATCTTCTAGTATACACACACCTAGGAGCAGAATTGCTGGGATGTGAACATTTACTGCTTGAATGGTTTTTCTCGGTGTGGTAATAGTTATACTCCCATAGTGTTCCCATCACAACACATCCTCACCAACATTTTGTATTTTCAGAACTTTAAAAAGTGTTTTTAGCAACCTGGTCCTGTGACATGGTATCTCATTGTTACCGTGTATAACAATCATGGAAAGCTATTTCCATGATTATTAATAAACGTGAGCACTTCTTATGTCTATAGGTCTTTCTTGGCATAAGGTCTGTCCTCAACACCTGTTTCTTAAATTAGTGAATAAATGAAGGATCCAACAGCATTTTGCGAATTCTATCAAATCTATTTTTCTTAGGAAACCAAGAATTTTGAAAACCAAACTAAAGTTATTTGGAAAATGTATCTTTTAGGGTTGTATGTGATTCAGTAGAAACAAAGTAGAATGGTATGTTTCTTATTGAACTCCAATTTTTCCTTATCATTTATATGGATATATAAGAATATTTGCTTCTAACTAGAAAAATGTCCAGATAACATTAGCTTGCCCTTAAATTTCTTAAATTTTGATAGGCAATTTAATATTAGATTTACTAATTATTATTTAAGAAATATGTAGTTAGAGATCACATGAATATGTATAAATCATGAATATCAATCCGTTGTGATATCCTGCTCTGTATCCACGTGGAACAGCCCCTAACGTTCTGTTGAGTGGAACACAGCTTCCAGCCACAGTGACCTTCCTTCAGGTTGCTGAAGGGGGCATGAACTTTGTCACCTCCAGGTCTTTAAATATGCAGTACTTTCTGTTAGTAATTCCTCCACCCCAACCCATCTTTCAGGTTCTGGGTCCATTTAGACCCTACATACCAAAAACTTATTTTTTAATTATTGACGTTAAACCGCTGTGGCAGATCCTTGCAATCCCTTCCTCCTTCCCTTTTTCATGCAATCATATTCTAGTTTATCATCTTTCCTCACTACTCTTTTTTTTTTTAAGCTCTTTATTGGGATGTAATTGCTTTACACTCTTGCACCAGCTTATGAGGTACACCAAAGTGAATCAGCTGTATTCATACACATATCCCCATATCCGCTCCCTCCCGCGACTCCCCCCCACCCTCCCTGTCCCGGCCCTCCAAGACATCACCCATCATCATTTCCTCACTACTCTTTGGTCACATAAAAATTTTGTAGAATGCTGTTATTTTGAACTCATATTTTAAGAGCAATCTTCAGGTGTTTTAACATCCACAGAGTCCAACAAGCCAATAGATATTTTTCTTATTAAAGACATATTTTAAACTAAAATTAATGATGTAGTCATCAGAATCTTTTTTGTTCTTTACACCTGTAACATTTGGGAACAGTTATAGTCTTGCCACTCTAAATTTTATATGTATAGTTTAGAAGATTATTTTCATAAACTTATATTCACCCTTTGAATAAATTCCATTTGTGTGTTTTCATATTTAATATACATGGTTCAAATAAAGAAGGAAATGTGTTTAAGTCATCATTTCAATGAAAGTAGTGAAAGTAAATAGTAATTTCCAGAAAAAAATAAAAGAATTGAGTCAGTAGAAATGCTAGCACCAATTTAAATATTTTTACTTTCTAGATATGATCATATATCATTCTTTACATACAAATAAAGCTGCCCTTGTGAAACCAAAGCAGTTTGCTTGGTGAGCCGTTCCCCTCCATAAAGCAGAGTGTAAGTGTGCTTCTTATCCTTATTATTTATTTTGGTTTTCATTTACTTCCCCCTTAAAACAGTGTTAGGCATTATTACACATCTGCATTTATAGAACATAATACTAGAAATACGCAATTTGAAAGTGTTGTTTCTATATACCATTTCAACTTTATTCGCTAAACATTTTTCTAGACATCAAGGAAGGATCACTTCTGTACACCGGAGACAGAATGTGTTTCACTTCCATCCTCCTACTCCCCAAATTCAAATTCTTCCCCTAGACCATAAGGAGGGCTGGGGAACCTGTTGGTACTTCACCACCTGCCTACTCTTGCAACTTCAAGCAATTATTGGAGATGCCTTCGCAGACACTGGCCATTCTATGCAGAGAGGCGAGGGTTTCAATTCTGTTCCAGGAACACCAAGGTTCACCCTCAACCTCTAGAGTTTCTTCCGTGGTGAATAACTTATTTGAGGAACTGTGTACCGTCCTACGAGTAAGAGGCACTGAAAGGAAGCAGACAAAAGACGCAGGTCCCTCTTGCCCTGAGCACTTAATGTGAGGTGCTGACATGTTTCTTCAAACTGACCATCCTTATATCCTCTTTTCAAAATACTAACCCATTTGATATCTTCCTTATGTTTAATCTAGTGAAGCAATCTTTTTAGCCTGATTTTAGCATCCTGTAAGAAAAGTCATTTTTTCAAAATGTTGAACATTTTGTATTTCAGCCAAAATTATTGAACATTACCAGTTAAAGCTAGCTGTGGAATGAGTTGTTGCTTTTATTTCATATTTCATAATAAGGGTATAGATATTGAAGAAGGAACAATATTCTTTGTATACATTTACAGATTATGTCAATACTTCTTGTTATAGAAAGTGTTTCATTACTTCATTTGGTATTATTTGTGTGTGCAAACTATAGCAATGTACACACAATTTACACAGACATATACACATAAGGAAGCAAATCTTATTGATTGAGCAAAACTAGTCTTCTGTGTGTTATACCATTTCCATTGAAGTAATTTAGTTACTTTTAAATATTCCTTGGATTTTTAAGATTTTTAAAATTATGCTTCTGTGTTTTAATTCTGTCAAGAATTTTATGAATTTTATTATTTCAAGTTACCAAGTAAATTTGGTGACGAGCAAGTAATTTTGTGGTTTTGGTTGTGTTTTTGTATTGGATAACATTCTTACCATAGGTGAGTACCCTATGAAATGAATTTGAAAATCTCTCAGCTGTGAGTATTCCATCATAACTTGGACCTGTGGGTCCCAGGGAAAAAAGAATTTAGCTGTATCTTACTAGCTTGTAGAATAATTAGGACACTTTCGGTTTTGGAATTTCACTGGATCAGTTCCATTCACTAACTAGAATTTTCAAATGTCATTTTTCTCGTACCCGCTCTCACATTGTGATATGAGGTGAGTACAGTCCACCTACGACCAGCAATGAAAACAACCTGCTATTTTGGGAGAAATATCTATTGAACACCTACTGTGGTCTTGACACCAAGTAATTCTGTCTGATCTTTAACCACTTCTCTCTTCAGAGTTTCTCCAACCATTCCTATTTAAGAATGTGCCTAAATAACCCATTTCTATTTCCTGAAATGGATCTGTCCAGGTGACACAAAAATCGAGTGACAGGACTGTGCACAGCGAATTTAGAACCTGCTGTGTCATCCCAGCTGCTAGCTTTCGGTTTTGTTCTGCTTTTACACGTGTTCCTAGCAAGTGTTAATGCTGTGGAAGACGTACATGACAATTTTCTGTTTTCATGGAACTGTTCGTCTTGTTGGGAAGAGAAGGAACGGAGAAAAGGTTTGTACGTGTGAAACAGAGAACAAAACGTGAATCCGGTCTCAGCCTAATGTTAGGACCCCAGCTCGAATGCGAGTGACACGGCAACGGGGACCTCGGCTGTCTTACTCGGCTCTCTGCTCACGGCAGCCCCACGTGAAAGAGGGACCGCTGAGGTGCCGTGGAGGCCTTAGCAAGGCTTTTTGGAGCCAGGATCCAAGCCGTCAAGCACATCTTCAGTTCTTACCGAGCTGCTAGCTGAGAACTCGTGAACCTTTTCAGTGATTCATAAACAACTCTCCTCAACCATATTCCACTGGCTTCCAAATCCTTAACCACATTTGAAAACCATTTCTGATTCTTTTCCTGCCCTCACTGCTACTACTGTAATCCCCCCGAGAGTGGTCCGATGCCCTTGAATGCTTCTGGCTGACATACCTCCCTCCCTGAGCCCCCTGTACACAATCCTGTCATTTCATCTCCCATTTTTGAACTTCACCATCACCAGGGCGCGACAAGGTCCTGAGGGTGCAGATATGAAGGAGACACTGTTCACTCCTCAGGGCCCTCACATCTCCGGATGCTGAAACCATAACTGCCACACGGAACAGTAAACGCTACTGCAGGAAGCAGAAAAGCCAGGGAGCACGCGGGGCCTACTGTGCTCCCAGCTTGGAATCAAGCAACACGCTGCTACTTTCCATGGTCCTGCAAGTCACAGTCCACAATATTTCATTTTACGTGCGAGGATTCTGTATTCACAGAGGTAGGATATCTCCCCACGGCAAGAACTTGTATTCCTGGGATCCACACATTTCATGGCGCTGACTACATTATTCTACAACGTGCACTTCTGGAACCCAAATACCATCCTTCGGGTTACCCCGTCCGGGGCCGCCTCTTCCATCCGTCTCTTTGCTACTCCTCTTCCTCTTATCCCCGAGCACATCCTCAGGCATGAGGCAAAAGAAATAACTACCTAAATTCAGACACTCTTTGATGTTCTTCACTTCCTAAAGTTTCTTCTCATGATCAGGGAGACCTTACAGTTTGATATGGTAGCTCACACGCTGTTTCAAGGAACGGTGGATGGTTATTGTGTTATGGGAGATCACAGGTACAACTCAAGCTGACTCAAACTGTGTTTTACTGAAGGTGAAATCGACGACAGGAATGTGTTCCCACGGTGATTACAAGACTTCTGCAAATTCAAATACGTCCCTTTGGGCCACACAAGAGCCTTCGGTCTGGAGAAATAATATCAAAGTGATGGTTTTTTTCACTTCAAATCTGCTACGATGGTTCAAATACTTACATTCAACAGTAAAATCCTGTTAGTATTTACATATAATTTTATTAGTTTTATCTGAATCAAGATCACCAGATCGTAGCTTGCTAATAATGCACTCTGCTAACTAGACTCCCAAACTTACGTCGTGAGTTCAAAACAACCTTGTAAAAACTAATAGAGGCCATTTATATGCACTAAGTCTCGGCTCTGATTTTATAAAATTCCTTTTCCAATGGCATCATTCATATAAAAGAAAGAAGTTTTTTAACTGTTTTCTCCTTTCCACATCTGTGGTAACTCTTCCCTTCTAGTTATTATTATTATAATACAGAAAGTGTACTTCTCTAAACAATGGTGTGGCTACTGTGACTGGAAAAACATGAGAATTTGCTTACAGAGAATTAGCCACCAAAGCAAATAAACTGGTTTTGAACTATAAAGGCTGCCCACAAAATGTTTCTGGGCTTTCTGACCTTGTTTTTCACTCGGGAAAACAGAATTCAAGGACATGAATATGAACTGCTGCTGGCATAAAGTTCTTAGACTTTACTTTATGAACCCTTTCTTTCTGTTTCTGAGCTGATGCTACCACTCCAGAGGGTAACAACAATCTGATACAAAGCTTCAAGGTCAGCCTCAAGGGCATTTTTCAGTTATTTTGACAGAGCAGTAAGAGGCTACATGTTCTTTTACCTTTCTGGCAAAAGTTTATATTTTAAGTGGTTTATATATTTAATTTGTCTTTCTTCTCTGAAACAGAATTGGGGAGTAAAATTGGCCATGGAATTCAAAGTCATAGAATATTGATGGTCTTAGACTATGTGACAACTGCCTTTTATATAGATTCTCTCCCAGACAGAAAGCAGAAGGGAAAGGTAACATTATTTGTAGTTATAAGGAACTAATCTGAGTTCTCATTGCTTCTGGATTTGAAGACTTCATTTCTCCTGGATTGACTAGTTCTTAGAAATAATTCCATGTAATCTTATTTCACTTTACTTCCTACACAATTATTTCTGTATCTTGGTTCAGGGTCTGACACCTACTACTCACATACTTGAAGAGTGAATGAACAAATGAAAAAATAATGGATATAGGGAAATATGTAAGAAAAAAAGTCAAAATCATATCATTATAGAATATATAATAACCTTCTGAAATAACCAGACAACAGATAGATTTTAGTATAGCTACCTCTCTACTATAATAGTGGATGTAGAAACACCAGATGTTTTTACTTAGGTCACTGTGGTGGCCTGTAAATAATTATTTCCTCCGTTGAGGGCCTCGAGGACCTGTGGCCAAGAAAAAAAATGTCACTACTTATATGTCTAGTGGAAACACATTTACTGGTGCATGTATCCACAAGGTAACTACTTGGAAGACACACCTTGGTGGCTGACCACATGACAGTGCCGTATTGTATAATGCACCTTGCAAAACATAGGCTAAGAAATCTGCATTAAGAGACAGGAACTCGCCATGTTTCAAGTCAGTGAATTGAAGAAAATTTAACATTTAGGTTAAAAGTAAACAAAAACAGAGCCACGTCCCGACCACATCTATGCTTTACTTGCATAATAGGTTTACCCTATAAGCAATTCAGGAAGACAAACTGTTCTGATGAAATGCATAGTGGCATGTTGAGTTCCAGGAGTTCTAAAGGCCTCTTCAACTTTCACCTTCAACAGTCCTATCCAGGAAATCGCTCATTTTCTGTCCCACCCTCATAACTTATTAAGCGTATGCTTTGAGGTGCTGAGATGCCAGGATGCAGATTGCAAGCCTTTTCTGTCCACAGTTTGTTTGAATTCAAGCAAAGCTGTTTCAGATCTTTTGTTGAAAATAATACTTCTTATCAATGTATTACATATAACAACTGTTGAATTGTCAACTGCATCATCAGAGATTTGAAATAATAAGACTAAGGGTATGCTGAAACATGAGAAGTCCAACCCAAAGAATAAGTGATTTTCTTTGAGAGGCTATGAAAATTCATGCCAAATCCTGACCAAACTTCTTCATTACATCATGTACAAGGAAAAATAAGTTAACTTTACTAAATTAATGAGTGGCCATTCATTAGGTAAACTTTTCTAGGTCTTCAGTTCAATTTCAAGTTATTCATTATTAGTATGTACCAATACAATTGATTTTTGTATTTTGACTTTGTATCCGGTGCCTTGCTAAACTCACATTTCAGTTCTAACACCTTATTGCTGATTCTCTGTAGATTCTTCATAGACAATAATGTCATCCGTGAAGAGATAGAGTTTTATTCCTTTCTCTCCAGTCTGTACAGTATTTACTATTTACTTTAATTCTTCCTTTATTTGCCTTATTGCGCGAATTAGGACCTCCGTACAATGTTAAATAAGAGTGATGGTGAGGGTAAGCATACTTTCCTCTTCCCCAGTCTCAGAGGGAAAGGATTCAGTCATAATACTAGTAAGTATTAGGTTAGCCCTGTTTTCTTGGTTGATTCTCTATTTGCTTGAAAACAATAAATTATTCCTAGTTTATCAAGGGTTTGAACACAAATGGATGTTGAATTTTGTCAAACACTTCTTCTGTATAAACACAACCATATGGATTTTCTTCTTTAGTTTCCTGATATATTGCTAACAATGACTTTGAATGTTGAACCAGCCTTGCATTCCCAGGATAAATCCCACTCAGTCTTGGCGTCATAATACTTTTTTTTTTCAGTTGTTTGATTTAATCTGATACCATGTTGAGGACTTCTGCATCTACATGCATGAGAAAGATCAGTCTGTGATTTCCTTGGAATGTCTTTGGTTTTGTTAAAAAGGTAATTCTGACTTCATAAAATGAATCAAGAAGTATTCACACTCCTTCTCTGTGTTCTGGAAGAGTTTGTATAGAACTGATGTTATTTTTTCCTTGAGTGTTTGGTATAGGTTTTTAAAATCTAAGTCAATTCCACTCCAATAAACATAATTTAAAGTCAGCAATTTCATGTAAACCAACACTGACTGTATCAGAAATGCCATGTGACAACCAGCTTTTTGGGTAAGAATCCTCAATGTTTTAAAGATGTCACTTCCTACATTGACTCTTGGATTTATTTGTCTAAATTGTAATAGGATTTTACAAGGAATTTGACAAGTTGATTCTAAGTTTATGTACACAAAAAATAATCAAAGTATTGCTAAAGAAGGATAAGTATATGGTATGATGTGCCCAGTGAAATAGCAACGTTTACTGCAAAACCATAACTAAGTCAGTGTCATGTCGGCAGAGGACAGACAAGTTGACTAGTGTAAATAAATTGAGAGGACAGAAACACATCCCTACATGTGAGGATATGGGAATATGGGACAAATGACAGACATGGATGATAACTCCCTGAGGGAAGGTTGAGTCCTTCAAAAAAAATAAGTTCTAGGACCACTGATGATAAGGCCATGTGGGAAAACCAAAATTTAATTCTTACATTGTGCTATTTATAACAATTAATTTCTAATGGGCTAAAGGCCTATGTGAAAGAAAAACTTTAAAATTTAAAGAAACCATAACAGAATACCCATGACCTTAAGGTAGGAAAGAATGCATTAAATTAGATACAAGGAAAAAAATTCTTACAAAGAAAGTAGGTTGATTACTAAGATTACACTAAAATTAAGAATTTCTGTTAGTCAAAAGACACAAAGTAAAAAAAGATATGGAGTAATATTGAGACAAGTTACTTGTAGCATAAAAGTAACAAAGGAATAGTATAGCCACAATATAAAAAGACTGTAAGTTGATAAGATAAAACGGCCAATAAGAAAATCGTCAAAAGCAAAACAGACATTCCCCATAATAGTGAATATAAGTGTAAATATATATAAAAAAAAGAAGATGCACCTCCTCAGTAATAATCACATACATTTAAAATAAGGTTACGAGACACCAGTTTATGTCTCCTGCACTGGCAAGCACTAGGGAGTGGCACGTTGTCACGCGGTAGAGCATGAGGAGGGTGGCTCCGTAGGAACTCACGTATACTCTCCATGGGAAAGCAAACTGTTATGATGTGCTTGGAAAATAATTAGGCACTACCTCGTGAAGTGGAACTTTTTATGTCATAGAGCAGTGGTTTCACTCCCAGAGAAATGTTTGCACGTAAGCAACAGAATCTATGTATATATTCCAGAAAATATGTACAAGAATCTTCAGAGAAGTATTATAATTTATAATTACGAAACAACAGAAACTGAAATGCCCTTTAGCATCAACAGGTAAATAAATAAATTATGCTATGCTCACTCACTAGAACACTACAGAATGCATCTCCAGCTACACACAAAGCCACAAACAAATTGTAGAAATGCAATATTGATAGAATAAACAAGTCCTAGAAGACAAGGCATGATAACGTTGTTTTTTATAAAGCTCAACTGGTTTAGGGATTCATACATGGTAAAAAAACCTATTTTTTATAGCAAGATAATAACACTCAAGATAGTTGTTGGAGGAACGAGGGATTATGATAGAGAGGACTCTATGAACCTTCACTGACTTTGAGTTCATACCCGAGCACATTATTATTATGCTACATAATTAACCTACTTTACATGTCTATTCTTTGGTTTATATCAGTTACATAACTTAACAGTTTTTAAAGATTAAATAAGGGTATATGTGTATGTGTGTCCACACACTTTTCGAAGGTTTGGTTATCTCCGTACATGATTTAATCCTACGCAGAGGAAATGAGCAAATGGCCAGGTTCCCCAGATTCCTCCAACCCTCACCCTAGTGATGAGAAAAAGAAGTTCCATCTGGATTAAGGCTTCAGTGAGGACAATGCGATTCACCCCAGCACCGCACCACCCCTGCTGGGACTGCCAACTCCTCAGTCGGCTCTAGCTCAGTGTCCTGCTTAGGGCTTCTGCTTTCTGTGGTTATGGCAAAGGAAAAGGAAAAGGAAAAGCTTTATCACCAGGAATGAGCTCAGTCTTTTTGTCTCCCAACCCCTCCCACAAAAGAGAAGCAAATAGAACCCCACATGAGCTTAAAACTTTGAAGGTAAACAAGTTCAATGCATTCCATAATCCTAGAAGCCACGCACTAAATAAGTAAAATCAAAAAGAATAAAAGAGGAAAAGAAAAGAAACAATGCTTAACTAGTTGCTGAAATTCTTCTATTTTTGACCTTTTGAAGTTCAAGGCACATTTTTAGCTTTCAGATAAATCTGTACAACAACTGGATGCAGATAAAATGACAATATAATCCATCTTTTGAGATAAATATTTTTTCAAAACTGTCCAATTTTCTAGAAATACTTTGAGTAACCTATTGACTCTGTGGTCAAATTATCATGGCAATAAATATCATGCAGATGCTATGTTAAGTGGTGTGAAGCAGCCCCTTCCAAGAGATGTTTTTGCCATGCCCTTGCCAAAACAAGAAGAGGCATCCCTGAACCTATCACAATTCACACTCAAAACTTTCATCCATGTCAGCTGTACAATTATGGCAGTCTAAATGAGCATGTCGTGGTTTCAACAAACTAGGAAAAACTCTTGTGGGAGTTACTGTGGGATACATCCTTACCACAAAATTATTGAGCCATAGCCCACTGGTCCAGTGCTATAGCAGAGCTAGAACACAGAGCAATAAATAACAGGTAACTCAACTTATGTCTGAAATCACTTGAACACCATTAAGTGGATATATTGTAAGTCCCCTTCATATGAACAAGTCCCATTCCAAGAGCACGTTCGTAAGTCCAATTTGTTCGTTAAGTCCAACAAAATTAATCTAGGTACCCAACTAACACAATTGGCTACGTAGTACTGTACTGTAATGGGTTTATAATACTTTTCACACAATACATAAAAACAAACAAACACAAAAATAAAGACAACAGTTTTAATCTTAGAGTAGAGTACTGTGAAATGATACAGTAGTGCGGTACAACAGCTGGCATACAGGGGCTGGCATCGCGTGGACAGGCGAGAAGAGTTACCAACTGGAGGAGGGAGAGGAGGTGGGAGGCGGTGGAGCTGAAGGGTGGTCAGCAACAGGAGACGGAGGGCCAGCTGCAGTGTCACTCACACGTGACACTGATGGCACAGGTTCTGGCTCCTTGCTGGATTCAGTTCTATCTACCCTCTTGAAAAGCACGATCCAGTGACATCTTGGTAGCTCTTTTTCTCTTGTCATAGATGACACGGTAGCACTGGATTGCATTCTGAACAGCTACTGCAACCTTCATGTACTGTTCTACGTTCAGGTCCTGTGCCTCAAAAACTAACAGTGCCTCCTCATGTGATTGGACATGTGAACACGTGTTCGTATCTTTGTAAGTTCACAGCTTGAAGGTTCATATGTAGGGGACTTACTGTACTTCACAGCAACACGTATTTGAAAACTCCTTTTCTTGCCCATAAGTTTTCCTCATATATAGCTACTACTTTCATGCTAGTTTCTGAGAAGGGAAGGAAGGAATGAAGGAAGGAAGGAAGGGAGGGAGGGAGGGAGGGAGGAAGGAAATGTGAGAGAAAAAAAAAAAGAGAAATTATCTAAGTCTTGATCAGCCTTGTTTTCTACCTCTTCTTTCTTTCTCTTTCTGCTAGGTAGGTTGCTCCTAAAAGGGAGGGGAAGGGAAAAAACTGAGTTCACAAGGCTAGAATCTTCTTTGGTGGTCAGCAGTAGAGGGAAGACTGTGGACAAATTTAAGTTAAAATTTTTGACTAAAGCTTTTGATAAGAATCCTTCCATATATTCTTGCCATCTAAGCAAACTTTACCTAAACCAGTGGTTCTGAAACTTGGCTGTGAATTTGAGACACTGAAGGGGATTTCATTTTCCCTTCAATGCTGAAGGATAATTTGGCTGGTTATAGAATTCTAGGTTGATGAGTTTTTTCTTTGAATACTTTAAATATTTCATCCCACTTTCTTCTTGCCTGCGTGGTTTCTGATAAGATGTCTGCTGTAATTTGTATCCTGCTTCTCTATATTTAAGGTGTTTTATTCCCTCTGACTTCTCTCAAGATGTTCTCTTTGCTTTCAGTTTTCTGCATTTTGAAGATGTTCTCCTTGCTTTTGGTTTTCTGCATTTTGAATAGTATGCCTACATGTATATTTTTTGGTTCACTATATGTGACTGAAACTCTCTGAATTCATTTCTCTCTCCACATTTGGGGAAGGTGATAGTCCCTGTGACTTCAGTCTTCTGATAGGCTCAACGAAAGTCACTGATTTTTAGTTTGTTCAGACTTTTTCTTGTTGTAAGGTCATGAACAATGAATTCCAAGCTGTTTATGTGTCAGGGCTAAAACCAGAAGTTTGAAGAGGCTTTTAAAAATTCACCTGGACTGGGTTGTTGCCAGGAACTTGTTTTTTTACTATTCCAAGTGATTGTAATGTGCAGACAGTATTAACAGCCACTTCCTAGATTTTCAGACCTTAAAATATTTCTAAATTATGTTACTACTCAAGATCACCTGATAACAGATAACATGACTCTAAATATTTATACTTTTCTGACAAATTTTACATTACATATTCTTTCAGTAGCATTTTTTTAAATGAGGAGCATCCTTAAATATGAGAGCATGGTTGTGGCACCCCTGGGCTTGAACCTGCAGATCAGAACCAACCTACCACCACGCAGAGCCTCACTCACATGGGACACAGAGCTCCTGGATCAGTCACCTTTTCCACACTAAGCCCTGTTTTTATCCCAGAGAACTTCAAAATCCATATAAGAAAATCACAAGCTCTAGTCTCATAGATCCATTATTTCAAGTCTTGAGGACTTTACTCCTATTCCTCTTAAACCACATGGTTGCCTTCTTTATCTTACCTGACCTCACTCTGTCCTTGACACTGTATCCTTCCATTGCTGTCATAATACTCTGCTGGCATTTCTCCCTTCTCTTTGGCTACTGCTTCTTACTTGCCTTCATGGGCTCCTATTCCTTCACTCTCTCCTAATTGTGTCTTTCAGTGTTCCTTTTCTTCTTTCCTCTTAGTGTTCTAAATACTTCCCATGGATGATTTCACCCATATTTTTGCCTTCAATTATCATCCATCAGTGAAACCAAAGAACTATCCCTCCCCTTTCTCTAAGAAGATGTGTATATAAGTAGGTATTTTTACAATTTTGGCTATATGTATCATACTTTGAAGGTGCATGGTTTGGTTCTTAATTTTTAAATTATACAACCCAATAAGTTAAAATATATTATTTCTACAAAGTTTCAAATATCCATCAGATTCAAAAGGGGCCTACCATCAAGAAAAAATTAAACATCACTGGTCTAGACAAGTGATTTATCATTTCTTACTGATTGACTAAATTTAAACATCCACTTACTGCTCCAATGCAAAAAAATAGGAGGTAACATTCATAGTTAGAGGAGAACTACAAGTTGCCATCAATTATTGGTTTTTCTTTTTTCTTTTTTTTTTTTGTACAAATACCCAGTCTCCTATACTATATAGTAAGCTCCTTCCCCTCTGCAGAAAGACTCAGGTGTCTTCTTTAGGATAACTCTCCCAGAACAATGAACTTCAAATTGGGTTAGCAACAAGATTACGGTGACCTAGCACCATCCGCATTTATAAACTCCCAGATGATTCTGTTACAAAGCATAGCAGCTTAGTCCGGTTTAGTGTTGGAGACCTAATAGTTACTGACAGGCACTTGCTAGTGGATTAAATGATTCTCCTCGAAACACCTACAAATTTGACTCCACATTTAATGCTTAGAAAAGGGTGGAACTTTCCTAACAGGTAAGAAAGTTTTCTTATTGTTTTGTTTTGTTTTGCCTTGCTTTGGCTTTTATTCCCTGTTTGGCAATTTGACTTTGGATGCAAATATGTTAACTTTCTTGCATTAATGGGATCATTATCTCTCAATTGTCTTGGACACGTTTATTGTAAAAAAAAGTCTTTAGAATGCCTATAAAAACATGCTCGATAAATCCTCCAAAAATTTTCATGAATTTATAGCATATTTCCCTTTTTATGAAAGAAAAATGATATATTCATGGTTATTCAGCTTAAATCATAAGATCACCTATAATCTCTCTCTCCCAATACTTCTTTCCCTGTTTTCTGAATAAGCAGTCACATCTCCATCATCAAACATCACTCAAATCAGCATTGTACCCATATAAAATAATGTCAAATATGGGAGAAGTCTAGATTCTAGAACCAATCATGAATTAAGCTTATCCAGGGGACACACATTTTTGAGAGGGGAAATGTGAAACAGCCTTAAATTTAGCCCTCAAGCACAGCACAATATTTAGTGAGCCATTATTTCTCACAGTTCATCACAATGAGTAACTTTGCCTTACTTGCTTTATAGGGAACATTTTATCCACCCCATAAAAATTTTTTTCCCTCCCCTCTTCTTTAAGCAAGAGTTGATGATTAAACACTGAATTTTAATGAGTGTCAGAATATCCTAGTTCACTGAGATTAGAAGCTGTCGTCTCCTGTCATTTTGCTAGCTTCAGGAAAACTTTTCCAACACTCTCTAGCAAAACATATTGCTACTGCTTTGATTTTCATTCACCAAATAACTCCATTAATTACCAGCAAGCAGACTTCTTTGTGATGTTCTGTGCACCTGGTTTGCAGACGGGATGTAGTAACAGAAGCCGACAGAGCACACCCAGACTGCAGTACAGGCCAGGATGCTGGCTACTCTCAACTAATTTTATGTGTCTGTGGAAAACAGAGCTTTGAATTTCAACCAGCTGAAGTTGCTGTTTGCTGTTTCTCTACTCAACATTAACTGTACAAAGTAAGAAAAGGGAAAGTGAATTTTCAAGATGTTGATCAAAGCATCATTTAATTTCAGCCCTGTTCCAATAACTGTGAATTCATATGTTAAAATGAAAACTACAAGAATCAAAGCCTCCCAATGATCTGGAGCTTTGTCATTGACTTTGAGTATAAAAAGCATAATATCTGTCTAGCAATAATTTCACAGGAAAGACTGAGGGCTCTTCTGGGAACACAAACAAAAAATGCCTTAATATTCTGCATTCTCATTTACCATTAACATCTGTATTAGCTCAGGGAGTTGAAACATCTCCTTAAAATAAATCTTAAAAGGTCTTCTCTGCACGGGGCATGAGCTGCACGTCTGTAACAGGCCCAATAAATACCTGGGGGGAAAGAATGATGCCTTGTTTTTCTTGTGAAATCAGACTCTCTTCCCCCCTATTTCTCTCACATTAACATGTTTTGCCATATTCAGCCACAGAAGTTTGTCCTGGGTCCTGCTTCCCTGTGATCTGTCTAGTAAGCCCTCCAGATGAAAGCGTCGATGGCATTTTTGTGAGCTGTCCCAAGATAGGTCTTGTGGAATGAGTGGTGCAATTCTGCAGAAGCATGTGGGAAGAGTGCTTTCTCAGCTTTGACTCGGGTGTAACACTGGACTAAAGGTATAGATGGAGCAAAGAGCATGGCATAATTCCTCAAAGGTCTCCAGCATTGCTGAGTTAAAACTGACGACTGCAGGCTCCTTTCAGGTACATTACAAAAATCCTCACAACTTCAGCACTCCAAAATAAAATGCGAAAGGACAGAGGAACTTTTGGACTTTGTATGCTATCTCTTGACCTCCATGAACCTCAGTTTAGGGAGGTCTAGAATCATGAAAACCATCCCCAAACTGCCTTTATAGCCACTACGTGGCATCTCAAGGAACTATTGGAATCCTCCCACAGACCATTTGGTCCAAATTTGTGTTACTTCTCTTACTGTCATCAAGAAGAATGAAATGAGATTATTCAGGGAGAAGGATTTCATGGGAGGGCTGGGGGACGTGTAGAAATGTTTAAAACTAAAGAAAACTAAACATTTTCAATGTTTTCTGTCATAGATATGGCTACTTCATTTTAAGTTAAATAGTTTAGCTGTGAAAATATTTAATACTCTTTAAATTTTTTCTGCCTAAAGAACAGATGTAGAAGTAGAAAATTTGCTTGACTATACAACAAAATGAAATCTACAGCATTTCCTCTAATATTGATTTTATCATTTAAGAAATAATTCGAATTTTTCCTCTAGAGAACAGACTATGACAGAAATGTTGAAAGACTTTTGCTAACTTTATCTTTTAATCTTAGTCTTTGTGGCAATTATTCCCAGACCTTATTGTGGTTTCCTGCACAAAATTATACCCTTAAGCATAGCAGACTTACATTCATAACAGGCTCGAGACAATAAAAAGTCAACAGCGGGAGAAAATATGTTTTATATGTTCAGTTAACTTTACACAGAACTGGAAAACACTGGCAAGTGGCACTTAATTATGTTACTCTAGTCTCTAGTTTCTTTAATATATCTCAAAAATCACCAAGGTGAATAGAGATTATTAATTTCTAGTTATTTAGAGATAGAATAACTATTTCTATTTTTAAAGCCTTCAAATATGTCTCTATATTTATGATTTTCAAATTTCTCCCCTATTCAATATAGTCACTATTTTTTTAACGTGCATTCTCTTCAAATATAAAATGAAGGAAAATTTATTTTATTTGAGATATAGAAATATAAATAAACTAGACGTGAGTAATCCTCGTTTCTTTAGCAGATTGATTTGGGCTTTGTATTTGCTTAATATCGTTCAGATCACAGATCTTCCCATTGATGACAGTGTAGTTACACATTAGTTATGTATTGCAACCCAACAAATGACCTTACAACCTGGCTGCTTAAAGCAACAGTCACATATTCTCTTACACTCCGAGGACCAGAAACTTAGGGGTGGCTTCACTGAGTGGCTCTGGCTCAGGCTTTCTCATGAGATTTGCAGGTAATTAGTGAGCCAGGGCCGCGGTCACCTGAACGCTCAGCTGGAGCTGGAGGACCAGCTTGCGAGGTGGCTCGCTCACTCTTGCGTCCACTGGCGAGAGGCCTCTGCTCTTCGCTGGTTGCTGGCAGGAAGCCTCGGGTTTTGACATGTGGGTTTTTCCATAGGGCTTCTTGGGTGTCCTTATGAGACGGCAGCTGGCCCTCCCGAAAGCAAGTCGTGTGAAAAAGCAAAAGGAAGCTCCATGTTTTTTATCACCTAGCTTCAGAAGTTGCAGTTCGTTATTTCCACAGTATACTATAGATGACACAAATTACCTCTATTTAACACGGTGGGGGGACTATACCAGAGTGAATACAGGACACAGAGATTGTTGAGATGAGCTACAATAACCCAGTCCACCAAAGAAGAAAAAACAAAACACACAATGCCAGAAAGAGTCCCCACACACATGAAAGACGGACTGCAAGGTAATAAACAGGAAGAAGTTCACAGCAAGCCTAGCTGGCAGGTTTTTCGTATTTAAATATTTCTGGGAATACTGCACAAAGAGTACTCATCCTTTAAATAAAGCCCACATGCAAGTGACCAAAACCATGTAGAATTCTAGGACATATACCTGCCTTTTATTCATTTATCTTAATTTCAATTCTCTTAAATCTTTCAATAATTGAAACTTATAACTGCTGCTTGGATTTCTTAATTCCTCTAAACACTCTAAACCCTCTCTTAACACTAAGAAGACACATTATAGCGTGTAGAAGAGGGACCTCATAAATGAAACCTCTGCTAGCAATGCCATGTGTGTACCCTACATGCAATAGAGACCATAAGGAGGTAGAAACAAAAAGCATTTCTGCAGTTTCTCAAAGTCCTCTTAGATAACTGACTCATTGGTCCTACTTCTTTTCTGACAAGAAACCTTCAAAGGAAATATCAGGGGGCCCTGATTGGTTTTATGTTCTCAGGACTGACTTTCTGGTTGCACTGAAGGACGCTGACTCCCCGAGTGACTCTGTCCCTTGATGGAATTAAACAGTAACCCCCACCGCCCGGGAAATGAGCGTGACAAATGTATGAATGGTGAGGTCAAACACTTTCTTAGCGTGAGGTTCTGCCCTCCGTAACAAAGGCCAGAAAGCACACGGCCTTAAAGTAGAGATAGACATCAGATTGAAAGGAAACTCAGTGCATGTACGTGCAAAAGATGGTAACTGAGCCCATGGAATGAAAAAAGACCTGGAAGGGAAAGAGCTGAAGATGAGGAGGAACAGAAGCGTGGATGAGCTGAAGTTTCCTGCAACAGTGAACACACTGCAAAATTTCAGGTGGGGAAAAGGCAAAAAAAAAAAAAAAAAAAAAATCAAGAATGTAAGGAAAGAGGCAGAAAGAGCTTTATTAGAATTTACATCCGGCAGAGCAGCGACTTAGAAATACACTGCAGAACACCGAGTCCATGCGGAGAGACACTCGCACCCACACACAGACGTCAGAGCACAGGCAGAAGACAGCCTGGGTTATATCCGCCTAGGGAGTCAGGACCGAGGAACGGACTTAGAGGCAGGTCCAGGCTTATCTGTAGGGAGGCCTCAGCCTCCTCTAGAAGGACATCTTACACGTGTGTGTTGGGGGCACGGGTAGGAGGAGGTGGAGGCGGAGGAGGCGGTTGGACAGGTGGAGAAGGAGCTGGGGGTAAAGTCTGGCCCCCAAGGAGCCTCGGGCATCACAAATGGAGCAAAAGAAGAGGGCCCAGGCAAGTTCTAAAGATTACACTCTTCTAGCTTTTATTCGTGCAGACACAATGCCGAGCCCCATTACCAAATTCACCTAGCGGCACAGAACAGCTCATCACAAGACACTGACCCCTGAATCAAGGGACCGTGAACCAAGCATTAATTATCCCTGACAAGAGAGACTATGGCACTCAGCGCCAAGGTGGCTTTCCTGAAATCCTGGATTTGCAAAGTTCAGATGTGAGGTCACATGAATGAATACAGCATATTACCAGGCACACTACAGATTCTAATGAGCTGTCTTTTCACTCGTATTTCTTATTTCCTATGACTTAAAAAGCACGAGAAAAAATTAATGCTACCCTTGGGCACTTCTAGTAGGCGACTGAAAAAAATGTGAGTGGGGGTTAACCATGCAGTAATCAAGGATGTGGCTCAAAATATAAAGGTGGAACAAATTGAAGAGCCAAGTAGCTCTACAAATCTGTGGTTCTATTGACCACATAAGAGCATCCGTTTGTCTAAACAGTGCACTTTTAATCTTTTGAAGTACTTCCACGTATTTTCCATACTCCATTTCGCAGCCTTACAACAGTCCTGGAGTAAGTCGGGTAGGTGTATTTGTTCCTTTCGCTGGAGAAATAGCCTCACAGAGGACAGAGGATTGATGTAAGCTGGTACGTGACAGAGTCACGGTATACACGTCCCCTGAATCCCAGTCTGCTGTTCGTCTCCCACAGACCAGAGCTTCAGGAACTTTATTGTTTACAGACCACTGGGAATCTTGAACTACAGATTCTGATGCAGTAGGTCCAGAGTTACGCACTTCTAATAAGTTCCTGGGTGATATAGGCGCTGCTCGTCTGTGATGCTACACCAGAGTGTTACCTAGTTCAATAATCTCTTAGTTAAATGGCTGAACATCAATTGCTTTAAAAAAAAAAAAGAAACAGGGGTTCAATCAGGCTTCAGTTCCCTGCCAGCCCACAGAATTATTCAAACACGCCAATCATATCCTCCCGTGGGAAATGCGCGGTCTACTTTTTGGATACAACAAAGCCTACCTCCCCCAGCTCCTGCTTGTTCACTGTTCCTGAGTGCAGCTCCTGAGTGGCAGTGCCTGGCACGTGCTGTCTTCCTCTGGGCCATGAGTACAGGTGACCAACAGACTGCTGTCAATCATTAAATAAATAATGAATAAATAAAGACAGGGATTCAGGAGTCCTAGCCCAGAGGATTCCGTAGGTCTGAGACAGGATCCTGACATCAGCATTTTTTTAAAAGTTCCACGTGTGACTTTGATTCATGACCATGACTTTTGCACACTGAGAAGTCACAGCACCTGTAATATAGATTTTTAAAATTTAAAGTGAGTCTTCTCATTGCAATTTTACTGACTCCAGTTCCATCCTAATACACAAGAGAACTGTTTCATATGTTTACAGAATATTGAACTTTATTTCTTTCAGATTTTTCTCTCCCAACTTTTGATCTTTTGTTTCTCTAGTTTCCAAAGTACAAAATATCATAGCACTCTATAATGTCACAAGATGTCAGTTTCACTCATTTTTGTTTAAAATAACATCACTTACAAATTTCAATCCCCATTTTCTTTGATCTTTTAAGATGTCTATGCTTCTTGGAGAATTTATTGTCAGCTGTAATCTTCATTAGAAGGCACATTTTAGAGGTCTGTACAGAGATAAGGAGGGAGTGTTCAAGATATAAAAATTATTTCAAGAATTACATTTTGGAAGGGAAAAAAAACTAACATCTAATGGCAAAGAGATGGCAACCTTACTGCCACAGGTACGCTTCCCAAGTGAGCACACGACAGAGGCAGGTTGAGAGAAGAGCGGGAGCTGATAGACAACGTGAAGGATGATGTCCCAGGCGGGTCGCGCACGTGGTCTTCGGACCTGTGATAATCCAGCAAGTTATCTTCCCGAGTCTGCTCTCTGAGGAGCACGTTAGGAGCATCTGAGGATGCACTGTTTTCTTTGTAAGGATGACCTTGGCCTTCAACTCGCTAAACGCAACTGTAGCCCATGTTTACTCCTCAGGGTGAAGCAAAGGAAGGTGGTGGCTGCAGGGTGTAGGATTCTGGAAGAACAGTCCAGGGTTCATCCCACCCCAAAGCCCCCCAACGGCAATCTCAGTATCTTCACGGTATTGTTTTTGGGTCTTTATGGGGTAATGTCCCTAGAGCAGAAGTGCATTCTCAGTTTATGCTGTTCCTAATGTCTGTAAGTTTTTCACAGCACACACCGTTTCTGCTTAATACATAGAAACATTAACAGTTCTATGTATTAAGTAGTTAGGTCCAAGCAACTTTTAAGTGCTTCTGTCCCAACAATTCAGTGACTGCTGAGCACAGCACAACTTCTCAAACCTTAGAATCAGATGGGCCACTGCCACCTTCATTTTGTGTTCTGAAATGATCTTCACAAGGTCCTTACTTTGTATCGCAGAAAACCTAGTGTCACAAAAATATGACATGAACCAATGGAACATAGCAATCTAATGTGCAAACTGTTAATTCATGTAGGGTCCAAAATAGATGCTGTATTTCCCCTGAAATTTTTAAATATTTAGTTATGTCCCTACACATCTTCTACAGCACCCCGCAATACCTTAGCACAAAACTTGTGAATCATGGCACCCAAACTTGAAGTCCAAGACTCAGATTTCTGGCCACAGCTGTTGAGCCTTTTGGCCGTGTCTTGTGGGTGAAGCCTCTTAATTACTCTAAGCTGAGCTTCAGTGTCTTCATGTTAAAATAGAAACAATTTTCAGTGTTCTAAGAGGGAACATAACCAAAAATACTTTGTAGGTAGAAATGCTAAAGATGTAGAGTGTTCTCTTAAAAGTGAGTTGGTGTAATGCAGTGAATTTTAAACTTTTACTTTCTTGAATATAGAATCCCTGCTTCACATAAAACATCCTTAAGATGCAAAACACATTTGAGATTAAACACATGTATATCCTATTGAAAAAGGTATGCTGGTCACTGTCCTCAGACCCATTCCTCATCCTCTTCACGCTCTGCTCTGTTTTCCAAGGGGAATAGACACCCACTAGGTTTCCCAGACTTTCTTGCAAATTGGCTTTCCCCTGGGCTCATCTTTTTCTTTTCCAGACTCCTTATCACCTTTTTTTTTAGCTCTTTATTGGAATATAATTGCTTTACACTCTTGTACCAGTTTTCAAAGTACACCAAAGTGAATCAGCTGTATTTATACATATATCCCCATATCCCTCGCCTCCCACGACTCCCCCCCACCCTCCCGGTCCCGGCCCTCTAAGGCATCACCCATCATCGAGCTGATCTCCCTTTGTTATACAGCAGCTTCCCACTGGCTCTCTATTTTACAGTTGGTAGTGTATATACGTCTATGCTACTCTCTCACTTCGTCCCAGCTTCCCCTTCGCCCCCGGCCCCCCACCCCCGTGTCCTCCAGTCCGTTCCACTGGGCTCATCTTATAGGCTATTGGAGGGAGAATCCAAGGTATCCCCCTCCCCCAACTCTGTCTCCCAGGACTGTTTTCAGGAGTCCTGCTTTCAGGCCCCCATGAAAGGACCCCTCCTACAAGGGTCTCATTCTCACCACGTGACCTCAGCTATCCTCCCAAATCCCCTC
Source organism: Hippopotamus amphibius kiboko (assembly GCF_030028045.1). NCBI lineage: Eukaryota > Metazoa > Chordata > Mammalia > Artiodactyla > Hippopotamidae > Hippopotamus > Hippopotamus amphibius. The sequence continues at coordinate 239,182,460 of NC_080186.1, forward strand.
CAGCCCTGTAATGGTGGATTCCTGCACTTGCTTACCTTGGAGTTGTCTCAAATTCCCTGAGTTCCTCCTCCAAGCTCTTCTAACCTGAAGCTAATTTTCTGTATTACATTTTATATATCAAATTTCTTGCTGTTGGTCTTCTTTTCATTACTGGTCTCTGGCTGATACTAAGGTGTGAAGAGCCCAGAGATCTGCTTCTTGGCCTTAGGGTTCCGAACATGGTCTTCTTCTTTTTTTTCTTGTTTTTAATTTTTATTGGAATATAGTTGCTTTACAATGTTGTGTTAGCTCCTAATGTACAGCGAAGTTAATCATCTATATGTATACATATATCCCCTCTTTTTTGTATTTCCTTCCCATTTAGGTCACCACAGAGCACTGACTAGATGCTCTGTGCTATACAGTAGGTCCTCATTAGTGATCTGCTTTATACATAGTAAAAATACTGTATATATGTCAATCCCAATTTCCCAATTCATCCCACCCCCCACTTTGGTGTCCATACATTTCTTCTCTACGTCTATGTTTTTACTTCTGCTTTGTAAATAAGATCACCTATACCAATTTTTTCAGATTCAACATGTATGTGTTAATATACAATATTTGTTTTTCTCTTTCTGACTCACTTCACTCTGTATGACACTCTCTAGGTCCATCCATGTCTCTATAAAGGACTCATTCTCATTTCTTTTTATAGCTGAGTAATATTCCATTGTATATATGTGCCACATCTTCTTTATCCACTCATCTGTTGATGAACATTTAGGTTGCTTCCATGTGCTGACTATTGTAAATAGTGTTGCAATGAACATTATGGTACATGTTTCTTTTTGGGTTATGGTGTTCTCTGTGTATATGCCCAGGAGTGGGATTGCTGGGTCATATGGTAGTTCTATTTTTAGTTTTGCAAGGAACCTCCATACTGTTCTCCATAGTGGCTGTATCAACTTACATTCCCACCAACAATGCAAGAGCGTTCCCTTTTCTCCCCACCCTCTCCAGCATTTACTGTTTCTAGATTTTTTGATGATGGCCGCTCTGACCGGTGTGAGGTGATACCTCATCATAGTTTTAATTTGCATTTCTCTGATAATTAGTAACATTGAGCATCTTTTCATGTGTTTTTTGGCCATCTGTATGTTTTTTGGAGAAATGTCTTTTTAGGTCTTCCACCCATTTTTTGATTGGGTTGCTTTTTTTGATATTGAGCTGCATGAGCTGTTTGTATATTCTGGAGATTAATCCTTTGTCATTTGCTTCATTTGCAAGTATTTTCTCCCACTCTGGGGGTTTCCTTTTCATCTTATTTATGGTTTCCTTTGTTGTGCAAAATCTTTTCTGAGTTTCATTGGGTCCAATTTGTTTATTTTTGTTTTTATTCTCATTATTCTAGGAGGTGAATCAAAAAAGATCTTGCTGCGTTTTATGTTAGAGTGTTCTGCCTATGTTTTCCTCTAAGAGTTTTATAGTGTCTGGCCATACATTTAGGTCTTCAATACATTTTGAGTTTGTTTTTTGTGTATGTTGTTATGGAGTGTTCTAATTTCATTCTTTTATATGTAGCTGTCCAGTGTTCCCAGCACCACTTATTGAAGAGGCTGTCTTTGCTCCATTGTATATTCTGTCCTCCTTTGTTATAGATTAGGTGACCATATGTGCATGGGTTTATCTCTGGGTTCTCTATCCTGTTCCACTGATCTGTATTTCTGTTTTTGTGCCAGTACCATACTGTCTTGATTACTGTAGGCTTGTAGTATAGTCTGACATCAGAGATCCTGATTCCTCCAGCTCCATTTTTGTTTTTGTTTTCTCAAGATTGCTTTTGCTATTCGAGGTCTTTTGTGTTTCTGTACATATTGTAAAATTTTTTGTTCTAGTTTTGTGAAAAATGCCATGGGTAATTTGATAGGGATTGCACTGGATCTGTAGATTGCTTTGGGTAGTACAGCCATTTTCACAATATTGATTCTTCCAATCCAAGAACATGGGTCTATTACTCCATCTGTTTGTGTCATCTTTATTTCATCCATATCTTACAGTTTTCTGCATACAGGTCTTTTGCCTCCTTAAAAGGATCATACAGCATGATCAAGTGGGATTTATCTCAGGGATGCAAGGATTTTTCAAAATACACAAATCAATCAATGTGATACGCCATATTAAGAAATTAAAGAATAAAAACCATATGATTACCTCAATAGATGCAGAAAAAGGTTTTGACAAAATTCAACACCCATTTATGATAAAAACTCTCCAGAAAGTGGGCATGGAGGGAACCTACCTCAACGTAATAAAGGTCATATATGACAAACTCACAGCAAACATCATTCTTAATGGTGAAAATTTGAAAGCATTTCCTCTAAAATCAGGAACAAAACAAGGATGCCCATTCTTACCACTATTTTTCAAGATGGTTTTGGAGGTCCTAGCCACGGCAATCAGAGAAGAAAAAGAAATAAAACGAATACAAATTGGAAAAGAAGTAAAACTGTCACTGTTTGCAGATGACATGATACTATACATAGGAAATCCTAAAGACACCACCAGAAAACTACTACAGCTAATTTAGTAAAGTTGCAGGATACAAAATTAACACACAGAAATCTCTTACATTCTTATATACTAACCATGAAAGATCAGAAAAGTTAAGGAAACAATCCCATTTACCATTGCAACTAAAAGAATAAAATACCTAAGAATAAACCTGCCTAAGCAGGCAACCGACACAGTCTTCATGCGGCACATCTGAAAAGCATCGTAAGGCTCATTCCTTACTCCATCCCTGCACAGCTGTGGAACCTTGGCCACATCATGGAACATGTCTGAGCCCCTTTCCTCACTCTGTAAGGATCATACTTACCTTGACCTCTTATAATAAATGAAAAATATCTGGTGATGATTTAAAATGCGAGACCGACTTTCTATTACATCCCAAGCCACTGTGTGTTTGGATGAAGGGTTTATATTTAAATTTTAAATAGGTGCTGATTTCCCATGAACCTCCAAATTATCATCCCTTGTCTTCTCCACCATAACCTAAGCCTCGCTTTGAAGGAAATTCTGAACTATTCTTTGAAACAGTGAGATTAAATAAGGCTTAATGGACTTCCATCAGCTGTAGCAAGTAGTAAGAGATCTCGGCTGGAGCTACGGGCTCGTGCTGCTGTCCTGATCTGAGTGTTAATGCCTAACAGCCCACACTGGTGCTGTGCTCGTTGCTCCTTGTGTTGTGGTTTCAGCACTTCCAGAGTGCTTTCAGGCACTCCTCATGCAAATTTTAGGTTCGTGTACTTAGACATAATTACCTTTGGTTGCAAGCAGGATGCATACATGACAGAGGATGGAATTAGGCAATTGTGGTTTGAAAATTGCTCCTCCAAATAGAAAAGTTGAGATGTGTATGTTTGTAAATAATTGTGGGCTAGTGTGTGTCGTCGGCTTTGCTTCTCCTCAAAAAACAAAACAAAACATGGTTTAAGGTTCACGTTCTGGTTCGCTGTAGCATCGACGCTCGCCTGGTGGAAAGAAGACACTTGGATGAGTGTCACTGCTGCACCTAGTGCGACCCATGGCTGAGGGGACCGGCTAAGCCATCGGTAGCAACACTGAATGCGTGGTGCTGTGGTTGTCTCTTTACTTCTCAGCCTGGCCCACCGGCTATTGTAAACTCGGAAGGCAGCAGGACGGAGTCTTTTTCCACATGCATTTCCAATGCCAGACGAGCTGCCTGGCCCACGGGTCGTTTTCAAAACATGTGAGATGAATGAATGGATGCCAGGCTGGATTAAGACCAACGGATGCCCTCACCCTAGTCCAACAATGCGCCCCCTTGGTCCTTCCATTGCTCAACATAAAGAACTTAAAGATCATTTACACAGGTCAGCTGGTGAGTTGAATGCCAGCCAGACTCACCAGCTATGTTTATATTGGATACAAGTGAAACTCTCAAGCTATGAGATGGAAACAAATGTGATATCTGACAACAGCTTCAAACCAAACTTTTAAACTTTAGTCACTCATCATGACAAAGAAAATGTTTAATGATACAGATTCAAGTAAAACATGGCAACAGCCCCCCACATTGGACTAAAGTCAAGGAAGGCAGGGAGATATAGTTAAGGCCAACATAGCTGGGGTGGAGAGAAATTTCACCTTTCCTTGGTGCACCTGCTTACTTTGTTGAATGGTTAATCAGGGTTGAATGAATAGCAGAAAATGCAAAGCTGACTGTTGGAGAAAGTCTCTTTGATATGTTCCCCAGCTGATTTTCCTAAAATACCTTAAGTCCCAGTTCACAGTTCTATTCCATTACCCTTCTTTCTTCATAGGTCTGTCCCCCTTTCCCGTGCCTGACTTGGACTTTTCCTAACCCCAACCCTAACTCTAACCCTGCCCTCCCACCACCCCCCAAGACTTTGCCTCTCAAAATTGGTCCTTTAGTTCTCTAGTCAACCATTTCGCTGCTTAATGTGCACAGCACTTTGTGAAAAGCATGATAAACCTACAATATAGCTAAACAATAGCAATTTCCCTATTTTGAAAAAAGTTATCTAGCTTCGTGACCAAGCACACATACATGAATATTTTCCAAGTTTCGATCTCCTCACTATTATAACAGTAAAGAGTAGGTCTTTCTTGCTCTGTTATTCTTTGAATAAAAGACTTAGGAATAAACAAATCACCAAGTCCAAACTGGTATAGTACTTGCAAATTGATACAGTATAAATGGAAAGTTACTGAGGGATACAAAGTTCAGCCAGAGTTATAGTTAAATGGGTTACAGACTTCTGATAAGTGGGTATATTTTGAATAACACTGGATGCCTAAGATTTTAGAAATGGAAAGCCGTTAAGAAGTCTCTCCCCCACACCCCCATTATCCAGTTTTATCAAATCAAATGTATCAAATATATTGCATACTTTTCTCAAATACTGTATTTTTAAGAAACAGTGGTGATTCCTAGGATCTTGATTCTATTCTCCTTTCTGCTACTGCACTGAATAAATTAACTGGGAGAAGAATTAATTATGGTATAGTCACACTGTGGAATACTCTATAACAGGTGCAAGAAATAAAATATCGATATGAACACATTTTTAAAATGTAATGAACAGTTAGGTTGATTCCAGTTGTTCACCGCTACAAGAATTGTTCAATAAATGCTTGTGTGCACATTTCCTTACACGCAGGCACAAGAGCTTCTCAAGACCGTGTGTTCAGAAGGGAATTTGTGCATTTTGAAGGGTGCACGTTTTCAGCTTACTAAATATGTTACAATCTCTCCGACTGGTTTTTGTCCAATTACTAGCATATGAAAGTTTTCATTTTTCCGCATCCTAAGTGACATTTGGCAATATAAGAATTTCAATTTTTTGATAATCTAATAGTTGTAGGATGGTATCTTTATTTTTATTTACATTCTCTGATTATTTGTGAAGTAGCACATTAGTTCTTAAGTTTATTGGTTATTACCTATTATATCCTTTTCATATTTTTCAGTTGTTTTGTTATTTTTATGTTGATTTGTAGGACTTATTTATATATTATAAGTAATAACATCTTGCTGGCTATATGCATTTAAAATAATAACTTGTTTTATGAGGTCTATGATTGTTTAGAATTTGTTCTCTTTGAGATCGCCAGAGTCAACTATTTTAACATTATGGTTGGGAGTTTTACATCTTCTATAAGAAATCGTCACCTATATTTGGTTTAAAAACTTTTAAAAAATGGATCTTGTTAGGTATCTAACAAGAAAATCTTAGTGTTTAAAACTAGGGTAATAAACTCTTTTGTCGAGGAATTAAAAAAATAGATCTTTACCTATAGTTTCCTTTGTATGGTGTGACATAGGGATCTAACTTGTTTTTTTATATGAAAAAACAATTTTCACAACACTGTATTTATTGTCACTGCTTTATATTCTGCCACCAATCTACTCCTAAAAGTAATCTTTCCAGAAAACTGCAGCACATTCTAAAGGAGATATCCTCTTTTCTCAGCTGATTTGGACAGAAGTAGCCAGAGGAATTTAATGTATGACTGTCTGTATGTGCATTCCAGAGGCAAGGAACTACCTGAAATCTTGTTTTAAGAATATGCACTATGAGGTAGTACTGGACTGGAGAGCAAAGGGGGAAGAAAAAGTATGAAAGGTGCCGGGGTGCCTTAGGCATAGCTGTGGCAGAAGTCACCCAGCCACACCCTGAGACCCAGGACCGCCACGCTGGGGCATAACCGGAGTTTCCCACTGATGCCAAGAGCAGGCCTTGGGCTTCTAGTGACCCTCTGTGCCCCCAGGACCTCCGATTTACTCTGCACTTATCTCTGGCCCACAGCGCAGCAGGCCACGACAACCTCCAGTCAGCACGTTCCTGGGAGCCGCACGGGGAGAGACATGTGGAGGGTGTCCCCGGTGCCGCCACCTCAGGGTGACGGAGCCTGCTGTCAGCACCCTGCCCGCAGGCCGGCGGCCCCTGCAGCGTTTCACGGCAGCAAGCTGACCACACACCGAATGGCATGCTTTCTTCTGGGAAACATTGGATCATCTACCAGGGAAAGAGAAATGACTCAGAGCAAACCATTCGCCACACGGTCTCCAGCAAGCATCTACGAGGAAGCCGGTGGACAGCAGGCAGATGGGCGTTACTGAGTCATCTCGGATGATAAAGGACGGGCTGTTCATACCATCAGAGGAGCCTGCAAAACTGCTGTTCCAAAAACAACAGTTCTGAGCTCAGGTAGTAAAGAGACACATATGAAAGCAGTAATTCCTGGGTTCTTTTTTTCACTTTAACTAACACGCCTATAATTTTAAAAAATTTAATGGATTTTTATGTTCAAGACCTGGAAAAACAAAGGTCCTCCTAAGCGGAGAGCAAATGCTTCCAGTGTTTGCCTGAAGCCATTCTTTTTATTGGAGGAGTTACAGCCCCTCAAGAAGAAGGGGTTTATAATGGAAAAATTGAGACCGCATCAGCCGTAATGAAGCTCAGAAAATAAATAATAAAAACCCTGTTAATGCCTGACACTTTGTGCTTCTAAAGAAAACCCCTGCCTTTTATCTAAAATGAGACAGTTGCTTAGGAAATGGATAAAGACCAGGCCGACCTGCTCACAGGGGTGCGTTCCCTTCAGAATATTCCTCAAAGACCAAGCGTTTTATGAGAAAGACAAGCATATATTTAACATGGTTTTTTTTTACGTTACCTTTATTCCCCTTCAGGGAAAATAGTCCCTTGATGTGTGTTAGGTTTCCCTTACTTTCAGTCACCCAGATAAATGCAACAGGAACCCTTGCAGCAAAGCCTCCAGTGAAGAGAGGACCATGCTTTTGCAGCTGAATCCTGCGATGTCTTAGTGCGGGAAGCAGAAACGGCGGGATTCCCAGGGCCCAGTTCTTCCTGGAGGGAATGCAGGTTCTGCGTGGGGCTTCCTCCATAAGGGAGGGGGTGCTTTCCTGGGGCAACGGTACTTTTTAGAACGGTGTGTGGAAATGAGCACTCAGTTCATATCCTCATGGAGCTGAGTACTGTGGCCATGGCCGTAGATGTGAAACTATCCCTGTCCTCAAGGAATCCCTTCCAGGAAGCAGAGTCAGTCATTAAACACGACTGCTGACAATCATTAAACACTTCATGTACGCGTTCCACTAGGCTTAACTCTTCACATAGATTGTTCTGTGACCTGCACAGCAATGCCAGTGAGGGAGGAACTATTATCATCGCTACTTTTTAAGATGCTGAAACAGTCTGCGCGGGCTTGACGAGCTTCCCCAGAGGCACCGGGCAGGACCAGCAACCAACGGGCTATGTCATCTGCCTGCAGGGCATACGGCAGGCAAGAGTCTATACATTTGCTGGAATGTGTACTGATGGGAATAGACCCTTGCTGTTTTTAATTTAAATGTGATGATACCAACAGTGACGGTCCGTTCAGAAAACGTCACGCTCTATCAGCAAACCGCGCTGAGTCGTATAAACGCGCTGAACTCGCCCGCCGTTGGTGTCAGGGCTCACGCCGGGCACCCTCTCTAAGAGCGTTTCCATAAGACCTGTTTAGTAGTAGTTTCCATTAGTGAGAGCCCAGATAAGCCAACACTAATTTTTACTCAAATGAATTCATGCTAAGACAGTGGTGGTCGGTGTATTGCCACTAAGGTGACGGCGACCCATCCTATCCCGCATGAAGTGAATTCCCACTGCTTCTCACACGGTCTTACACCCCACGTGTGTCTCTGCCTTCATACTGTTTTAGCACAATCAGCTTGTTGCATACACTGTGCTGTTTTTATTTAAAGCAGAGTTTGGCCCCCCACCGCTCTCTAAATCCTGATGTTGTTGTATTTCTAAATTGTTTCAGGATATACTTTGCATTCAAGCCTGCACTTAAGTTATGTTTTGTACCTATTCTTCTATTAAAGTTTAGGCTGCTTGAAGGTGAGCACAACGTGTTATTCCTTGCTGGGTTTTGAAAAGTTTCTGGATGCCAGGCAAGGTGCCCAACTCGAAAGTTTAAATGTAATTATTTAGGAAATTTTTTCATAACGAGGATACTTAGCAGTCTTAAAATTACGGCATGTAGCTCTACAATATTTTCAGTATTGTGACTAAGTACATGGAATTAAAAGAATAAGTCTTCTCTTTCTTCTCTCTCTGTTCCTTCCTCAGAGGTAACTGATGTTCCAAGTTTAGAGTCAATCCTTCGGCCTTTCTCAGTGTGCTCACACGCACGTGTTTATGACAGTGCATCAATTAAAAATAAAACGTGCTGAGTGGTTAATGTGTACCTCGCACTATGCTAAAGTTATTCTGCTAACTTTACATATTTTAATGTATAATTCCTCTACCAACCCTGTTGTAGATGAACACTCACATGAACACTCTCATCTTACAGATGAGTAAACTGAGACACGGAGAGGCTGGATGACCTGCGCGAGGTCTCTCGGGTGAGTGAAGGGAACAAAACCCAAGCCTAGGCAGTCAGATGCACGGCCCAAACTCTCAATCACAAGCAGACCATTTCTAACCACCGCAGATTCCTACACCTTTGGCAGACATTATAATGGAATTGGCTTTTAAAACTCTTTTCTTAAGGAAAAATTTAAATGTATAACAAGAATTGAAAAATAGCGTAACGAACCCCTGCCCAAATTCAACCACTGCCAACTCACAGCCAATCCTGTTCTAACCACATCCTGCATCATTCCCTCCACGCTGGATTATTTTGAAGGAAATTCTTTGACGTATCATTTTATGCAGTATGTATCTCTAACAGACCAGGTCTTAAAAATAATAACCATGATACCATCACCGCACTTAAAAAATTAGCAATAATCCCTTCAAATCAGTGAATATCTAATAGGTGTTCAAATTTCTGATTTTCTCATAATTTTTTATAGGTTATTCAAACTGGTTCTCAATAAGGTCCATACAGTTTAACTGGAAGTTATGTTTCTTAAACCTCTTTAATCTAGATGTTCTTTCTTTCTCTTGCTTCTGTTTTCCTTCTAATGTATTTGTTGAAGAAAACAGCTTCTTGGTCTTGTAGTATCTCCAGGGTAGATTCTACTGATCGCACTCCTGTGATGCTTTTTCATATTCTTCTCTGACCTTTTATGTCCTATAAATTGAAAGTTAAGTCTAGAGTCTTTTTTTTTTTTAATATTTATTTACATACTTATTTAGCTGTGCTGGCTCTCACTTGCAGCACCCAGAATCTTCGTTGCAATGTGCAGGATCTTCAGCGGCGGCATGCAGGATCTAGTTCCCTGACCAGGCATGGAAGCCGGGGCCCCGGCATTGCAAGCTCAGAGTCTTAACCACTGGACCACCAGGAAAGTCACAGCGCTAGAGTCTGGATCACATTTAGGCTTGACTGGGGTGGGGGCAGTCAGGAGTACTTAATGGGTATTTTGTACTTCTATCGGGGGCACACACTTTCTGGTTGTCACGCTTTGTGTTAGCAGGCACTGACGTTCACTCCCTAGACGTCATTTCAGCAGAGGTTACAAAATGGTGATACTGTAATTTGATAATCCTTTCCTCATTTATTGCTTCAAACTTTTCTGGAAACTCTTCCTCATGAGCTAGTTAGTTGCTCCGTTTTATTTACCAGTTTTTAAAGTAATGAATTGGGCTGAGGGTCACATTGAGCTTCCAGCGGCTTCGGGGGCGTCTTTAGGAGTCAGCACTCTGGCAGAAGACATCAAGTTCAAACTCAAGAACTACCAGACTGCTCCTTTTGACAGCTGCTTCCCCAACCAGAACCAGACCAGGAACTGCTGGCAGAACTCCCTGGACTTCCACCGCTGTGAGAAGGCAATGACTGCTAAAGGGGGTGACGTCTCTGTGTGTGAATGGTACTGGCGTGTGTACAAGTCCCTCTGCCCCATATCCTGGGTGGCAGCCTGGGACGACCGCCGGGCAGAAGGCATGTTTCCTGGGAAGATCTGAACTGGCTCCACCCCACCTCCTCTGTCCTCCATCCTTCTCCCCAGAGTGGTGAAGGGGGACCTGGGTACATGGGGATCCCCACCCTAGGATCGTGAATCATGGCTTAACTAATAATAAATACTGGTTGGAAAACTGTAAAAAAAAAAAAAATAAAAATAAAAAAATAAAATAAAATAATGAATTGGTTTCCTGGCATGATATTAAATTGAAAACGGAAATGTATGTTGGTGCTGACGTGAGCTGATGAATTTAAGCACGCTCAATGTTTGGAATCATTATTATTCATGCTCAAAACTTTCCGACTTTGACCAGGACACGTGTAGACTGTCTCCTTTTGATGTGAGCTTAGTCGTCTTTGATAACTTTCTTTCTGTTTGATGTAACAAGATGTTCTAGGCTTAACTTATACATTTGCTGGAATCAGCCATTTATCCAAGGAGTCCTGGTTTATTTTGCTGGGAAATGTTATTTAGAGACCAGAGTATGCATGGTAGTGGTGCTTATTGCTATAGAGCTGGTCATTCTTTCCTAGATTTTTTTCCAGTTGGTGGAGCTTCCAGTTTTGAAGCTAAAATACAACTTTATAGTGCTACTTTTAATTCAAACTCAAGACAATAGATTTTTAATTAATCTCTTTGTTATTATAGCTCTTCCTCACATGCTAAAACCCCCAGATTCCATAAACATCAACATAACAACTCCTTTACTTTATCCTAGACCACATACCCAATAATCTCAGAACAATACGACGACGGTGGTTGGCTGTCACTGAGCCCAGCTCTTCACCAACCTCTTATACCCACACTTTGTCGTTCAACATTCTTCCTTTTCACTCTGGACCCAGCTAAGGATCTGGGGTGGCCAACAGGACCTCAGCAACCATGAAACAAAAAGAGGCTGGAAAACATTCTTGCGTGCGTCTGCTTGCTTTCCTGGACTCCTGCGATGCCTCGAGGACGCGCCTGGACGAGCCCGCCGAGCTACCCGGGGCCAGCAGAGCCATCCGGACTCTGTCACCTGCCTCTGCCAAGCCATTCTAGACCAGTCACCAGCCAGCTAACTCTAAGCTTGGGCTCACCAAGGTCAGCAGAACCGTCCGTCCAACCGAAAACTGACGACATGCTCACAAGGCCAGAACACATCAGCGACACGCGGCAGACTTGTGAGCTACATAAGTATTATTTTGTCTCGTATTTGTTTGTTCCTAAACATTTTGTAATGAGTCATCATTTCTACAAATAACACAATGTGATTACCGAAGAAAGGATTTTGCCGTTCTTTTTGTTCATGTTATGCTAGGTATGTGCAGTCAAATCATGTTTTTAAGACCCAGGAAGAAGTTCCACTCTGTGTGGTTATGCCCAGCCTGACACAGAGTGAAGTTCATTAATTTTATTATGCCTTTAATTTTTAAGAATTAATTTTCATTTAATTTTGTTTGATAAGAATGTAATGTTTAAACAGTTCCAGGAAATCTACAAAACGCGATGTATACAGGAGAAGACCATAATTCTAAAAGATACATGCACCCCAATGTTCATAGCAGCTCTATTTACAACAGCCAAGACATGGAAGCCACCCAAATGTCCATCAGCAGATGAATGGAAAAAGAAGATGTGACAAATATTATATATATATATATATATATATATATATATATGCACAGTGAAATATTACTCAGCCTCAAAAAAGAATGAACTAATGCATATGCAGCAACATGGATGGACCTAGAGATGATCATACTAAGTGAGGTAAGTCAGACAGAGAAAAATATCATCTGACATCACGTATATGTGGAATCTAAAAAGATGATACAAATGAACTTATTTAAAAAACAGAAACAGACTCTCAGACTTCGAAAGCAAACTTATGGTTACCGAAGGGGAAAGGTTGCGGTGAGGATAGATTAGGAGTTTGGGATTAACATATACACCCTACCATATATAAAACAGATAATCAACAAGGACCTACTGTACAGCACAGGGAACTCTACTCAACACTCTGTAATAACCTATATGGGAAGAATCTGAAAAGAATGGATATATGCATATGTATAACTGAATCACTTTGCTGTACACCTGAAACTAACACAACATTGTAAATCAACTTTACTCCAATATAAGATAAGAATTTTTTTAAAAGGTGCATTCAGAGAAGCACAGCTTCTATCTCTGTCCCTCCACACTGTTTTTTCCCATGCCTATAGACAGCCATTATTTTAGGTTTACTTTATCTTGCCATTTAAAAAAAGAACAAATAAATTCATTCAGATTTATGTATGTTCCTCCTCTTCTGGTAAAAAGTAGAATATAGAGAAAGCCCAAGTGGACAAGTTTTATGCCTTGTGTTCAAAGCAAGGGTGTTGGTAGCTAGCTGTGCTCCTTTACAGTAATAGTACCATTTTCAGCAAACACATTAACAATAATAATAACAACATTAGTAGCACTATTAAAATAGTAGAGTGACAGTAAGCATTAAACAGTAACATTAAATGTTGAAATTTAACATTTCTAAAAAAAAAAAAAATCACATTTAGTGTCAGTTATGGGCCAGACATCTTCAGAACAATAGTTAAAGAAACTGACAGAGTTTAAGTAACTTGTTCAAAACTCCCACGAACAAAGTGGGAGTGCATTTGATACACACTCTTCTTACTGCACTGCATAGCCTCTCATTACAAGCCAATCCTTTCTAAGCAGTAGCAGGCTCCCATATAACATGAAAGGGTTAGACGAAACAATCTCTAAAGTTTTCCCAAGCTTGAAAATTCTATGATTCTGTAATAATTTATATTTTAAATTCAAAACAAAATGAAGAAATTGATTATAAGGATGACATTCTCCAGTATCCACACGTTACAGATTTTAGGAAGTTTTTAGCTATATCACAGATAAGCATCATACGGGTATTTTGTATATATGACAGTAAACACTAGTGCTTTTGGAGTGTAATGCGGAGAAGAATTATTTTGCTCCTAATGACAGAAACTCAACTGAAAGTAAATTAAGATAAAATGATTGAAGGGAACTATTTACAACTAAAAAGTCCAGCACTAGTTATCTTCAAGCAGAGTTGGATACAGGTACTCTAATGAAATTATCAGCAAATGTCCTTCTACAAACAGCTCTACTTTCCTCTGGGTTGCCATCATCTGCTAATTTTTCCTTTTGCAAGAGCATCTTCCTACAGTTCAGAAAGTCTGATTGAAAGAACTTTAAAAACAAAACAAAACCAATGCTTCCAACAGAAGTCCCTGGATCGGTTACCAGTAACCTGATTTGGATATCATTGCGGTCAGAGGAATAGAATGTTCCTAGGAGCAAGTCTGGGTCATGTAGCCACCGCTGGCTCCAAGTGGAAAAACTAACCCCACTTAAACCACATGGACTAAGGGTGGGAGAGAGGTGACCCCTCAAATGAAAATCAGAGTTGCTACCGAAAGAGACATGGCTAGATTCTGTTCCAGCAAACACAACTGATGTCCTTCACAAAGGGGATAGAGAAGAAAAGTGCTGGACATCCTCAGGATTGGTAAGTAGGTACAGTGATGTAGAACCACTTAATCCTTTTTCCATAATTATTTGATGTTCTTGAAAAGTTGTGAAAAAAAAGTAGAAAGGAAACAGACAGGATCATGAAATTATCCAAACCAGTTAAATTGTCAGTCACCTCCTGCCCCCAGCTTCCCTCAAAGGCACGGGAAGTGCCCACTGAGTCACTGAACGGAAGTATTTAAAGGAATCCATCCCAATTTAGTGCCAAGGAGGAATAGTTATTAATCAAAGAAAACACTTTCCTACTTTTTAAATTCCAGAATGCGTGGACGTGATCACTATCAATATCGGGAAAGTAGAAAAGTGAGAGTAAGGTGTTGATTTTAAGAGATTTCATTTCTTTTACAGGAGAATTCTCTTGGCATATCCTTCCCCCCCCCCTTTTTTTTTGAGTATATTTGACTTACAGTGGTGTGTAAGTTTCAGGTGTACAGCAAAGTGAGTTAGTTATGCATGTACGTATATCCACTCTTTTTTAGATTCTTTTCCCATATAGGCCACTAAAGAGCACTGAGTAGAGTGTCCTGTGCTGTACAGTAGGTCCTTATCAGTTGTCTGTTGTATATATAGTAGCATGCATATGTCCATCCCCATCTCCCAATTTATCCCTCCACCCCCCCCTTGCACCCTGGTGACCATAAGTTTGTTTTCTACAATGTAGCTCTATTTCTGTTTTGTAGATAAGTTCACTTTACACTTTTTTTAGATTCCACATGTAAGTGATATCATATGATATTTGCCTTTCTGTTTGACCTAGAGATTGTCCCATATGTTTTCTCTTGAAATTCCCTGACTTACAAATTGTTGAATTAGATGCTAATCAAAGAGCTTTGAATTCTTCAGAGAAAAGTCTCTAACTATGAAATATCAGTGTTAAAAATGTTAAAACTTGAAAATACAAAGCTTTGGGGGAAGAGCACACTACAACAACAAAAAAGGAATTTTTCAGTCACATTTAACAGATTAAATTCACTGACGATTTTAAAACCAACAACGCTTCTGTGATTGACACTTTATCAAATTAAAATGTATTCCAGTTTACATACTCAGTTTTGTATACACTCTGAACAGCAGAGCATAAATAACACACAAATGTTGACTTCAGAGCTGAGTGTAGGCAGAAAAACTTTCCTCAAAAAATGGATATATGGCTGAGGCAGAACGTTTCAAAATCTTATATGAAACTATCTTAAGGGTCTGCCAAAGATTCCAGTAGAAACTTAGATTGTTGTTTTGTTTTTTTCAGAGTATCTTAGAATAGGAGATAGCTGAATAAACATTGTTTAAAGATTTATTTTCTGTGAAAGTTTATGCTTGGTAAATCCTTATGAATCGTATATTCTGCAAACCTTTTGGACACCTCAGCTTTCATCCTGATCAACTACAAAAAACAATCCCACTGAAGGTGGCTTCAGAGGAGCGATTTTATTCCCTGAGGTTGAATGATGGATATTCAGTACCATTGATCCACCTCTTACAAGCTTTCTGATCCAAGATTAGCACATCCATTCATCGTCCCCCCAACTTTTTGTATGTTATAACACCCTTATTCTTTAAACATGCTACAAAACACAAAACTGTGGTAGAATCTGAAATTTGTGCCAGGTGAATAATAGAACTAATTATTCCCATACAGCTCCAATTCATCAAAGCTCCCATGCATGCATCCTACTTTGTGTTCATCAATCTCACATCCAGCTCCTGAACGCGAGGAAGTCAAAGTTCCAATTCCTAGAAAATGAAATTTGTCTTTTATGGAACAAAAGCTACTCTTCTTTCGTACACATCAAAATGATATTCTTTGGCAAATGCTTGGAAAGACATCACATGTGCATTTGAGGGTATCATATATATACATATATGTGAAGAATTACGTACATGAATATATACAGATTATACAGGAAGAATATACACATATCACATATATGAAGACATGATGGATAAAGAGTTATTGCTTGCATCTAGCTGTCATACTACTCACATAAGAAGTTTAGAATGGAAAATATTTGTAACTCCACTTTTCCGAAGGAGACCAGCATAAGATTTTTCATGATGAGAGCTCATTCAAAAGGTTTTGTTGCTGTTGTCTGTTTCTCAAGACTTTAATGTCAAAATCATAAACCTTTGCTACTGTCATCCAGCCTTCTCCCCAACATGTTTCGTGAGTTGGATATTTCTGCTAGATGTTTTCTCTAGATATGAAATCTAAACATGTGTTTTCCCATCCGCCCAAACTTCTCAGATGTGTGCCGCTCTCATTCTTGGTCTTCCATGGCTGATTATACTCTAGCCAACAGTTACGCTGCATCTCATTCAGTTGGACGTAACTTAGTTCCTAAAGAAATCCAGGGCCGAATTCTACCACAGGTATGTTCTCACACTGAAGTCAAAAGGGTTCTGTGCAGGCACCCGAGAAAGCACAGGGGCAGGAGTGCTTTTTATGTCTCTTCAGAAGATAATAGCTGCAGGCCTCTGCTTCTTTAGTTCCCCTCTTCTGAAATTCCTGGATTGTTTTGCACTTAAAGGCCAAGCTGCTTCTCCCTTAGCGAATGTCCAAGGCAAGGACCCCACAGCTGCCGAAACCAAACCAGAGGATCACACACCAGCCGGCGGAGTTGCCCCCAGCGTCCACGAGCTCGCCGACTCACAGGTTACTCGGTCCCACTCACAGGGCGTCTAACCTGATGCTCTGAACTGTGCACCGAGGAGAGCAGTACGTGGTGTCAACACAGGAAATACAAGGGTCGCGTTACAGCGAGCTTGGAGAGGTTTCGGAGCCACGGATCTCGCTTTGATGGTCCTCGCTATTTCAATCAGCAGAAGGAGCAGTTGTAGAGGAGGGCAACTTAGCCTAGCACGTCTCAAGAGAGTTTTCCTATCCTTTGAGAAATTCTTTTTAACTTATTAAATTATCTCTCTCTTTTTCAGCAAAGCGTTTTAGGATGTAAGAATTTACCACAGTGACAGGTGATCTACTGGGAACTAAAGCAAAATGCAAACGTAGCTGTTTCTCCAAAACCACACGTCTTTGAATCCTTCCATTGCGAACTTTCATTCCAAAGAGAAGAGGTCTTAACTTTCATTAACTCTCACTAGGTAGTAACTGGACTATTTTGAGTTATAGTTCCCCCTAACGTGACAACTTAATTGACCTGTTAGAAGTATAATTTACTACATTAAAAAAAGCTCCAAAATCATTAAATAAATTGTATTAAAAATCACAGCGGTATATGTCTCAAAACAGAGTAGGATGCAATAAAAATTAGATAAAAATTCGTTTTAAGAAGCCGGATGTAATCTCACAATGCTATAATTTCTATCCACAAACATGTTTATTCCACAAGCCTCAGCCTAACTGTCTACCTCAGATGTCTCACGGTCATCCACCCAGCGACTTTCTTTGGAATTAAACTTTGGAATTACTTGTTTACACAAGAAAACGCATCTCAGATGTAGCATCTGTTTCTCACTAAGGCTTAGCTTTCACCTGATTCTCCGGATGGGTTGACTGAGGTCCAGGAATGTGAGGGGACTCGCTCAAGATCACACGGTGCGTCCACGGCGCGCAGCCGCCTCCCAGGGCAGAAGATGGGTATCTCGGCCCAAAATGCCCTGCAGGCTGCTCTCAGGCCTGCGGCGTACTTGCATCCACTGCAAACCTTTAGTTCAGTGAGAGAATTATTTGACGGCTTTATGTTTTTTAAGTATACCGGAAGGAAGAGAAACGTGTCCGGGAATTTGAACGTGTTCACCAAGTCGTCTTCATTAAATTACATCTTGACTCCAAAAACAGCCTCACCTAAAATATTTGAGTATGAGGTCCACAGGTAATATTATACCTTGTATAATACAGCAAGAAGGTAGCAAAGGGGGAAATATATATGGAATATATTAAAAGGTAAAAAAAAAAGCAAAAACCTGTTGACATAGCCTAATGTATTTATACAAAATATATTTTACTATCTTTATATACTATGAAAGACTACTTATAAATACTAATTCTTGTTTGGATAATTTATTGTTTTTACATTACTCACTGCAAAGAACCCCAAGGACTACTTAAGTTTACAATAAATCTAAACAATTATATTTCAAGGAAATTAACTTTGCCATAATGTAAGTGTAAATCTACACATGCTCAGCTGAAATAAAGTGAATATTCTTACAATTTGCCACTATGTGAACTTACATAGTTTCTTATAATACACCTGTATATTTCAACGTTTTTAGTTTAATTGTGATCTTCTCTAGTTAATTTTATGTACATAGAATTGTTTCAACCCTTTTCTAATCTACATTGAATAGAATTATTCAAATTCTCTTTTTCCAGTGTTTGTTTTCCATGAATAATGTCTTTTGTGTCCATATAAGAATACTTCAAATCAACTAACATATCTACAGAGGTTACTCTCAGACTTATGTTATTTTCTAAAGAGCCAAAGTCCTAAGTTCACATGTTTCTATAGGACTGTAATTATCTATGACTGACTCAGTGATTCCTAATTCTGGCACAGCAACTAAAAGATTCTCTTCTATAATCTCCAATGAGTATCACATAATTCTTCAGACACTCCCACCAAAGAGTTGCTCAAATTACTTTCTACTTCATTTTAAATAAAAAATAAATGGTCATGACAGCACAGGGAACTCTACTCAATACTCTGTAACAGCCTGTATGGGAAAAGAATCTAAAAGAGAGTGGATATATCTACATGTGTAACTGATTCACTTAGCCTTATACCTGAAACTAACACAGCATTGCAAATCAACTAGACTGCAATAAAAATTTTTTAAAAAAGAAAAAGAAAGAAAAGATAAATGGGTTATGTCACATGTTAACATTAAGGGAAGCATAATATAGAGTGAAAGATATATGAAAGCCCTCTGTATTATCTTTGCAACTTTTCTGTAAATATAAAATTTTCCCCAAATAAAAAGTTTAATGAAAAAGAAGAATGCTCTACATCATTTTTAGAAGGAATGAAATAATGGTCAAAGGTGAAGAACCAGGTTGTGATGGTAGAAAAGGATAGGGAATTCTTTGGAGTAACTGTATGGTTCTTTCACAAATGTCACTAACCCATAACTATTATTTCTCTTCCTCTTCTTACAGTTCTCTGAAATGTTAATTTATTAAAACTGTCAAAACGTGTGTAGTAATACCAAATATCAAAAGCATACCCCAGTACTAACAGTATGCCCAAGTCTATCTATAATAATGACTTCTCATGAATGACCTCATCGTGAAGAACACCTGATACCAACAACCTTTTGATAAGTCAGTCAGCAAACATATGTGGAGCGACTGCTATATCCCAGATGTTACCCTGGGCCCTGGAGATACAGAGCAACAAGGCATGGCCCTGTACTTGGAGAACTAACACGGCAGCAGGGAGAGATGTACACAGCACATAATAAGAAACCCTAAGCCAGGCTGCTGTGCTCCTGAGGGGGATTCAGGAAGGTCCCATAAAGTGAGTTCTCTCTTAATGCAGTGGTCTTAAATGTTATGCTTGATAACATGGTGCACTTTACAAAATGGTCTCATATAGGTTTTCTCATCCAAGCCTCATCACAGGGCTGCAAAGCTAGACGGGCAGCCACTCCATTCCTGTGTTGCTGACGAGAATTACAGCCAGCCTCCCTTGAGGCCCAGAGGGTTGAATCCGTATCATATGAACTGCTTTTGTCCCCTTTCTACTACTTCATATTTTCCTCGGTGAGGGTCAGTCTTTCCCGATGTTAAAGTGAATGTCCAATATATTTCTCTTTCCTTGGCCTTTATTCTGTTCTCACCTATTTCTCAAAACAAGGTAAACAATGGTAGTTATTCTAATTTTAAATCAAATCTCCTTTCTCAGGAGAGGAGGTTCGCTTTTGATATAAGTGATTTTCTTAGAGTCCAAAGTCCTGTAAGTAAATCAGGTACATTTGGAAGTCAACTTACAAGCCTTCCTTACTCTGTAGTGTACTGAAGGCCGCTTGCTCACACAACAACATATTGGTTGGTCTTTTTTCATGTGCCAGGCATTATGCTGAATCCTGGAGACACAAAAATAAACAAGACATAGGGTCTTCACCACAGGAGCTCCTGGTCTAATGCAGGTGGGAAGACGGATCACTACAATGCATGAAAATTGCTATTATATATGTACGCTTAGGATCTTAAGAAAAAACTTACAAGGAGTTCCTAAAGTAGAGGGCTGAGTTAGAAGCAGACACAAAGGTTTGGAAATGTGGGTGTAGCTGCTCAAGAAATTAATAGTAGCTTAGAACAGGTACGTATAGATGGGATTGAGGAATAAAAGAGGAATGAGATTACAGATGTGTGGCTTTGCATGTCAAACTAAGGATCGTAGGCTTTATTCTGAAAATGAGGAGCCACAGAAGGATTTTAAGCAAGAAAGATGTAACAAGAGATATCATACCAAAAATATGAAGATCACTCTAGCTGCTGTGGAAAGAATACAGCAACAGAGGAAAAGTGGAGTCAGAAATAAGTGAGAACATGACAATAGCCAAGAACACACTGATGGGGGCTTCCCTGGTGGCACAGTGGTTAAGAATCCACCTGCCAATGGAGGAGACACAGCTTCAACCCCTGGTCCAGGAGGATCCCACATGCCGCGGAGCAACTAAGCCTGTGTGCCACAACTACTGAGCCTGCGCTCTAGAGCCTGGAACGGAGGCACAGCTACTAAAGCCCACGCACCTGGAGCCTGTGCTCCACAACAAGAGAAGCCACTGCAATGAGAAGCCCGCACACCGCAACGAAGAGTAGCCCCACCTCACCACAACTAGAGAAAGCCCGTGCACAGCAATAAAGACCCAACTCAGCCAATTAATTAATTAATTAATTTAAAAAAGAAAACGCATGTGGTGCTAGAGCCAGTAAGTGGAGTGGCAGCTTTAAACCAGGCAAGTGGCTTCTCCATCAAAGAACGGACAGCATCTCCCTCATTCTTTCATGCGACTTTGGGAGTTATTCCAGAAACCTTAACCTAGAGTTTGTTTTCTCAGCCTTACGTATGATTCTATAAGCCCTTTAGTATTCTGTAATGTAGCCGCTTGTATGTAAAGTAGCTAAAGTGGGTTCAGTTATCTGCAGTTGGAAACTGATTAATGCAAATGTGATGTGATGGGAAGAAACTGATCAGTTATCCTGGACCATAATGCAATTGTAGAGATAGAATTTGCAGCCAAAAACAGTGAAATAGAAAGGGGAAAAAAAAAAACTTGGGTGCCTATAGAATCACCCCTTAGCCCTTCACTGTCTGTCTCCTGAATATTTTTCTTTTAAACATGCAACAATACTTCCTTAATTTAACTTACTCTTACTTCAGCTCTCTGCTTCTTGTAGCCAAATGAATTCCTTTTGTATAAAATTCATTCTAGTTATTTTTCTGTTGATATTATTAATCAAATCTTTTTCCACTATTTTTCATAACTGGTTATTACCAAGAAAAAGAAAAATTATTAATCTTTATTTATTGTTGCACCCACCTACATTACAGAGGTCTGCTATTCATACTAGTAATTTTATGGTGAATTCTCTTCCATTGTATTTTTGTTCCAATCCATCAGGAAAATGAAGGAAAAGCTAAAATCCCAAGATGTGTTGTATAACCCAATATTTTTAATTTCTCTTTTAAATTTGGCTGAAATTATCTTTGCTTTTAATATAACCTCATATTTATTTTATCATGTAAAATATATCCAAACATTTATGTGTTTATTTTATTAAAAACAATTCCACATTGTTAGTAAAAAAAAAAAAAAGAAAGAAAGAAAAGAACACACTGATGAGAAGAATAAACTTGTTTGACCAGGAATGACAGCTAGTCTTGAGAAACGGATCCAAGGGGAAGGATCCAAGATTTATCAAGGAAGCGGATACAATTCAGTGGACAATTTGGTGTGAGCAGCGTGGACATGGTGATGGAGAGAAAGTCAAGGAGGTCTCCCAGATTGACAGCTTAGGTAACTATTCATTGAAAAGAGGAAAAGGGAGATTGCCAAGAGGTCAGACTCTAAGGGGCGTCAGGGAGGTTAGGGTGAGCAGGTGCAGAATATGAAGTGTTCAGTTGGAACTACATTGAGTTAGAGGTGCCTGTGCAGCTGCTGTGGGTCTGCAGCTCAGACAGTGTCTGTGATGGTAACATTCAGGGGTTATTTGTGCTGATAATATTGGGGTTTCTGAACAGTGTGTGTACTTTGAAGTTAAGCGTTCAGGTCTTAGAGAGGTTTGGAGAGTAGGCCCCATGGGTTTACCTCTGCTTAATCATCGAAGCCTCAGCTTTCCTATCTGTTATTACCTATTACATGCGATTGTTACAAGTATAGATAAAACGATGTGTAACGTGACAGGCATCATACTTAGCACAGGAGAGGAACATAATAACTGTTCATTATCTTTCAAAAATGCTCAAAGCACCTCTTCTCTTAAACTAAAACATTTTATAAAGGATTTTTTAAATAAGGGAAACACTCTCACAGGGCCTAGGACATAGTAAATTACTCAAGAAATACTGCTGAATTGAAAGGTAAAATGCCAGGTAATTTTAAAATGGGAATTCATGGTCATATGAGGTGGATTAGAAATTAACAGAGAGGTGGAGAACGAGGGAGAAAGAGAAAGAGATACTCAGAGAGAGAGATGCGGAGGGGTGTCTTCTGAGGACGCTGCACATACAGGCACACAAAACGAGGCGGGGAGCACCCGCACTTTCCCCGGCTCCAGAGCGCAGCCTGGGAACTGTCTGACCTGTATATGTCTAACACTTTGCGTGAAAACTCCCTGGGTGTGATACTTAGATGACAGATTTTAAAACTACTGCTTTGACTACTCTAATGTTCTTATAAGTAGATTGTCTTTGTTAAATTATATTTGTCTAGAAAACTGTCCATTTTAGTACATTTTTCACTAAGGTTTTCCACAGAATTTACTTACTATGTGTTCAGTCTCTTTGTGTCTGTGGAACTGTCCTCTTTTCACTCTGAACGATGCTTGTATAGTTCTTTTTCTTCACCATTCTTGCGACAAAGTATAACTTGTCAATATATTTAAAGCACTATCTCTTGATTATTCTATTATTTTGATACTTTTCATTTCACTAAACTTGTCTATACTTTTCTTATTTTGATATATTTGGGTTGACTCTTAGATTTTCTCTTAGTTCTTAAATTCCAGAACAGCTATTATTTTGAAATGTTTTCTTCCTAACGTGCTTTTTGAGGCTATAAATTACTCTCTAAGCACTTTTACTTGCGTCCTGTACGTTTTGATGTTGCTGTTCCCTTCTAAGTATCCACTGAAAGGTGAACTGTTTACAACTGTGCTTGCTGGAGATTACGTATATATATAAAATTGGTTTAGTTATTGATTCCATTTTATATACAGCATTGTAGAAAACATGGTTTTTATAATATTTTTGTTTGAGCCCATTTTGCAGCCTACAAAGGGTCAATTTTTGTAGTCTTCTTAATGTGTTTGAAATAGTGTATATCCTCTAATCTGAACGCTCAGACGTCTATAAATATCTATTATTTAAAACTAGCTAATCGTGTAGTTCAAATAGTCTATATCTTTACTAATTTTTTGTCTTTTATCTATCAAACACTGAGAAATGTGTTAAAAAAACTCACTATAAGTGGGTAAGTATAAGCTTCTCGTAATACTATTAACTTATACTTGCTAGTTATGTTGTTAGACACATATACCTTCAGAATTATTATGTATTCCTTGTGAATGTTGCTTTTTACTATTACATTATAGTCTACATTATCCCTAACAAGATTTCTCCCCCAAGCCTATTTTGTATAACAAATATAGCTATATCAGATTTTTTTATTAGCATTTTCCCCGTAAAATTTTCTCTAGCCCACTACATGCAATCATTCATTATGTTTTAAGCATGTCTCCTGTAAACAGCATATGCCTGGGGGTGGTGGAGGGTAGGGAGCCTTTTTTTTAATATTGTAAAATTTTAACAAAAAATTTGTAACTACATGAATGAATTTTTTTTCTTAATGGTTTGAGAGGAAGTTGGAGACATCATTCCGCGCAACCCCAGAATACTTTCTGTGCAATTCCTCAAATAGAGCATTTGCCTGTGTGAACACAATACAACCATTAAAATCAGGAAATTAGCACTGATGCATTGCTATTATACAGTCCACATACCCCATTAAGATCTTAGCAGTTATCCCAGTAATGCTCCTTGAAGCAAAATTATCCAACCCAGGGCCACAATTACGTTTGCAATGCCTTCTTTTCTCTTTTAATCTGAAGTAGTTCCTCAGACTCTCCTAAACAAACATGACCTTGATACTTTCAAAGATTAAAACTAATTATTTTGTAGAATGTCCCTAATTTAAGTGTTTGATGTTTCCTACTACTTACATTCAGGCTACACGTTTTCAGCAGGAAAATCACAGAAGTGGTCTCCCTTTCTTCTTATATTCTACCAGATGGTACCAAACTTCAATTTGTCCTATGACTTTTAGTATTAGTTTTTATCACTAGATAAAGTTCCCAGTTTCTCCACTTTGAATCTCTTTCCCTTTATAATGAACGAATCTTTGAGACGAGGTCACGTTACATTCCTCCTCAGCTTTTCACTCACCACTTCTTACATCCATTGATGTTTGGTGATGGAATTACTAGTGTGATGGTTGCCAAGTAATGATGCTTCATTCCATCATTCCATCTACATTTATTCGTCTGCCTTCTATGGTAACAAAGAGCCTCCTCTTCTCCCCATTTATTTATGCAATTGTTTATATCTACATGGACAAATGGCTTTCTGCTTTACTCAGCGGATCATAATCCATGACTATCATTTTGACGCTCTCATCATTCCAATATTTGGCTAATGGGGCCCCTGCAAGCTGCTTCTCTCTACATCATTTTCCGAGCACTTCCTCATTTTATAGTATAATATTGGCCAAAAAAATTGTTTGTTTTTTTCTGTAAGATGGCTCCAGTAGCACATAGTTGTCTTTAACTTCATTAGAAACAATCTTATTAGATTGTATTGTGACAGCTGTCATATCAGCATGCATTAAAAAAAAAATAGAAATTGGTGAATTTTTTGTGTAGCCATTTTAATATTGAAGATGGAAAAAAAGCAACATTTTCAGCATATTGTGCTTTATTATTTCAGGAAAGGTAAAAATGCAACTGAAACACACAAAAAAGATTTGTACAGTGTATGGAGAAGGTGCTGTGACTGATCAAATGTGTCATAAGTGGTTTGCAAGGTTTCGTGCTGGAGATTTCTCGCTGGACGATGCTTCAGAGTCAGGTAGACCAGTTGAAGTTGACAGTGATCAAATCAAGACATTAATGAAGAGCAATCAATGTTATACCACGCAGGAGACAGCTGACATACTCAAAATATCCAAGTCAGCGTTGAAAATCATTTGCACCAGCTTGGTCGTGTGAATCACTTTGGAGTTTGGGTTCCACATAAGTTAAGTAAAAAAAAAAAACCTTCTTGACCATATTTCTGCATGTGATTCTCTATTTAAACATAACGAAAATGTTCTGTTTTTAAAACAAATTGTGACAGGCTATGAAAAGTGGCTACTGTACAGTAATGTTGAACAGAAGAGATCGTGGAGCAAGTGAAATGAACCACCACCAACCACACCAAAGGCCGGTCTTCATCCAAAGAAAGTGATGTTGTGTATATGGTGGGATTGGAAGGGAGTCCTCTATTATGAGCTCCTTCTGGAAAACCAAACAATTAATTCCAACAAGTACTGCTCCCATTCAGACCAACTGAAAGCAGCACTCAAAGAAAAGTGTCTGGAATTAGTCAACAGAAAATGTATAATCTTCCATCAGGACGACGCAAGACCACATTTCTTTGATAACCAGGCAAAAACTGTTAGAGCTAGGCTTGGAATTTCTGATTCGTCCACCATATTCACCAGACATTGCACCTTCAGATTTCCATTTATTTTGGTCTTTACAAAATTCTCCTAATGGAAAAAAAATTTAGGGAGATTGAGATTGCCATATATACATTACTAATATGAAAAAAATATCAAATTGTACACTTTCCATACATGCAGTTTATTGTATGTCAATTATATCTCAATAAAACTTCTAAAAAAAAAAAAAGAAAAAAAGAAAAAAATTTAATTCCCTGAAAGTCTGTAAAAGGTACTTGGAACAATTCCTTGCTCAAAAAGATAAAATATTTTGGGAAGATGGAATTATGAAACTGCTTGAAAAATGGCAGAAGGTAGGGGAACAAAACGGTGAACATCATTGTTCAATAAAGTTCTTGGTGGAAATGAAAAATGTGTCTTTTATTTTTACGTTAAAAACCGAGGAAAGTTTTGGACAACCTAATAAGATTTTCTATGGTCATCTTGTAAACCAGTCGTTCTCCAAGGAGCCCTGCTCCCTTACAGTTGAGAACTGATTTAGAAACTAAGATCTGGGTGGTAGGGACTCACATTGCTGTTGGGATTCCACTTCTCAGCAGACATAACTAAGGGACATATGCAAAAATGTCCCTGTACATTTATAGCTGTGTTTCTATCCACCTACCTATAGAGATAGAGATATCTAGATACAACAAAACTAACACCGCAGGGTTAGTTCCAGGTTTTGGTTTTGGTTTTGGTTTTTTTTTCCCTTTCATATTTATGACCACCTTCTCCCATAGTGAGAAATCAGACTCGCATTCTATTGGTCTGTTTGGGTTACCAGAACAAAGGCTAGATGGCTTAAACAACAGAAACCTATTCTCTCAGTTCTGAAGGCTGGGAAATTCAAGGTCAAAGTACAGGCCAGTTTGGTTTCTGCTAAGAGCCCTCTGCTTCCTTTGTAGTAATTTTTCCACAGCAATAGGAAACTAATGAATGTCCCTGACACATTGACCACAGAATTCACTTCAAAGCAATTCTCATCGCCTCGGCTCTAAGTTCTATCTGTATACTTTTGCCCTCCGGATGGACTTGCCTCGCACTTTCTGATAAGCTGTCTACACGAATATCTTCAAATCTCTTCCCTTTCTCATTTTTTTTTTTTATCATTATCTTGTCTTCGTTTACTGCGTTTTTTCTTCCTTCTTGTCAGAGAATAAAATGTCTCTCCAACGGCAACGCTCACCCTTATGCCTTTGTTCTCTTTTCTTCCTGTCTCCTTTGGATGTTTTTCCAAGAAAAAAAAAAAAAAAAAAAAAACCAACTTCCTCTATTTTCAATACAACCTCCTCACTTGTGGGCACTCACTCTTTCTCTCCTCTCTCTCCTGACTCAGTCTACGAATACTATCATGCCTTAAAATTTTAAGCTCAGTTCTGCTACCCTTTCAAGCTATTATCACATCTCCCTCTTTACTTTTATTTTTACCATCTAACTTTTTCCAACTAAACTATACTTGTGGTGTTTCGATTCCACTCCTAAACCACTGTTAATCCCTTGAAATCTGACCTCAGACTCCATCACTCTGCTTAAACTGCTCTTTCAATGGTCATTAAAGCATAGAGAAACTGCTAATTCTAATTTTTTTTTGTTAGTCTTGCTTTTTCTCAAACACTCAGTGGTATGAAGGATTGTTGGCCAACAATCCCTTCTTGACAATAACCATCCTGGTTCTTCTTCTATCCATGTGATAACTACTTATGTCTCTGTTTCTCTGTCTCCTGCCAACCCCTAAGTCTAGATTCTGCACAAGGATGTGTGTAGTTTTCTGCTCTTCCCTCTGTGGATCAAAAAAAAAAAAAGACAAGCAATCCACAGTGGCTCCCATCACGACCAAAGTAAAATCTAAATGCTCGCCCTGGTTTCCAAAGCTCTCCATTTGTTATATCCATACTACCTTTCCAACGTTACTGAAACCTGGTCTCTTCTTATACCTAGTTCTAGTCAAAATGAATTATTTTCCAATTCCTAAATATTTCTTGAATTTGAAGCTCAGTGTTCACTCCATATACCTTAAGAGCAGTTTAAAATCTTTGTCATGGGCATAAAATGTTTTTCCTCAGTGTAAATGTCAAGTCCTATATATATATATTTCAATAATAATCACCATATAATGATTATTATCAACATTTACAACATGTCAGGTACCATCCTATGCACTGTGCATTTATTAATTCATTTAATCTCTAAAACAATCCCACGTCCCAGCTCAGATGCTACCTCCCCCATAAAGTCCTCTACTTACACACCTGTATACTGTGGGAGACATTTTTTTTCCATCCTGAAATCTCAAATTCTCAAAATCTTGTATCTTTTATAGCACTAAATGTTTTGTCTCTATTGTAGATACACACATTCATCTCATTTTGCTTACTCATTGATAAGGCTTTGAGAGCAGGAGTCTTGATAACCCCCTATTTCCCACTTAAATGTTCTTATTTATTTTTTTTTTGTCAAAGCACTGAAATCACCTGTTAGAGGAAATCTCCTGACTCTAAATTCTTCGTTAGGTGTTCCTTGCCTATGCCCATAGTTCTTTGCACACCTTAGACCTTTAGAGATTGCTCTGTCACAAGTGCCTATTTACTCACATGTGTCCTCACTGAACTTCTTCCCAGGTCACGTACACTGCAGTGTGTATCCTCAACAAACGTTTGTGGGATGAATAAATGATTACCCCCAGCATGACCGACTGATCTCCCAAATCACAGGAGATCACAACCTATAAACTGAAAGTAGATATTTACTGTTGGAGAAAACACATGATATCATTCAGGAAGAAATAGTAGACAATTAGGATTTTAGCACACAACATAGCGTACGATAATAAGTCATGAGCCTCAGTCAATATGAGCACGTTAAATATAGCGGGTTCCCCACCACATCCCCCACAAAGATCCGTGCAGTGTGGCTCCTAGACCCAAAGCTGACACGTAAAACCATAAAGCTTTTAGAAAGAAACATACGAGACTCGCTTTGTGAACTGGGGCTTGGTCTACCAGTGTCCTAAACAAGTCACAGAAAACAGTAACCATTTAAGAAAAACAAGAAATTTGACTTTATCATATTTAAAAACCACTACTCACTAAAAGTTATTGTTAAGGGAATAAATAGGTGAGTCATGGAGCTGGAGAAAATACTTGCAAAACACATATCTGACAGAACACTGATATACAGTATAAATAATTCTTCCAACTCAATAATAAACAACCCAAAATAACACGAAAGGGTAGCCAACAAGTCCATGAAAAACTGCTCAACATCACTAGCTATTAGGAAAATGTCAATCAAAATCAAAATACCACTATACATCTACCAGAAAGACTAAAACTGAAGGATCTAACATCAGATGTTGTCATCAGAGCACCTGGAATTTTCATATATATTTTTTTGGTGGATGCAAAGTGTACAACCATTTTGGAAAAGCTATGACAATTTCTTACAAAACTAAATATATACATACTCTACGACCTAGCAATAACATTCCTAGGTATTCATCCAAGAGAAGTGAAGACATGAGTCCACCAAAATATTAGAATATACAAGCTTTATTGCCGATGATGAAAAACGTGGAAAAGCGAGGTACTCACCAATAAGAAAATGAAAAAACAAACTGTAGGGACTTCCCTGGTGGCGCAGTGATTAAGAATCCGCCTGCCAGTGCAGGGGACACAGGTTTGAGCCATGGTCCGGGAAGATCCCACATGCCGCGGAGCCACTAAGCCTGTGTGCCACAACTACTGAGCCCAAGTGCTGCAACTACTGAAGCCTGCATGCCTAGAGCCCGTGCTCAACAAGAGAAGCCTGCGCACCACAACGAAGAGCAGCCCCTGCTCGCCACAATTAGAGAAAGCCAGTGCACAGCAATGAAGACCCAACACAGCCAATAAATAAATTTTTTTTTTAATTTTTTTGGGGGTACAGCAGGTTCAATCATCTGTTTTTATAGACATATCCCCGTAAATAAATTTATTAAAAAAAAAAACTGTAATACATCCAGCACTCAGATCAATAAGAGGAAACAAATGATGTACCAAACATGGCTCAAATTAAATACATTATGCTGATAAAGGAGAAAAAAAAGCCAAACACGAATGAAAACATTCTGCGTGGTTCCATTTATATGAAATTCTAGAATGACAACACTATAATGACAAAAGGCGGGGTCAGTGTTTGCCTCTGTGAAGCAAGGAAGATTGATGGACAGTGTCGTGAAGACACTTTCTGGTTGATGGTCATGTTCTGTGCCTGGAAATGAACTTGGATTACACACGTACATGCATTGGTAAAAATCTAGCACATACACACTAATAACAGTATTTCATTATATATAAATTATTCATCAAAGGTAAAAGCTAGTCAAGTACAGTGCTAAGAAGTCTGATACTAATAAGTCACAAAATCTAGTTAAGTATGCTAAAATATTTAGGAGGCTATATATCTTCAATGTACTTTGAAATGCATCCAAACTAATTTAGATTAATAGGAGAGATGAATACATAAGGGTGTAAGAAAGTACAGTCAAATGCTAATTGTGGACTATGTTTTAAGTACATAAGTGTTCAATGCAAAATTCTTTCAATTTTACTGTTGGGAAAAACACAAAAATACAATGGGGGCTAAGGTACTGTTGCGGGGAGACTCTTTTTCATTATACATTCTTAAGAATTGCTTGAAATTTTTGCCAGAGGCAAGAAAATAAAGAGAAAATTTTAAACTAATGATGAAGCGCTGTCATACATACGTAAATAAATTACCTGTGAAATGGAATAGCACCGAAAATTATATTCAGAAAA
Source organism: Hippopotamus amphibius kiboko (assembly GCF_030028045.1). Taxonomy (NCBI): domain Eukaryota; kingdom Metazoa; phylum Chordata; class Mammalia; order Artiodactyla; family Hippopotamidae; genus Hippopotamus; species Hippopotamus amphibius. Next base: position 239,213,207 of record NC_080186.1, read on the forward strand.
TCACAGTTGACTAAGGTGTCTAATTATCCATTTAGAGCCAATGAGACGCAAGTACTAAAACTGAACTCGGAACTGTTCACCAGTTAGGGATAGGGACTACGGGAGCAGGGGTAAAAAGTAGAGGAAAGGGACATTCACAAGTTCTCAGCTGTTTTGTTTTGTTTTTAAACTGTCTGAATCTCTTACTAAACTTGGGTGCTGCTACGCACATTAATACTTGAGCTTTCCTAAAGTTCCACTTAAACAGCAAGTACATCCCCCTAAGTAATTTATTTCTTAGAATTCTTCCTTCTTCCATCTCTCTCCACTCGGACCATGTCCTTACATTGTCTCTGTAGCCTATTCAATTCCACCCAGTTGTCTCTTGTTTTTGAAACATTTTATCTGTGTGAAGACTCAATCCCCATTTCCTCCTTTGTGATCCGCCTTTGGTCTTGACTGCAAACCTAACAGAATTAAGGTGGGTGTTACTTACCTCCTTCCTCCACCTCCTCACCTTTATGAGACCAGTCACATCATCCGCTTTGAAAAAACAGTTTATATGATGGTTCACTTTTCATGATTGCTTTAACGTGGATCAAAAAGAGGAGCCATCCTATAAAATGTATGTTGCCAGAGTAAGCAAATGCTAAGAAAGAAGCACAGAGACCCCTAAAATTTTGGGTAGTTTGGCGTTTAGTTAAATACATAAAAATGTGCTAGAATAACATTCAAGAAGAGTTCTAAGATAAAACTCCTTTGTTCTCTTCCATAAAGAGACCAATCAGTGCTTGGTTAAACCAGGTAAAGTTAACTTTTAATTCCTCTCATTTGAAAGAAATTCTCTAATTGGCAACAACATCATTTAACATCTTTAAGATTCAGGAGACAGAGCTACATAAATGGAAGGATAGCAACTCTTTCCATCTTTGCTAGCCAAAGTCCCATTCCTGAAATCCCTGTTCCTTCATCCATTTAGAAAAGACCTGTAAACAGTAAAGGCACCTAAACTGAAACAATACAAGATATTTTCTGACTTTAGCTGCTATAGAAAACCATGGAATCATAAATGTCAAAGCTAAACACAGTGGCCATCTATTGCAGTGCTTTCTAAATAGCTTTGTGAGGATCTCTGGTTCTATAGGATGTTATTGGGTGTGGTTCCCTGATTAAATACAGCAACAGTTGCTCGAGTCAATCCAGTTCAAGTCTAGAATAAACCAGGGTAGATTTTAGCAATCTCTTTGGGAATGTAACTCGTCTTTTCAGCTGTCATTTTATTTGCAAAGAGGCAAGATGATTAGCCTAGGTTATGAGAGGCAAAACTAGGGCCACAACACAGGTCTTCTGGATTTCAAGCCCAGGGCTATTTATACTACATCCCAATACATCCTGTTAATTTAATAACATGGCATTAAAGATAATACCCACAAAAGTGTGTAGAATATATCCTAACACATCTGACATTACCTTCTTTTTCTCCTTTCTGTGAGAACACAAACCCAACATGTTATCATCTTTTAGAGTATTCTGGGGTTTATCTATCAAAACATGGACATTGTCAGAAAAAGTTAACAGAGATTATATTTCGCCTCTTCTTTTTCTCTCTTCGAATCAAAAAAACAAACCAAATCAAACAAAAAAGTCCAAGTAAAGCAGTTCAAAAAAATCCCTGCGAATAGAAAAGATTCTTCTTTTAACAAAAATAAAGACTTCAGTTAAAATTGAGACATCAGAGTAAAAAGGTAATAGTATAACTTCTGTTCCACATCATGTGAAAAATAATCTGGTTATTTTCCTAATAAGTGGTGAACAAAAAGACCACACTTCAGCAATGTCTCCAATGCAGATATGGAAAGAAAGCTGAAAAAGAGTTATTCGCATGGAGCTGGCAGAGGTCACTCCTAAGGAGCCCAAGGAGATAAAGCCAAGCCAGTAAGAGCAGGAGGGGGAAGTGTTACGCAGAAGTATTTCCTCTAAAGTTTCTCTATTCCATGTCTCCCAGGGGTCAATCATTAGCATTTCTCAAATTATTGTGTTACAAGACATTTTCATAATCTAGACTATCATTTCAACTCTTTGGCAAGTCAATGTTAGTAGCAAAGGTTATTCTCCCAAAGGGATCAACAACATGAACTGCAGTTTATGCAAGTCCCCTTTTTAATCTCTGAAAGATGCCTTCCAATGCCCCAAGAACCAAGGATGAACATCACAATCCCTTTTCCAAAGTGGGTGCCTAGAGTAGCTAGGAGAGAATAGAACATGACTCAAAGGAAATAAGATTCATTCTGACCCCAACCATAATTTGGGAGCAGTCTCTATCATTGGATCAAAAAAGTGTGCTGGGCCATTATAAAGCTAAGTGAAAACACAGGAGGGGAGATGAGGCTATTTCCCTGTGATTGTTTTTCTTTTTTTAAAAAAAAATGTCCAAGTCCATTTTGATGCCTGTGATAACCAACAAAAACTAGATTTTTGCTTAATCAACCAGCCTAATTAGGGCTTCTGTTCTGATCTTTGGATGACAAGGCAGAGTACGGCTTCCGTCAAATTGCTGGTTGACGCGTCCATGGGCCCAAATCATACCCAGCAATGTAATCAAACCAGTTTGGCTACATTACACACCATATATCAGTAAGTGGCTTTTCTGGGTCACGAGCCTACACACAATCTGGCATTAAAGTATAGTAGATAAAAAGAAACGTTTTCACATTTCCAAGAAACTCACTTGCATTACTTAAGGTTTTAACGAATAAGAAACTATTAGAAGCAAAAAAAAGAGACATGAAAGCATAACAACATCGTGTCCATCCCAAACGTCATTCGCTGCAATCTTTAATCAGGCACGCACTCCAGTCACTGGGCGGGATCGCCAGCCTCCCAGAGGGAAGTCAGCCGCAGACCAAGAATGAGAAAACCAACTTGAAAAAAAAAAAAAAAAAAAAAAAAATGAACCTGAATGATACCTGAGCCCAGATGGGAAGAAGAAAGGTTAACTGTGGAACTGGTCTTTTTAAAAGGCCACCAGTAAATTCAAGCCACAAGAGAAAGTTGCCCAAAGAGGGAAAATACTGTTTTTCCCCTGTAGTACAATGGGAAATGCACATATTCAACGGAAGCGACCCACAGAGTCTTTCCGCACGTTCTGGTGCGGGACGCGAGGTCCGTGAGCAGGACTGAGGGGCCGCGGACGGCACCGCGCAGTGGAGGGAAGCAGCGGCGGTTTCCCATTAGTTGCGTATATTTTTCTTACGGGTGAAAACGTGGCCGCAGCGCCACGGGGCACTGCGGTGCAGACCTCCCAAAATGGCAAGGGCGGAGGGCTGGCTTTCCTCCGCTGCCATGAAGGCGATGATCAAGACGACACCCATCCAAAGAAACGCCCGCAGAAAAAGAGCCCGTCCCATGGCCACTGGCATGCAGCTCTCTAAGAGAAGAAACGGATTGAGGGACAGATTGTAAAAAGTGCACCTACAATGTTGATTACAAATAATGCCAAGAGGAACTGGAGCCACATATAACCAAACACCAAACGTCATTAAGTCTTTACAAACCTATGTTAGTTACTTCATGTTTTAAATCACCTGAGCTATGGCTAAAACAGATACGACCAAAAACTGTGACTTGGCAGGGTGGCAGCCGAAGAGAAAAACACCCAAACGTCCCTCCTCCTCTCACAGATCTACCGCAAACACCTCCCTCTGCACACACCCACTCGGAAGGAGACGGCAAGGCAGCCCCAGGGACACAGGCCAGAGAGCGGGTCTGCAGGGGCAATGACAGGTATGCTGCATGCTCCTGTAACCTCTGCTCTTAACGGGGCAGCGTGGGGGAGCCTTTCCAAACCTAAGCTGCAGGTGTCAACTACTGTCCTGCTTAAAATCCTCCAGTGACTTCCTGCGGCGTCGAGAGGAGAAGTAGAATCTTCACAAAGGTCAGCCCTTGCTGTTCTCCAGTATCACTCGTCCTGCAGACGGATGATAAATCATTGCCTTACGTCTCTGAAGCCTTTGTACAAAGGTCCCTGTTCGGTGTGACAGGTCACGACTGCCCTATCTAACAGTTCACCCCACCCCGATCCCTGAACAACCTGTCCTTCCAGGATTTATTTTTCTTGATAGCACTGTCACCGTCAGCCTGACTGTATGTTTTACTCTTTTGTTTATTGTCTGTCTTTCCCCTACTAGAAGATAAGCTCCAGGCGTACACAATATCTGTTTTGTTCTTAGATGTGACCCCACAACACCTAAACAACGCCTGGCACACAGCGGCCGTTTAATATCTGTTGAATGAATATATGAAGGAATGCATTCATGAGTATTTTAAGATATTTAACATGCTTTGTAACCATTACTACTAATTCATGAACAATAACGAACATCTCCTATACAATGACTATATATAATAAATGCTTTCAAAGTTTGATTAGATGCTTATTATACTTAATTTCGACTAACAGACATAAACAGTTCCCAGCATCTTTTCTTTACATTATCAAGCAACATGAAAACTGAACAAATTGCTTTGGACAAGGGAAAAATGACATCTCTTTGATTTTAGGAGTGAAACAAATCTCCCCCTTTTTAATGCGGAGTTGAAAGGTTGTAATGAACGGCCTACTAACTCCCAAACCCTGCAAACCCTCCTCAGGCCTTATCTTTCTTGACTTCTGGCTATTTGACACTCTTGAGCAGCCCTTCCTTCAAAAAACGTCTTAGTGCTTTGACTTATTGTGGTTTACTAAATAGATGCGAGACTCATTCTTCAGTAAAATCAAATCTATTTTTGTTAAATCTATTCTCTTAAATTAAGAAAACGCAATTTAGAAATAAAATGTAAAGTGTTAGCATTTGACTATATAGAGAATATGTGCTCACTGTAAAAACTAAATCAGAAAAAGAAAAATCAAATCCCACCTCTAGAGAAAAGCAATGTAAAAGCTCAATGTATAATATTTTAAAACTAATTCTTGCTTTAAAATGGTAGTTATATTTATTCTTGTTAAAAGATATGCACACACATCTATATTTTCATGTAGAAAATCGCATCGTAGGAATGGGCCAAATTTGTTCAACCCACCGATCGTTACATAGATTGTTTCCACTTTTCCTAGTTAAATATAGCTGAATTAACACCCTTTTGGGCAAATTACCCACCATAGCCTCAAGAATAGCTCTTAAAATTGGAGTTGCTGGGTTACAAGAGCTGTGAAAACTGAGTACTCTCAATCTTTATCGCTTATTTATGTTTCTCCTTACCTATTGCTTTAGTTTCGGATATTGCTTTGGCTGGAATCTTCAGAAGAGTAGCGCGTGCGGACAGGCTGGCCTCATTTCTGGTTTTAGGAGAGCTCCCACTTGATGCCTGCTGTTTTAGCCACATCTCTCCCCCTGAAGAACAGACGGTAAGCATGATGAGTACACAACCAAGGAAGGGAATCGTTTTCTAAGCAGAAATTACAAACTATTGACCTCTGTTAGCATACCATTTGGATTTGTTTGCCAAAAAACTCTTATTTTTAAACTGAGCCAATAATTTGAATTTAGAAATTTTCACATTTAAAATTAAGAAATTTTCATTTCTTGGAAAATCAAAAGATCAGGCAATAGTCAGCCTGCACCCTTGGGGGACAAAAATGGCTGGACCTGAATGCCTCTTGCCCTCTAGATAGATAAAACCATGAACATTCTAGCTGACCATGGTCCCCGCAACTCACTGAATATATGCACATATGCTTGTACGAAAATTTTTCCACTCATGTATTTCCTGATTGATCCACAGAGGCACTGGATTTTTGGTCCCTATTCCAAAACATGAGTTTTAAAGACTCCATAGAATTCTATTATATCAAGGTACCACAAATTTTTTTAACCAATGACCTATTTTTAAACATCGAAGGTAATTTTTCATTACTTCCATTTTAAACATATTCTAATGCATAACACACTATTTATTTAGATTCTGTTATGAAACTATTTTGAAAGTTTTAGCATTTCTAAATATCTTAAATGTAAATTTGTGGATGAAGGACCTTGATTAGTTTAGACAGACACCCACCTATCACCTGTCCAGTTGACTACACGTTGTTCAAACACTGCTGCAAGGGCATTTGGGAGAGAACCCTTAGGAGAGTTCAATGAAAGGAATGACATTTCCACCACGTGAAACTAAACAGGTTTCTATGTGATCATTGGTCACTTGAATTTCTACATTTTAGAATTGTCAGTTTATATTCTTTGCCCATTTTACTAATGGTGAGTTCATTTACTTCTTATTAGCTTGAAAGTGCTGTTTATTTATTACAGATATTATCCCTTTTCCACATATATTGCAAATTACCCACTGGTTGCCATGTAAATTTTCATGTTGCTTACAGTACTAATATTACAACTACTACTATTATTCTGTGAGGATTAAATAAGATTTACATGTGGATAACTTGACACAATGCTTGGAACAAAAAAATTGCTGAATAAACAATAGCTGTTATTTTTTGCTTTTATGCCTAGAAGGGCCCTCTACCTCCAATATTTTTAAAAATTTAGATTATCTTCCCATCATTTTATTGTTTCATGTTTTATATTCAATTCTTAAATTCATGTCCAATTATTTTGATATATGCTACGTAGGAGAGATTTCATCTAATTTTATTTGGCGTCCAAATGACTCCAACACTATTAAGAGAATAGTTATTCCATTAATTTGGAATCCCACCATTTTAACATTATAAATTAAGTACATTTCAGTCTGTTTGAGGGCACTTTACTATATTCCATTTTTTGACAATACTACCCTGTCATAAAAGAATAAGGATTTCTCTAAGTATGCTTTGTCACCTCATACAGCACGTTTTCTCTCATTTTTTTCTTACTCTTTGTTGACTACTTTTACCAATTTATTTTTCCACATTAGCTTCACTTTATAAAAATTATCTTTCCCTCACCCCCAAATGTAGTAAGAAATTTGTTTACATAAGTTCTACTCTGAAGATTTTGTGTCTTCATGATATTTCCTATGATTAATAATTTAGAGGATTACCTCCAACATTTTCTTGAGTATGAATTTTGGACACTCTTGGTGTGATATAGATACTACTATTCGGTTACAAAAGCTTCATTCGAATCTCTACTTCCAAGTTTGCTAAGGCATTTTTTACCAGAAATAAATGTTGAATTATACCAAACGTCTCCCCTGTTGAAACTCTCTCCTCCTGTGGTCACCATGATTCCACTCTCTCCTTTTCCCTTCCTGTTTCTTAATCCATGCTCTCTCGTGGCTTGTTGCCTGCTCTTCCTTCTTCATGTCCCTTTTGGCCACCTGTGGAACTAAGGATTCCACGCTTGGTTTGCTCTTCATGTATTTGGTCGCCATGACTACAGTTTCTGTAGCCCCAGCCCGGATTTACTGAACTCTAAACATGTTTCCAACTATGAAGCTTCTCTCCAAACGCCCTCACAGAATGAAGACCTTTTTTTTTTTTTTTTTTGCTACAAATCACTTAACTCTTCGTTTATTTCCTGGCTCTGCTAACACCAAGAATTCACCTTTCTCGTAGATCAGTGAAGGACAAAACCAACTACCCAATGGCTGGAAATGTCAGCATAACATTCATTCTATTCAGTATCCATAAATCACAATTTTACCTTACAAATGTAGTCTAAATTTGCTTTCCCTACTATCTACATGTCTAAAATCTCGTTGTCTCTCCTTAAGGTTTTATTGCTGCAGTCTCCTAAGAGCTCTACCTTCTCTCCACATCACTCTCAACCATCCAATATGTATCTCAAACAGGGCTATCTTTCACCTATGCAAAATGGATATTGTATTTTCCTTATTCAAAAACTTTCTAGACTTGCTATCAGTTATCAGGATAAACATCGAGCTTATTAACTACACATAAAAGGCAGTAAGAATTTGAACTCTTCCTTAATTGACAATAGCTCTCCCTGGTTATGTTCTATAGCCACTGCTCCACATTGACTCACATTCTATTTCACATTTCAGTAATATGCCTATCTCTTTTCTTTCCATATAGAAACCTCCTACTGCTCCTTCAAGACTATGTTAAAAATCAACTCCTCTCTGAAGTCCTCCTGAGTCTCTAGGTAGAGTCTTTCCCAATCTCCTTTTTCCGCTCACCCTATTTATAACAATCATTTCTTTACATGTTTAACTTCTTCATTAGACTTAGTTCTGAGGCCATGGATGTGTAATGCTTCTCTATGCCTCTAGGACATGGCAAAATTTAAGTGCTCCATAAGCATTTGATGACTGAATATACCTGACGTGTGTATGTCTTGAAGATCTACAACCTACTTCAAACATCAAGTTCAGTTAATAAAATGTATAGAAGGAAAATTGATAAAGGATTGATAAAAGGAAGACTGCAACTCTTCCAGGGGCTTTCACCTGTGGCCACATGACTTCAGTCATGTTAAGGAATAATTACATTGGAATTGAAAGGTTCAAATAAGTTATACGGTCTTGTCCACCTCTAACCTCCCTGAACTTGAGTTTTCACTTACATAATAAATATAACGACGTTCTTCCTATTCATCAGAATTGTTCTGTGAGGCAGTGTGTAGGAAAACTCCTTTAAATTTGGGAAAGACATAGAGATGCAAAGTGTTTTTATTATCCCTGTTTTGTCATGTAAGTCAATCTTTTATTTTTAAAAAATTCTTTAGTTAAATCAAGACTTTTATGTAAAAATTATTGGCCCTCATCTGTTGGTACTCCCTCAGCTCACAGTCTAATAAATAAGAAATAATCACATATTCATGAGATATGGACAGAAAGTATCCTCAGTTTCAGTTTAATCAAATCATATTTAATTAGAAACAGAATATCTGTATTCTAGACCCTTTCTGGAGAACATAACAAACTCCCTAGTGCCAAAATTTAAAAAATAACAATTTATTTACTATTGGTCTGGGATATATGGCCAAGGTAATAAAACATTAGACACACATGAGATGTGAATATTAAAATAAAGGATAAATGTTTGTCATTATCTGAAATTAATATATTTGTATCCTACAAAGGCCAGAAAAATCTGCTCAAAATCTATTACAACCAGTTAGAGACTCAACAAAGTGGCTGGATATAAGATAAATACCTTGAAAAAAATGCAAGTTTATTTATCAGCTATGACAATAGACAATATACGGGAAAGGACTCATTTTATACTTTAAACCAAATGGTTGGCATACATTTGGCCCACACCAAGAGGTCCTTGATATTTGGTCCTGTCCAAAACATCCATAAGAAATTTGGTCCATAAGACAGTTTGTCCCCATCAAAAGGTCCTTGCTATCTGCAGGACCATTTGGTCCTGTCCAGAACATCCATGGAGATATTTGGCCCACACCAAAAGCTCCTTGATATTTGGTCCTGTCTAAAACCATTTGGCATGGACCAAATATGCTCGTGGACATTTTAGAAAGGACCAAATTTCAAAGACCTTTTGGGGTAGACCACATGCCTTATGGACCAAATGTTTTAGAGATGTTTCGAACAGGACCAAAATGGGCTGTAGGAAACCAAATGTATAAAATACTTAGAAAGAGGCCTACCTAGGGAGAAGAAACAAAAAAATTCTACAAAACTTTCAAGTAGAGAAATATGCAATATTCCTAAATGGAGCACTGAATAAAAGAGTGACTTTTTAAATAAACAAAATTATAACAATCTATTCTAAACAAAATCTTAATTTTGAGGGTTTGGGAAGAGGCAGAACTTGACAAAATAACTCTAATATTCCTCTGAAAAAATATTGAACAAGGCTAATGATGAATCTTTTATTTTAAAAAGAGATTTGATGAATTTGTGTTAGCAGGTATTAAACATAAAAATACAATTAATAAAGTGGTACTGCTGTACGAATAGACTAATCTTAGTTGAGAACAGTGGAAAAAGTGTCACATAGATAAATGTTTAAATAATGCATTCTCTCTGAAATGTCCATCAATTTCCTCAGACAACTTTCTCTCACATCCTTCTGTGTTGTTTTATTATTTTGTATTTGGTCGGCTCACATAAAATTTTCCATATTCCATCAGTTTTACCACAATAAAGAGGCGAATTTCTGTGTCTATGGCATCCCTTCTAGCTTGGGAACTGCAGTTTGTATTTCACATGCCTGTCTCACACTGTGGTTTCCTTAAAGTTAGAAAACTTTAAAAACTTTATCCATGTGTCCCTAGCACCTAGACAGTACCTAGCCCATAAGAGCATAACAAACATTTAATTAGGTAAATACTTTTTAAAATATTTTTTTAAACTGTGTATGTGAGCACCCATTTCTTAATACAAACATCTCCCAGAAATCAAGATTGTGACTGACCCAAATCTGTCTTGAATATGTTCAATATAGATTAAACATCTGATAGAAATATGATGATAGTGAGAAATCGGGGAAACCAAACCATGGAAAGATTAGAAACACAAATGAGGCTTTTCATCTATAACCAGTCTAGCAATATCAACGTCTAGAAACCAGAGCCCTTCTCATGTATTTCATATGACAACTGTTTTATCAGTAAACTTCAGTTTCAATTAAAATACAGGTTTACTGTCAAAGAAATTAGGAGTTATTAGCAAAATCTGTAATGAATTTGGATGGTTTCAAGTGTGGAGCATGCCCACTGCTACATCTTTTATTTGGAAAAACATGAATCCCATTACCATTCTTATTAAAGAAAGGAATTTAAACCCCAAAAACCTAATTGTATTTAAGCAATATTAAGGAAAGGAATTTTGACTTAACAAACATGAAGACAATAAAACTTTATTTTATAGAGCTGTGTTTGGCCTTGAATCTTATTACATCAAAGAAAATGAAAAACTAATAAGACATTATAATAAAATCTGCATGACTATAGACAACATTTTCCAAGAAACAATTATGCATGTTTGCTTAAGCCACACCAACATAATAAAATTGTATCCCTATGGCTACTACCCCCAATTACATTTTTTTAAGTCTGTCTTTTAAATAAAAAAATTATCTTATGCTAATGGAAGTTCTTCTAACCAAATTCTCATTTGCCTTCAAAAACACAGTCAAAGCAGTTAGCCAAAATATGTTACAAAAACCTGAAAGAGTATAAAGGAATTTATAATAATGCTGCAAATAAGGTTACCTGTCATTGAAAATGGTTACTTTTCCCTTTGATAGCAGGAACCTAAGAAATAATTTCTTCTCAATGTGAAATTGATAGGGATTTAATAATTGTTGACACAGGAAATTACAAACTGTACTAAATGAATTAGTTTGTTAAAGATGCATCTAGAACAGAAGTTAAATTTTAGACCCCAAACTTGGATCATAAATTCCCACAAATATGTCTGGATACTGGTTTGATACATTACATAACAAAATGTTTGTCTTCTCATCCTTAATATTACATTTAAAAAAAAAAAAGGAGAGGTTCTTAAGAGTTATTTACCGACCACAACCTAAAATAAGTGATCTCTCTGAAAGTACCTGAAATGAACTGGTCAATACAATGAAATGCCAGTGTGGAAAAGATATACTACCTGAAGCACCATCTTGCTGGCCATTCTTTCTATTCTGACAAGTTTTAAAGTTAGTTACAGGCTCCACTAAAAAAGGCAAGACTCCCAGGGACACTGGGTGACAGAGTTTCACAAGGTCACCAGTTACAACCCCAGTCATTGGTTAGAAAGCGCTGGATTTCTTGAGCTGTCTCATACCTGGGACCAACCAATGCTATGCACCTGAGGACGTTTCATGACGTCCTCAGGGCAACAGTGAGCAAAATGAAGCTGTGAAATGTTTTTTGTCTTCTGTGATTCAATTTTTATAAATAAATTATTCTTAAAAGAAATTTTAAAATCTTAGCTAATATTTTGTCTCCATTTTAACCAATTTATCTTTTTTGTATAATGCACCTGTAAAGTGATTTTTGTAGTATAAATGATACATTCTCTAATAAGTGCCACATTTGCAGGTGAAAGCTTTCTCTGTGACCACTCAGAGACCTCGGATGAGGCAGGTTCTAAGCTTCAGCCTTATTCTCAAGCTGTGTCGCTACTAAAAATTCTTTAGAGTCAAAAGTCAAACTTATAACCGCAAATTCTGTGTCTCCCTCCCTATTTTAACTTTACTATTTTGATGCTCGCAATACTTCTGTCCTCTGGACGGTGAAAGGGAGTTGTTGAAGAGGAAATTCGTAAAGTAAACAACCCCCAAAACCCTGGACCTTGAGCCTGTGAATATGAAAGCTCGCTGTTGCCAAATTGACACCAGTTACAAAAGCCTTTGAACATTAATTCAGAAAGAGTTTGCACATGTTGTCAAATCCCTGAATAATAGTGCCCTGATCCAAGTGAGCCATTATGGAGGAGTCGGAAATCTCCTATAACAAGCAAATGATTCTGGGTGGAATGAGCTGAATTGATGGAAGCAGACATTTGACATCTGGGCATAGGTCCCCAGGCCTTGAATAAAGAGATAGCTCATGTTTTTGTGGAAGTCCAACTACGACTTCCTGCGAGAACTTTCCCTCCAGCAGATTTACCGCGGAGCACGGGCAGCCTAAGACCATCTCTATCCAGCATGGTACGTGGTAAAATCACACTGTGAATTCTGCCACGTCCACACTCTTAAAGTGCATATAAAACCATACAGAGGCAATCTGAAGCTCAGAGGACAGTTCTATGCCTGCTTCTTCATTGTCTGGAAGACGCTAGCAGTGGTTTACACACTACCTACCCATCCCTAAAACTCACACCTTCTTTGAGCACATGCTGATTGAATCACCTTCTTCCTTCTCAACCACTCCCAGAACACAGGCACAAAAATGATTTGTCATTATTTACATGTGTTTCTGCCAATATACATACAACTTTTCAGAGATTTATCTCATCATCCAATGAAAAGTGGAGCAAAAGAATAAGTAAAAGCTTACTAAAATACCTGGCAAGCCTACACTGGCCAACCTGCAGCTCTCTCCTATGATCTTTGCATGATCAGTAAAGAGTAATGTCGTCAATAAGGCCAAAAAGAGAAAAAACATGCTTGGGCTTTGAAATTCAGATAAGGTGGTTTTATGGTTTTCATTACATTGTAATGACTACATAGAAGTAAATATACTCTTCCTGTTTTAAGTTAGGTGAACATCTGTCGTAAATAACTCCAATGCTCTTTCTTTTGTAAACTAATTACACAATAGACCCTATACATTCGGGGAGTGTTAGGATGCAGAATTTAATTACATAATTCACTTAACCAGAGTTTTGCTCTTGCTTCAGCGTAGTTCACAGCTCTCCACTTTCACAGAGTGGAGCAGGAATGCATGACACAATGCCCATGCTCGTTTCAGCTTAGAGAGGAAGGTGAAGAAAAGCTTCGTAACTGTACTTTTCTACCTCTCTCTCTTATTGTGAGCAAGGTGAACGAGAGCCATTTATTCTGAACAGAAGCTAAAGTCCTCAATTTAAAAATATAGGTACAGTATCTTTAAGTCACTTAACTTTAAGGGATAGCGCGTTTCGCAGTTCTGCAGGAAGGGTAAGCAAGAATTCACTTATGTATTCACTTATTACTTGTAAATCAGTACTCATTCATCATCTACTATATGTCAGAGAATAGATTATGTGCTAGCACTGTAAAGAAAGACAGAAATCCTCATTATGTTGGGACAAATGGTAGAGATTGCTAGAATATGTTCTATAAGGGATACATGTACAAACTATTCTGGGAGCCCAAAGCTACTCCTAGGAGGAGTCAGGAGGGCACTATGAGAGCTGATGTATGAGGCACGTCTTCAAGTTGGTTGCAAGGAGTAGAGGCTCAGTATGTGTCGAGCCTGAGAGGTTTTGTTTTTGTTTTTTCTGGTTTGGAGCACATTAACTACAACAATAACTAGGAAGTCACCTGGAACCAAAAAAGCCCCAGGTTGCCAACTACCTTCTCTGTCCTTTTCCAAGGAATTCATAGCCTAAGGATTTCATTTCTTCTTCCTGCTTCATGGCCATCTCCATACTCTCAGTTCTCTCACTAGAGACTGGCCACTTACTAATGACAGGCAATCCTATGCATATTTTCTAGTCCAGATCCTAGAAGGCACCAGAGTCTTGGACAGAACCCTTCACACAAGTCTGCTTCATAACCATTAGCCAATCTGAAGATGGAGTTTTTGGATTTTAGTCCACCCTTGATCTAGTCAGTAGTATAACCACCACAAGAACCACTCATATTGCGTTAGTGAATAAATTACCAAGGAACGAGGTAATTTTTCCCAGATGGGCACGTTGAAGAGGGTGAGCGTTGAGAACTGGGTATTTCTAAAGTAGGAATATGCGTATGCCATGTAAACAGGGGTAGAAATGTCATGTCTGAGCAGCGCTGTCTGCACGGATGTGAAGATGCAATAACAACGGTTACCACCACCACCACCGATGAAAACTCTGCTACGCTCCAGTTGCTGCCACAAGCACTTTACATACATCAAGTTTAATACTCAAAATAAGCACGTGCATCGTGACTACCATTCCCATTGAACAGAGGATAAAACAGATGTTCAGAGAGTTTAGGCAGCTTGCTCAAGTTCAAGTAGCTCATAATTGTCACATCCGAGATGTGAATCTGGATATACCTGATCCCCAAAATCTGTGCCTTTCAGCTGCTCCCTGCTGATTCTTTGGAGCTTTGAAAGAACCTCGTACATGTATGTGCTTGCAGACTTGGCTTTGATGAGTATAGCAGAGAGTTAAACTAAAGGAATAAAAGTGGGTCACTTTTAGAACACCTTTGATGATTATACTAGCAGTTTGCTCTTGTCCTATACAAGATCTCCCTGGAAAGTGACAACAACAAGATGCACAGAGATTCAAAGCAGAGAGACTTAGGAGGCAAGTGAATTACAGTCTCAGGGAGAAACTTGAACGTCTGAAGTGAAGCCACTGTCATGGGGCAATTGAAGAGGGAAAAGATTTCGAGATTTTGGAAGTAAAGGGAAGCAACGGAAACTAGGTGAAATGTTAACACTGATGGGGCAGGGAGAGGAAGACCAGCAAATGAAAGAGCTCGGGTAAGAGCATCTAGCAAGACAGGAAAGAACAGTATCACGGAACCCAGGAGGGGACGAGGTTTCGAGACAGTGGGACTGGTCAAGAGTGCTCAATGATGCAGAGTGGTCCGTCAAAATAAGGGCCTAAATGGAAAGCTGGTAACAACAACAAAAAATCCACCTCCCATAGGGCTGATTAGGAAGCATTAAGTGAAAGAAATACTAAAAGTACTTGTAATTACCCCTCCCACGTGATACTCAGGAAAGTCTCCTTCTCCAAGTCAAGGTTATTTGTGAGCTGTTACTGATTCTTCAGAGATGGAAATCTTTCTCCAGAGCGATGGAACCACAGATTACACTACTGAAGGAAACTCCTTGAAGGGAGTCCATTAAGACATGGCTTCAAGACCAGTTTATCCTGTTCCAGACTGAGGGTCATCCAGGCCCAAATACCACATATTTTCTCTCCAAAAGTTATTGTATGTTAACCCCTCAAATTAATTGTAAACATGATCTACGTTTTAGTTCCAAAAGCTTCCAGAATATCGCCCAAATGATGGAATACTTAGAATGATTTGAGAAATTGATATTGCTGTTTTATTGATTAAAAGGACAAATGGCTATTTCAGTGTATTATTCTTTGTTATTCTTATCATGCAGAGTAAAACCATAAGATATTTTTAAGTTTCAAATCCTTCATCCATTTATATCCCTCCACGTGGGGGTGCTGGGAGGGTGAAGGTTACCGAATACTTAGGTCTCTGCTTCCAGAAACGGTCTGCTTCCTGACCACTGTGTGTGGCCACACGACTTACCTCAGCAAAGGAAATGTGACAACTGGCAGCCCGGGTGTGTATAGGAACTAGTACACGACTCCCCCCGTTCTTGCTTTCCTGTGCCACAGCGACTGGGCAGTTTCCAGAGGTTACTCTCTGTCTGGGACCCGCAGAAGGATAACATGGATCATGATCTCCAGTCAGTCCACGGTGGACACGTAACTTGAGCAAGAATAACGTCTGCTGTTTAAAGCTACGCGATGTGGGTGTTTTGTTACTACCGAGTAATCTCTGCAGCTTGCTTGAACGGATGTACACAGTGTAGACCATTTGTGCAGTAGTGAGAAGGGCGTGACAGAAGAGAAACAAGGAAGGTTTGGTAGAATTTACCATCACAAACAAAACAATTAGTGCTGACTTTATTCTATTCGTGAAAGATAGATTCTGAACGCATACCCGCATGGGGATGGGAGAGAAAACCACACAAGCTAGGCCAGTATACGAGATGCAGGCAAGGCCACCTATAAGCGTTCACCTTGGGTAGCCGCCACAACACCCAAATACTAACTATATTGGAAGAAACTCAACCACAAGGAAACAGGAACCAAACTCTTCATCTTGCTTAAAGATGACACATGGTGAAACCATGGAGAAGCGGCAGCTCTCTCAGGTTATATGGTGTGGGTCTAGATCACCAGGGATTGCTTAGGGCCTGTTAACCAAATTCAATTTATCAGCTAGTAAGGATAAAGCTCTACTCTGTGGCCTCAAAACTGGCAAAAATAGTTCCAGTCAAAGGCAACACTTTTTCACTACATGGTGAAAAATATACATACCGGTTTGGCAATGTCTTGGTCGCATATGGGTACAATGTAGTTTAAAATTTTGTGAATTTTGAAGGCTAATATCTTTCAAAACTTTGGAAGAACTTGTGAATTTAGAAAATTTCATGTTAGTGTTAAAGGAGGTTAATATATTTAATTTTAAAGAACATGAAGTGAATGTTCAATAATAGTTATTAAATAGGATATACACATGACAATATTTTAAATGATTCCAACACTTACAGACATTAAAAGAACTTCTGCAAACAAAATATCAGCCTCCAGCAGTACAAGTTTTTCGTTTTCGTATTGTTTATCTATTTTCTGAACATAAATTGCCTGTGAAAAAATCAGATTTCCTTAAAGAATGAAATAGTATAAATGGGCTATCGATAGTATTTTAGTAAGAGAAAACGATTTACTCTTTCAGAAAAATTGAATATGAGATGAATTGCTGGTACAAGGCAAACAAAATGTAATAATATGTGAAAAGTTTATAGGCTAATTTGTAATTAATTGTAGAGCAACTACTAATGTTTTAGAGGCAAATGTTCTCAATTCACTTAGAACTTAGCCCTATTAAACCTGTAGCATATTGCAAGAGCTGCAGTATATCCAAGTAGTGAATACTTGGGTCGCATTTGATAGAATTATCCATAATTACTTTTAAATCCCCATGTACTATGTAAAGGAAACTTGCTTCGAGTTGCTTCATACATTGAAACTTGAGGCTAAAACCCACGGAAACAGAACTAGTTTTCCCCCGAATTTATAGCACTAATTCTTATAATCCTCTCCTTCTCTTTACTAGCCCCCACCTTCCAAATTCATCAATCTATATCCCAAATGTTGACATGAGTTTATTTGAGATGAGAAGAACAAAATACTTGATATGCAAAGGGAATTCATGAGTCCTGAGTTGAACAGCCGAAAGTCCATTTTCCTACTGCTACAGAAATGTATCTAAGTACCATCTATATAGACTTAAATCTACATTTCATTTATATATATTTTAAATATATATAAATAATTTAACATATTCTTTACAGTGGGTATGTATGAATATAAAAATATCATATATTAAATATTATATTAAATATTTACTAAACATATATCAATAACACATTATAGTAAACAAATATTTAACATTAGAATATATTTAAGCATGATAGATCACAACTAACCTAGAACAATGTTTGGCATACAACAGGCATCCAATAAACATTTGTAAAATATGTAGCTAAGAAACTTCAAATTCATGAATTCATAACTATGAAAAAGTAAGCCTTTGATGTCAGCTATCTGAAGATATCTAAAAGATAAAACTGTTACTGCCTGTGAGCCATTGTTAAAACAATATTGAAGGATTACCCACATGTTACAGCAAACACGGGAGAGTCCTTTTAATTTTAAAGAACTGTGGGAACAGACATTCAAATACAGATCTTTTTTTGAAAAAAAGTGTGATTTGACCAGATTTGAAGTAGCTAAGCTGGGCACGACATCAATTTAAAAAAAAAAAAAGGAAATCGTTCACTGTTCTTAAAAGTGGGCCTTGAACTTGTGCTCACTGAATAAATTAGTATTATGCCATATAGACCAATCCCAATCTACGAATGAAAGTATGGAATCAACATTTTTGATGCTGTTCACATAATGAATAATCACTCCTACATAATTAGAAATGTTGAAGTTACTGGAGTTGCTGGATCTCTGTATTGAGATTTCTCACTTCCAATATCAGACATACATCACCTCCACATGTATCAAGCCACCATGCTGCACACCTTAAACTCACACAACGTTCAATTATATATCAACAAAACTGGGAAAATAAGAAAAAAAGTCTCACTTAACAGAATCTTCAATTAGCCACATTTTTTGCTTTCCCCATTTAAGTCAGAGAGACAAGAAAATAAGCTTATATCTGTGTTTTTTACTTTTTTTTATTTTTTATTTTAAATGGAATACAGGTCATAAGTTTTATTTTTTAGAACTTTTATTAAGATACAGTTAACATACAATAAACTGCATAGATTTAGAGTGTACTATTTGGTATCCCAATCTCCCAATTCATCCCCCCACAACCCTCTCCACTTTCCCCACTTGGTGTCCATATATTTGTTCTCTACATCTGGGTCTCTATTTCCGCCTTGCAAACTGGTTGATTCGTACCATTTTTCTATAGTCCGCATATATGTGTTAATATACGGTATTTTTCTCTTTCTGCCTCACTTCACTCTGTATGACAGTCTCCAGGTCCATCCATGTCGCTACAAATGTCCCAGTTTCCTTGCTTTTTACAGCTGAGTAATATTCCATTGTGTATATGTACCACATCTTCTTTATTCATTCATGTGTTGATGGACATTTAGGTTGTGTCCATGTCCTGGCTATTGTAAATAGGGCTGCAATGAACCCTGGAGTGCATGTGTCTTTTTGAATGATGGTGTTCTCTGGGTATATGCCCAGCAGTGGGACTGCTGGGTCACATGGTAGTTCTATTTTTAGTTTTGCAAGGAAGCTCCATGCTGTTCTCCATAGTGGCGGTATCAATTTACATTCCCACCAGCAGTGCAGGAGCGTTCCCTTTTCTCCACACCCTCTCCAGCATTTACTGTTTGTCGATTTTCTGATGATGCCCACTCTGATCGGTGTGCGGTGATACCTCATTGTCGTTTTGATTTGCATTTCTCTAATAATTAGTGATGCTGAGCAGCTTTTCATGTGCCTCTTGGCCATCCGTATGTCTTCTTTGGAGAAATGCCTAGCTCTTGATCCTAGAGGTCTTGAGTCCCCCGGTCCCATCTTTCTCTTCAGTCTGTGTCTGTGTCTTCTTCAAGCTTGCGGCACCCGTCACTCACCTCGAGTCGCCGAGTTGATCCCGGCAAGTGGCGCCCAACGTGGGGCTCGAAAGGCTTGAGTGACGAAGGCTCACGGAAAGTGAAATTGATGAAAGTAAAGAATTGGGAAGTGCCGTGAAGCCCCCAAGAGGAGAGTAAGAGGCCTCTGAAAAAATCCTGCCAGACGCATAAGGGAACTTTTCTTCACTATTCATTGTGAAAACCTGGTAAAACTGCAAGAAGTAAAACTCACAAAGGTGTGGGTTCCCCCCACTATGATTTGGCCCCCCTGGAGTTTTTAATTCTCAGAGTTTTGCACATTGAGCCTCCAGAAATTCATCAATTGCAGTTCGGTTTTCTTTACCCTGCTGCTAGTTTTCATTAAGGTTTCAGCTTGTGGATTTCTGCTCAGGTGGAGTGTTTTCCTGTTACACTTAGCTAGCTGGGACACCACTTCAGAAAATTTCCTGGAAACTTCCTTTCACAGTTCCAGTATGGACACTGGAGCTAAATTCCTCAGCCTCAGATCCTGATCCTCATTTAGTTTTGTGATTTTTGACTGAATATTCGTTTAATCCAATACTTGGACATTAGTCTGAGGCTTGGACAGTCTTCTATAAACACCTCTATCACCAGGACAAGCAACCGCAAAAGCTTGGACAACCATGAGGAAACAAAGAAACCCCATGCAGGCAAAGGAGCAGGAAAAAAACCCACAAGACCAAATAAATGAGGAGGAAATAGGAAAAATGCCTGAAAAAGAATTTAGAGTAATGATAGTAAAAATGATACAAAATCTCGATAACAAAATAGAGAAAGTACAAGAAACAGTTCATAAGAACTCAGAAAAACAAACAGCAATGGATAACAAAATAACTGAAATTAAAAATACTCTAGATGCTATAACCAGCAGAATGACTGAGGCAGAAGAACGAATAAGTGAGTTGGAAGATAGAATGGGAGAAATAAACGCCACAGAGCAGGAAAAAGAAAAAAAAATAAAAAGACTAGAAGACAGCCTCAGAGACCTCAGTGATAACCTTAAACGTACCAACATTCGAATTATAGGCATCCCAGAAGAAGAAGAAAACAAGAAAGGGTCTGAGAAAATATTTGAAGAGGTTCTAGTGGAAAACTTCCCCAACATGGGAAAGGAAATAATTCACCAAGTCCAAGAAGCACAGAGAGTCCCATACAGAATAAACCCAAGGAGAAATACACCAAGACACATATTAATCAAACTAACGACAATTCAACACAAAGAAAAAATATTAAAAGCAGCAAGAGAAAAGCAACAAACAACATATAAGGGAAAACCCATCAGGATAACAGCTGACCTTTCTACAGAAACTCTGCAGGCCAGAAGGGAATGGCAGGAGATACTGGAGAAATGCCTATTTAGGTCTTCTGCCCATTTTTGGATTGGGTTGCTTGTTTTTTGATATTGAGCTGGATGAACTGCTTATGTATTTTGGAGGTTAATCCTTTGTCTGTTGATTCATTTGCAAATAGTTTCTCCCATTCTGAGGGTTGTCTTTTTGTCTTGTTTATGGTTTCCTTTGCTGTGCAGAAGCTTTGAAGTTTCCTTAGGTCCCACTTATTTATTTTTGTTTTTATTTCCATTACTCTAGGGGGTGGATCAAAAAAGATATTGCTTTTTTAAATATAACTTTCAGTGTATATCCTGAAGTCAATGCAGGTTTGAATCAAGTCTTTATGACGTCCACATCCACGATAATATCAATATTTGCAATGATAACTGAAGTTTATAGACATGACCCTAGATCCTATAGGCTCAAGGAAATTTCAATCCAGGGTCACTGTGCTCCATTTATTACGACAAAAAAAATAGATTTTTATATCTTATTAAAATTTACAGCCTCAAATGGTTGAAAGTATTTTTCCCCACTTAATCAGAAAACACCATTCTGATTAGCTGAATTTGCAACAACTCAGATCTTCACATTAAAGTTTTAACTTCCTACCAGTGTCTTCTTTCTAGAAGAGCGTGTTCCATCACCAAACCACCTTCCAGGTTTTCTCCTAACAGAGCCGAGTTAGCAGAGACCACAGCAAATGCCCATGGACTGGGTTCTGAAAAATCTCTCCGAATCATAAAGTTACCACCAGACATAGAAATATGAACATTTTTGCAATAGATGCACCTTTTTTTTTTTTAGAAAACTGAATTTTCTAGGGTTAAGGCAGAGAAGGAGATGCCATCAATGAAGATTTTGCTTTTTAAATTATACTTAATTTTTTAATGACTACATAGTGAAGGCAAATAACTTTCAATTTTGCTGAGCACATTTCCAAACAGCCATAATTTCACAGAATATAAGAAATATAAGTTTCAGTAATTATCTAGTACTACTGAATTTAAATAGGTTAATACTGACAGACCTGGAAATGAGAAATTTAAATGAAAAATACACTAATATACTTACCTAAAAAAAAAAAAAACCATCAAAGGTATCACTAATACAGAAACCTCATGATCTCACAAGGATTAATCGGTTTCTCCTCAGAGTAAGTCATGATTCAAGACATCGTATTAGCCTTAAAGATGACAAGTTCTACATCAAATGAAATGCTATCCCATCCGAAAACCTGGAAGTGATTCTTGATTCCTTTTTCTCCC
The DNA here is from genome assembly GCF_030028045.1 of Hippopotamus amphibius kiboko. Classification (NCBI taxonomy): domain Eukaryota; kingdom Metazoa; phylum Chordata; class Mammalia; order Artiodactyla; family Hippopotamidae; genus Hippopotamus; species Hippopotamus amphibius. Next base: position 239,235,308 of record NC_080186.1, read on the forward strand.
CCTACGTGTCACAAAGGCCTGATGATTTTACCTTCTCAATCTCTCTCCTTGCCATCACTTTCTCTATTCCGTCCCCTCCCTCTGTTGCCGCCTACCCAGTTCATCTTCCCCGACGCCTCCACCCCTGCTCGGCTGAGAGAGAGAGGCCTGGTTTACATAAACCTACTCTTGCCCATCAGAGTGATCTGTAAACGATGGGAGTTTGATTGCCATCTACCTCAGGCGTGACCCGCTCCCTTGCTTCAATTATTTTAATTGTTCCCTGTAGTACTTACAATACAGACAAACATTCTTAGCATAGGCTAGGAGCATGGCTATTTCTCAGGCTTTATCATCTTTTCCTTCCTCTCCATACTTTGGCCACATTAGTGTATTTTAGGTCTCCTTTATGTGTTGCATGCACTCTCACATTAAGGACTTGCTGTGTGTTGTTCTCCCTGCTGTGATTCCGTCTCCACCTCTGTTTATGTAAAGAGCTCCTACTGAGTTGTCAGTTATCAACTCAGTCATCAGCTCCTCACTTTCCTCACCTTCCCAACTCCGTCAGAACCTTCTATTATATGCACTCAAAGCACCAGGCACCTGTCATTAATTGCACTTCTCACAGTTGCAATTTTATATTTAATTGTATGACTATTTGGTTAATATTTCTCTCACTATTACAATAAATTCCATTAGAGCAAGACCCTGTTCGGTTTCTTCGCCACTGGGTCTTTGACTTCTTCCACTACTAGGTACCCAATTAATATTTGCTGAAGAAATTAAGACTGAAGGAACGTCTCCGTGTCAACACAGACTCCAGTGATGCCAACTGCTCCGAACATTTTTCAAACTCTTCTTTTATTTACAGAATACCCATTCATATGATTTTCTTGTTCATTTACCTGCCATAAGCCTCTAGAAAACTACAACACATTACGCTATTAAATCAGAAACACACACACACACACACACACACACACAAATAACTTCAGCTGCCAAAATTAAGATTTAACTGCTAAACTGTTGACGTTTTAACATGAAAAAAAATAGTGATATTTTAAACAAGGTTATTTTGCCATGCTTAACTGGAAGGAGAGAGGACATGAACTTTTCGTTCATACAAATTGCCAGACATTGTGCCAGGTTTCATATATTTTCTTTCATTTAATTGTGTCAAGCAGGTAGAGTTTTCACAATTTTATAAATGAGGAAACTGAAGCTCAAATTTAAGTATCTCGTTCAAAGCTGTATGATCAGTAATGGGTCAGTTCACCCTGCTAATTAGAATTGTGTAATTCTCAAGTTCTCATTCTTAAAGAAAATAAGATTTTCCAACAAGACACAATCAAAGCAATTCTGAAACAACGCAGATTTCAGGCCGACCATCATCACTTAGTCTTCAAAACATAGTATATTATTTTTCACTTAGATCATTTCATCTGGCAAAATATTTTAAGCAATTACAACATATTTGGAGTCATAAGACCTATTTAGCAAACAAAGAGGAGTAAGAATGGCCCCTGGACTCTGAGCAATATCCTTTCTGGGATCTGTGTTCCTATTTATTACCATGTGGTATAAATTTTGGCTTTCCCGTGAGTTGTAGTCAAAGTACACTCAACACATTTTAAGTGAAAATCAGTGTCTTCTATATTCAAATGCCTCAATGGGGAGGAAGTGTTTTGATGAAATCCAAGAAAATTAGGCTGAATTTTCTACTTTCATAAGCTGTGGCACTTTTATGTGTGTATATGCTTAGAGCTGGGTCGATTTCAAGAAAACTAGCATTTTCTTACTGCTATTTTCCAAAACTTTGTTTCTGCTAAAAACTAAAAGTGAGTTATGCAAGAATATTAAATAACAAAAGTCACTTAGACAGCTGAAAGCTTTACCATATTTATTACTAAATACATTTAATAATTCATAGAATAACTCTTCAGAAAATAAGGTGGTAATTGGATTTTGTCAAAAGCAAAATAATGTTTATTTTGAAATATAGGTCCAAACTAGTCTTACTCAGCTTAGAAAATATCTAGAAAAAAATTATTTTTCTGATGTCTCTCAACATAAAAGATATGTCCACTACACTAAAAGGAAAAGTTTTGGACCAAGTCATGCAATATTTTCAACATTTTCACATTTTAAAAATGATAAATTATTTGTACCATAGAACAAATACTAAGCAAATACTAAGATACTTAGTCAACATAGAACATTAACTTTTGAGTTCAAAGATAAATATTTTTCCTCATTCTTATTTTTTTTAAACTATAAACCATATATGGACAATGAAAGATGGAAAACATAAGCTGTGCTTGTAAAGGGATTATAGCGAATAAACTCTCAGGAAGATCCACTTTGAGAAGGATGGCATGAGGAGCTCTCTTGACCCTCTCCCGAGTAAAACAACCAAAATTGGCCAAAGTTATTTTAAGATATCATTTAAGTTAGCACTTGAACAGAAATTTTTCCATTTTTAACAACTCCATCTCGGAGTCTGCTTCCAGGAGAACTCAAACTCAGTTGGCAGCAGCGGTAATCCAGAAAAGCAGGTGGTGAAATGGAATCTGTGGGCTAGACCACTCAGTGTCTGGTTAATGAGAACTCCAGCCCCAACAGTAAATTGTGTGCAGTTGACCCCTTGCATGAGGTGACCCTCCAACTGTTGTTGATCTGCCTACGGAGGGGAATTCAGTGGCAAGGTGCTGAAATGAAGGCGTTAGAAACACGGAAAAAACGATAAATCCAAGAATACTAAGATGATTGTTACTAAGTTAAACACTTGATCTTGAAAAGCTGGGAGGAATAAACAGACAATTGAGAATTAACTGTGAAAGCCAGAGAATTTCTTTTGATGATCTGCAAAGAAGTCCTCATCTCACGCATCAGGCAAACAGAAAAATACCTGAAAATCAAACCCAGGATTTTAGAATCACAGTGGGTGATATCCAAAGATGGTTGAATGCTGAACCAAGTCAGACCTGGGAAACCTGGGACACTGACACATAGGAAGGAAACATTTGGGTAGGTGCCCCAAAGATCTGATTCCCGAGAACCTGCACAAGAAGGCCACGACTCTCCACCAAGAGCTAGCTTTTGCTGCGTGTGAGAAGAAAATTCAGAAGACTTTCCCTCACGAGGCAGAAGGTGTTCTCCAGAGGCTTCCTGCCCCTCTTAGCTGGCAGGCGCAGAATCAGAGTTAAGCAAGAGCATACCCAGCCAAAGAAGGGCCAGATCTGATGCAGGAGGAAAAGCTGCAGGTCCTCGAAAGCATGTTGCATAAGGATGGGTGTTGCACACGCCACATTAAGGGGACCAGAACATTTAGACTATGTAAGGAACAACTTATTGGTATGGTGGTAGTTTCTTCAATTACAAGATTTAACACCATAGTAGCAACCTCAGGGGATGCTAGGATGTCTCCTAGTCTGAAAAAAGCAATTGTCCATGCTGGAAGAACTGAAATGCCAGAATTACAGTGGCAGACAGTAGACAGGATTAAAAGAAGCAAAGATGTGAGCACACTAGACTGGACATGTTTCTTAAGGCCAAAGACTCACCAGAGGATTACATTCCACAGGAAGAACCATAAATCTGAGGTCACACCATCCACCAAGGCCACGTGGATGCACTGGTGAGACAGGCACCAACCTCACTAAGAAACAGCAGTGGCTCTCCGCTGCAGGCCGGGGCTCACTGGGCAGGCGAGGCTGTCACAGAGCTGCTCACTGATAGCCAAGAAGCAACAGCACCGCAGAGCAACGGCGTCAAGTGAAGCGACCTTAGCTACCAGCTGCCAGAGGGTGAGATTTAAGGTGAGGACCAGCAGTTCCGAGTGGCAGCCAAGAGGGCCTCCCCTGGAGAAAATGATGGAGATAGTCAGTAGAGCACAGCAGTCCAGGGGCAAAGGAACGAAGTATATATAACCCAAAGAAACCAAGAGCCAACGAGCAGTTGTCCCAATAAAAATTCCTCTTGCCTCACCCTATTTCTGGACCTGAGCTGGTTTTCAAACCCAGGATTCATTGACAAAAGATCCCATGCGCAGGTCCCCAGGGGAAAGGGCCATAGACCACCACGGCCAGCAAACACTCCAAAGGATTGTTTCCAGTTATTCTTCCAGGGGACCTGAGCCATTTGTTTGTGTGACTGTACACTGAAAAAAGTAACAGCCTGACATTTAGAAGATATGTGGCAAAGGATCCAAGGTGACATTGATATCTGGAGACCCCAGATGTCACTCTTTTGCATCTGGTAGAGTGGGGACTTTGGGAAGCTATGAAATCAATAGGATCCTGGCTAAAGCCTGATATTCAGTGGGTTTACTGGGGTTCAGAGACCCCCCCCCAGAGGTTATTTCTCCAAACCCCAAGGATGTAGCTGAGATTCATAACAAGAATACGCTGGGTCCTGAGCTGATGGGCTACGCGTTGTTACTATGTACAAGGCCAAAAAGAAGGCCTGGAATGTGCCCCTGCACACAGGCGAGTTTAGGCAGTAAATCGAAAACAATATAGGCTGGGAAGAGGGTGACGATTCCTGCCACCTGTACATACCTAAAGGCTACAGAGTGATAGTCATTTAATACTCCCATTTAAGTCACCAGTCTGGACCCTGCAGACACAACATAGGTCCCGGAGAATGAGTGTGTGCTATTGTGGGCTCAGCCAAGTAGAAGTTAGTCCCAATTGCCGCTGCCAGGCAGACATGGTCTTGTTGCTAGAGCAAATTCACACCCCGGCACACGGCATGTGGCCACTGACGTCGGGAACGCATTCCTTCTATCTAAATCAAGAAAGGGAATTAGATGGTTTCCATATGTAGGTAAGCAACAAGAAATTTTTTTACAGTTTAGCCTGTATTGTCCTCTGTCATAATTATATCCAAAGAGATATGGAGCCTATAGACAGAACCCATCAGCCGTCAATCCCACGGATTACATTGATCCATAAACATCAATGAGATTGTTGGCATGTTGGAGGCCTTAATGGGGCACATGTATTCTAGATAGCACGGAAAAATTTTGTGGAGATTTAGGCCTCTGTAATTTCAATATTTTTAGGGGTCCACCGTTTAGGGATGCCATGATATCCCCTCCAAAGTAAAAGACAAAATTGCTCCATCTTCCATTCCCTAGGACAAAGAAGGAAGCACGAGACCTGGAGGCAACACAGTCCACACTTAGAAATACTGCTGTAGCCCATATATGGGTGCCATAGAGGACGACTAGCTTTGAGTGGGGCCTGTAGCAGGGAAGAGCTCTGCACAAAGTCTGACGACAATGAAAGCAGCCCTGACACTTGGACCAATACTATCCAGCAGACCGTATGGTGCTGGAGGCGGCAGTGATGGAGAAAAACATTCGTGTGGATCTTTTGGCAAGCCCCAGTGAGAGAATCGCGAAGTAACCTCCTGGGGTTTTGGAGGAGGTCCATGACATCTGCAGTGGAGAGTTCCACACTATTAGAAAAATAGCCTCTGGCATGCTATTGGCCCCTGGTAATGCTGGAATGCTAGATCACTTGGACAGAAGGGACCGTGCACCTGGAACTGTCCTATGGACCACGTTGCAGAGTACTCCTTCATAATATAGAAATGATACTTACAGGACCAAGCAGGAGCAGGCAAGCATATTTCATCTTCATATGGGAATGGTACATCCAGGACCACGCAGGAGCCGCATCCTGCAAGAGTAGGCTGGTCTGGGTCCCAGGTCACCCATCACAGTCGCGTGGATGGCTTTGCCTCAGTTCACAGTGATAGACCAAGGGGACTACTACGCAGTCACCCTAAGGAGCATGAGGAGAACTGAACTTGGATTATGGGGGGATCTGTCTAGAAAGTAAGTGAAAACCAGAAATTGATAGAATCTGCATCACAGTCCCACTCAGGAGGGCTTGTGAAAGACAGCAGCCAGGGAAAAGTCCTAACGGGCAGAGATTTGGGTGGTGGACTCGGTCACCTCCTTTACCTGGACAAAACAGTGCTGTCCAATAGAAACGTAATGTGAGCCGCACGTGCAAGCCACAAACGTAGCCTTCAGTTTTCTACTACCCGCGTTTAAAAAATATTTCTTTTTTAAAGAAATGTATCTAAAAATGTTATCGTTTAACATATAATCAATATTTTTAAATTAGTGAGATACTTTATTTTCATAATAAGTTTTCTACATCTGGTCTGTATCCTGCATTTGTAATGCAACTCTATTTGGACAGTCACATTTCAAGAGCTCAATAGCAATAAGATATGTGACGAGTGGCTACCTTAACAGACAGTTAGAAGAAGCATAGACGTGTGGGCAGCAGCAGATGGCCCGGCCAGCCAGTTAGGGACCCGAAAGAAAAACGGCTGGAAGGTTAGAGGCACTAAGGTCTGCAGTAGAGGCATGTGGACGGACGTTAGGGAAATGGGCACAAGGGGAAAGACCTTTGTACTGCACATTAATGCCAACCAGGACCTCCTCACCACAGAAGAGGCACTGTACACTTTGTATACAAGTAGACAAAATGTCTTGACCGTTTGATGTCAGCCAGCCTTGTCTATAGGCACCCACTGCTGATACAATGAGCACGTGAACCAGCTATTCGGTGGTAGACCTGAGGGCCACGCGTGTGCCCAATGGCTGTGATTCCCACTTCCCAAGACTGACCTAACTTGCCAGCAGCAGAGACCAACGTGAACCCTTGGTACAGCACTGTTCCTGGAAGAGTCCCACCACTCAATGACATGGGATGGTTCATTACCATGGAATAAACACCTATTACCGTAGATTTGCTTTTCCTGCTCACAAGGCCTCACTGAACCATGTGATATAGCACTGACCTCCCTCTTCTAAGTTTACCCTCATGCTAAACTTGAAAGTTTAAACTAATATACAGCATTTAAAATATATTCCTGTATAGATTAACATATATATGTACACTACCACACTGTCTATGGCGAGACATTTACTTGTAATTTACAGAGGTCACAAAAGCTTGATTAGGAGGAAGTAAAGAAAATTATTGGAGATATGTGTTCAAAATTCCTTTCTCCAAATTCTACAAGAAGTTTTAAATTTGATTCTATTTTTACAGCAATGAAATTTTGTTAATCTTTGTTCCAATGACAAATATGGTTAATGCATTATTTACGAGAAAGCCATCTACCTTTAAACTTTTATTCTCAGCATACCAATATCAGGGCACTTTTGCTCTCAGTGCCAGGACTCAATTGTGTCTCCTTCAAATAATCTGGCATGCAAGATGGTAGGTGGAGCTCCAAAAAGGACAGAAATCAGGGACTTCATCAAGCTAATGGAACAAGGTGTGTAAACTATTTTTTGCTTGCTTACTAATGACTGTGAGCTTAATAAATTTCTATTTGTGTTGCAGATTTTTGTCTAAAACTTAATTAAACCGGGGAGGGAGTCGTGGGGAAGCAGCTAACGCTTACTCCAAAATTTTCAGCCTACCATTACGTAACCACCTCCACAAAACTAAGAGCTGCTCATGAAAAGATTTACAATTTGTATTTGTCTTCTAGCACCTATTTACATAAATCTAAGATGCCTGGAGAAGGAAGAAACACTTGATATAATTCATTCCAATGATACAATAAAGAGATCAAATAAGACACCCAAAAGTTGTATTGAAAATATTAATCGGCTTGGGGTTTTCTCTTTGAGTTGGGGAATATTAAATACTTTAAATAAAAATCTGTTGAAATCCGTATAGACATATGACTTACGCAGTAGAATAATTTTAGAGAAATTTGCCAAATGTAAATACATAATTTTTACCCAAATTGGTATAACTTGGGTTACTCTATTGAGGCAGTGTTTGCTGACTTTAAAAGGAATATAGTCAAATCCTGAAGTGTAGATACAAGTATGTTTTAAGTATACTTCTAGAATAATTTTGACATCTAATTGCTAATCTTAAAGCTGATCTTTAAGAATAACTAACATATCTTTTAATTCAGAAAATAAAAATTGAAGACCACATCTGCAAATTGTCATAGATTTACAACTAGATTAATTCCTATAAGCTCCGTTGGTATCTCAGAAATGCGACCTAGTGTAACCTGGTCATAAGTACTCCAACAGGAGGGGCTCATTCAGTAACCCTCTAAAAGGTCCTGAATTCCTGTAGCCCATGGTGGGAGCACTGCAGTGATTAGGCCGTATGCAAAGCAGTTACGTCCTAGTTAAAAGTTTTTAAGGCTGTGAACAATGAGAATATAACGGACCTAGATGAAAGCGCTAAGTTTAGGAGTACATAATAAGCCAAGCAGAAGGTTTTCAAGGAATATATTTTGAACACTTTTATTGCAAGATCTGAAAATAAACAATTGATGAACACTGATAAAATAACACCAAATACTTATTTTTTAACGTCACATTTTTGGTAACTATTGTACATTTTAATAACATTCTAGACAATATGTACAGTTGATGCTTGAAGAATGCAGTGGTGAGGTGTGCCCACCCACCCCACAGCTGAAAATCTGCCACTAACTTTACAGTCAGCCCTCCATATTCGTGACTGTACATCCGCAGAGTCAACCCAGTGCAAGCTGTGTAGCACGGAAGTAGGTATTTACAGAGAAAAAGCCATGTATAAGTGAACCCATGCAATTCAAATCCGTGTTACTCAAGGGTCAGCTGTAATTTCAAACTAAAATGTACTCAGTGTTACTAAGACAAGGTTAAAAGACATTGTGAGGCAGGTATACACATATGTGTGTGTTTAATTAATCCAGTGTTCAAATATAAAGCAATTACAATGGACTGAGAACTGGACGCTGAGTGTTATAAAGGTCCTCAAAGTTACGTTATTGCTTCGCCTTTGAGCATGAAAATGTTTGCTAGAAGCAACAGAGCTCTATAGGGAACGTTACTCTCTTGTAGATTGTTGGAGGACAATTTAGCTTTCTATTAATACAGCATATTTATGATATATAGTTTGTATATTATGTTTATGATAATTATATTTCTGACATCTATTCAGTTAACATACTATACGTGTAATACAGTATGTTATAATAAACAATAAAGTAAGTTGGTTATTCAGAGGGGTTTGGAACCAGGGAGCTCTGCTTACTAAATGATGTGGAGCAAGCTCTTTAACGCCTTTAATTCTGTTTTCTCAACACTGATGCAGAGATAATAGTACTAACATCATACGGTTCGTAAAGAGAAAAGATTAACAAAGGGCTCCCGCAGAGCGCTTTGGAAAATACTGCTTTAATCCATGTGATACTATTCACCACCAGCAGCAGCAGCAGCTGAAACCCACTCCACGCAGAGCACGGGATACGAAGAGTTAGAGGGAGATCTGGCTCATGGCATTGAAATGTTTAAAAAATCAGCTCAGCAGGCTGGGGCAGCACATTTGCTAAAGTGGAACAACATAGAGTAGACTGTCATGGCCTAGCCTAAAGATGCCACCACACCGCACGAAGCGTGTTAGACATGTCGGGACCCTGACAGATTGAACTGCGAAGATGAAATAAACTAGAAATTTTGTCTCAAGACCACAATATCGGACATAAAATTGAAAGCAGAGGTAATTTGAAACACATATACCACAGTGACTGGACAAATTCTTTAAAAAGTATCTCTAAGATGTTAACTATCCTTTAGAGATTACAAATTAATAAAGCACAGTTACTGGCTCTTTGGGTGAGCTGTCAGTTGTGACTATGTACGCAGTACTGAAAAACACAAACTCTTGGCATCTGATAATACAAAAATTGTTGATAATGCAGCCTAAAAATTAAATTTAAATGTAACTATTCCTGATTTTGAAACTGGTATAACGGTTCTGGCTAAACTTCAGTTTTGTTGCCCTGATGATTATGCGGAAATCCCTAATGCAATTTACGTTTTAGATCAGGAATGTTTATATCAAATGCAGTTGTTCGGTTCAGACAAGCACATTTAGATTTTGACACGGGAGATGTATTTCTTCCACCATCGCATAAAGAACACAGAACACAAACAAAAATTAATGAAGCCATTATAGCTGTCCAGGCAATTATTGCTGATCCAAAGACAAACCACAGGCTGGAAAAAGTTGGAAGATGAACATTTTAGGGTTTCGGCTTTTCATTTAACTAGTATAGTCAGAGCCTACGCACAATTCTGGAATGTGTAAGGAAATCAAATGTTATTTTTTTCAGGAAATGAAACCCCATAAATTTGACCAGATACTTTGCCATTTGGGTTTTTTCCTTCTAATTAGTATTGAGGACAATGAGAAGCTAAATTAAGAGAAGAAAAATGCTACATATAGAAAGATATTCACTTTAACTTATCTGCAGTAAAGTTAAAAGAAATTCAATGCCCAGAGTGAAATAATTTAAGCATAGGACAATAATAGCTTATTGAACTGCCTGTACCCCAGTTCTGACCTCTTGTAAAATGCCAATTATACAGAGAAAACTATCTACTCAACTAACAAATATTCCACTGCATCTCATACCCAAAAGTGCTGAGTACTTTTATATATTCTAAATCATAATCCTCAGAACAATTCTTTGAGACCAGTACTGTTAACTTCATTTTAACATACGATGAGTGAATTAAGAAAGACTTTGTGAGGTTATACAACATATTCAATGTCATGCAGCTGTTAAGTGATGAAGCTGGAATTTCAGCCACATCTACCAAGCCCAAACACTGCCCCTAGCACATTTCTAAACTAAATATTCTCTCCCTAAATGTTCTTTTTCCCTAACTTCCTTTATCTGCCACCTGAACAACCACATTCAAATTCTTGGCGTCCTTTCCTTCCCCTTACAGTAGACTGAAATAACTCTTGTATCTTTCCTCCTCCATCATTCTCCCACTTCAACAATCCTTATTACCTCTCTGCTGGGAAACTGAAGTTGTTCTGTTTCTCGTCTTATTGACCCCAGTCTCTTCACGTCTTCAATCTGTGACTACCTCTTCTTCTTCCAGCTGAACCCCTCCAGTGGCATCGTTCCCTAAACCCTATCACGTAAATGCTGAAGTGTCTTGTTTTTGTCCAACCCCCTCTTTAGTCTGTCCTCAATCACAGGGCAAAACCTATCACTTGCTGCTTTCATTTATACATTCTAATCTTCAAGTAAATTTGAAAAGGCATTGTTTTATTTACACCCTAAGTTTTTCTTCTTGTATGCTTTATTCTATTTCCTCATTCTGGAAATCTTCCCCATTTTACCCAATTCCTAATTTTCTCAGTGAAATAGAATAAAGATTTAAACAAATTGCAATCAAACAGTCACAATGGGTGTCTCCAAATGGTGTGTGGGATTATGTTTATTTTTAATTTTCTTTTTTATATTCCAAGTTGTATATAATGAGCATTTATTTTCATCATTTGAAAATTATGTTATTAATGACTTTCAATATACAATGAGCTGAGTAGAAATTAAAGAGAAAGGTTGTCTGAAACCATACATGTATTTTTTTTTAAAAGACTTCAATGAAATCTAAGGCATATCCAAAGGCATATGTCAGGTGAGAAGGATGTGTTGTAGATGCCACAATAAGAGCATCCTATCGAGAGGCTCTGGAACGTGAGACAGGAAGAGTAATTGGTTTGCTCGCTTGTTGTTTGGAAGAATGCAGCATGGGATACCTACTGTGGTTCAAGGGCAGGTCTCAGAACGTATGCTGGGCATAATGAGTTCCTACATAGACTTGAGAGCAATTCAAGCGGAATAGATTTGGTTGTTCAATTATGAACACAGAAAATAAGAATGCAATTTGATTTGTACTTCGTAAAGTCAATAGAAAATTGTCAGATGACATCAGAAAAGAGATGGAAGTGATGATAAACTGTGCGGCAGCACAAGGCTATTCTTGCTGCTGTGCCCTCCTGAACACAGAGCAGGGAAATTTGCCTAATTATAATAGATTAAATTCACATTTGCAAATGTAGAATGAGAAACACCACACGTGGCTATCAAAAATAAATACTAGCCAGACTTCCCTGGTGGTGCAGTGGTTAAGAATCTGCCTGCTAATGCAGGGGACACGGGTTCAAGCCCTGCTCCAGGAGGATCCCACTTGCTGCAGAGCAACTAAGCCTGTGCACCACAACTACTGAGCCTGTGCTCTAGAGCCTGCGAGCCACAACTTGCTGTGCTCTTGAGCCCATGTGCCACAACTATTGAAGCCCATGCACCTAGAGCCCATGTTCTGCAACAAGAGGGCCATTGCTCTGCAATGAGAAGCCCATGTACCACAAGGAAGAGTAGCCCCCACTCACTTCAACAAGAGAAAAGCCCTAGCACAGCAACAAAGACCCAATGCAGCCAATAAAGAAATAAATAAATTTATTAAAAATACATACTAGCCATTAGCTGTCATAAATGAGCTAAAGTAGCATATTCAGATATAAGTTTGAAATGAACAAAGAAAAGCCCACTTGAGCTTTAATAAACTACAGAGCTCTAAGAACTTCAAGAATAAGGACTGCCACTTTCATTACATGATATGGGGAGGAGAAAATCAGAGCTCTGAGGATAATAAATCTTTCTCACTGGTTCCTTAGTTATTTGAAAGAAGTGTAAGGAAAAAAGGCCTTTCTGCATAGATGTATATACAGTATACCAGAGAAAAAACTGAAATTTTTCATTTTGTTCTCTCTGCTGGTCATGGGCTCAGAAGAAAGTGGCAATATCAATTCTATTCAGATAGTGAGTCAAGAATTTAATGTAAGAGCTAATATTGTAAAACTTATTTAAAAAACATAGGGGATAAAAAAATAAAAATCTTGTAGGAGCTGAGGTGTCGGCGCAGCCATTTTGAACCAGGAATGCCTGCTCTGAAGTGCCGGTGAGAGCCTTGTGCACGTGGCACCCTGTGAGCATGTGAAACTCAACTAAACACAAAGGAAAAGAAGAAAAAAGTGTTCCTGGTTCTCAGGCCTTCAAACTACACACCAGCTTTTCTACAATCTCCGGCCTGCAGATGGCAGATCATGAGACTCTCAGCCTACATAACCATATTTAGCACAGGTGTGATCTCATCAAGTAGTCACTGAAAATTAAATGCGAATAGGGTTGGAGAATCAAGATGGTGGAATAGGAGGATGTGCGCTCACTCCCTCTTGCAAGAGCACCAGAATTACAATGAACTGCTGAATGATCATTGACAGAAAGACACTGGAATTCACCAAAAAAGACAACCCACATCCAGAGACAAAGGAGAAGCCACAATGAGATGGTAGGGGGGCGCAATTGCACTAAAATCAAATCCCATAAATGCTGGGTGGGTGACTCCACAAGCTGGAAAACAGTTATACCGCAGAAGTGCAGAGGGTTCTGAGCCCCACAGCAGGCTTCCTAACCTGGCGGTCCAGCAACGGGAGGAGGAATTCCCAGAGAATCAGACTTTGAAAGCCAGTGGGATCTGATTGCAGGACCTCCACAAGACTGGGGGAAACGGAGACTCCACTCTTGGAGGGCACACAAAAAAGTGTGCTCACCAGGACCCAGGGGGAAGGAGCAGTGACCCCATAGGAGACTGAACCAGACCAACCTGCTGGTGTTGGAGGGTTGCCTGTGGAGGTGGGGGACAGCTGTGGCTCACCAAGGAGACAGGGGCATTGGCAGTGGGGGTTTTAAGAAGTGTTCATTTGCGTGAACCCTCCCAGAGTCCACCATTAGCCCCACCAAAGAGCCTGTAAGCTCCAGTGCTGGGTTGCCTCAGGCCAAAGGACCACCAGGATGGGAACACAGCCCCACCCACTGGCAGACAGGCAGATTAAAATGTCGCTGAGATCCACCCACCAAATTGGATTAAAGTTTTACTGAGCTCCACCCACCCAGCCCTACCCACCATCAGTCCCTCCCATCAAGAAGCACCCACCAGCCTCCTAGAGAGCTTCCTCCACAAGAGGGCAGACAGAAGAATCAAGAAGTATCAGCAGCATTTAACCTTGTGGAATTGAAAATCACAGCCACAGAAAGATGCAGAAAGTGAAAAGGCAAAAGACTTTGCACCAGAAGAAGGGACAGGATAAAACCCTAGAAAAACAACTAAATGATGAGGAGATAGGCACAATTACAGAAAAAGAATTCAGAACAATGATGGTGAAGATGATCCAGGACTTTGAAAAAAGACTAGAGGCAAAGATCAAAAAGTTTACCAAAGACCTAGAAGAATTAAAGAGCAAACAAACAGAGATATGCAACACAATAACTGAAATGAAAAATACACTAGAAGGAACTAATAGCAGATTAACTGAGGCAGAAGGGCGAATAAGTGACCTGGAAGACAGAATGGTGATAATCACAGATGCGGAAAAGAATAAAGAAAAAAGAATGAAAAGAACTGAAGACAGCCTAAGAGACCTCTGGGACAATGTTAAAAGCCCCAACATTCACATTATAGGGGTCCCAGAAGGAGACGAGAGAGAGAAAGGACCTGAGAAAATACTGGAAGAGATTATACTTGAAAACTTCCCTAACATGGGAAAGGAAATAGCTACCCAAGTCCAGGAAGCACAGAGAGTTCCAGGCAGGATAAACCCAAGGAGAAACATGCCAAGACATATAGTAGCCAAATTGACAAAAATTAAAGACAGAGAAACGTTATTAAAAGCAACAAGGGAAAAGTGACAAATAACATACAAGGGAACTCCCATTAGGTTAACAGCTGATTTCTCAGCAGAAACTCTGCAAGCCAGAAGGGAGTGGCATGATATATTTAAAGTGATGAAAGGGAAGAACCTACAACCAAGAATACTCTACCCAGCAAGGATCTCATTCAGATTTGATGGAGAAATCAAAAGCTTTACAGACAAGCAACAGCTAAGAGAATTCAGCACCACCAAACTAGCCCTACAACAAATGCTAAAGGAACTTCTCTAAGCGGGAAACATAAGAGAAGAAAAGGACCTACAGAAACAAAAGCAAAACAATTAAGAAAATGGTAATAGGAACATACATATCGATAATTACCTTGAATGTAAATGGACTAAATGCACCAACCAAAAGACACAGACTGGCTGAATGGATACAAAAACAAGACCCATAGATATGCTGTCTACAAGAGACCCACTTCAGACCTAGGGACACATACAGATGGAAAGTGAGGGGATGGAAAAAGATATTCCATGCAAGTGGAAATCAAAAGAAAGCTGGAGTAGCCATACTCATATCAGATAAAATAGACTTTAAAATAACAAATGTTACAAGAGACAAGAAAAGACCCTGCATAAAGATCAAGGGATCAATCCAAGAAGAAGAGACAACAATTATAAATATATATGCACCCAATATAGGAGCACCTCAATACATAAGGCAAATGCTAACAACTATGAAAGAGGAAATCGACAGAAACAAAATCATAGTGGGGGACTTTAACACCCTACTGACACCAATGGAAGGCCATCCACACAGAAAATTAATAAGGAAACACAAGCATTAAATGACACAATAAATCAGCTCGATATAATAGATATCTATAGGACATTACATCCAAAAAAAAAAGATTACACATTCTTCTCAGTGCACATGGAAGATTCTCCAGGATAGAACACATTTTGGGTCATAAACCAAGTCTGGTAAATTCAAGAAAACTGAAATCATATCAAGCATCTTTTCTGACCACAACACTATGAGATTAGAAATCAATTACAGGAAAAAAACTGTAAAAAACACAAACACATGGAGGCTAAACAATATGCTACTAAGTAACCAAGAGATCACTGAAGAAATCAAAGAGGAAATCAAAAAATACCTAGAGACAAATGACAATGAAAACACAACGATCCAAAACCTATGGGATGCAGCAAAGGCAGTTCTAAGAGGGAAATTTATAGCAATACAATCTTACCTCAAGAAACAAGAAAAATACCAAATAAACAATCTAACCTTTGACCTAAAGAAACTAGAGAAAGAAGAGGAAACAAAACCTAAAGTCAGCAGACAGAGAGAAATCATAAAGATCAGAGCAGAAATAAATGAAATAGAGACAAAGAAAACAATAGCAAAAATGAATAAAACTAAAAGCTGGTTTTTTGAGAAGATAAATAAAATCGATAAACCTCTAGCAAGACTCATCAAGAAAAAGAGGAAGAGGACTCACATCAATAAAATTAGAAAGGAAACAGGAGAAGTTACAAGGGACACCACAGAAATAAAAATCACCATAAGAGATTACTACAAGCAACTACATGCCAATAAAATGGACAACCTGGATGAAATGGACAGATTCTTAGAAAGGTATAACCTTCCAAGACTCAATCAGGAAGACATAGAAAATACGAACAGGCCAATCACAAGTCATGAAATTGAAACTGGGATTCAAAATCTCCCAATAAACAAGTCCAGGACCAGATGGCTTCACAGGTGAATTTTATCAAACATTTAGAGAATAGCTAACACCCATCCTTCTCAAACTCTTCCAAAACATTGCAGAGGAAGGAACACTCCCAAACTCATTTTATGAAGCCACCATCACCCTGATACCAAAACCAGACAAAGATACTACACAAAAAGAAAACTACACACCAATATCACTGATGAATTTAGATGCAAAAATCCTCAACAAAATACTAGCCAACAGAAGCCAACAACACATTAAAATGATGATACACCATGATCAAGTGGGGTTTATCCCTGGAATGCAAAGATTCTTCAATATATGCAAATCAATCAATGTGATACACCACATCAACAAACTGAAGGATAAAAACCACATGATCATCTCAATAGATGCAGAAAAAGCTTTTGACAAAATTCAACACCCATTTATGATAAAAACTCTCCAGAAGGTGGGCATACAGGGAACCTACCTCAATATAATAAAGTTCATATATGACAAACCCACAGCAAACATCATTCTCAATGGTGAAAAACTGCAAGCATTCCCTCTAAGATCAGGAACAAGACAAGGATGTCCACTCTTGCCACTACTAGTCAACATAGTTTTGGAAGTCCTTGCCACAGCAATCAGAGAAGAAAAAGAAATCAAAGGAATCCAAACTGAAAAAGAAGAAGTAAAACTGTCACTGTTTGCAGATGACATGATACTATACATAGAAAATCCTAAAGATGCCACCAGAAAACTACTTGAGCTCATCAATGAATATGGTAAAGTGGCAGGATACAAAATTAACACCCAGAAATCTCTTGCATTTCTATACACTAACAATGAACGAGCAGAAAGAGAAATTAAGGAAACAATCCCATTCACCATTGCAACAAAAAGAATTAAATACCTAGGAATAAACCTAACCAAGGAGGTAAAAGACCTGTACTCAGAAAACTATAAGACACTAATGAAAGAAATCAAAGACGAGACAAAGAAATGGAGAGACATACCATGTTCTTGGATTGGAAGAATCAACATTGTGAAAAATGACTATACTACCCAAAGCAATTTACAGATTCAATGCAATCCCTATCAAATTACCAATGGCATTTTTCACAGAACTAGAACAAGAAATTTTACGATTTGTATGGAAATGCAAAAGACCCCGAATAGCCAAAGCAATCTTGAGAAGGAAAGACAGAGTTGGGGGAATCAGGCTTCCTGACTTCAGGCTATACTATAAGGCTACAGTGATCAAGACAGTATGGTACTGGCACAAAAACAGAAATAGAGATCAATGGAACAGGATAGAAAGTGCAGAGATAAACTATGGTCAACTAATCCATGACAAAGGAGGCAAGGATATACAATGGAGAAAAGGCAGCCTCTTCAATAAGTGGTGCTGGGAAAACTGGACAGCTACATGGAAAAGAATGAAATTAGAACACTTCCTAACACCATACACAAAAATAAACTCAAAATGGATAAAAGGCCTAAATGTAAGGCCAGACACTATAAAACTCCTGAAGGAAAACATAGGAAGAACACACTTCGACATAAATAACAGCAAGATCTTTTTTGATCCACCCCCTAGAATAATGGAATTAAAAACAAAAATAAATAAGTGGGACCTAAGGAAACTTCAAAGCTTCTGCACAGCAAAGGAAACTATAAGCAAGACGCAAAGACAACCCTCAGAATGGGAAAAAATATTTGCAAAGGAATCAACAGACAAAGGATTAATCTCCAAAATATGTAAACAGTTCATCTAGCTCAATATCAAAAAAACAAGCCACCCAATTCAAAAATGGGCAGAAGACCAAAACAGGCATTTCTCCAAAGAAGACATACGGATGGCCAAGAGGCACATGAAAAGCTGCTCAACATCACTAATTATTAGAGAAATGCAAATCCAAACTACAATGAGGTATCACCTCACACCGGTCAGAATGGGCATCATCAGAAAATCGACAAACAGTAAATGCTGGAGAGGGTTGGAGAAAAGGGAACGCTCTTGCACTGTTGGTTGGAATGTAAATTGATACAGCCACTATGGAGAACAGTATGGAGGTTTCTTGCAAAACTAAAAATAGAATTACCATGTGACCCAGCAATTCCACTACTGGGCATATACCCAGAGAACACCATCATTCAAAAAGACACATGCACTCCAATGTTCATTGCAGCACTATTTACAATAGCCAGGACATGGACACAACCTAAATGTCTATCAACAGATGAATGGATAAAGAAGATGTGGTACATATATATAATGGAATATTACTCAGCTGTAAAAAGCAATCAAACTGGGACATTTATAGAGACATGGATGGACCTAGAGACTGTCATACAGAGTGAAGTGAGTCAGAAAGAGAAAAACAAATATCGTATATTAACATATATATGTGGACTATAGAAAAATGGTACAAATCAACTGGTTTGCAAGGCAGAAATAGAGACCCAGATGTAGAGAACAAACATATGGACACCAAGTGGGGAAAGCGGGAGGGTTGGGGGTGGAATGAATTGGGAGATTGGGATACCAAATTGTACACTCTAAACATATGCTGTTTATTGTAAAAAATAAAAAATAAAAAATTGGAAAAAAAATCTTAGAAACACATTAGAACACAGGTAACAGCAACCATGAAAGAAAAAAGGATACATTTCATTTTATCAAAGTTTAAAACTATTCTTCAAATATTATCATTAATAAAATGAAATGGTAAGCCAGACAATGATGACAATATTTATAATAGATATACTTTTCAAAGAGCTCTTATAAGTTAAAAACAGGAAGACAAATCCAATTTTCTGGAACGGGCGAAAGCTTGAACAGACAGTCACAGATAAACCTAAGTGAGTAAGTGGCCAATCAGCATATAAACAGGCGCCTGACATCAGTAGTCACGAGAGGTGCAAATGAAAACCACAGGGAGAGCTCCCTGCAGACCCGCCAGAACGTTCGACATTAAGACGAACAATATCAAGTTGGGGCAAGAATGTGGAGCAACTGAAGTATTCACGTATTGTTGGTGGGAGTTTAAAAGGTACAACCACCTTGGAAACCTGTGTGGCAGTGTCTGAGAAAGCGAAGCATCACCTACTTTATGACTCACAGCAATTCCACTCCTAGGTATATTCCCAGGATCAATACATGTGTATGTCAATACGAAGCCCTACGCAAAAATGTCACAGCAGCTTTATTCACAGCAAGCCCAAACTGAAAACAACACAGATGTGTATCAGCAGGAGGATGGATAAACTAATGGTGGTATAATTGACACAAAAGGATATCCTGGAGAAAATAAAAGGATAAAAATACGGATACAAGCGCAAGTTGAAGAATCTCAAAATATTTTGTCAAGCACAAGCAGCAACGGAAGAGTACATACTGTATGGTTTCATTTATATGAACTCTGGAAACAAGCAAAAACATCTCTGATGATAGAAATCAGAAGAGGGATTGTCTCTGGTGGGGGTAAAAGATGTGGACTGGCTGCACAGAGGCACAAGGGAAGCTGCTGTGGTGATGGATATGTTTCACGTCTTGATTTGGCTGGCGAGTGCGTGGGTGTATATATTTATACAACTTTCAGACATATATTTAAGATGGTGCATTTTGCCGTATTTACATTGCTGCTCAACAACAACAGCAACAAGTCAGAGAAAAAGCACTAACGAGTGAACTTTACGTAAGCCAAGGCTTGTAAAAAAGTGCTCAAACAAACAAAAGGATTTTAAATCCATGATCTGAATGAGAATAATGAACGGATATACCTCACTACTTGGCCTGTTTCCACCTGCGCATCACTTTTGCTCCCACCTACGTGGCACACTTGAACAAAGTGCACACGATGGAACAGACATTAATAGGAGGTAATTGAAGCCCAAGGGAGTGGATTATTAAGTGCTGGCTTTGCCACTAACGTGTTTTGTAGTCTTGGGCAAGTCACTTCCTCTGGACCTCTGCTTCCTCATCAGTGATATGAGGACCAGACTAGATAATTTCTACGGCTACTTCTAGCTGTAACTTTCTGTACATAATTCCAAATGTGTGTTCTGCTTCTTAATACAAAGAACAGCACCAGAGTTCTATGGTGACCTAATGAAAACATTTGGCAGTGTCAATAGACCTGAAATCTGGCAGCTATTTCAAAATGTTGGGCTGCCAAGAAAAGCTTACCAAGGTCATAAGCCTATTCCACAATGATATATTGGTCATGCTAGTGTTGACAGCATCTCATATGATCCCCTCCCAAATGCTGGTAAAGTAAAGCAAGGCTATGAATGAGATCCAGGGATACCTAATTCTTTGTATGCAACCCTGTTAAGAGATTTGAGAAAAGACTTGGAAGCTGATATTAAGATCTGTTCCCAGTCCTTTGGAAAACCTTTTCAACTCTTCTGACCAAGCACTCAAGAAGGAACAAACAACTAATGTTCTAAATAAAATCATTCCTGTGGGCTTAAAAAAGTTATAATACCATTAAATAGAACTCCTTTTTTTTAAGTTAGCTATTTAATTTCCAATAATAATAAGAGATTTGAGTATCCTGAATGACTACATAAAGATGCTGATTATTCTTCTCATTTACCAGATACTAATGTCTTCTACAGACTGGAAAAGGGGTAGCTTGCCCATCTCCCAAAGCTATATGAAACCAATACAAAAGTACACTGAGTTCTGAAGACAAGACACAAACTTATTCATTACTCAAGGGTATTATTTAGTACATTTCAAAAATTGACTGTCCCTGGGTAATCTACATAATTTATCACTCACCTCCCAGAGCCCGTTTAGTCCAAGGAATAACAGGACTTCCCCTTCCTAAGGCATTCATGGTTCATGACTAAAGAATAAAAAACACTTTCAAAGCAAATCCAAAAGTGATTTCATAAAGGGAAAATAACTGGATTTCATATTTTTCTGCTAATCACATACATTCATCCTGGAGGCATCCTAAGTGTAATAAATAAATACATATATCATTTTCTACAAGGGCTATTTGCCTATTCATTCATTTTGTGGTGAAAATAGCTTTCATTTTCTGGAGTATGCCCTAATGTCCCACTAATAAAAATGACTCCAAATATATGAGAAAATAGGAAAATGGAAATACTTAAGACAAACACTTCAGCATATTTCAATCTTGTGGTGCAAAAATGATGAAGGGGCACAAAACTAGATCAAAATGTGCCAAGTGAATCTGTTGATTCTTGAAGCAGAATGTCTTTTAAAATAATTTATACTTAAGTGCAGTCACTGGACAATAAAAATTATTGTGAAAAGAAGATATTTGGGGGTCTTCTCATAATTAACCTAAAAGAATGGATTCTCATCAAATAAAATATTTCCATTTTATATATCACAATATGGAATTATACCTGAGAGCCACCTTAGGAAGATGAACTGTTTAAGTACATCCTAGTTCTATTCCCTTTGTGTTATGTGGAACTTTCTTGCATAACTAACTTCAGAGGTTTTTTTAAATATACATTGCTTTATTCAAAAAACATGTCCAAAAACCTAAGCAGGGACTCATTCAAAGCAAATTTCTTACTGGACCGTTTCTCTTTTCCCCATCCTGAAGGCTGTGGGCATTGGAAGGAAAATCTGTGTGACCTCACAATTTAAGTGAGGTTCAAAATCATTCTTAACACTGTCTTCCAATTATACACATGTGCACAAGGAAGCTTAATGTAATTTCCAGGCTTTAATCGCAAAGACTTGAATTTTTTTTCCAGAAATAAGATTCTCTAGAGAGCCAGTGTTAGTAACACGATAGAGATGATGAATCCTAGGAAAGTGACTGGGGCAGTAGAAGGATACCAAAAATAAGATAGCTTATTAGGATTCCTAGAACAAGTTAGACCAATATGATAACAATTGCCCTGATTATAATTTGCTAGCTGACGAGGCCCCCAGAAGAGCCTGAATAACAGGATGTATCATGGAGTTTTCATAGTACAGTATTTCCTCAGTACCTGGATTCTGTATCTGCAAATTCACCTGCTCACTAAAATGCACTTATAAACCCCAGCATCGATACTTGCGATACTTTTGCTGTACTCAGTGGACATACACAGAGCTGTGAAAAATCTGAGGCACCCTACATCACATTCTCAGCTGAGATCAACGAGACAATGCTCTGCCTTCTTGTTTTAGGTACAATATAAACAAATATCTCTTTTTGTCTATTTAGTGCAACTTTTTTGCATTTTTATCCTTTTCGTTTGTGATATTCTTCTTAAAATGCCTTCCAAACGTGTGCTGTAGTGTTGTCTGGTGCTTCTAAACACAAGAAGGCTGTTATATGCTTTACAGAGAAAAATAAGTGTGTTAAATAAGCTTCACAATGACATGAGTTATAGTTCTATAGCCAGTGAGTTCAATGTTAATGAAACAACAATATATATTAAATGTGGTATCTTTAAATAGAAACACACATAAAACAAGGATATACATTGATTAGTTGATGAAAATGTTGTTAGTAGAAGCTCACAGGAACTTACTCCCATATTTCTCCTATGAGCAATAACTCAGTATTCATTAGTTCAGTGTTTGCAAACACTTTTTATGAAATATGACTACAGCAAATAGAATCAACTATAAACATATCCATTACAATACAAATAACAATAAAGTAGTGTAAAAATCATCTCATGCTTAGAAGGCTTTAGTCAACTGTTGACAATAACTAAAATTGTTTTTAAATGTTGTTATTTTATTATATAATAAAATTATGCCCATGGTAAAAAATGTTTAAAATGGAAGTAACAACAAAATATCAGAAAGAGAAATTAAGGAAACAATCCCATTCACCATCGCAGCAAAAAGAATAAAATACCTAGGAATAAATCTACATAAGGAGGCAAGAGACCTCTACCCAGAAAACTATAAGACACTGATGAAAGAAATCAAAGATGACACAAACAGATGGAGAGATATACCATGTTCTTGGATTGGAAGAATCAATACTGTCAAAATGACAGTATCAACTGAAGCAATCTACAGATTCAGTGTAATCCCTATCAAATTACCAATGGCATTTTTCTCAGGATTAGAACAAAAAATTTTATGATTTGCATGGAAACACAAAAGATCATGAATAGCCAAAGCCATCTTGAGAAAGAAAAATGCAGTTGAAGGAATCAGGTTCCCTGACTTCAGACTATACTACAAAGCTACAGTAGTCAAGACAGTATGGTACTGGCACAAAGACAGAAATATAGATAAATGGAACAGGATAGAAAGCCAAGAGGTAAACCCACACATCTGTGGTCACCTAATCTATGACAAAGGAGACCATAATATACAATGAAGAAAAGACAGCCTCTTCAATAAGTGGTGCTGGGAAAATTGGACAGCTACATGTAAAAGAATGAAATTAGAACACTCCCTAACACCATACACAAAATAAACTCAAAATGGATTAAAGACCTAAATGTAAGACCAGACACTACAAACTCTTAGAGGAAAACATAGGCAGAACACTCTCTGACATAAATCACAGTAAGATCTTTTTTGATCCACCTCCTAGAGTAATGGAAATAAAAGCAAAAATAACAAATGGACCTAATTAAACTTAAAAGCTTTTGCACAGTGAAGGAAACTTTCAGTAAAATGAAAAGGCTGCCTACTAAATGAAACAAGACATTTGCAAACAGTATGCCTGATAAGGGGTTAACACCCAAAATATACAAAGCACTCAATTCATATAACTCAACATTTAAAAAACAACTGATTATAAAATGAGCAGGCAACTTGAACAGACATTTTCCCCAAATAAGACACAGAGATGGCCAACAGGCATACGAAGATATTCAACATCACTAACCAAACCCGCAATGATATCACCTCACACCAGTTGGGATGGCTATTCTCAAAAAGATAACCAATAATAAGTGTTGGTGAGGGTGTGGTGAAAAAGGAACCTTTGTGCACTATTGGTAGGAATGTAAATTGAGGCAGTCACTGTGGAGAACAGTATGGAGGTTCCTCAAAAAACAAAAAACAGAACTACCATATGAGCCAGCAATTCCATTTTGCAGTATTTTTATGAAGAAAACAAAAGCACTAATTCAAAAAGATATTTGCACCCCTATGTTCACAGTAGCATTATTTACAATAGCCAAGGTATGAAAGCAACCTGAATGCACATCAATAAATGAATGGCTAAAGAGATGTGGTATATATACACAATGGCATATTACTCAACCATAAAAAAGCATGAAATCTTGCAATTTACAACAACATGGATGGATGCAGAGTATTACGCTAAGTGAAACAAGTCAGAAAGAGAAGGACAAATAGCATAAGATTTCACTTGTAAGTAGAATCTTAAAAACAAAACAAATGAATAATTGTAACAAAATAGACATCAGACGCATAGATATCAAACAGACTCAGAGAACAAAGAGGTGATTACCAGTGGGGAGGGGTTTGGCAGGTGAGTAAAATAGTTAAGGGAGATTAAGAAACTTCCAGTTACAAGAAAAATGAGCCACGGGGATGAAATGAACAGCATGGGGAACATAGTCAATTATAATATATTTGTAAGGTGACAGATGGCAACTAGATATATCACAGTAATTATTTTGTAATATATAGAAGTATCAAATCACTGTGTTGACAACCTGGAACTAACATAGTGATATAAGTCAATTATATTTCGACAAAAAATATTGATAAATTATAGATACTGGGAGAAAATGCATCAAAATGTTAATGATGTTTACCTCTGGGGCATGGAGATTATAGGTGATTGTTAATTTTTGCTTTATGCTTTTATGTATATCTAGTTGTCTTCAATGAACATGTAATAAGCTTGCAAAATTAGAAAGAAAACAAATATTAAATTTTTCAAATAAATATATTTTCTGATGCTGGACATTTCTTACATACATGAAATAAAGCAGATAATATATTTGTAAATTAGATTGTTAATATCTTCTTAGGATTTTTGCATTGATATTCATAAGTATGTAGGGCTTTGGGATCTATATGTACCATATTTTTTCATTAGCATTATGCTATTTTTATAAAACAAATTGCAAATTTTCCTTTTTTTATATACTGGAAAAAATTTTTTATAGATGGTAATTGCTATCTCTGAAGGACTGAAAGCATTCATTGTGAAACTACCTAAACCAGCACCTTTTAGAGAAACAATTTTTGACATTTTAAATTTAAATTGTTTATTGTCTTTAGATTTTCTTTCTTCTTAATTTAATTCAATTTTAATATTTTCTTTAAAACCAAATATGTCAATTAAAATTTCCTAATACCGTAGTCATTTCTTCAATCTCATCTACATTTACTTCTCCAATTTTATTTCCTGTATTATTTGTATTTGTGTCTTCTCTCATTTTTTAATTAATTAATTGATTGACTGATTGATTGGCTCCGTTGGGTCTTCACTGCTGTTTATGGGCTTTCTCTAGTTGTAGTGAGCAGGGGCTACTCTTCATTTTGGTGCACAGGCTTCTCATTGCGGTGACTTCTCTTGTGGAATACGGGCTCTAGGCACATGGGCTTCAGTAGTTGCAGTACATGGGCTCATTAGTTGTGGCTCATGGGCTCCAGAGCACAGGCTCAGCAGTTGTGGCACACAGGTTTAGTTGCTCTGCAGCACATGAGATCTTCCCGGCCCAGGGATCGAACCTGCGTCCCCTGCATTGGCAGGCAGATTCTTAACCACTGCGCCACCAGGGAAGCCCATTTTCTCTCATTTTTAATAATCTTGTTACTTTATAAAAAAGTAATTTCTAGAATTGTTTTTCAATTTAACTTTTCTAGATGAATTCTGCCTTTTA
This sequence comes from Hippopotamus amphibius kiboko, assembly GCF_030028045.1. NCBI lineage: Eukaryota > Metazoa > Chordata > Mammalia > Artiodactyla > Hippopotamidae > Hippopotamus > Hippopotamus amphibius. The sequence continues at coordinate 239,261,406 of NC_080186.1, forward strand.
TTTCTTCATACCGTTTTCCATACATTAGTTTTTTTTTGTTTTTCTTTCACTAACTTTCTGATTTGAAGCCTCACGTCCAAAAAATTCCCAAAGTGTTCTTTTGGATGCTGCAACCAATATTGAAAAAGATTCTACATCATTTCAATTTTTTTCTATATTTTTTCATAAAATTCACATTAATCTTTTCTTATTCATCTTTAAGTAAGGCAAAATATGACAGGGCAAACCTTTCTCTGCACACATATTACTGAATTGCACTTTTTTCTATTGTCTGTTCACCATCATAGTGGTGAATTTTTCGTAAGTCATTAGTTAGATTCACTGGTTAATGTGCTCAGTTTCCAGCTCCTTTTCTAATTTCTATTAGATTTAAATCAAGAAAATTTTCTGTTTTACCATGGTGGCACTTCTGCATTGGTTATTGCCTACTGTTCTGATGCCCCAAATGAATTATAATAAATAAAAAACTGTAACTCCAGTTGTACTAGTCTCTTCCTCATAGCACTTTTCTTATGCACAATTAAGTTTCAAGATGCATGTACCACCTTCAGTTTTCCCTATTTTTGAAGAGTCTCTAATCTAGGATTTGAAGGTATCTATCAAATTGTTAAAAGAAATGAGTCATGGGTATGAAATGTACCGTGGGGGGAATATAGTCAATACCAATGTAATATTGCTATGAGGTGACATATTGTACCTAGACTTTATCACTGTGATCAGTATGAAATGTGCAGAAATGTCAAATTACTATGTTGTACAACAGAAACGAATCAATTATATTTCAAAAACAAACAAACTCATAGAAAAAGAGATCATATTTGTGGTTATCAGACTCTGTGGGTAGTGGGGAGGAGGAATTGGATGAAGGCAGTCAAAAGGCGCAAACTTCCAGTTATAAGATAAATAAATAGTAGGGTTGTAATACACAACATGATAAATATAATTAACACCACTGTCTGTTATATACAAAAGTTGAGAGAAAATCCTGAGTTCTAATCACAAGAAAAATTTTTTTTGTATTTCTCTAATTTTGTACCTGTATGAGATGATGGGTGTCCACTAAGCTTACTGTGATAATCACTTCATGATGTATGTAAATCAAATCATTATGGCATATACCTTAAGGTTATACAGTGTTCTGTGTCAATTATGTCTTAATAAAACTGGAAGGAAAAAAGGACAGAGTGTAGAGAAAGGGAAAAACAGCAAAGTGGAAAAAGGGATAGGAATTTATGGTAAAGAAGAATCCTCAGGTCCTGGTTTATGAATCAGAACAAGTGGTTCAAGAACACCAAAGCCCCTCATATCTTCTCTCCTGTGAACTCCGCTTTGAAAAGCAGACTCTAGAGACAATATGGAGATAGAACTTGGACTCTGCATAATTCCCTATGCAGGGTGCAGGCCTGGCACAGGGAAAAGGTAAGCCTTGAGTATCTTGTAGTACACAGAAAGAAAGTGCTCAAAAAAAAAAAAAAGAGAGAACATCGGAAAGGGTAAAGAAGCCAATAAAAAGAATCCCTAATGGCCAAAGTTAGAAGAAGTTGAGCATGAAAATAAAGAATAATATTGTATTATTCACCCTGCCAAAAAAATAAATATAAATGAGGTCACATGGATATAATAAGTGGAGAGGAAGGACAACTACTCTTTATAGAAGAATTTCAACTAAGAAACTCAGGAGAAATTAGGGAAACTGAAAATCACCAGTAGAACACCACAATAATCATTGCTGTGGGCAAGATCTACTCATGAATGCTTAATTTAATGAACAGAACTTTAAGCAGAAAAGGGGCACTTGCAAAATTTCCAAGTATCACCTCCAAAATATTTAGTAATTACAAAGAAAAAAGAGTGGACTTTACAGTAGAAAATCTGGGCAGACACAGCCTCAGCCAAGTGGTCAATGTGAACCAGCAACATATACCGACGTTATGTGCCCCCTCGTACAATGCATTACTGAGGGCACGTTACCCCTATGGTATTCTCCCTAATAATGAATAACCTTAACTTAACCTTACACAACCTCAGACAAACACAAATTAAGGGACATTCTATAATATAGTGACCAATCCTCTTCAAAAGGGTCAAGACCATAAAAGACAAAGAAAGACTGAGGAGCTCTTATAGATTGGAGGAGACTAAGGAAACATGACAATTAAATGCAATATGAGATGCTGGGTTGATTCCTGAACCAGAAAAGACAGAAATAAATGAAATACCTGGTGAAATCTGAATAAATTTTGTAGTTTATCTAATAGTATTGTACCACAGTTAATTTGTTATCTTTGGTAAGGGTCTTGTGATTATATAAGATGTTAACATAAGGGGAAGCTGGGTGAAAAGTTTCAGAAACTATTATTTTTGTAACTCTTCTGTTAATCTAAAATTATCTCAAAGTAAAAAAATTTAAAATCACCTTAATTTGATAAAAATATACATATAAATTTCACATAGATTTTCCTGATATATACCTAATAAAATACTAACCTAGTAACAAATCTACATTCAATTAGTCCTCAACATTCTAACCACTCAAAATTCTAAAATTTATTTCAGCCGTAAAAACTTTTTCCTGATCTGGAATGCATGAAAACAGAATCTATATGTAGGTTAGATTTTATTTAATATCATAACAAATCACCATAGGAATTTGGGTTCACACAATTGGTAAAAGAAAATGCTGATACTCTGGCTACTACTATGAATAAAGTCCTTTGTCTCTGACCCAAGAGTCTCGTGTCTTCTGCCAGCATTCATAAAACTGCACCAAGCCTAACTTGTTGCAAGTTAAATAAAAATACTAGCCTCTTAAGAGTTCCTAACTAGTTCAGTTCTACTTTCTTGCACATAAAGAACAGTAATACAGGTGCTAAAAAAATCAAATGCCTAAAGGTGCTTAGCAAGTAATGTAAATAAATGAAGAAGGCCAGATGGAGATGGCAACAAACTAGAGAGTTCAATTCTTTTTTAAAAGGCAAAATTGCCATTTCAATTAATTATTGTGGGCCCAGTGCTATCAGATTGATATTTTTTATGATAAGTCAAACCTCTTCTTTTATATAAGTAACACCTAAGTTCAAATGTTGAGAAACTAATTTTAAAAATTCTAAAACATGTTGTGGACTCAACAAAGTAGGTTTATAGATCAGTGCTGTCATGGATATTTCTACTTCAGTCTACATGTTAGATGTCAAAAGACAGAGGTCTAATTTCTTCTGCTTATGGACTGCATAAGGTAATCAATTTACAAGCTTTCTATATTTTCCTTCATTTCAAATCAGTTCCATATTTGTAGAATACACAGAAAAGGTCCTTTCACAATTTGTCCATTAGACTCACCCAGACACTTTGAGCAACTTTTAGAAGAGAACGTGACAGGAACATACAGGACAACAGAGAAATTCAGGAAAAAGAAATTAAACAATCAGATTTTCAAGATCAACTTATTTTTTGCCTTCATGATCTGTCTTTGCAAAAATAAGGCCTTCAGTTTTAGGGAAAATGAAACACTGTATTTTGTTTGTTGGTTATTCAATCAGATATGCACCACTGAGTCTTCAATGTATTTTAGCTGCTCTACATTTGCTGGCTAAAGATAAAGAAAAAGTATATTAAAATAAGATACTGGAAGAACATCAAAGATTGAATGAGAATTTGGGCTGCTCCATTTTGCAGTATAAAATTGCCTAACTCTCAAATTTTCTCACAATTTGGATATCTGATTTTGTATTGATACTTTTTATACAATATAGTAATCTCCCATAACAAAATGGAAATATTGTTTAAGATTTTCACAAAAACTATTCCACACTCAATCTGTAGGATTTCAAAGAAGGTATGATATCATTCAAGCATTGCTTATTTCAAAATTTTAAACCCAAAAGCAATACTTACAAAGAAATAACAAATATGTGGTAAGACATAGGACATTCAGAATTTGAAATAAATGCAATCTTACCCAGACAGTTCATATCAAAGGAAACCAAAATTTGCATTTTAAAAACAATCCTACTTTCTGAGTTACTGGGTAGCTCAATGGGCCAGCAAAACAAACCTCTTTTTTATATGTCGAGTGTACTCTGCTCCCTCCAATGACAGATCCACTGCTATGCTACTCCATGAAATACTCTCTCCACCTCTTCCTATCTGTGCATGGTCTTCCCTCAGAACTCCATTCACTTGCTATTGTCACAGAAAAGCCTCTATGACTTCTCTCTGCTGCCAAATTACTTTCACTCTATCGTAGAACTGCCAGTCCACTTTTTATAACACTCACCACAGTTGTGGTTATTAGAATACTGTCCTTATTCCCACTAAACTGTAATACCCAAGAAGACAGGATCCATTTCTGTTTTTATTTTCCACGGAATCCTCAATTCCAAGTAGAGTTTTTTACATATGGTAGATAAGTCAAGTCAAAGATAAATATAAGAATAAACCAAGTTCAAATTCTAAGATGCTAAGTCCTAAGTCTTTCACTATCAACTGATCTCAGGAAAATCACTTAGTTTCTTCATCTGAAAAAAGAATAGTAAAATAATAGGGTTGTTTTGATGAATACAAAAAATTTTAGACTGTGAATGACAGTTGCCATCCTTTTAGCCTCATGGTGATATTTAAAATTATTTTGCTTTGGATGAATATTTTCAATGTAATCCAAATGCATATAGAGGGATCATATGTGGCTGGTAAAAATATAATCCATACATTTATAAACTGTACAATTCAATAGTTTTTAGTACATTCAAGATGCATACAGCTGCCACCACACTTTTAGAACATCTTTTATCACTAAATCCTATTTTTCTGATATTAAGGTAGCACTTTTCTCATGGTTTCAGTTTGCTTGATAAATTTTTTTCCTTTCTTTTAATTTTAATCTATTTGTATCTTTGAATCTAAAGTGTTTATCCTGTAGATAGCATATAGTTGAATCTCAATCTAATTAAATTGTCCTTGTTTACAAGAATGGTTTTTGATTTCAGTATTTGAGATTTGTTCTAATCCAAAATGAGTTCTTATTTTAGAGATATCTGGAATAACATTAAGCCTATCAACATTTACATTATAGGGGGTCCCAGAAGGAGAAGAGAGAAGAGGATTAAAAATGTATTTTATGAAATTGTGGGGGACAACTCTCCAAACCTGAAGAAGGAAATAGATATCCAGGTACAGGAAGCACAGATGGTCCGAAACAAGATGAACCCAACACATTTAATTAAAATGGCAAATATTAAATAAAGAGAATTCTAAAGGCAACAAGAGAAAAAGTCATGTAAAAGGGAATCCCCATAAGGCTATCTTTTCTGCAGTAACTTTGCAGGCCAGAAGAGAGTAGCATGATATATTAAAAGTGCTGAAAGGGAAAAACCTGAAACCTAGGATGCTCTACCCAGCAAGATATTCACTTAGAACTGGAGAGAGAAAGAACTTCTCCGACAAGCAAAAACTACAAGAGTTCATCAATAATAAACCTACCCTAAAATAAATGTTAAAGGAGCTTCTTGAAGTGAAAAAGAAGAAAGAATCTACAGGAAAGGAAAAATCCCACTAGGAAAGGCAAATAGATAGTAAGGACAGAAAATTAACTACTTAAATAAGCTAGTTGAAAGATTAAAAGTCAAAAAAATTGTAAAAGCAACTAAAACTACAACAAATAGTTATGAAATAAACATGAAGGTGCTAAATATGACATAAAAAACACAAAATGTGGGGAGCAGAATAAAAACAATATTTTAGAAAGTGTCTGAACTTAAATGACAACCAATTTAAAACAAAAAGATATAAGTCAACATATATGAACACTATGGTAACCACAAATCAAAAACCTACAATACATACACACACAAAAAAAAACTAAAAATAAAGGAACACAAGCACACCACCAAAGAAAATCATCAAATCACAAGGGGAGAAACAAAAAGAAGTGAACAGAGAAGAAATTCAAAAACAACTGGAAAACAAGTAATAAAATGGCAATAAGTACGTACCTATCAGTAATTACTTTAAACATCAATAGGCTAAATGCTCCAATCAAAAGACACAGGGTGGTTGATTGGATAAAACAGGATACCCACCTATATGCTGCTTACAATAGACTCATTTCAGAGTCAAAGAGACACAGAGACTGAAAGTGAGGGGATGGTAAAAGACATTTCACGCAAAAGGAAATGACAAGAAAGTGAGAGTAGCAATATTCATATCAGCCAAAGTAGACTTTAAAACAAAGGTTATAACAAAAGAAAAGGAGGGCATTATGTAATAATAAAGGAATCAATACAAGAGGAGGATACTATACTCGTTAACAAAGGCACACAATACAGGAGCACCTAAATACATAATACAAATATTAACAGACAAGAAGGGAGAAACTGAAAATAATACAATAATGGTAAAGGACTTTAACACTCCACTTACATCAATGCACAGAACATGCAGACAGAAGATCAATAAGGCAACAGTGGTCTTAAATGACACAACAGATCAGTTGGACTTAATGGAGATCTATAGGATATTTCATCTAAAATCAGCAGAATACATATTATTTTCAAGTGCACATGAAATATTCTCTAGGATAGATCATATGCTAGGCCACAAAACAAGTCTCAACAAATTTAAGAAGATAGACATTATATTAAGCATTATTTCCATCCACAATAGTGTTAAACTAGAAATCAATTACAGAAATAAAAATAGGAAAAGAACAAACACGTGGAGACTAAACAACATAATACTAAGAAATCAATGTGTCAATGAAGAAATCAAAAAGGAAATCAGAAAAAAACTGAACACAAATGAAAATGGAAACACAATTTTCAAAAATTTATGGGATGGAAGATGCCTTAGAGGACTGGGGCGGGGAGGGTGGGGGGGACTCGAGGTGGGGGGAGTCAAGGAAGGGAGGGAATACGGAGATATGTATATAAAAACAGATGATTGAACCTGGTGTACCCCCCCCCAAAAAAATTAAAAAAAATAAAATAAAATAAAAAGCAAACAAAAAAAAATTTATGGGATATAGCAAAAGGAATTATAAGAGGGAAGTTTATAATGATACAGGTCTTTCTCAAGAAACAAGAATAATCTCCCATAAACAACCTTATCTACTATCTAAAGGGATTAGAAAAAAAACAAAGCCACAGCAGAAGGAAGGAAAAAATAAATATCAGAGAAGAAATAGAAGCAAAAATAACAATGGAAAATATCAATGAATGCAAGAGCTGATTTTTTGAAAACAAAATTGATAAACATTTAGCCAGGCTTACTGAGAAGAAAAGAGAGAGGACCCAAATAAACAAAATAAGAAATAAAAAGAGCAGAAATAAAAACCACTACCACAGACATATACAAAAAACAAATCATTAGAGAATGCTACAAACAATTATGTACAAACAAACTGGAAAACCTAGAAGAAATGGACAAATTTCTAGAAACGTACAACCTGCCAAGACTGAATCAAGAAGAAATAGACAATTTGAACAGACCAATTATTGGTAGTGAAATTGAATTTGTAATAACAATTTTAAAATTACTCCCAGCAAACAAAAGTCCAGTACCAAACAGATTCATGGGAGAATTTCACCAAACATATGAAGGAGAGCTAATACTTGTTCTTCTAAAATTATTGCAAAAAAATTGAAGAGGACAAATACTCCCAAATTCATTCTACAAAACCACCATTATCCTGATACCAAAACCAGATGAAGATACTACAAAGAAAGAAAATTACAGGCCAATATCTTTGATTAATATAGATTCAAAAATTCTCAAAAAATATTAGCAAATAAGATGCAGCAATATATAAAAAGGATCATACATCATATTCGAGTGGGATTTATTCTAAGAACAGAAAGATGGTTCAATATCCATAAGTCAATATGCTACACCACATTAACAAAAGGGAGAAAAAAATCACACAATCATCTCAATAGATGCAGAAAAATAATCTGACAAAATACAACACCATTCATGATAAAAACCCTCATTGAAGTTGGTCTAGATGGAACATATCTCAAACTAATAAAAGCCATTTATGACAAACCCACAGCTAATATCATACTCAGTGGTGAAAAGTTGAAAGTCTTTCCTCTAAATTCTGGAATAAGGAAAGATGCCCACTCTCACCACTTCTATTTAACATATTATTGGAAGTTCTAGCCACAGCAATAAGATAAGAATAAGGAATAAAAGACATCCAAATTGGAAGGGAAAAAGTAAAGCTGTCACCGTTTGTAGAAGATATGATTCTATGTATAGAAAACCCTAAAGTCTTCACCAAAAAATGTAGAATAAATTAATTCAGTAAAGTTGCAGGATACAAGATTAATATACAGAAATCTGTTGTTTTTCTATACACTAATAAAGAACAATCACAAAGAGAATGCAAGAAAATAATCAGGTTTAAAATCACATCAGAAAACAATAAACTTAACCAAGGAGGTGAAATAAGGAATAAACTTAACCAGGGAGGGGAAAGACCTATACTCTGAAAACCGTAAAACACTAATAGAGGAAACGGAAGATGATATAAAGAAATGGAAATATATCCATGCTCTTAGATTGGAAGAAGTAATATTGTTAGAATGTCTCATACTACCCAAAGCAATCTACAGATTTAATGCAATCCTCATCAAAACGGCCATGATAAATTTCACAAAATTAGAACAAATAATATTAAAATTTAAATGAAACCATAAAAGACCCTGAATTGCCAAAGCGATCTTGAGAAAAAAGAACAAAGCTAGATTTATCTCTTGTCTCTGACTTCAGACTTCAAAGCTGCAGTAATCAAAGCAGCATAATACTGGCACAAAAACAGACACATAGCTCAATGGAACTGAATAGAGAGCCCAGAAATAAACCCACATATTTATGGTCAATTAATCTGCAACAAAGGAGATAAGAATACACAATGGAGAAAATACAGTCTCTTCAATAAGCAGTGCTGGGAAAACTGGACAACTTTTCCAGTTTTCTGGAAAGAGAAAAAGAATGAGATTAGAATATATGCTCACACCATATACAAAAATAAACTCAAAATGGATTAAAGACCTAAATGTAAGATCTGAAAACATAACACTCCTAGAAGAAAACATAGGAAGAACACTCTTTGACATAAATTGTAGCAATATTTTTTTGGATCTGTCATCTTAGGCAAAAGAAAGGAAAGTAAAAACAAATAAATGGGACCTATTAAACTTAAATCTTTTGCACAGCAAAGGAAACCATCAATAATACGAAAAGACAACCTTCTGAAACAGCAAAAAAATTGTAATAATTTGACCAACAGGTTAACATCCAAAATATATAAATAGCTCATGAAACACAACAAACAAACAAACAAACCCAATCAAAAAATGGTCAGAAGGCCTGGATAGAAATTTCTCCAAAGGAGATACATAGATGGAGAACAGGCACATGAAAAGATGTTCAGCATCACTAATCATCCTGGAAACGCAAATAAAAACCACAATGAGATCTCACCTCACACCTGTTAGAATGGCTATCATCAAAAAATCTACAAATAAAAATCACATTAGTGAGGATGTGGAGAAAAGGGAACCCTTTTACACTGTTGGTGGGAATGTAAATTTGCACAACCACTATGGAAAACTGTATGGAGATTCTTCAAAAAATTAAAAACAGAACCACTGTATGATCCAGCAATTTCACTCCAGAGCATGTGTCCAGAAAAATAGAAAACACTAATTCTAAAAGATACATGTACCCCAATCTTCACAGCAGCACTACTTACAATAGCCAAGATACAAAAGCAACCTAATGGTCTGTGAACAGATGAATGGATACAGAGGATGTGCACACACACACACAGACACACACAACGGAATACTACTCAGCCATAAAAAAGAATGAAATTTTTCTATTTGCAACAACATGGATGGACTTGGAGGGTATTATGCTAAATGAAATATGTCAGAGAAAGACAAATACTGTATGATATCACATATATAGAATCTAAAAAAAATAAAACAATCAAATGCATATAGCAAAACAGAAACAGACTCACAGATACAGAAAACAAACTAGTGGCTACCATGGGGGAGAGGGAAGCGGGGAGGGGCATGATAGGAGTATGGGATTTAGAGGTACAAACTATCAATACCATGTATAAAATAGATAAGAAACAAGGATATATTGTACAGCACAGGGAATTTTAGCCATTATTTTGTAATAACTTTTAATGCAGTATAGTCTATAAAAATACTGAATCATACTGTATACCTGAAACTAATATTATATTGTAAATCAACTATGCCTTAATTTTTTTGAAGATTTATTTATTTATTTATTTATTTTTATTTTTTACTGTGTTGGGTCTTCGTTGCTGCGCATGGGCTTTCTCTAGTTGTGGCAAACAGGGGCTACTCTTCTTTGGTGCATGGACCTTCATTGCCGTGGCTTCTCTTGTTGTGGAGCATGGGCTCTAAGCATGCAGGCTTCAGCAGTTGTGGCTCACAGGCTCTAGAGCACAGACTCAGTAGTTGTGGCATACAAGCTTAGTTGCTCTGCAGCATGTGGGATCTTCCTGGACCAGGGATCAAACCCATGTCCCCTGCATTGGCAGGCAGATTCTTAACCACTGTGCCACCAGGGACGTCCCAATTATGCTTTAAGAAAAAAAAATTTTTTTTCAGTGTCCAGACGTCTGCCTCTGTCACATGAGTGGGGGCTATGTGGAAGAAGAAAGACCATATCTCTGGGGGGCCCTATCTATGAACTTAGCCTCCACAGCAGTTGGAGGATGGGTTAAGAAAAGCTGATGCTCTTCCTTGCCTTGCCTTCCAGGGAATATACTGTAGCCCTCAACTGGGAGCCTGAGGAAAAGGGAGCCCTGTGTTCTCCCTCACACTAGACTCAGAGAAAATGGCTTGTGGTTCAAATGCCATGAATTCGGGATTCTGAGCTTTAGTCAATTTTCTTTAAAAAATATTACTTCATTTGCTGTATATCCATAGGACCATTTCCAGAGACTTTAATTTGTTGTTTTTTTAAAGATAATTTTCAAGTAAGCCTATGAACTCCTCACATTGTCATTACATAAATGGAAATAGCAATCAATTTTTCTATAACCCACAATATCTGTGGTTCTCCTTCACTGCTTTCGTACCATCAGTACAGAATGTTTATAACTTAAATACTAGGAATTTTATTGTCTTCACGTTGGTTTCTGTGGAAATTTCATACCATGCAAATTTGAAAGACAGTAACCAGACATTAATATTTCAGATAATTTCATTCTTCAATACATTAAATATATAGATGTGTATTTTTGGATTCTTCAACTATATTATCCTATGTATTATGCAATGGTAATGATTACACTTGTGTAGATGTTTATATATTTAAAATACCTTTGGCAAAGTCAGTTTTGGGTTTAACAGGTTAATCACTCCTCTTAGCCTGTCCTTGCTACATGTATGAATTATTTTTAATTATTTTTTAAAAGCCTGCATTTTCATTGCCATATTTAAATATTTACAGAAATTCTTGATAATAGTTAGCTCTTCCATTTACAAAGAAGGTAGGAAATCTATTTTTTCATACTTTGTTTTCCAATCAAAACTGCAGTTTTAGAGTGTGTGACCTCAGAATTATTTTGCAAAAGTTTGCTGCATAAGATACACTGAGGAATTTTTTTTAACCAACAAAATGAACCCCACAAAAGTGAAAGTCATAACCACTGTAATTTCTTACCTTTGACTTCTGCATGATGCGTATTTTAATGGGAGGAACAGTGGCTTGGTTGGTTTGGGGCTGGTTTGGGATTGTTATTACTTTCATCTTGCTTTGGCGTAGTGATTTCATTCCTCCCATCGCTGTCAGTCTGGTCCACACTAACTGAAGAGTCAGTTTATCTTGAGCCACTCAATCTCATCAGATCCAATTTTAAATTTTCAAAATTCCTGTTTTTAATCATTTATCTATGGTTTTGAGTATTTTGTCTCACCTTAAATAAAATATAACATACATTTAAAAAGCAGATAAGGATTTCCCTGGTGGTGCAGTGGTTAAGAATCCCCCTGCCAATGGAGGGGACACGAGTTTGATCCCTGGTCCAAGAAGATCCCACATGCCACGGAGCAACTAAGCCCGTGCACCACAACTACAGAGCCTGCACCCTGAAGCCCGCGAGCCACAATTATTGAGCCCATGCACCACAACTACTAAAGCCCACATCTCTAGAGCCTGTGTGCCACAACTACTGAGCCCATGAGCTGGAACTACTGAAGCCCATGTTCCACAACAAGAAAAGCCACTGCAATGAGAAGCCTACGCACCACAATGAAGAGTAGCCCCCACTCACCACAACTAGAGAAAGCCCATGTGCAGCAACGAAGACCCAATGCAGCCAAAAATAATAATAAAATAAAATAAGTAAAAAGCAGATAAATTATAACATGCATACACACACAAATTAAAAGTCAGAGAATGAGCTAAAGACTTAAATAGGAATCTCACAAGGGAAGATACACAAGTGGCCGATATGGTCATATGAAAATGCTCAACCTTATTAGTCAGAAAGAAGTGCAAGTTAAAACCATAATGAAACACCACTACACACCCTCAAAAATGGCTAAAATCAAAGAGACTGACACCATAAAATTCTGGTTAGGATGCAGAATCATCAGAATCTTTGTATATTACTGGTGGAAGTATAAAATTAATTTTAACCTATATTTACTTGAAAAGAAACATCAACATACATTTATTTAGCACAAATTCTGTACCAGACATCATCCTGGTTATTGACAGTACATAGGTAAGAGGTTGGCTTCAGGGTAGTAGATGAGAGACATGCGAACAGACAGTAATAGCATAAAGTAATAAGTTCTGTGGTGTACTGAGTGCAGGAGATTGTGAAAGCCTTTGGGGGGGGAATATTTAAAATTTGGTGCTAACGATCCCATAAATGTTTGATAGAATTCATAAGTGAAGCCATCTTGGGTTTGGAGTTTTGTTTGTGGCAAGGTTTCTAATTTTAAAGTTAATATCTTTTAAAATATAGGGCTACTTAGATGTTTATCTTTTTATGTCAGTTTTGGTTATTGTGTTTGTTAAGGAACATATTCATTTCATCTAAGTTAGCAACTGTATTGATATAAAATTGTTCGTAATGTTTCTTATGAACCGAGTATGCTAGCAGCCTCCAGAGTGATGTCTGTCATTGCTGGTATAGTCATTTCTATTTCCTTCTTATCTACATCAGTCTAGTCAGGAGCTCCCTCACGATTTATTCTCTGATCAGTGGGTTATTTAGAAATATGTTGCTTAATTTCCAAATATTTGTGTATTCTTCATGTCTTTTGCTATTAATTTTCAACACCATAATTGTGGTCAGAGAATATACTCTATGTGATTTCAATCCTTTCAAATTTAGGCACATTGGTAATATGTCAGGTACATGAAAAAGTGTATATTCTGCAGTTGTGGGGCCATAGTGCTCTGTGGTGATTAGTTTGAATATGTCAATGGTGTTATTCAAGTCTTTTTATAATTACATTGTCTACTTCTATATCAATTACTTAAAGAAGAATGCTGAAATATCCAACTGTAACTTTTCTATTTATTCCTTCAGGTTTGCTTTCCTTTGTGTATTTTGAAGCCCTATTATTAAGTAAATACACATTTAGGGTTGCTATATCTTCTGGATGAATACAGCCAGTCCTACATTTTTATGATTAGTGTTTTCATGGTGTATGTTTTTACATCCTTTACTTTTAACCCAGGTTTTATGTGTAATGTGTTTCTCTTATAAATAGCAAACAATTAGGTTTTTTTTTCCCAAGCTGAAAATGTCTTTTAGTAGTAATGGCTAGATTATTAGCATTTAATGTAGTAATTTATATTAAGTAATACCATCCTGCAATTTGATTTTTATTGTTCCATATGTTCTTTATCCTTTTTCTTCTTTCCTGCCTAAGATTAATCGAATAATTTTTACATTCCATTTTAGGTTCTCTATTGGCTTTTAACCTATCCTGTTTTGTTCTTTTTAGTGGTTGTGCTGAAACGCACAATATCCATCTTAAATTTTCATAATCATATCAGTCTATATGTAAACTTTGTATTTCCATTTATAATCCACCAATGCTTTGTAGTAATGTTTTTATAATTTTGCTTCTACATGTGATAAATCTTATAATACATTGTTATTGTTTTGCATTACAGTCAATTATCTTTTAAATAAACTAGTAACTAGAAAACATTTTATTGTCTGCATATTAACTATTTCCAGAACTCTTTATTCCTTCTTCTAATACAAATTTTCATCTGGTATCATTTTTCTTCTGCCAGAAAAACATCCTTCAACATTTGTTTCAGCACAGGCCGATGAGAAACAAATCCTTGGAGGTTTTGTATGTGTGATTATGTCTTCATTTCACTCTTGTTTTTGAAAAATGTTTTTACAGAATATAGAATTCTAGGTTTACTTTATTTCTGTTAGGACTTTGAAAAGTCACTGTTGTCTTCTGGCTTGCATAGTTCCTGATGAGATGTCAGGGGTTATCTTTAATTGTTGTTCTACTGTGTGCAGTGCATCTTGTTTCTCTGCTTTTAAGACTTTGTCACTCATTTTCAGCAATTTGATTATGATGTTTCTCGTATTTCACTCTGAGTCAGTGCTGCTTGGGATTTGCTGAGCTTCTTGGATTCGTGAGTGTATAGTTCTCACCAAGTATGGAACATGTTTATTATTTCTTGAAAGTTTTTCAACTTATCTCATTTTCTGTTGCTGCAGTTACACATGTGATGGGTATATTGTTGGGTCACTGAGGCTTTCAGATTTTTTCCAGACTTCTCTTGTCATTCAATCTGAAGAGTTTCTACTGCCCACCTGCACATTAAAAGTTTTCTTCTGCAGTGTTCAATCTAGTGAAAATTTCAATTCAGATATTGTGTTTTAAATTCTAGAATTATCAGTTGGTACTTTATATGTATACATATATATGTATGTATGTGTGTGTGTGTGTGTGTGTATTCCAATTCTCTATTGAAATTTCCTGTGCTCTCGTTTTCATATTTCTTAAATCCTTGAAGAATTTTATAATAACTTTTCTAAAGCCTTACCTTTTCTTCTCATTCTGTCCTCTCTCATTATATCTGAGTCTGTCTCTGTTGCATGGGTTAGTCTTCATGAGGACTCAGTTTTCTGCACGTCTCATGAGTTCTCAGCAGTCATTTGATGTCGTGGATGCTACGTTGTTGAGTGTATCGACCTTTGTGTGTTCCTTAATAAAGTACTGAGTTCCAAAAGGCTATCAATTTACTTGCACACCAGTTTGATCCTTTCAAGGCTTGCATCTTAACTTTGCTAGTGAGAGTCTAGTATAGATTTTATTTCAGAGATACATTAGCTCTACTTTTTACGTATGGTTTTTCTGCAGACGGTACTAAACACTCAGTTTTCAATGATGACTCTCCAGTCAGAGTGAAGTCTGATCTGCACTTGATCACCCAGCCTGTGTGAGCTGCATACGTTGTTTCTACTCTCCCTCATGGCTGCTTCCTCCTGATAGCTGGCGCTCCGCCTGGCTTCGTGGGGCCTCATTCTGTGCACGCTCAGCTAACTCCTCAGCCAAAGACTGAACAGATTGCCCGACACAGAGTTCTGGAGCTTCTTCTTAGCAAAGCTCCTTTATTCCCAGTACCCTGCTCTGCAAATTCTGAATGCCTCTGCAGCCTGGAACCCTGACCTCTTCCCGCGAGAGTACCACGCTCTGTTGGCGCCCCTTCCCAGGAAGACCCTCTGGACAGAAAACCGGATGATCACCGTGCTCAGCTCATTTGTTTACCTTCTCAGATAGTTCAGTCCCTCACTGCCCGTTGCTCACTATCTTCAAAACAGTTAAAGATTCCGTCTAATTTTCTAGCCATGAAAACAAGGGCATTGTTGGGTACTCCCTTAGGCCCAAAGCAGAAGTGCCTTGAATTATATTTGAAAAGGAACACAGGCCATGGACCCCCCGCGGGGGGCCTGGCGAACAAGGAAAGAAGTCTGGACTTCATTATGAGCTGCAGGAGGGCTCCAGGTGGGGCAGACGCATAAAGGGATGTACAGGTTCTGTTTTGTAAATAAAACTCTTAATAAAGAATGGGCTGTAGGTAAGAATGGGAGCAAGTGGAAGACTATTTCAGTATTCCAAATACATTGAAGTGACCTAGACTTCCTAACAGTAGTACTAATGAAGAGAAGTAATGGCAGTCGAGAAATATTTGGTGATAGTTTGGATAGGAGTAAATAAAAAAAAAAAATCAAGAATGGCTCCCAGGTTTTTCTTGGTCAACTACATGAAAGGTGGTGTCACTGACTGAAATATTTTATGTATTTTATTTCCTTATAAAATAAGGTCTGTTTTGTGATCAGTCACACATTACTTTGCTTGGGGTTCAGCAACAAAGTAGACTGGGTGACTTAAACACCAGAAGTTTACTGTCTGACAGCTCTGGAGCCAATAAGTATGAAATCAAGGTGTCAGCAGGGTTAGTTCTTCTAAGAGCTATGAGAAAAGACAATGTTCCAGGCCTTTCTCCTTGGCTTTATAGATGGTCATCTTCTCCTTAAGTCTCTTCAACTGTCTCTCTGAGTGTCTGTGTCCAAATTTTCCCTTTCTCTAAGAGCACCAGTCATATTGCATTAGGGCCCACCCTAATGACCTCATTTTAACTTGAATTACCTCCGTAAAGATCATATCTCCAAATAAAGCCTCTTTCTGAGGTACCAGAGGTTAAGACTTCAACATATGAGTGTGAGGAGACACAATTTAACCCATAACGATAGAAAAGTCTGAAAGAAAAGTAAAGACCCAAGTCTGAGATTTCTCTAATAAATTACACATTTATAAAATCTTCACACATATGCACAGAGATGGCAATACAAGTTTTATTCCAAGGTCTGCAGGAGACACAATGTAACATATGCATTAACAGTCACCAAAATGTCAAAAATGTGTAGATGATTTAGTATATGATTGTGTGATGTTTTTAATGTGCTGTATATGTATGTATATTAATTGACTCAAATGATATCTCTTGGCAACACTTGGTGCCTCTTGGTAACATCAGATTTCCAAAAACCACATCTTTTAAATCATCTTAGTAAGAGGTTTGTACTGAGAAGTACAGAGAACTAAGATTGTATAATGGTGGTGGAGACAGGAAAAAAGGTCTTGACTACAAAAGGAAAATAATTTTATGTGATTAAACTAATTCTTTGTTTTCTGTTTCATGAACAATTTCTTTGCCTGATGAAAATAGTTGTACAAACTCCAGTAGGAAAAAAAATCTTCCATACTTGGTAGTATTAATAAGATACACAGGAATGAAGAACATGGAGGAAAAGAGACCACACCAGACTTCCCAGGTGGTTAAGAATCCACCTGCCAATGCAGGGGACACGAGTTCGATCCCTGGTTCAGGAAGATCCCACATGCCACGGAACAACTAAGCCTGTGTGCCACAACTACTGAGCCTGAGCTCTAGAGCCCGCAAGCCACAACTATTGAGCCCATGTGCTGCAGCTACTGAAGCCTGTGCACCGAGAGCCCATGCTCCACAACAAGAGAAGCTACCGCACTGAGAAGCCTGCACACCACAACGAAGAGTAGCCCCTGCTCTGCGCAAACAGAGAAAGTCCTGGCACTGCAACAAAGACCCAATGCAGCCTAAATAAATAAATTAATAAATAAATAAATAATATCACTAAGTGAAATTGAGTCTCCCAATATTCAATGAAATGGTCTTTGAACTAAAAAAAAAAAAAAAAAAAAAAGACTTGCCCTATGAATTTTTTTGTATAATCAGGCTGTCTATTATATGATTATCTTGAGAACAGAAAATATCCTAAGATGTTTTACACATGTTCTAATTTTTGAGTTATTATAGACAGTTGTCAAATCCCCTTGTAATTATCAGTTATTCATTAAGCTACAAATATTGTGAGATATTCTACTTTAAAGAGAGAATCAAGGATATGTGTGTAAATACAGCTGATTGACTTTGGTGTACCTCAAAAACTAGTACAAGAGTGTAAAGCAATTTTATCCCAATAAAGAGCTTAAAAAAAAAAGAGAGAATCAAGACAGGAAAACATAAATTCATCCCTAAATCAAATATAGAAATCAGGTCTCTAAATTGCCAAGACAGAGCTTTATGTCTGAGCATCTCATTTTGAAATTTAGGCCACCTAGACATTTATTCTTATGTTTTCTTTCTTTTTAAAGATCAATTTTAGTGTTTTATGCTCTTTTTTTAATTAATTCATTTATCAGCTGTATTGGGTCTTTGTTATTGCACACAGGCTTTCTCTTGTTGTGGCAAGTGGGGGCTACTCTTCATTGTGGTGCGCAGGCTCTTCATTGTGGTGGCTTCTCTTGTTGTGGAGCACGGGCTCTAGGCGTGTGGGCTTCAGTAGTTGCGGCATGTGGGCTCAATAGCTGTGACTCACAGGCTCTAGAGCGCAGGCTCAATAGTTGTGGCGCACAGGCTTAGTTGCTCCGTGGCCTGTGGGATCTTCCTGGAGCAGGGATCAAACCTGTGTCCCCTGCATTGGCAGGCAGATTCTTAACCACCGCGCCACCTAAGAAGTCCTATTCTTATGTTTTCAAGCAACTTATATGAATTATGCTTTCTTGAAAACATTATTATGGCACTGTATAGTGAGTTCTATATGTTTCAAAGTCTATTCAGTATTTACTCTGAAAACAATGAAGTATTTATAGTTTGTTACTCAAAAATCCAGCTCTTGGGAACAAGAAGGAAGATCTAGCTTGTGTTATACTTATTCCATGAGTTTAAATTCTTTCTTCCAAAATTATTAAACTTCATGTATTATTTAATTTGATTCCCACAACTATGCTTGAAGACATGTTGCTCTTATTTTATAATTGAACACATTCAGAGATTAAGTAACTTGCCCAAGAGAAATCAGATCAACTAGAACTTAAATTAAACCAGTGTATTAGTTAGCATATGGTAATGCTATGAAGACAAAGAGACCCACTTCCCTTTTCTTCCTTCTACTCCCCAAACAAAACACGTAACCTAAAGAAAGTCAAATCTGTTTCTCATGTAATAACCCAGAGATGTATGGTTCAGGGCTAGCAGGATGGATTGCATCCTCAAAACCAACTTTCCAACTCTTGGTTCGATACTCTAGTTGTCTCCATTTCCCAGCCATAGGAAGGGAAAAAAAAGAAGGAGGTGCTGGCAATTGCTTTCTTTTAAGAGAACTTCACTCCTAATTATATTCCAAGGACCAGAACCTAATCGGCTATACCAAGCTGTAAGGGAAACAAAAAGTCTAGCTGGCAGGCCGTTCACTGGAGGTGAAATATTATCAGAGCTGATTATTACATGCAGAATATGTCAAGTGAAAGAATTCAGAGAAACTCAAAACTCAGCCAATGTGGGAAAAGAGATATAGTAATAAGGAGACCAAATAATACCTACTTTCTTAAAAAAAAAAAATGTGACATGAACCAAGAACTCGAGAGTCTAGCAAGTAAAAATAGGATGAAGACTGTCCCGCACTTGCACCATTCCCAGTTACCAGGTAACATGTCCATGTCTTGTGTTAATATTAAATTCAGAACTTTCTATGCAAATAGGTGAATAGTAATCAGAAGAGAATTAGCACAAGGGCTAGTTAACTCCTGCTTGGAGTGGGGGAGGGCTGTTGAGAGTTGCTTTAGCATCTGGCAAAGGGCATGAAGGATAATAAGGGACTTGAATTGTAGATAAAGGGGTTTAAATTAAGCCTGTGACCTTGTGACCTTCATGAGTTCTGCAGAACTCCCTCTGAATGGGTCAAAGTAGATACAGATTTGCACTGTCATTGCTGCATGGCAGGAAGTCCTAGCACATTTAAGAGTCATATAAGTCCTTCTGTTTAAAAACAGAAACAAAAAACCTCTACCAGGTAGATCATTATGTAGAGTGTTTATATACTTAGGTATTTCAGAAACAAAGAACACGCACCCTTGAGGTACTAACACATGCTCAAAGATATTATCTTAACTGAAGTCCAGGAGTATATTCTGAAGCAATAAGGATATAGTTCAAATGGAGAGGAGATATTTGGTGGAAAAATTTAAGTATTGTTAGGTATAGATGAAACTCAGTAGGTATTAGAGAATCTCAATAGGTTTGGATAGAAGTATCATTTGGAGCTGATGATTTTAGTAGCTGCATATGCAATGGATTTAAATAAAAATATATCAAGTGTAACTGTAACTCAAAAAAAGTCCCTTCTACCTCCAGCTCAATTTATGTTTCTTTAAAACTCTCCATTTTCATCTTCCAGATTCCTCAGTGGTGTTCTCGGAGGAACTTTCCTTGCTTTCCCATATTACTCACGCCACCTACTGTGCTGTTCTCACGGCAGATGCACTTCTCACTCACTTTCCTTTCCTGGTATATGTTCCATTTATCCAATTAAGTCATATTTTATGTAGGAGATATTCTAGATTCTCAAACTCCTTCATTTCTTTACTTCTAAGAGGTCCTGAATAGCCTTCCCAATGAGCTCAGGTAAGCAGTGTCCATCCAGTGATAGAAATTAGGAAGAGGACGTTTTGCAAAGAGTTAAGTGGAAAGAGTGGGTAGACAAAGAAGCAGGAACTTAAGCTGGTGTTAGCATGGTCTTTGCAATCTGTCAGGGAACAAATATATAGAGAATGCCGTATGTGTCATGTGTTCGTACCTAAACATCTTCTCTTCCAAGAGTTTAAAATAGATGTATCAGGCAGTGATGTCGAATTGCCTGTCCAATATCTATCCTTCGCTTTTCCATCACTAATAGAAATGAAGTATATTCAGGGTGGTAATATTCCAAGCCTCACTTGCAATAAGGGTGGCTTTGTGACTGAGTTCTGGCCCATGAGATGTAAGTAAAAATTTTCCCTTGGTTTTCTAGGGAAGCATCTTTAAAGGACAACTGACAACTGGTACATCCCATTTTTGCCCAGCCGCCTTTCTTCCTGTTGGCCAGCTAGAAATTTTATGTGAAAGATGGACTTCCTTAAAACCGTAGCAGCTTCATAAATGGAATCCACATGTTAAATAAGCTGGACAGAAAGCTAGTGGGAGACTTTAGACCCTGATAAGCTGTCATGCCAATTCTAAACTATCCTCAGCTTTCTGTTACTTGAGAGAGAACTAATTCTCTAGCTTGATGAGCCACTTTGAGGTTACTCTTAGATGCAGTAGAACCTAATCATATCTGATACAATCGAGTTAAATTATTTTCATTAAATGATGATGGAGTGGCCGGGGGGGGGGGGGGCAATAATATTAACAAAGATTCCAGCAAGCCAGCTATAATGTTTTAAGAGTTTAACCAAGTCCACAATATAACTTGTAATATTTCCTAGGCCTTAGTTGTGTGGTATATTGTCAAGGTTACTGAAGCACCAATTTTATCTTAAGTTTCCTTGAAAGGATAATTCTCACTCTTCAGAGCATTATTACTATAGGTACTTTTCAGCACCATTACACAGATAAGATAGAAATGGGAAAGAAAAATGTTCAAAACTATTTTTGCACTGGGAATATTTCACTTTTTTTGTTGTTGTTGTAGGGAAGGAGTTACCTGCTGCTTTGTTTGAGGAACATTTGAGCAACCAACCTTATCAGGTTAAAAAGTAATGTAAAATTGAAGTTTCTTAACAGGATTACTTTACTCAAAAATATAATTTGAAAGAGCTATATCATTTTCTTTATAAGAACATATTCAGAATGCAGTGAATTTTAGTCACTATTACGTAACCAAAGATTCCAGTTGGATTTTCCTTGTCCAAATATGACATTCATTTCTTAAACACCTTTGTTCCTCAAAGTAAAAACTGAAATAATGTGACATCGTTATATCCAGAAAATACAATACATGTAACATTTATAGACCAGAAGGGGGAAAAAAAGCATATGATCTCCAGTGGCATATGGTCTGAATTAAAGCACATGAATTAAATGTTTGCAAACAATTTGAGTTAGTAAAAGACACCATGGAGTGAAAATATAATGTACACTGTAAAGCCACAGCACCATAAAGCTGAAGCATCTTAGTTTCCCTTTATGGGACCAGAGCAGAAATAGTTAACGTAGGAGGCGCGTATTCTGCCACTGGGGTAATTTTTTTCCCTGCTAAATCTCACAAGTGGTTTATTTTCTGTAGTACATCCTCTTTCTCACCGCAAGAGTCACAATCAGTATATTTCAACAGCTTGAAGAAATTACCTTCTCTCCTGCATTCAATTCAAAATCTTCTTCATCTTCTTCCTTCCTCTTTTCTGTTGAGCGTCGTGTGTTATAAAATTGCCAGCTGCTAATGAGGGATAAGCATCTCTCTAGGCTCTTTAGGTCTAAAAATGGGGCAAAGTCACTTGAGTTTAAATTGTTCCCCCATCATCAGCCCCAACCAGAAGCACATCCAGTATTGCTTCCAATGGCTTCTCTCCTGTGTTTTCCTTTTGTTGTATGCCTATCCTCAAAACATCTTCTCAAGCTCCACTTCAAAACCATTTTGAAAAGCTACTTTATGCAATTATTTAAAAGTCAGGAAGTGCAAAAGTTAAGGTCTTCACAACACCCCAAACTCACAGATTGTATAGATTAAGCTTGAATTTTTAATCACCTAACATATGATTGAAAATACACGAATCCAGTGTAGGGGAGTCGTTTTTATGACATTCAATGACATCCAGTGCTTCTGTTAAAATGTAATAATGATGAAGTAACAAGATCAATTAAAATCAAAATTTTAGGACTTGCAGTATTAATCAGTTAATATTCCATTTACTGGTTTTTTCCCCCAACACACACACACACACAAACGTAAATTTTGTCACTCCCAAATTCTCCTAAGTATTTGCTTAAAAGTGGGTATTTTGAGTCTCACACCTAAAAGGACCTTTCTTCCTTCTAGATGATCTCTAAAACAAATTTTTAAAGATTCAGATTTTTATGTTACTATAGTATCTTGGCATCTAGTTTCAATCTCTAGTTTTTAAAAATATACATTATTTGAGCATAAAACATTTTAAATTTCTGACAGTTGCACTTACTATTCTAGGATGAAAAGACTGAAAGCAAAGTATGTGATTTTCCTATTAAAAAAATAAAGCCATATGTAAATCATCTTCCACCCCAAGTTTATCTTTTATGAATATATAAATTTTTATTTCAATTTAAAATTTTTCTAAAATATAACTAATGGCTTACAAGAGAAAATGCTATCTTATTTTTAAAATATTTAATGTTTGAGACAATAAAAATTATAAATTTGAACATATATCACTTTACCAATCAAATTGAAAAAGATTTCCAAATTGTATATGAGCCTGGGTTCATGAAGTGGTAGTAAATTTGATATTCTCAAACACTGCTATTGACAATATAATTGCTTCAGTTTTTCTGGTGAGTAATTTGGCAATCTTTATCAAGAGCTTCAAGATTATTTACATAAATCAATCCAGTAATACACGCCAAAATCAAAGATTATGTGTTTTTTTTCTTTTTAGGATAGAGAAATATTAAAAGTCATCTAATGTTTTTAGTAAATAGATAAATTATAGTGCAACCACATATTTTAATATTATGCGACCATTAAGAATACTTCTGAAGAATATTTAATAGAAAAATTACAGTATGAAAAACTTCCTAAGTAGAAACTGCAAGACACAATGCTGAATATAAATTAAGACCCAAATGTCTTTTAGGTGATTTGTAAAACTGGCCACAACAAGTGCCTTTACAATTGCCTCCTCTTCAGTGATATCATCTCACCTGACTCCCAGCCTGGCCACAAGGCTTGCTTTAGCCAGTTAGGCACTGGCTAGTGTGAAACAAGCCGAGGCTTAACAAGCACTCTCGTGTGGACTTCGCCCTCATGCTGCTTTCTGGAACACTGAGACCACCATGTAAAGAAGCCTGGGATAAACTACGGGGAAGTGGGAGCCCATGTGAAACAGAGACAAGCCACCCCAGCTAAGGCCCTCTAAACCAACCAGCCAGCCAACTGCCAGACATGTGAAGGAGGTTACCCAAGATCACCCATCACCAGTCAAACTTTCAGCTGCCCACCTCAGCCCAGAACAGAAACATAACCAGCCATCCCCCAGAATTATGAATTTAAAAAATTGTGGATTTTTAAGCCATTAGATTTTGGATTTGTTTTTTTCACAAAGCAAAAGCTAACAGACATAGTAAGATGACTACCGACTTAGATAGTTTCCTTTAAAGCCTTCCAAGTTTTCTAAATGCAGTAAAATCAGTTTTAGCTTCTTTTATAATCAGAAGACCACCTTATTTTATGATAAGAAAAAATAGATATAAATAAAAAAAAGTAAAACCAGCTGAAGAAAAATTAGGAAAAATGAGCTGTATTCTGCATCTGTACCCTTCAATTATCAGCTTTCGCTGTAGAAACAGTTGGACAGTATCATCTCTGGGAATGCTTTTTTATGAAACTGTTGTTCATATCTTTTCTTTTTGGTTGCATTCCAGTTACTCTGGTTTCATCATAGCTTATTTCTGTAGTTTTTGTGTCCCTTCCCAATGTGCACTGCTTTTTAATAGCTGCAAACCATACAGTCAATAACATATAAGTTGACACAGGAGGGCAGACAGCAGTCTCAAGCAGTATCAGCAATATTTTGTCTTGAGGAACTGAAAACCACAGCCACAGAAAGATAGAGAAAATGAAAAAGCAGAGGACTTTGTACCAGATGAAGGGACAAGATAAAACACCAGAAAAACAACTAAATGAAGAGGAGATAGGCACCCTTACAGGAAAAGAATTCAGAATAATGATGGTGAAGATGATCCAGGAATTTGAAACAAGACCGGAGGCAAAGATCAAAAAGTTTACCAAAGACATAGAAGAATTAAAGAGCAAACAAACAGAGATATGCAACACAAGAACGGAAATGAAAAATACACTAGAAGGAACCAAAAGCAGGTTAACTGAGGCAGAAGGGTGAATAAGTGAGCTGGAAGACAGAATGGTGATAATCACTGGTGCAGAAAAGAATAAGGAAAAAAGAATGAAAAGAACTGAAGACAGCCTAAGAGACCTCTGGGACAACGCTGAATGCACCAACATTTGCATTATAGGGGTCCCAGAAGGAGAAGAGAGAGAGCAAGGACCCAAGAAAATATTGGAAGAGATTATAGTTTAAAACTTCCCTAACATGGGAAAGGAAATAACTAGGCAAGTCCAGGAAGCGCAGAGAGTTCCAGGCAGGGTAAACCCAAGGAGAAACATGCCAAGACATATAGTAGTCAAGCTGACAAAAATTAAAGACAGAGAAAAGTTATTAAAAGCAACAAGGGAAAAACAACAAATAACATACAAGGGAACTCCCATTAGGTTAACAGCTGATATCTCAGCAGAAACTCTGCAAGCCAGAAGGGAGTGGCATGATATATTTCAAGTGATAAAAGGGAAGAACCTACAACCAAGAATACTCTACCCAGCAAGGATCTCATTCAGATTCAATGGAGAAATCAACAGCTTTAGAGACAAGCAACAGCTAAGAGAATTCAGCACCACCAAACCAGCCCTACAACAAATGCTAAAGGAACTTCTCTAAGCGGGAAACATAAGAGAAGAAAAGGACCTACAAAAACATAAACAAAACAATTAAAAAATGGTAATAGGAACATATATATCAATAATTACCTTGAATGTAAATGGACTAAATGCACCAACCAAAAGACACACATTGGCTGAATGGATACAAAGACAAGACCCATAGATATGCTGTCTACAAGAGACCCACTTCAGACCTGGGGACACATACAGACGGAAAGTGAGGGGATGGAAAAAGATATTCCATGCAAATGGAAATCAAAAGAAAGCTGGAGTAGCAATAGTCACATCAGATAAAATAGACTTTAAAATAAAAAATGTTGCAAGAGACAAGAAAGGACATTACATAAAGATTGAGGGATCCATCTAAGAAGAGGAGATAACAATTATAAATATATATGCACCCAATATAGGAGCACATCAATACATAAGGCAAATGCTAACAACTATGAAAGAGGAAATGCAAGGCAGGAATAGAGACACAGATGTAGAGAACAAACATATGGTCACCAAGTGGGGAAAGCAGGGAGGGTTGGGAGAGAATGAATTGGGAGATTGGGATACCAAATTGTACACTCTAAATATATGCTGTTTATTGTCTGTTAACTGTATCTCAATAAAATTTCTTAAAAAAAATAGTGGAATAACATATAAGTTGGAAGTCACCCTTTAAAAGTTTCGTTATGGGAGTGATGAAGTCAGCACAATGGAAGTGTGAAACACTCCTGTTATCTCTCCCCTTCAATCCATACCTGTTTAAACATGCAGAGCTCAAAGGTTTCTCTGCCCAACACACCAGGATACCAGAGAGATTCACACAGCTGTGCATCTGAAGGTGGGTGGAATGGAACATATGGAGGAGGCAGCACCCATGATCCTGGTCTCCCAGCTTCAGCAGCACCCTGACCCACAGGGAACAGGGCAGCAGAAGCTGAGGCACCCACAACCCTCCCTAACAAACCCAGGGGATCCCGAATGTGGCAGAGACACCACCATCCCAGTGCCCCAGGTGGTGATACCAGCAACACTGGCAACAGCAAAGCACCAGTAATTCTGGAGACACTGGCAACACCTCTGGCAGAGCTGGTAGAAGGCAGAAAGTGCTAATTTTCAAATATATCCAGAGGCAGCACAGATAAGAGAAATCAGAAACTTCTGCTGTGGTGCTACCTGCTGATAAATTCCTCTAATTACCATTCCGTTGAATTATGAGAATCAAAGTAAACAAAGCTTTACCTAAGTAAGAAAGACTTTCACTACTTCAAATGTCCTAGAAGAAGAACAACCCATCAAGCACCATGAAAAGCTATGGTAATAAGGTATCACAAAGAGAAAGTGACAATTCTCCATAAATCAAACTTAAAGTCATAGGAAATTGTGATACAGCTGATGGAGAATTCAAAATAGCTGTCATGAAGAAACTCAGTGACCTACAAGAAAACTCAAAAAAGCAGTTCAATGAGCTCAGGAATAAAATTAATGGGCAAAACTAATACTTTATCAAAGAGACTGAAACTCTAAAAAAGAACCAAAAAGAAATTCTGGAGCTTAAGAACTCAATAAATGAAGGATGCATTAGACAGCACTGAAAATAGAGTAGACCATATATATGGAAAAGAATTAGCAAGCTCAAAGGCAGAAATCTAGAGAATATTCCAGTAGAAGAGGAGAGAGAAGTATGATTTTTTAAAAATAAAGAAACCCTGTGAAAACTATATGACTCCATTAGATAAGGCAACATAAGGCAATAAGTATCCCAGAGGAGAAGAGAAGGAAACAGAGGGCTTATTTAAATAACAATAGCTGAGAACTTCTCAGGCCTACTGAAGAACTGGATATTCAAGTCCACGAAGCTAACAGAACACCTAATAATCTCAAAGCAAAAAAACCTACCCTAAGACACATAATATTAAAACTGTCAAAACTCAGTGATAAAGAATTTTAAAAGCAGCTAGGGAAAAAAGACAGTAACCTGCAAAGGTACCCCCACCAGGCTATCAGCAGATTTCTCAGTGGAAACTCTATATACCAGAAGAGAGCGAATGACATACTCATAGTATTGAAAGATAAAAACTGTCAGCCAAGAATACTCTATCCAGCAAAGTTATCCCTTAGATACAAAGGAGAAATAAAGGCTTTCTCAGAAAATCAAAGCTGAAGGAGATTACCACCACTAGACTGGCCTTACAAGAAATGTTGAAAAGAGCTCTCCTACCTGAAATGAAAAAACAAAAGTATACAAAACTTTGGCTAGGGTGATAAGTAGACAGAATCAGAAAATTCCAGCTCTGTATCAGGATAGATTGTTAAACAATTATAACTTAAATGGGGAAGGGGGAAGCACTATGAATAACTATAGCTACTTCAGTTTGGTAAGAAACTCACAACATAAAAACAATGTGACAACAAAAACATAAAGGTGGATGGGAAAAAGAACAGAATCTGTACAGGCAAATGAAGAAAAGATGTTATCAGCAGAAAAAGGACTATTTCATCTTTGAGACATTTCATACAAACCCCATGATAATAACAAAACAAAAACCTAAAGCAGAAACACAAAACAAAAGAGGACTCAGAAAAAAATCATAGAAAACCACAAAACTAAAATGGTAGACAGAAACACAAGGAAAAAGAAATGACATAGCAACCAGAAAACAAAATATAAAATGGCACACTAAGTCCTCAAATATCAATAGTCATCCTAAATGTAAGTGGACTGATTTCACCAGTGAAAAGACAGAGTGGCTAGATGGGTTAAAAACAAGACCCGAGTATATGCTGTGACCAGGAGACTCATCTCAGCTCTAAAGAAAACAGAGGCTCAAGGTGAAGGGAAGGAAGATGATACTTAGGCAAATGGCAGCCAAAACAAATTGGGTGTAGCCATACTGATTAGACAAAACAGATTTCAACCCCCCAAAAAAAGGTAACGAGAGACAAAGATGGACGTTATTTAATGATATGGGAGACAATCCATCAATAAGACATAATACTTATTAATATATGTGCACCTAACATGGGAGCAAAATATATAAATATAAATACACCAAAATTTATAAAGGACTTGTTAACAGACCTAAAGTGAGAAATCATCAGACAGACAATAGTAGTTGGGGATTTTAACACCCCACTTCCATCAATGGATAGATCAGACAGAAAGTCAACAACAATAACAAAATGAGCCTTAAATGAAACATTAGATCAGGTAGTCTCAATAGATAGCTACAGAACATTCCATCCAAAAGTGGTATAATATACATTCTTCGAGGGCAAGTGTAACATTCTCATATTTTGAGACACAAAACAAGTCTCAAAGTTAAGACTGAAATGATATCAAGCATCTTTTCCAACTACAATGGTATCAAACTAGAAACAAACTACAAGAAGAAAGCTGGAAAAATTACAAATGTGAAGACTAAATAGCATACTACTGAACAACTACTGGGTGAATGAAGCAATCAAAGGAGAAATCCAAAAATACCTGAAGACAAAAGAAAATGAAAATATTACATACTAAAACTTACAGGTTGCAGCAAAAGTGGTACCAAGAGTGAAGTTTATAGCTACACAGGCCTACCTCAAGAAACAAGAAAAATCTCAATATAACCTTACACCTAAAGGAACAAGAAAAAGAATAAAGCCCAAAGTCAGAAGGAAGAAAGGAAACAATAAAAATCGGAGCAGAAATAAATGAAAGAGCTTAAAAAGACAATAGAAAAGATAGGTGAGACTAAGAGCTGGTTCTTTGAAAATTTTAACAAAATTGACAAACCTTTCGCTAGACTAAGAGAGAGGAAGCTCAAATAAAACAATCAAAAATGAAAGCAGAGAAGTAACAGATATCACAGAATTGCAAAGGATTATAAGAGACTACTACTAACAGCTACACACCAACAAATTGGACGATCTAGAAGAAATGGATAAATTCTTAGAATCCTACAACCTTCCAAGACTGAATCATAAACAGAAAATCTGAATAGACTGATCACTAAGGAGATTGAAACATTGAAAATCTGCCCAAAAAACAA
The DNA here is from genome assembly GCF_030028045.1 of Hippopotamus amphibius kiboko. Taxonomy (NCBI): domain Eukaryota; kingdom Metazoa; phylum Chordata; class Mammalia; order Artiodactyla; family Hippopotamidae; genus Hippopotamus; species Hippopotamus amphibius. Next base: position 239,291,043 of record NC_080186.1, read on the forward strand.
CAGTCCAGGATCTGACAGCTTCACTTGTCATTTCTACCAAATATTGAAAGAAGATTTAATACCTGTTCTTCTCAAACTCTTCCCCAAAAATGAAGATGAGGGAATGCTTCTGAAATTCATTTTATAATGCCAACATTACCCCGATACCAAAACCAGACAAAGATAAAACAACAACAAAAAAGGAATTATAGGCTAGTATCTCTGATGAAAGTAAATGCAAAAATCCTCAACAAAATATCAGCAAACTGAATTCAACCATACTTTAAAAGGAATCTACACCATGATCAAGTGGAATTTATCCCAAGGTTGCAAAGATGGTTCAACATCCATAAATCAATGTGATCCACCACACTAATAAAGTGAAGGATAAAAACCATATGATCATCTCAATAGATGCAGACAAAGCATTTGACTATACTCAGCATCCATTTATGATAAAAACTATCGATAAAATGGGGATAGAAGGGACATACTTGAACATAAAAAAGACCATATGTGAAAAACTCTCAGGTAGCACCATACTCAGTGGTGAAAAACTGAAAGCTATCCTTCTAAGACAAGGAACAAAACAAGGATGTCCATTCTCTTCACTTATTCAACACATTACTGGAAGTCCAGCCAAAGAAATTAGGCATAAAAAAAAGAAAAAGCATGAAATTGGAAAGGAAAAAAAGACTGTCAGTTCTTGCAGATAATGATTTTATGTACAGAAAACTCTAAAGACTCCACCAAAAAAAAAAAAAAAAACCTATTAGAACCAATACATACAGTAAAGTTGCAAGGTACAAAGTAAATGTGCAAAAACCTGTTGTGTTTTATGCACTAACAATGAACTACCAGGAAGAGAAATTAAGAAAAACAATCTCATTTACAATTGCAACAAAAAGAATACCTAGAAATAAATCTAACAAAGGAGGTAAAAAACATGTATGCTAAAAACTGTAAGACACTGTTGAAAGAAATTAAATACATAAAGAAATGAAAAGATATTTTGTGTTCATGGGTTGGAAGAATTAATATTTTTAAAATATCCACATTACCTAAAGCAATCTACAGATCTGATGCAATCTGTACCAAAATCCCAACAATATTTTTCACAGAAATAGACCAAAAATCCCAAAATTTATATGGAACCACAAAGACCCCCAAATAGCCAAAACAATCCTAAGAAAAACAAAGCTGGAGGTATCACAATCTCTGATTTTGAATTATAGTACACAGCTATAGTAATCAAAACAGCATGGTATTGGCAGAAAAACATACACAGATCAGTAGAACAGAGTTGAGAGTCTAGAAATAAACCCACACATATATGGACAACTATAATTTACAACAAAAGAACCAAGAACCATTTAATGGAGAATGAAAAGTCCCTTCAATAAATGGCATGTGGAAAACTGGATAGCCACATGCAAAAGAATGAAAGCACACCACTGTCTTACACTATACACAAAAATCAATTCAAAATGAATTACAGACTTGAATGTAAGGCCTGAAACTATAAAACTCCAAGCAGAAAACATAGGCAGCATGTTTTTTGACATCAGTTTTAGCAATATCTTTTTGGATCTGTCTCCTCAGGCAAGAGAATCTAAAACAAAATAAACAAATGGGACCACATCAAACTAAAAATCTTCTGTACACCAAAGGAAACTCAAAATGAAAAGATGACGTACTGGTGGGAGAAGACACTTGCCAATCATATCCAATAAGGATTAGTATTCAAAATACAGAAAGAATTCACACAACTTAAAAGAAACAGATTAAAAATGGGCAGAGGAACTGAATAGATAATTTCCCAAAGACTTACAGATGGCTAACAGTTACATGAAAAGGTGCACAACATCACTAATCATTGTGGAAATATCAATCAAAACCACAATGAGGGAGGAGAAAAAGATGGCGGCGAAGTAGAGGGACGTGGAATGCATCCCTCTCCACAGATGCATTGGGAATGCACCGAAGGATGCAGTCATTCCCACAGAGAACCAGCTGAACACCAGCAGACGGCCTCGGACACCAGAAAGGACTGCAAGGATCCCAACATAACCGGTAGGGAGACATCTACGATGGCTCAAAGAGGGTGAAGCGGTGGAGCTGTGGCAGACGGGAGGGAGTGAGAAACACACGGAGGGTCCGCACCGCAGCTCAATGTTCCCGGACCGAGACACCGATCCACAGCTGAACAGAGGGTCCAGGAGCGGGAGCGTGGGAATCGGAGAGCTGGTTCAGGGGGAGAAACATTGTTGCCAGTAAGGTGACAGACCAAGAGGACAGGAGGGAAGAGGTCCACGGCAAGGAGTGCCCGTCCCTGAGAGCTGCCCGACCATGATGGCGGCTGGAGGCTGCGGGCTCACGGGCGGGGGGGAGGAGCCGCGGCCATAGCCTCTCTCTCTCTTTTGGTGCCTCTGCAACAGGCAGTGGAGAGACGCCCTGGTGGCCACCTAAGGCGCTCAGAGATAACAAGCACCCTCAGGCGCTCTGGCAGGGCTAGATTAAAACCCCTTGGAATGCCAGCAGCAGGGAGGCTGCCAAGAAAAGAAAAAAAAAAAACTGAAGAGAGGCCCAACTCTGAGACCTTCTGTTTACACCTGAGCCACTGTCATCCCTCTGCAACAGGCACCTCCAAGCCCAACTGAAACAACAGTGCGCCACTGCTCACTCACTCCCAGGGGAAGGAGCCACTATTGTACCCTCTCCCTCCCCACACACCGACGCTTACAGACGAACAACAAAGGAAGCTCTGCTGGTCACAGAATAATGCAAAAAAACCCAAGGTGAGTAGAAGGACACTTACAGATGAGACTCTAAGGAAACAGAAATATTAGTATCAATCCTATTGAACTGGTCCATTCTGGGATCAGTTCTGGATTTTTTTTTCCTTTATTAATTACAATCTTAGTCCTAAGGGATCTACAAGTTTTATAACACAATTTTTTAATGCTACTTTTTATTCTATTTTTATTTTTTTGCCTTTTTATATACTTCTATTTCTAGCTAAGTTTTTGGTAGCATGGACAATATATCTCTCATATGTTCCTTTCATCCCTATCTTTTATACATTTCTATTTCTTTCTTTTTATTTGCATATTTCCAATCATGCTACACTTCTGTTCCCCTTTCTTCCATCCATTTTTAGTTTATTTTATCTTAACATACTTATAAGCAACACTATCGATCTGCTCAGACTCCTTGCTCTATTCTCCAGATGATGCACCACCTTGGTATTCAATATTAGGTTTTTGTCTTTATCTTAGTGCTTAGTACAATTGTCTGATTTCATTCTGAGAATCTCCATTCAGTCTGGTGGTGCTCTAGCTCTTTTCTATATTTGATTCTAGCTTACAAAATCTCCCTGGATTAGTGTTTGTATGTGTAAGGTGTTATTTGTTTGTTGGTTTGCTTTTGCTTTTGTCTCTGATTTGTTCTGTTTCAGTTGTCAATTTCTGTTGGGTTTCTCTTTGAATATCTGATAGCACACTGGGGTTCTGTCAGGTCTTTCCAGAGCCTTATGTCCTAATGGATTCAGTAATTGTGTGTCTTATACATGTGTGTGTTTCCCAGACTTAGTATCTATTTAACCCAACACTTGGACATTAGTCTGAGGCTTGGACAGTCTTCTATAAACACCTCTATCACCAGGACAAGCAACTCCAAAAGTTTGGACAACCATGAGGAAACAAAGAAACACCATGCAGGCAAAGGAGCAGGAAAAAAAACCCACAAGACCAAATAAATGAAGAGGAAATAGGAAAAATGCCTGAAAAAGAATTCAGAGTAATGATAGTAAAAATGATCCAAAATCTCGATAACAAAATAGAGAGAGTACAAGAAACAGTTCATAAGAACTCAGAAAAACAAACAACAATGGATAACAAAATAACTGAAATTAAAAATACTCTAGATGCTATAACCAGCAGAATGACTGAGGCAGAAGAACGAATAAGTGAGTTGGAAGATAGAATGGGAGAAATAAACGCCACAGAGCAGGAAAAAGAAAAAAAAATAAAAAGACTAGAAGACAGCCTCAGAGACCTCAGTGATAACCTTAAACGTACCAACATTCGAATTATAGGCATCCCAGAAGAAGAAGAAAACAAGAAAGGGTCTGAGAAAATATTTGAAGAGGTTCTAGTGGAAAACTTCCCCAACATGGGAAAGGAAATAATTCACCAAGTCCAAGAAGCACAGAGAGTCCCATACAGAATAAACCCAAGGAGAAATACACCAAGACACATATTAATCAAACTAACGACAATTCAACACAAAGAAAAAATATTAAAAGCAGCAAGAGAAAAGCAACAAACAACATATAAGGGAAAACCCATCAGGATAACAGCTGACCTTTCTACAGAAACTCTGCAGGCCAGAAGGGAATGGCAGGATATACTGAAAGTCCTGAAAGAGAGAAACCTACAGCCAAGAATACTCTACCCAGCAAGAATCTCATTCAGATTTGAGGGAGAAATCAAAAGCTTTCCAGACAAGCAAAAGTTAAGAGAATTCAGCACCACCAAACCAGCCTTACAACAAGTGCTAAAGGAACTTCTCGAAGTAGGAAACACATGAAAAGGAAAACACCTACAAATACAAACCCAAAATAATTAAGAAAATGGTAACTGGAACACACATGTCAACAATCACCTTAAATGTAAATGGATTAAATGCTCCAACCAAAAGACACAGATTGGCTGAATGGATACAAAAACAAGACCCTTCTATATGCTGCCTACAAGAAACCCACTTCAGACCAAGGGAGACATATAGACTGAAAGTAAAGGGATGGAAAAAGATATTCCATGCAAATGGAAGTCAAAAGAAAGCTGGAGTAGCAATACTCATATCAGACAAATTCGACTTGAAAGTAAAGACTATTACAAGAGACAAGGAAGGACACTACATAATGATCAAGGGATCCATTCAAGAAGAACATATCACAATGGTAAATATCTATGCCCCCAAAATAGGAGCACCTCAATACATAAGGCAAATGCTAACAGCTATAAAAGGGGACATCGACAGGAACACAAAATAGTGGGAGACTTGAACACCCCACTTACATCAATGGACAGATCATCCAAACAGAAAATAAATGAAGACACACAAGCTTTAAATGACACATTACACCATCTCGACTTAATTGATATTGAGAGGACATTCCATCCAAAAATGACAGAATACACTTTCTTCTCAAGTGCACACAGAACATTTTCCAGGATAGATCACATCTTGGGTCACAAATCAAACCTCAGCAAATTCAAGAAAATTGAAATCATATCAAGCATCTTCTCAGACCACAACGCCATGAGACTAGATATCAATTACAGGAAAAAAACTGCAAAAAATACTAACACATGGAGCTAAACAATTCACTATTAAACAACCAAGAAATCACTAAAGAAATCAAAGAGGAAATCAAAAAATATCTAGAAACAAATGACAATGAAAACACAACAACCCAAAACCTATGGGACGCAGCAAAAGCAGTTCTAAGAGGGAAGTTTATAGCAATACAGTCCTACCTTAAGAAACAAGAAAAATATCAAATAAACAACCTAACCTTACACCTCAAACAATTAGAAAAAGAAGAACAAAGAAACCCCAAAGTGAGCAGAAGGAAAGAAATCATAAAGATCAGAGCAGAAATAAATGAAAAAGAAAGGAAGGAAGCAATAGCAAAAATTAATAAAACTAAAAGCTGGTTCTTTGAGAAGATTAACAAAATTGATAAACCATTAGCCAGACTCATCAAGAAAAAAAAGGAGAAGGTGCAAATCAACAGAATTAGAAATGAAAAAGGAGAAGTAACAACGGACACCTCAGAAATAGAAAAGATCATGAGAGACTACTACAAGCAACTATATGCCAATAATTTGGATAACCTGGAAGAAATGGGTAAATTCTTAGAAAAATACAATCTTCCAAGACTGAACCAGGAAGAAATAGAAACTATGAACAGACCAATTACAAGTACGGAAATTGAGGCAGTGATTAAAAATCTCCCAACACACAAAAGCCCACGACCAGATGGATTCACAGGCGAATTCTATCAAACATTTAGAGAAGAGCTAACACCTATCCTTCTCAAACTCTTCCAAAATATTGCAGAAGGCAGAACACTTCCAAACTCATTCTACGAGGCCACCATCACCCTGATACCAAAACCAGGCAAAGATGTCACAAAAAAAGAAAATTACAGACCAATATCACTGATGAATATACATGCAAAAATCCTCAACAAAATACTAGCTAACAGACTGCAACAGCACATTAAAAAAATCATACACCATGATCAAGTGGGGTTTATCCCTGGGATTCTTCAATATATGCAAATCAATCAATGTGATACATCATATCAACAAATTGAAGGATAAAAACCATATGATCATCTCAATAGATGCAGAAAAAACTTTTGACAAAGTTCAACATCCATTTATGATACAAGCTCTCCAGAAAATGGGCATAGAAGGAAATTACCTCAACATAATAAAAGCCATATATGAGAAACCAAAAGCCAACATCGTTCTCAATGGGGAAAAACTGGAAGAATTCCCTCTAAGAACAGGAACAAGACAAGGGTGTCCACTCTCACCATTATTATTCAACATAGTTTTGGAAGTTGTAGCCACAGCAATCAGAGAAGAAAAAGAAAAGGAATCCAAATTGGAAAAGAAGAAGTAAAATTGTCACTCTTTGCAGATAACATGATATTATATATAGAAAACCCTAAAGACTCTACCAGAAAACTGCTAGCACTCATTGATGAGTTTAGTAAAGTAGCAGGATACAAAATTAATGCACAGAAATCTCTTGCATTCCTATACACTAACAACGGAAGAGCAGAAAGAGAAATTAAGGAAACTCTCCCATTCACCATTGCAACCAAAAGAATCAAATACCTAGGAATAAACCTGCCTAAGGAGGCAAAAGATCTGTATGCAGAAAACTTTAAGACATTGATGAAAGAAATCAAAGATGACACAAACAGATGGAGGGACATACCATGTTCCTGGATTGGAAGAATCAACATTGTGAAAATGACTGTACTACCCAAAGCAATTTACAGATTCAATGCAATCCTGATCAAATTACCAGTGGCATTTTTCACAGAACTAGAGCAAGAAATCTTACGATTTGTATGGAAATGCAAAAGACCTCGAATAGCCAAAGCAATCTTGAGAAGGAAAAATGGAGTTGGTGGAATCAGGCTTCCTGACTTCAAACTATACTACAAGGCCATAGTGATCAAGACAGTATGGTACTGGCACAAAAACAGAAAGGAACATCAATGGAATAGAATAGAAAACTCAGAAGTAAGCCCAAACACATATGGGCACCTTATCTTTGACAAAGGAGGCAAGAATATACACGGAAAAAAGACAGCCTCTTCAATACATGGGGCTGGGAAAATTGGACAGCTACATGTAAAAGAATGAAATTAGAACACTTCCTATCACCATACACAAAAATAAACTCCAAATGGATTAAAGACCTAAATGTAAGGCCAGACACGATAAAACTCCTAGAGGAAAACCTAGCCAGAACACTCTATGACATACATCAAAGCAAGACCCTTTTTGACCCACCTCCTAGAATCACGGAAATAAAATCAAGAATAAACAAATGGGACCCAATGAGACTTAAAAGCTTTTGCACAGCGAAAAAAACCATAAACAAGACTAGAAGGCAACCCTCAGAATGGGAAAAAATAGTTGCCTATGAAACAACGGACAAAGGATTAACCTCCAAAATATACAAGCAGCTCCTGCAGCTTAATACCAAAAAAGCAAATAACCCAATCCACAAATGGGCGGAAGACCTAAATAGACATTTCTCCAAAGAAGACATACACATGGCCAACAAACACATGAAAAGATGCTCAACATCACTCATCATCAGAGAAATGCAACTCAAAGCCACAATGAGGTATTACCTCACACCGATCAGAATGGCCATCATCACAAAATCTGGAAACAACAAATGTTGGAGAGGGTGTGGAGAAAAGGGAACTCTCCTGCACTGTTGGTGGGAATGTAAGTTGGTACAGCCATTATGGAAAACAATTTGGAGGTTCCTTAAAAAACTACAAATAGAACTACCATATGATCCAGTCATCCCACTCCTGGGCATATACCCAAAGAAAACCATAATCCCAAAAGAAACATGTACCATAATGTTTATTGCAGCACTCTTTACAATAGCCAGGACATGGAAGCAACCTAAATGCCCATCAACAAATGAATGGGTAAAGAAGATGTGGCATATATATACAATGGAATATTACTCAGCTATAAAAAGGAATGAGATGGAGCTATATATAATGAGGCAGATAGACCTAGAGTCTGTCATACAGAGTGAAGTAAGTCAGAAAGAGAAAGACAAATATTGTATGCTAACTCACATATACGGAATCTAAAAATGGTACTGATGAACTCAGTGACAAGGATGCAGATGCAGAGAATGGACTGGAGAACTCGAGGTTTGGGGGGGTGGGGGGTGAAGAGGAAGCTGGGACGAAGCGAGAGAGCAGCACAGACATATATATACTACCAACTGTAAAACAGATAGCCAGTGGGAAGTTGTTGTATAACAAAGGGAGTTCAACTTGAGGATGGAAGATGCCTTAGAGGACTGGGGCGGGGAGGGTGGCGGGGACTCGAGGGAGGGAGGGAATATGGGAATATGTGTATAAAAACAGATGATTGAACTTGGTGTACCCCCCCAAAAATAATAAATAAATAAAATTTTAAAAAAAAAGAATAGAATACTTAGGAATAAATTAAGAGGTGCAAATCCTATGCTCTGAAAATTACAAGACATTGTTAAAAGAAATTTAAGGTCTAAATAAATGGAAGATATTCTATGTTCACAAAAAAAAAGAAACCACAATGAGATATCACCTCACTCCTGTTAGAACTGCTCTTATCAAAAAGATAAGAAATAACAAGTGTTGAAGAGGATGTGGAAAAAAGGGAACCCTGGTACATACTTGGTGGGAATGTAAATCAGTTGGAGCCACTATAGGAAACAATATGGAGATGCCTCAAAAAATTAAGAATAGAACTTTCATATGATCCAGCTATTCCACTTCTTGGTATCCAAAGAATACAACACTAATATGAAAAGCAACCCTATATTGATGATAGCATTATTTTAAATAGCCGAGATATGGAAATAACCTAAGTGCCCACTGATGGATGGATGGATGAAGATGTGGTATACACATGAACACACACACACACACACACACACACACACTGGAATACTACTCAGCATTAAGAGGAAATATCGCCATTTGCTAAAACATGGGTGGATTTTAAGGGTCCTATGCTAAGTGAAGTAAGTCAGAGAAAAACAAATACCATATGATTTCACTCACATGTAGAATATAAGAGAAGTAAATGAACGAACAAGAGCAAAAACACACAGATACAGAAAGCATCAATGGTTCCCAGGGGGGAGGAGGGAGGGGAAAGAGGGTGGGTACAGGGGCCGACCACGCGGAAACCAGACGATGGCGGTGCACCCCGCAGTCGGATTACGATGCTGTGTGTGTGAAACGTGCAGAAAGTTATAAACAAGTGTTACCCAAGAAATAAACTCTCATTATAAGAGCCAGTAAAACACTGACTTACCTTCTTTGTAAGCAAATTAACATTTCTTTCATTCTATACTAGCATTTAATAATGGAATATTTAAGAAAACACCATCAGGAAATCAACTATTACATCATTTTTATCATTTATCATTTACTCAATGTAGATTTTATAGGAGTTTAATTTATCATTATGGCCAAATAATCACTAATCTGAAATATGTCCTATGTGATAACATATGTTAAAAAAAAATACACCACCTTTTCATAAAGGTAAACGGGTAGAAAACTCTTTACTTAAAAAAAAATCTTTACCTTTCCAAGAACTAAATATTTATTTGGTAGAAACAATTCAATAACTCACCAATAAATCCAGTATTTACTTGGTAGATGTAATTCAATAAAATATCAAAAGATAGTGGGTAAATGACCATGCAATAATACTAGGAGTTTAATGTATACTCTAAGTGAGAGAGAAGGAGAGAAAAATACACGAACAAAGAACAAATTAAGATGAGTGTGATTAATTTTATACATCAATTTGAGCAAGCCACAGGTGCTCGGACTGAGCATTGTTTCCGGGTGTTTCTGGATGAAATCGGCATTTGGGACCGTGGACTTGGTCGATGCCCTCCCTGATGTGCGGGCATCCTCCAGTCCACTGAGGGCCAGAACAGAGTGTAAGACAGAGGAAGGGATGCTGTGCCGCCCGCCCTGCCTCACGGATTGCGCTAGGAGCTCTCATCTCATCTTCCCTGCCCTGGGATAGGATTCACACCGGTGACCCCCCTGCTCTCAGGCCTCCAGGCTCAGACTGAAGCATGTACTCGGCTTTCCTGTCTGCGGGGCCCATCAGGGTGCTTCTCGGCCGCCGTAACTGCAGGGGCCAGTTCCTCACCCTAAATCTCCTTTTACAGGTATATCTCCATGCTCTGGTTCTTTTCCCTAGAGAACCCTCACTAATACGAGGAGACCCCATGTGTTTCCCCCTGATACCTTCCTGTGAACTCTCCCCCACATGTGAAACCTGCTTACTTCAACAATGCATCCCACACGCCTACCCTCAACTGTGAACTTTCGTAAAAGTCTCCTGAAACCAACCAGGCCTTGGTAGCAGAGAATTTTAATGAAGTTGGGTAAATGGCTGCCTTTGCACCAAGGTGAGGCGGCAGGCTCAGAGGCAGAAGCCAGGCGCGCAGGTAACACCTGCACTCAACCCTCTGCCCGCCGGTCCAGCTGCGGGACGCCCCGACCCGGCCCAGTCCCCAGCCTGGCCCGTCTTGCCTCCGAGGATCAGCTCACGACGGCTGTCCCTCCCCTGCCAAACAAGAGAAAGGAAAAAAGACATAGAACGGAGCGAACTGCCTAGGAAGGATGGGACCAGGGTCCCGCCCTCCACGCCACCCTCCCCGGCCTCGGCCCTGCCACCGGCAGAGCGCCTGGTCCCACGCTGGCCGCACATCCCCACCCACAGCTGTCCGGTACCTTGACCCTTTGGTGCTTGGTGCCTGCAAAAACGATCTGCCTATGCCAGAGTCGGTGCTTTTCTGGAAAACTGTTTTCCCCTTGCTGTGCCTGAATGCCCTTACTCTCGTTCCCTCTTCCTTTAGGTCTGCTCCAGCTGCTTCCAGATGCCAGAAAGCCTCCAAACAGGTATCAGCTCGCTGCCTGCTGGATCCAAGGGCGCGAGACCCACGTCCTTAGGCTGGCAGGGAGCCAAAAAGTAAATGCTCTCTTCCCATTCTTGAGAAACAGTCAAGGCCTCTCTCAGTGTGATTATGTCTCAGGATCTCCAGATCCAGACCTCGAATGCTGGAAACTGCAACGTTTCGCCCCCGGGGATCCAGCACCAGACTAACTTAGCAGTGGGTGAGGGTCATTTTTGTGGCAGGCACTTGTCTGAGAAGCTCCCGTGCGTTAATACTGATCAAACAGCCCTATAAAGTAGCACTACTAGGAAGGTGGACAAAGAAAATTAAAGAAATTCTTCAAGACTCCCGCAAAGACTAAGGGGCAATGGTGGGATCTGAAACCCAACGATTCCCCAAAAGCCAATACTAATGCAGTCTCCTCATTTTACAGTTCACAAATTGATGTCCGAAACATATTTTTTAAGAAGTGTTACAATAAACAGCTATTTAAAATGTGTTGAATGTGTTTTCAAATGCTGGAAGTTACAACATAGCGGCATTGTCAAACCAAGGCTTACAAGAGTATAGGAGCAGAGAGTAACGCCCGGTCCTGTTCACAGCCATGCCGCTTTATAAATTAAAAATATGCTAAGTGTTTTCATTTTTTTGCCATTGATGTGTAGTTATTTTCTGGCTTGTGGAAAGTGTGCAAGATAAATTTGTTGGGTGACTGAATGAATTATGCTTTAATAATTTGATTTCATGTCATTTAGCATGTGTAGGAACTTTGAATTGGCAAACTTGAATCTGTTGGAATCTGCCCCTCAAGGATGCTGAGCCTGCATAATGTATCGATCATACAACATGGACCTTTGCTCAGAACTTTAAAGGTCCTCGGGGACATGGCATCCAAAAGTGCTCACACAAATACTGCAATCATGTTGCTATCTGCAATGGTGACGAATCAACTTCTTCAGGTCTGTAATAGAATCGGGGCCTATGGTTCTGCCCCACGGGAAAGCTTGTTATTGTGTATGTTCTTTTCTTCACTGCATGGATGTGCTACTTAGCAGCTCCTTTAAAAGGGTTAAGAGATGGCATTAGTTCTGCTCCCCCAGACCACAGGGACGGAGGCCACCTTCCTTATGCAGAACACACTTTCCCACGTTTCCTCCTCAGTCTCACCGTCAGCCATGCCGCACTGTTCCTTCATCACCCGCAAGAACGCTACCCAGGCGCACTGCTTTCCCCCCGCAAGTCTGCATGGCCTCGTGAAGTCCAGTCTTCTCTAACTGCACCCTGCCACACCCTATAAATCACATTTGCATCCCATTTACAACGTAAACCACAATAGACACTGAAGAACAAAAGGAACCACAAGCCCAGGTTTTTTGACAAAACTCCCACACATTGCTAATTGAAAGCACATAAATCTACGCAGACAAGGTTTGACGCCGCTGTCGTGACGTGTGCTGCATGTCTCGCAGCCTCACCCACTTTCAACGCGGCCACCAAGTCCCCTGGAAAAGTATGAAGGGCAGGGAAACACTAAGCCAACCTTCTGGAGAGCCATGGAAACGAAAACAAATAACATGGATTGCCTAACCAATTGTGCTTCTGGAGTCTGCATTTAACCATCGTTGAGATCTGTCTGGTTGGTTGATGTCATAGAAATCCCATTGTTAGAATTCAACCGAGAGATCCGTTCTAAAACAACAGCTAGTTACGAACAGGCTAAGGTACACATTTGGGTAAACAAGGCTTATTTAAGAAGTCCAAAATAGTTTCAGAACTAAGAAAAAACAATTTTGCCCCCCAGCTTATATAAACAACTCCCATGAATAGTGTGGGGGTTTCTGTATGTGTTTAATTATCCATCAAAATTCCATAGTTCTAAGCTAGACCAAATTCCTTTACAATACGGTTCCTAAATTTAATTACCATTTTAGGTGCAGATCTAACGGAAAGTGAAAGGCCTTTTACTACGATGCAAAGCAGCTGATTCTGATTTGCTGCTGGAAACGATTCTGTCTCTTCTGCACCCGTAGGTATATTACGCAGCCAATGGGCTCTACTTCAGAATGACAGAAATAGACCCTTAACAACCAGAGAAAACTAACATTATCTCCCTTTAGAAATCAGTAAGAAGGCAGACCTGATCACTGTAGATCTTCCTCCTCCAGGGAACAACATAAATATTACTAACTGGCCAACTTCTGTTTTGGAATTGTCAGAAGCAGCTTAAGTGGATAATGGTTTGATACGAGAGATTGAACAAGTATCTGGCTTGAAATAGTCTGGCTGCAAAAGCAGGATTTTAATTAGATTATCAGAGAGCTATTTGTTAAATTTTGGAATGCTGATAAATTTTTTAAAGCCCTCTAATCTGGAGATCATTACCTTCAATCATTAAACTTGTTCTTCATTAAGAATCTGAAAATGAGCCTGTTAAGCCTTCAGCAAAATAGTAAGCCCAATAAAACACTGGAAATAACACCGCCAAGCCACCAGGAAACTCACACAGCTACTACTCCTAGGATCTGCACAACTGCTGGATATTAAACTAATGCTCAAAAAGAGACCAATGCATCTTGATGAATTCTGACCTTGGGCAAGTGTTTGAGTCCCGCCTCAGAAAAAAAACCAAAAGAAAGATTTATATTTGGATAAATCTTTGAGAAATACCCATAAGACAAAACTTTTTTTATGCTTCAAAGCGACAGAAGTGATAAAGGCAAAGGATAATGTTGATTTAACTCCTTAGCAGAGATTCCAGGCACCTAAGAAACTGCTTACCAAGAAAACAATTGGGGCCAACTGTGACGTGCACAAGAGTGACAGCCACCAACACTGTGCTTGGTTGGCGATCCAGAGACATTCCGCTTAGAGTCCTTCCTCTGTAAGCTCTGGCCTTAACTAGCTGGGAACTCAATTAGGTGAACCACTGAAGGGGACGTGGATGTCCCCATTGTTCCAAAAGCAAAAGACGGCAAAACTGAACACTGTTAAGTGATGTTGACTATCTAAGATTTTCTTTGTTACCTACACAATGCTTCTCTTTCTGGTGTCTTGACAAAAATTATCACTGTTGGCCTACCAGTCACCATCACAAGTAAAAGGCAAGTGTTACTAATTATCTTATTACATCGTAAGGGAAACCAGGTATAAAAAGAACCTGACTTTTCCAAGGATTCCTAATAAGTTTAGTGGTAAAATTTAATGAAAGCCACATTCTGCCAATTCCTAAATTAATCTCTATTTGGAACTAGCAGATGCTGTTTTAACTCAGAGTGTCAACAGACTATTTACTAAATTATCGCTACAATTATTTGCTGCCAAAAGACAGTTTACAAAGATTCACGGGTATGGAATGGCTTGGGCACACATTTGTTCTATAAATTATAGAGCACCTTACAATGTGCCAGGCAGTGTGCTAACATTGGGAATACAATGGATGACGCAGAAAGAGCCAGTACCTGTGCTCTTGAACTTTCATTTTGGTGTGAGAGATGGATAAAGTGATCAATAAATAATTCCAAACTGTTCTAAATATATTAGAAGGAACCAAATCTCTACCGAGGCAAGAACAACCCCCTTGGTGGCATCCTGGATTGTCAACTGATTTCAGGGATTACTGGCTTTGAGTATTAGAGCCAAGGATGCTTCAAATCTTACACAGTGGGAGTACAAGGGGTCGAAGTCCCACAGAACAGAGATCTATCATATCCAAAGTGCCAGTAGTGTTCCACTGAGAACTAATACGCGTGGTTGAATTATCTAACAAAGCCCCACAGGTGAATATTCCTACTAGTAGCAGGAGGAGGAAGATTATTGAAGGGGTTATATTAAAGGAATAGAAAAAAAATTACTTCCCACCCCCAACGAACTTGATCTACCAGCTAAATTATACAAACAGGCAATAAATGCATGAGCTATGCCACGTTAATAAAGCGTGTGCTGGTATATAAATTAATCGCTTGAGGAGATTTTGAGAAAAGGGAAAAATTAAGCCAAAATTTAAAAGAGGGCAAGAATTGGCATATATGAGGAGAGGGCTTTCATAAGCAAAGAAAGAGTCAGGTGAAAACAAAAAGACATCAAGTCCAGCCCTTCGGTCATTAACCCAACAGAAGTGTGATAACCGTCTCGAAATAGAAACTGAATCCAACACAACACACAAGTTCTGCATTTCTTGGATTTACATTCCCTTTGTTTTGTGTCTAAATTCTGTACATATTAGGATGATCTCTCTTTCCAAAGCACCTGGTATTACTGCTTCTTCTCAGTATGTCACTTTTCCTCGTTTTTAAATCTTCTCCAGTAGCTTTCGATTCTGCTTGTTTAAAGCCATAAGGCCAGTTCACAGACTTCATCAGCTTTCACATAAAGGGTCCCCAAGCAGGTTCACACCCACATCCTCTAAGATAGATTTCATTTGCAAATGATTGTAGGAAGCAAGTTCTTTCACAATCGTTAAAATTCTTGGGCAGTCTGAGAAACAAAAAACCAAGTATATTTTTTTCTTTTCCAAGGGCTGACAATAAAATTTAAAAAAGAAAAATCATTGATTCTGGAAGAGCATTAGTCAAACAACGAAAAGAGCAATTTTGTGAATGTTAGAAATCTCTGGTGAAATTCTCAGCGGTTTTACACGGAGTCTTTTCTGTGGTCACGCAGTGGAGTCCTCTGCTGGAGGGGATTTGCCACATTTCAGCTCGTACTGTAGGATGCGGCACCCTGGCCGAAAGAAGGGGGTTTGGAAGTCCCCCACCATGTGGTCAGTCCACGGTTCACAGAAGGAGAATTCAAAGGTATTTAAATTACATGTAACACAGAGGCCTTAAACCACTAAGACTGCTCAGCAAGCCACACACACAAAAGATGTGTGTCACAAACCAGTTTAGAAGTTGATCTGAAAATAATGATACCTCACTAAGATTCTTATGTAAACATTTATTTAAGTTTTATAAGGAACTAAGCCAAAACGTTTGTCCTTACACACTTAAGGGTGGTCAGGTTCTCTAGGATATGCAGGGATTTGTTGTATCTTTTACTCATTTCTCAAAGATTTTTTTTTTTGAGGGGACGTTTACATCTAGAGTAATAGAAAAGTGAACGAACTTTAAAGAATGTATTGAATATTTTCTGGAAGGAAGCTGTGAAAAATTGGAAAACCTAAAGAAATGGAGGCAAGATGGGCTTTTAAAATATGACTGTTCCGTCACTGGCTCGCTGCCAACTCAAAACCTGGAAAGACATCTTGAAACCTTTAAATACCATAATTTTCAGCTGTAAGAAATTCTCTCCATGTTACCAATGTACTGAAAAAAGCATTCTTTTATAGATTTCCAGATACAAGGTTAAAACGCATTTCAGGAGATGTGGACTTGAAGGTATTCTGCTGCTCTCCTGTACCGTCCATTTCAAGTAAGATGAGGTCAAATGCAGTTCAGATGAGACTATACCAGTAAACTGTGTGAATGGAGCAAGCCCAAAACGTCTGCCTCGCTGCGACATTATTATACAAGAGCTACTTTTCATAAATAGGTTATTAATTTTATTTCCCTTGGAACTGTTACATATCTCAATTATCCACTAAATGACGAAACACTTGAGTTCCAACATGCGCTTGATGTAAGGCATTTTAACTCATTATCGGTTCCGTACCCAAGTGGACTTTTTGGTCCCATATAAGAGAAGAGATGTCATCAATATCGAAAACCCTCTTGCTATACAAACCCCGCAAGGACAGTTTACTCAGCTCACAGTGAAGCCAAGACAGGGTCTTGTTCGGCTAGGGATTCGTAAAATCAAACCTCCCTTTTTCAGAAAACCCTGAATAACTCTTCACTGTGGCTCAGCTGATCAATTAGTGATGCGCTTGTGCCATAGGCAGCAGCCAATGAACGGTTCCAAGATAAGGGTCTCGGGCCAAAATGGCCGACGGGTGAGCCGGAATTAGAGCAAACAGTGGGCACGCTGGACGGCTGGATCTAGTAAGGATTCAAATGATGGATCTGGACCTCTGAAATCTGGAAGGCGGTACAGAAGGAAGTTGCATGGGTACCAAGCAGACAGGTATGAGTCTCTGAAACTCAGGATGACCAGGCACAGCCAAAGAGGATGCCAGGAGGCCTCCACACCAAGCACAACATGAGCAGCGTAGGCTCCAAGGGACTATCTAGCAACCTGAAAACACTCCTCACACATCCTTTGCTATCACACTGGCAAATCTTGTTGGTTCTACAGAACATATGCAGAACCTGGCCACGATTTACTGCATTCCCATGATCCAAGCCTCTATCGTTCCTTGCCTGGGTTTTTAACCTTATCCCCCACAGTGTAATCTCAACACAGAAGCTAGAATGCAGCTCAGCTCAAGTCACTCCTCGGCTCAGAACTCTGCATTGGTCACCAGTCTCACTCAGAACAGCATCTAAAGTCCTTGCGGCAGCTGATAAGGCCCTGTGTGGTGGGTCCCCCTTCTCCACTGGCTCTCCGGATGGCCTGCTCCTCCACCGTCCTCTCATCACTTGCTTCCAGGCTGTTCCGAGCGTGCTCCCACATGTGGCTGCTCTCCAGCTCTTCCTTCTGCCTACAGTTTTCTTGCCTCAGATGACCTACTAATTCCTCTCTCGAGTCTTCGCTCAAAACGTACCTTCTCCAATGAGGCCCCTTCCCCCACACAGGCTCCTGACCCTCTCTACCTTTTCCAGTTTCAGTTCTGGCCATAGCACTTACTTTCTCACCTGCACTGCAACTGACTTATTCATCATGCTGGTTGTTCATCTGTCCTCACCAGAACGCAACTACAGCAATGGCAGAAATCTTCTTATTAACTGGGCAGTGTCCAGTTAATAATTACAGAAAAGCTCAATAATTATTTGTTTAATAAATAAAAAAACCCACAAGCATAAGATGATTTTTTGTTTGCATAAAATTTTTGTCACTTATTAGCTCAACCTTTTAACAAGCTTTTGTAATAATGTATCATGAAAAACTCTCTTTTCCCTAATCTAGTATGGTGCTTAAAATCCTAAATCAAGAGAATCCCTCCAGCTTCTGATTAGAGTCCTTCTGGGCTTATTTTGCTGAGTCACACACATTCCCTTTGGAAGTTCTTATTAACCATTTGTAACGGTGACAACTAACATTTGTCCAGCAAATGTTATAGCTTTTAATACACATTTACGCACGTGAACTCATTTGATTCCATAAAGAAATTCTGTTGCCAAAAAGAGTTGAGTTTCTTGGTTTAAACAAAATATATTTGAATTACATTTTTAGAGATTACAAACATAAAAGATTTATTATTCATCAATGCATGGTTATTTAGAGAACGCGACATGGTTCCAGTTGCCCACACTTAACATATGCTTCTATTTATATTTTTTTTTTGTAAAATATTTTCAGGATTAAATCACCAGAGCAAATAATAGCATCGTATAAGTAGTTTAATTTTCTTTGCTCCACTGAAAATAAGTAATGCTCTGTCTTATCCCTAGGACTACTGCTAAATTCTACTTCTTTATACTTTTGCTTAAACATCAGGTGCATGCATAGTATATATTCCCAAGTCATTAAAACATCTCATCACAAATGCACACCTGATTAAATCCCATCTTAAAAAGGATATACTGAGTAAGAGCTATAACTGACACTGCATATAGATCATAAAGGAAATATGAATCACTAAATGAACCTTTGATGAAAAGTAAATTCCTCTCCTCCAGGGAAATATAAACCCTTAGACAATTTCTAAAAAACGATAGGACAGTAGCAGGAATGGATGAAGTTACCAATGGAGCTGCACATGCTCTCTTGCCTATCTTCAGTTAAATTTCTCTCTTAGGCAGCTGGCTAGCCTCAGTCATTTGCCCTCAATAGCATTAGTAAGCTTTAACTGTTGCAGACAACCATGAAAGACATCCCTATTAAGATACTTTTTTTTCCTTTTGTGCAACGTAACCCAAATAAAAGATGCATGATGGAAATCAGTAACAATTTAATATGTTTCCTAAAATCAATTATGCTCTGAAGATGATTTTTTTTTCATTTCAGAGAAGAGCCTGAAAGAGGAAATGCAGGGGCTGAGAAGTGTTTGAACCAACTTTCTATCTCACTAGTAGTCAAAGAAATGCGTATCAAAACAGGATACCAGTTTTCATCAACTAAGTGATAATACCCAAAGCTAATCAGACAGGCTATTTTTTTAGGCTCTTAGTTGGAATATAATTGCTTTACACTCTTTTACTAATTTTTTGAGGTACACCAAAGTGAATCAGCTGTATTTATACATATATCCCCATATCCCCTCCCTCCTGCGACTCCCTCCCACCCTCCCTGTCCTGGTCCTCTAAGGCATCACTCATCATCGAATTGATCTCCCGTCGTTATACAGCAACTTCCCACTAGCTCTCTATTCTACAGTTGGTAGTGTAAATATGTCTATGCTACTCTCTCACTTCGCCCCAGCTTCCCCTTCGCCCTCCCGTCCCCCCAACCTCGTGTCCTCCAGTCCACTCTCTGCATCTGCATCCTTATTCTTATCCTGTCACTGGGTTCATCAGTATCATTTTTTTAGATTCCGTATATATGAGTTAGCATACGGCATTTGTTTTTCTCTTTCTGACTTACTTCACTCTGTATGACAGACTCTAGGTCTATCCACCTCATTACATATAGCTCTATTTCATTCCTTTTTATGGCTGAGTAATATTCCATTGCATATATGTGCCACATCTTCTTGATCCATTCATCTGTTGATGGGCATTTCGGTTGCTTCCATGTCCTGGCTATTGTAAATAGTGCTGCAATGAACATTATGGTACATGTTTCTTTTGGGATTATGGTTTTCTCTGGGTATATGCCCAGTAGCAGGATTACTGGATCATATGGTAGTTCTATTTGTAGTTTTTGAAGGAACCTCCAAACTCTTTTCCATAGTGGCTGTACCAACTTACATTCCCACCAACAGTGCAGGAGGGTTCCCTTTTCTCCACACCCTCTCCCACATTTATCGTTTTTAGATGTTTTGATGATGGCCATTCTGATCGGTGTGAGGTGATACCTCATTGTGGCTTTGACTTGCATTTCTCTGATGATTAGTCATGTTGAACATCTTTTCTTGTGTTTGTTGGCCTTCTGTATGTCTTCTTTGGAGAAATGTCTATTTAGATCTTACGCCCATTTGTGGATTGGGTTATTTGCTTTTTTTGGTATTAAACTGCATGAGCTGCTGGTATATTTTGGAGATTAATCCTTTGTCAGTTGCTTTGTTGGCAAGTATTTTCTCACATTCTGAGGGTTGCCTTCTTGTCTTGTTTATGGTTTCTTTCGCTGTGCAAAAGCTTTTAAGTCTCATTAGGTCCCATTTGTTTATTCTTGATTTTATTTCCATGATTCTAGGAGGTGGGTCAAAAAGGGTCTTGCTTTGATGTATGTCATAGAGTGTTCTGGCTAGGTTTTCTTCAAGGAGTTTTGTAGTGTCTGGCCTTACATTTAGGTCTTTAATCCATTTGGAGTTTATTTTTGTGTGTGGTGTTAGGAAGTGTTCTAATTTCATTCTTTTACATGTTGCTGTCCAATTTTCCCAGCACCACTTATTGAAGAGGCTGTCTTTTTTCCCATTGTATATTCTTGCCTCCTTTGTCAAAGATAAGGTGTCCATATGTGTTTGGGTTTACCTCTGACTTCTCTATTCTATTCCGTTGATCTTCCTTTCTATTTTTGTGCCAGTGCCATACTGTCTTGATCACTGTGGCCTTGTAGTATAGTTTGAAGTCAGGAAGCCTGATTCCACCAACTCCGTCTTTCCTTCTCAAGATTGCTTTGGCTATTCAAGGTCTTTTGCATTTCCATACAAATCGTAAGATTTCTTGTTCCAGTTCTGTGAAAAATGCCGTTGGTAATTTGATAGAGGTTGTGTTGAATCTGTAAATTGCTTTGGGTAGTATAGTCATTTTCACAATGTTGATTCTTCCAATCCAAGAACATGGTATGTCTCTCCATCTGTTTGTGTCGTCTTTGATTTCTTTCATCAGTGTCTTATAGTTTTCTGCATACAGATCTTTTGGAAAGGCAAACTTTAGGCTGCTGATAGAAATCTAAATTGGTATAACCTTTCTAGTAAGCCAATTTGAAATATACACCAAGGGCTTCATAAATGAGTGTGTTTCCTATTTGGGGACCAATTCTGAAAAATAACCTGGAATGCAATTTTATATATATATGTATTTTTTTCAAAGATGTTTATTACAACATTAATTGGAATGGCAAAATTATCCACAAACTATTGCCTAACAATAAATTACTTATGTATGCTAAGGTATATTGGAATGTGATACGGCCATTTAGCTTAATGTTTATAATTTTACATAACTTGAGAAAGCTAGAACCTACTGAGAAAGACAGCAACAAACTAAGGCTTTTAATACCTACCTAACAGAAACTGGAGATCCAAAACAAAATTTTGAGAAAGAAAAAGTAAAAACTACATCACAAGGGTTGAATTATGACAACCCTTTGAGTGATTTTTTCTCCATATCTAGTTCAAGTTTAACCAAAGTTACATTGTCAAGAGTAATGTGCTATTGAAAATATGTGAAGGGAAATGTCTAAAAGTTCATTAACATGCCTCAATTAGAAGAGAGAGAAAGGATGAAAGATTGGATGAATAACAGCTGAACCGCAAAGCATATTTCGAAGAGAAAATAAGGAGTCAAAATGCCCTGAATTTCTTTGACCCAACTTCCACTTGAGCTGTTTTGGCTCCTCCTACAGGAAAGAAACACAACCCCTAATCTGAAAATGTGTTGTCTGGAGGGCAGGAAAAAGATGGAAGAGGCAGAAAACCATCTACCTAGACCTATTGACACATTTGACACCAGCAGTATCAAAAGTAGCTTCAAGAGAAAAAAGTGCTTTTTCTCACCACCCAAAGTAGCATAGTGGTGTGCTTTTCCCTAATGGGAGTTTACAGTATCATGACAAACTCATGCCAAAAAAGAGCAATGACAAATCTTTAATGAAGTCATCACTGTCTCCTTAAGGCGTTGCTTAGTAAAATTCCATGAATTTAGTGGTTCGTCCACAATACCGTGGATTCAACAGTCAAAAGGAATCAATTGTACAGAAATAAAGATCCCTGAAGTTACTCCTGTGATCCACACAAATTAGGCAGATGCATGAGCGCACCGAAAAACTTAATCTACACCACCAGCCCTCTAGGGTATAGGTTCTAGGGGCAGGGATCTGAAGAGCCAGGTACGTAAACGGCAAAGCCCGGTACAAAATGAAAATGGGGGCTGTGTTCAAAAAGGCAGGAAAAAAGAGCCATTAAAGGTACTAAAATGTCACATGCCTCTTCGTCTGTGTTCTCTTAAACTGTACCATGGTGCTTTTTATTTGCTATTTACTACCATGCTTCCTGGAGCACAAGAGTAGGACCTGGGCTAGCTGAGACGCTCACATCCCCAGCGGGGACCCGGACCCGTGATTCCTCATGAATGTACTGCTGGGCTCCCCCCCCGCCAGCCTTCCCAGCAACACGCTGTGCCCCAGCCTGTGGAGGACAAGTCAGCCTCCACATCACACAGGCTACCACCTGACCCACCGCACAGTGGTCCCCCTGAGGAACTGCAGCCTCCACGTGGGGACGCGCTAGGTGTCTGACTGCAGCGGGTCAAGAGGATCCCTGCTCAGTGTCTCCCCAGATGGGGGGCTGCCATACTGAGACCACATGCTGTCCACCGCCTGACCACGGCCTGGCCCTCCCCTCCCTCATGCCCTTGCCCAGGCACCCACTAAAGGCAGAGGGCGGCGGTGTTTACTGAACAAACGTAAACAAGAGGTGAGGGAAGTCGAGAACGAGTGCCGAGCAGTGAGGGAGAAGGGGACCAAAACGGGGAGGCCCAGACCTGCGAGTGCGGTTTCACGCACGCTTCCTTATTCCACTGCATTCATCATTCACACACAAGACACAAAATTTAAACACGAAGTTAAGAATTTCAAAATGACAACTGTAGAGAATTAAATCTCAGACTCTTCTGAACATGAGACTATGGCCCTGGTCATATATTCACAAAGCTGGCCCTAACCCACAGGAATAGTCCAGGGAGCCAAGAAAAGTCAATATATGATTCTGGGGAAAGTAGCAAGCCCAGAAAGGCAGTAAAACAAAATAAACATTTCAGGTCCTTTAATACCTTCAGTTACCAGCATCAGAATCATCATCACATACAATCTCAGAGCTGGAAAGGACCCTTGATGTTATTTAAGTCCACCCTCAAGTGGATGTACAAATTTCACTGGTAGCATCTGGCCAAGTGGTCAGCCAGCTTCCCGGCACCTGCTTGAGTGAAGCCCATTCTCTCACGACATCCCTTTCCATTCTACAACAATTCAAACTAATAAAAATATCTTCCGTATGTGCATTCAAATCACACTTTGTCACCTTTTTGTTCCATCTCTCCATGAAAACCATTCAAGGAAATGCAAGTGAACATCGAGTTGCATCCTGTTCCCTCAACTGTTCTCAAAAGCAGATGCCGTGTTCTCTGCCCTTCCTCACTGCTATCCTCTGTGCCCACTCCAGTTTGCCCATCCCTCTTAAAGAAAACACAACTTTCCTGGAGTTGTTTGAGGCAATCAGGTGAGAAGGATTACTTTAGGTTACATACACAAAATAAAACAACAATAATAAAGACCACAATGACATTCTAGTAATTAAAATCCCTATCCTATGGAAGAGAATTTTGTGCTTCAGATTAAGAATAGGCTAATCAAGCCATGGCCATTATATGAACTATACATGGTTTCCAAGAGAGAAGCCAGATCTAAGCTACAGGAAATGCAGGAACAACAGTGGCATAAAGGAGAGAGACCAACTCAATCAAGATGAGACTGACAGATTTCTTGACCTTTTCCAAGATTTACCACCTGTTCTTGAGTCCTGGGTAAACCAATAAGCTAAACTTAGAAACAAGCGTAACTGTGGAAAGAGATACAGGATCACCAGCTGTAGGGGATGAACTGTTTTTCAGTCTGCCCTTACCCAGGAAGGCTCAGTGTTTCTGCAGTGTTACACTCAGGTTTAGCATACATATACTATAGCTTTTATGATAGTTAAATTCCCAATAGAGATGTTTTACCTTGAACTCTTGTCCCCCAATTCAGATGTTTCTGTGAGTGCCAAGAAAGGGGAATATGCAACTGGCAACATTCCATAAATATAACTACATGGAAATATTCATGAAAACTTGAATGAACAGAGGTATATACAATGTACAGTAATAAGATTTGCTCAATTTCCCAATGTAATTTGAAATATTTAAAGAAAAAAAAAACCTAAGAG
The DNA here is from genome assembly GCF_030028045.1 of Hippopotamus amphibius kiboko. Classification (NCBI taxonomy): domain Eukaryota; kingdom Metazoa; phylum Chordata; class Mammalia; order Artiodactyla; family Hippopotamidae; genus Hippopotamus; species Hippopotamus amphibius. Next base: position 239,315,623 of record NC_080186.1, read on the forward strand.
CACTGACCTCAGCTAATTCCCAAACTGAAGAGGATAGTTTAAATGTGCAAATACTAGGTAAAGAACCACACAAATATCTTTACTGTGTCAACAGGATTTTAGCATATTTTTACTGCCCACTTCTATGAAAATGAAATCTAAGTAATCTCCCTAAAGAGACTTTCATTGACCAAGCTCATTCCCCTTGGCAAGCTTCTCACTGACCACTGACCATATTAGTAAAGGTAGACAATCCAAGCTCATGAGTTTGATGTAGCCCTTAGAAGTGTTCCTAGGGATCCTATTTCTGGGACAGCTGCCTTGGCATAGGGTCTTTCCCACCTATGAGCAGGTGCTAGACCACAAAGGTGCTATGCCCTTCCTAGCAACATTCTCTCTGAGATGCGGCCTCATTAAGAGTGGTGGAAGTATCACAGAGAGGACCCATGCTGACAGGCTATCAGTGTTCTACATGAGATCTCATGGGTTTTGCTACTGAAGAGTGGCATGGAAGCTGAATTTAAAGCCATCACTCCCTCTCTCAAGTCTTAATGAAAGGTTCAATTGTCAGTCTTCTTGGGGATAAATCTTGATCATCTCTGAAGGTTTCTATTCTTAAAATGTCATGTTCATTCATTTCCTTCTTCCTTCCCCAGTATGTAGAAGGGGAACTCTGTAAATTAATTTTAGGAAACCTCATATATCTTCAGAAAACAAGCAAACTTCTGTAACAATATATTTAAAACAATGTGTCCCTGCAATAAAAATCTCAACTCCATATAAAATGTATTGAACTCTGTAGTATCAGGAAAAAGACCTGGGTACAAGGACATGCTTCCTCAGGGTACATGGCCAATGTGTTCTTATAGGCAAAACAAAAATAAAAATGTTAAGAGTGCACCATTTGGAAAATGAAATAAGAAAAAAAACAAAAACAAAAAGCATTTTCTTACCTTTATATAAAACCATGATGCAGACTCACCAAGATTATCATGTGCAGCTCAGGTCACCATATACTGGTCTATGAGTTCTGCTTTCCAATAGGTACCATTCTAAATGCCTTGGATGATACTTCCCTTCTTAGTCTGTAATCAAGAATATGGCTCCAACTCCCAGCCCAACAAAATATTAGCACAATGTTTCTGCAAAAGTAGAAAACAAGGAAGTATCATTCTCCCAAAATATTCTCTAGTAATCTTTCTTACTTCCCCACCCATTTGTGATGTCAATCAACGCAGCAATTGGCAACCAAGAGGAGCAATGGGAGCAAGCAATCTAGAACTTTCCTTACAGCCTGAAATCTAGTTATTAGCTATCTATGTGATCCCCTTTTTGCTTGCTAGCACTTGGAGGAACCACTATATCACAAACTCGACTGACCGATGAACACAAGGCAACGGGTCATTTCTGTTTGCTGCCTTCTAGTTCTACAAAAACCATAATCCAATCCCCCAAAATAAATTGTTTAGGTAGCTGGAGTCAGATACTATAAACATGTCAGTTCAACATTATCTCAATATCGGAACATTCCTTTCTGGACATCATATAAGAGTTTGATGGACTAATTGATCACGAAGAGGTAAATGTCACACTGTGGATAATTAGGTGTGAATAAATGGTTGGAACCATCACAAGCTAGTACCATCTTGGTGAACTCAAAGTATTTTAGCTATAAGAAGTATCCTTTAAGATGGATCAAGATGGCAGAAGAGGAGGACGTGTGTTCACTCCCTCTTGCAAGAGCACCAGAATTACAATGAACTGCTGAACAGTCATCGACAGAAAGACACTGGAACTCACCAAAAAAGACACCCCACATCCAGAGACAAAGGAGAAGCCACAATGAGACGGTAGGAGGGGCGCAATTGCGTGAAAATCAAATCCCATAAATGCTGGGTAGGTGACTCACAAGCTGGAGAACACTTATACCACAGAAGTCCAACCACTAAAGTGAGGGTTCGGAGCCCCAGGTCAGGCTTCCCAACCAGGGAGTCTGGCAATGGGAGGAGGAATCCCCAGAGAATCAGACTTTGAAAGCCAGTGGGATCTGATTGCAGGACCTCCACAAGACTGGGGGAAACAGAGACTCCACTCTTGGAGGGCACAAAAAAGTGTGCTCACCAGGACCCGGGGGAAGGAGCAGTGACCCCATAGGAGACTGAACCAGACCGACCTGCTGGTGTTGGGGGGTTGCCTGTGGAGGTGGGGGGCAGCTGTGGCTCACCAAGGAGAGAGGGGCACTGGTGGCAGGGGTTCTGGGAAGTGTTCATTGGCGTGAGCCCTTCCAGAGTCCACCATTAGCCCCACCAAAGAGCCTGTAAGCTCCAGGGCTGGGTGGCCTCAGGCCAAACAACCAACAAGGTGTGAACACAGCCCCACCCACTGGCAAACAAGCAGATTAAAATGTCACTGAGATCTGCCCACCAAATCAGATTAAAGTCTTACTGAGCATCACCCACACAGCCCTACCCACCATCAGTCCCTCCCATCAGGAAGCACCCACCAGCCTCCTAGAGAGCTTCCTCCACAAGAGGGCAGACAGCAGTATCAAGCAGTATCAGCAGTATTGCATCTTGTGGAACTGAAAACCACAGCCACAGAAAGATAGAGAAAATGAAAAAGCAGAGGACTTTGTACCAGATGAAGGGACAAGATAAAATACCAGAAAAACAACTAAATGAAGGGGAGACAGGCAACCTTCCAGAAAAAGAATTCAGAATAATGATGGTGAAGATGATCCAAGACTTTGAAAAAAGACTGGGTGCAAAGATCAAAAAGTTTACCAAAGACCTAGAAGAATTAAAGAGCAAACAAACAGAGATATGCAACACAATAACTGAAAAGAAAAATACACTAGAAGGAACCAATAGCAGATTAACTGAGGCAGAAGGGCGAGTAAGTGAGCTGGAAGACAGAATGGTGATAATCACTGATGCAGAAAAGAATAAAGAAAAAAGAATGAAAAGAATTGAAAACAGCCTAAAAGACCTCTGGGACAATGTTAAACACACCAACATTTGCATTATAGGGGTCCCAGAAGGAGACGAGAGAGAGAAAGGACCTGAGAAAATATTGGAAGAGATTATAGTTTAAAACTTCCCAAACATGGGAAAGGAAATAGCTACCCAAGTCCAGGAAGTGCAGAGAGTCCCAAGCAGGATAAACCCAAGGAGAAACATGCCAAGACATATAGTAGTCAAATTGACAAAAATTAAAGACAGAGAAACGTTATTAAAAGCAACAAGCAAAAAACAACAAATAACATACAAGGGAACTCCCATTAGGTTAACAGCTGATATCTCAGCAGAAACTCTGCAAGCGAGAAGGGAGTGGCATGATATATTTCAAGTGATGAAAGGAAAGAACCTACAAACAAGAATACCCTACCCAGCAAGGATCTCATTCAGATTCGACAGAGAAATCAAAACTTTTAGAGACAAGCAACAGCTAAGAGAATTCAGCACCACCAAACCAACCCTACAACAAATGCTACAGGAACTTCTCTAAGTGGGAAATATCAGAGAAGAAAAGGACCTACAGAAACAAAAGCAAAACAATTAAGAAAATGGTAATAGAAACATACATATCTATAATTACCTTGAACGTAAATGGATTAAATGCAGCAACCATAACACACATACTGGCTGAATGGATACAAAAACAAGACCCATATATATGCTGTCTACAAGAGACCCACTTCAGACCTGGGGACACATACAGACTGAAAACGAGGGGATGGAAAAAGATATTCCATGCAAATGGAAATCAAAAGAAAGCTGGAGGAGCAATACTCATATCAGATAAAATAGACTTTAAAATAACAAATGTTACAAGAGACAAGAAAGGACACTGCCTAAAGATCAAGGGATCAATCCAAGAAGAAGAGACAACAATTATAAATATATATGCACCCAATAAAGGAACACCCCAATACATAAGGCAAATGCTAACAACTATGAAAGAGGAAATTGACAGTAACATAATCATAGTGGGGGACTTTAACACCCCACTTACACCAATGGACAGATCATCCAAACAGAAAATTAATAAGGAAACACAAGCATTAAATGACACAATAAATCAGCTCGATATAATAGATATCTATAGGACATTACATCCAAAAAAAAAAGATTACACATTCTTCTCAGTGCACATGGAAGATTCTCCAGGATAGAACACATTTTGGGTCATAAACCAAGTCTGGTAAATTCAAGAAAACTGAAATCATATCAAGCATCTTTTCTGACCACAACACTATGAGATTAGAAATCAATTACAGGAAAAAAACTGTAAAAAACACAAACACATGGAGGCTAAACAATATGCTACTAAGTAACCAAGAGATCACTGAAGAAATCAAAGAGGAAATCAAAAAATACCTAGAGACAAATGACAATGAAAACACAATGATCCAAAACCTATGGGATGCAGCAAAGGCAGTTCTAAGAGGGAAGTTTATAGCAATACAATCCTACCTCAAGAAACAAGAAAACCCCCAAATAAACAATCTAACCTTACACCTAAAGAAACTAGAGAAATAAGAGCAAACAAAACCTAAAGTCAGCAGACAGAGAGAAATCATAAAGATCAGAGCAGAAATAAATGAAATAGAGACAAAGAAAACAATAGCAAAAATCAATAAAACTAAAAGCTGGTTCTTTGAGAAGATAAAAAAATTGAGAAGCCTCCAGCAAGACTCAGCAAGAAAAAGAGGGAGAGGACTCAAATCAATAAATTTAGAAAGGAAACAGGAGAAGTTACAGCAGACACCGCAGAAATAAAGAGCACCATAAGAGATTACTACAAGCAACTACATGCCAATAAAATGGACAACCTGGATGAAATGGACAGATTCTTAGAAAGGTATAACCTTCCAAGACTCAATCAGGAAGACATAGAACATATGAACAGGCCAATCACAAGTCATGAAATTGAAACTGGGATTCAAAATCTCCCAACAAACAAAAGTCCAGGACCAGATGGCTTCACAGGTGAATTTTGTCAAACATTTAGAGAAGAGCTAACACCCATTCTTCTCAAACTCTTCCAAAACATTGCAGAGGAAGGAACACTCCCAAACTCATTTTATGAAGCCACCATCACCCTGATACCAAAACCAGACAAAGATACTACACAAAAAGAAAACTACACACCAATATCACTGATGAATTTAGATGCAAAAATCCTCAACAAAATACTAGCCAACAGAATCCAACAACACATTAAAAGATCATACACCATGATCAAGTGGGGTTTATCCCTGGAATGCAAGGATTCTTCAACATACGCAAATCAATGTGATACACCATATTAACAAACGGAAGGTTAAAAACCACATGATCATCTCAATAGATGCAGAAAAAGCTTTTGACAAAATTCAACACCCATTTATGATAAAAACTCTCCAGAAGGTGGGCATACAGGGAACCTACCTCAATATAATAAAGTTCATATATGACAAACCCACAGCAAACATCATTCTCAATGGTGAAAAACTGCAAGCATTCCCTCTAAGATCAGGAACAAGACAAGGATGTCCACTCTCGCCACTACTAGTCAACATAGTTTTGGAAGTCCTTGCCACAGCAATCAGAGAAGAAAAAGAAATCAAAGGAGTCCAAATTGGAAAAGAAGAAGTAAAACTGTCACTGTTTGTAGATGACATGATACTATACATAGCAAATCCTAAAGATGCCACCAGAAAACTACTTGAGCTCATCAATGAATTTGGTAAAGTGGTAGGATATAAAATTAACACACAGAAATCTCTTGCATTTCTATACACCAACAATGAAAGATCAGAAAGAGAAATTAAGGAAACAATCCCATTCACCATTGCAACAAAAAGAATAAAATACCTAGGAATAAACCTAACCAAGGAGGTAAAAGACCTGTACTCAGAAAACTATAAGACACTAATGAAAGAAATCAAAGACGACACAAACAGATGGAGGGACATATCATGTTCTTGGATTAGAAGAATTAACATTGTGAAAATGACTATACTACCGAAAGCAATTTACAGATTCATTGCAATCCCGATCAAACTACCAATGGCATTTTTCACAGAACTAGAACAAGAAATTTTATGATTTTTATGGAAATGCAAAAGACCCTGAATAGCCAAAGCAATCTTGAGAAGGAAAGACGGAGCTGGTGGAATCAGGCTTCCTGACTTCAGACTATACTACAAGGCTACAGTGATCAAGACAGTATGGTACTGGCACAAAAACAGAAATGCAGATCAATGGAACAGGATAGAAAGCCCAGAGATAAACTACGGTCAACTAATCTATGATAAATGAGGCAAGGATATACAATGGAGAAGAGACAGTCTCTTCAATAAGTGTTGCTGGGAAAAGTGGACAGCTACATGGAAAAGAATGAAATTAGAACACTCCCTAACACCATACACAAAAACAAACTCCAAATGGTTTAAAGACCTAAATGTAAGGCCAGTCACTATAATACTCCTAGAGGAAAATATAGAAAGAACACATTTTGACGTAAATAACAGCAAGATCTTTTTTGATCCACCCCCTAGAATAATGGAAATAAAAACAAATAAGTGGGACCTAATGAAACTTCAAAACTTCTGCACAGCAAAGGAAACTATAAGCAAGACGCAAAGACAACCCTCAGAATGTGAGAAAATATTTGCAAATGAATCAACAGACAAAGGATTAATCTCCAAAATATATAAACAGTTCATCCAGCTCAATATCAAAAAAACAAGCCACCCAATCCAAAAATGGGCAGAAGACCTAAATAGGCATTTCTCCAAAGATGATATACGGATGGCCAAGAGGCACGTGAAAAGCTGCTCAACATCACTAATTATTAGAGAAATGCAAATCCAAACGACAATGAGGTATCTCATCATACCGGTTAGAATGGGCATCTTCAGAAAATCTACAAACAGTAAATGCTGGAGAGGGTGTGGAGAACCCTCTTGCACTGTTGGTGGGAATGTAAACTGATACAGCCACTATGGAGAACAGTATGGAGGTTCCTTACGAAACTAAAAATAGAGTTACCATATGACCCAGCAACACCACTGCTGGGCATATACCCAGAGAACACCATCATTCAAAAAGACACATGCACTCCAATGTTCATTGCAGCACTATTTACAATAGCCAGGACATGGAAGCTACCTAAATGTCCATCAACAGATGAATGGATAAAAAAGATGTGGTACATATATACAATGGAATATTACTCAGCTGTAAGAAGCAATGAAACTGGGACATTTGTAGAGACATGGATGGACTTAGAGACTGTCATACAGAGTGAAGTGTGTCAGAAAGAGAAAAACAAATATCGTATATTAACATACATATGCGGACTATAGAAAAATGGTACAAATCGACTGGTTTGCAAAGCAGAAATAGAGACCCAGATGTAGAGAACAAACATATGGACACCAAGTGGGGAAAGCGGGGAGGGTTGGGGGGGGGGGGAAATGAACTGGGAGATCGGGATACCAAATAGTACACTCTAAATATATGCAGTTTATTGTATGTTTAAAAAAAAAAGTATCCTTTAAGGTAATTAAGCTCTGATCTAAGTCACAGGTATATGAGATTATTATATTAGCTCCCTGAAATGAACTCAGAAAGTTTAAAAGGAAGATGTTTCATCAAATTCCAAGATTTGGCTTGAATTTTCTATCACCGATGCCACAAATGCAGAGACAGTACCGCATACAAAAAGACATAAGAGGGCAGGAAAATACCTCCGATATTGCCCAAAGGGAAGAAGCATATGGGAACAATACTGCAAAACGAGGAACAAGAGGATCAACGTGTGGAGGGCCGTCGTGTGCTCGATCAGTAAAAAGAGCTTCACTTTTCTCTTTGGAATAACAGAGTCTATGAAGGAAGAATCAAAATATTTACAATTCCAAATGTATTGATAGATAGCATACACTCGTTTACCCATCTCGACATTCTAGAACTGGAGTTGGAGACCGAAGATATATGGAGAGTGGATGCAGGCCCTTGAAATTTAAAAGTGGAAAGTCTGAATCAATTTGAAATGTTTTATTGTTTGGCAAAGATGTGTTAGAAACACACACATATCTAGGTCTCACACACACACACACACACACACACACACACACACACACGGGTGAGTCAAAAATTATCCGCACTCTGGTTATAGTAAAACTGCCATAAATTCTACAGCTGGAGCGCAGACAATTTTTGCTTCCCCCTCGTATACGATACATACACTCAGTAGACAAATGTGAGCAAAGAAAGTTTTCTGTTTTGTTCACTGCTGCTTTCCAGCACCTTGAACAGTGCCTGGAACTTATTAGACTCAAATATTTGTGAAATGAGTAACAAAATAATGAATGACTAATCAAGTATTTAAATAAATTCAGAAACAAAGTCTTGCTGAATACAAAAAGAAAATTTGGATGTGTTTCAGCAGCTGACAGTGTACATTAGATTCACATAGGAAGATCCCTGGAAGGGGAAAACACTGAAAACTTCAGTATTTCCTAGCTTGAAAGTCATACAAACATCTAACCACTAGAGGATATCATGATTACCCATTGGGATGGAAGCATTTGATTCTGGGTACCTATCATTTACTGAGGATTAGTCATTGGCAGAATTATGATAAAAAGCAAGTTCTATCATCTATCATACCTTAGGATGTACTTTACCTACACTCACTCTAGCACGTTTCCTCCCTTAAGGACAACAAGATGCTCTGTTGTAAATTTTTTCTATTAGAAAGACCACTGGACATACAATAGAAGAATCTGAATCTACATCAAAATTCCAACTCTGCCACTTGCCATGTGCTCTTGGGCAAATTAACCTCTACACTGCTCTGAATTTCAGTTTTCTTTTTTGCAAAATGCACTGTGAGAAATAAATTCACACATGCATGTGAAAGCATCTACTTTGGTCTTCTCTCTTTCCTCCCAAATATATCACTCTATGTCTCCCTCTTACCATGTATCTTATATTTTGTGATGTTCCCTGTGCCCCTAGAGTCAACCATACAGGTAAGTGCCACTCAATATCCAGGAGTTGCTCCCTTTTAATAATTCAATGTATATGTTAAGAGAAGAGGATTATTAATTGGCATTAAGATGTTTATGACCACCAGCACCAATGTACTGGCATGCCTCTATTCTGCAGCTTTTAAAAGGGCAAATCTAACCATGCCGCAGCCCTGCTGGAAGTCCAGTTGTTCCCATTCCCCTTAGGATAGACTCCGGCACGAGGTTAAGATCCCTTGTTGCCTGGTGCCTCTCTGCCTCTTCAGCCTCCTCCGAAACTGCATACCCCTCCACCTCCCAGATTCACCAACACACAGTTTCCTTGAGTCCCTTGGTTAATTTCTACGCGTGTTTCAGGTCTCAGTCTGGACATTTCCTCCCCAGGAGGCCTTCTTGACCCTTAGATGAGACCCCTCTACTACCCATTCTTATAGAATTTTATATGTTCTCTTTTGTTTTGCTTCTCGAGTTTGTTAATGTAGCATAATATCTGACTTCCTAAGAACAGGAATTGGATGCCTTCATCCAAAACAAGTTGCTGGCTCAGCATAATTTCTAGGTATCATGGGCAAGTTAAAGTTAAAAGAGACGGAAAAAGACGCTAGGCAGTCTGATTCACTCCTCATCCCACCTGAAAGCCACTTCCGCGGCACTCTGCATCCTGTCTGAATAGATTGAAATATCCCCCTGAGTTAGATACAAAGGTAAGGAGCATTATCTCAAGCAAGTAGGATATTTTATTGAATATTTTTGGACAACTACAACATATTATACTTTGCTCTCTCTCCACTGAAAGTGATTTTCCTTAATACTATTGAGCTCACTCTCTGAGAGTTTAAACTTTACAGAGGACATACTAAGATTGTGTATATCTTCCTGCCTTCTCTCCTTAGCATATTAATGAAAGAAAATGTCATCCTAGACGCCCACATACCCCAGGAGAAGGGCTAGGCCAGGAAGGAAGGAACATAGGGGAACAGAACAGCATAAAGAAAACAGAACTGGCCAAATGAAAACTAAGACCTGATCTATTAAGCGTATGAGGCCAGGGAGACCAAACCCAGGTAATGAGCCTAGAAGACAAAACAGGAATAGTTAGTGATCAAGTAGTATAGATATGTCTGAGGGGAGAAAAGATCCCGGGGAGAACAGCCCCTACCTGCAGCTTTTCCATTAAGATCACATCATTCCAACTGTTATCTCTGGGGAAGATATCACCGCGGTGACTATTCAACAGGTAGAGAAAGGGAAACTCACAGAGCAGGGCATGTGGATTAAGCCTGGCAGTGCTCAAAACATAAAATTACTTACAATCTGTTATATCCTTTAAGCTTAAGCATACATTTTGACATCTTAAAAGTAGTTTGAGACTTCAAGGAAACAGAAAAATATAAAGACAGTCTGAATTTTAGATGGCCTAAAAAATTTTAAAACAAGAATTGCATGAGCAGCTGAAGTAGCTGACACCTGCTGGCCAACAAGGGGCCCAGCTCAGCGAGTGAAGCTTTGACTTTTCATTTGTTCATTTGTTTACAGCAAATGAGCCCTGAAAGTGAATGCTGGAGAACTTTTTCCAACAAATGTACAACACATGGCAGGGCACAGACACGTAATAAGCTCATGAGGACCCACGCTGACAGTTTCATTGCCTCTGGTGAGACCCTACAAACTCTTAGACATTATTTTAGTAAACATTCCAGTTTTCTTTTTTTCCCTTTTTTGACCCCAAGATTCTTGATTGGGGCAGGGAAGGAAGGGATGGTGACACAAATCAGGAGAAGGCAATCTCTCTTTTAATATTAAATGACTTTAGGGGAAATTATGTAGACTCAAAATAATTTGTGAATTACACAAAACTTCCATTGAATCCAAAAATTTTGTTCTTTGGTTGCTGTGATTTTTATTGTTGCAGAAAGTTCTTTTCTCAAAAGTGTTAAAATTGTTTATCCAACGCATCTGCTGTCTCATTCTCTATCAACAATCACAGACTCCGTTTATAAACTATTACACACAGCACACGGAAATTTTGGACATGTTGGAAAGATCTAATAAGCATAATGAAAAAGCCCGGAGGTTCCTATAACTTAGCTTTTTATCAATAATATTTCATAACCATCGAGGAAAATGATTACAAAAAACCGAGAGAGCCACTTGACTGAATCCAATTCACACACAGCTCTCTCTGTCCTAACACTGTTTTAATATCCCCATCTCACTTAGCACAGGTAACAATTTTTAGAAAGCTTACATAAAATTTCTGGTCTCAAGAACTAGCCCCTTTACCTCCTGAGGCTGCCAAGCTTTAGAAGTTGCAGAAATATCTTTTCCAAGTGGTGTAATCACTATCCACTCCCCCCCTTTTTTAAAGAGCCATGACTAATATATTCCAGGTCTGTTTAACCTTCGCTGATTACACGGAGTCTCCTTTTGCCTTTCATTAAAGGAACGCTACTTTCGCAAGCTCTCCTGCTGTCGGGTTTTGCAGCCTCTTCTCCATGTACTCCTCCTTTGACCTCCTGGACACTGACCAGCCTGTGTGGTTCTAGAGCTGCTGCTGGCAATGCAGGTGGTCCTGGACTCCAGCCTTCTCTCCGCTTGGTTAATTTATGTGCCTGCAACACCCCTGTAGGCCTTAAAAGGTTGACTTTGGCTGTGAGACAGGAAACATTGCATCCATGTGGAATCGGATGAAAAGGGAACCTTCTAACAAAGTACTAAACATAAATCAAGGGGAAAAAAACAGAGTACTGTAGATGAGGGTCTCAGTTGAGTGCATTTTATGTTACACCAAAACACTCAGGTCTGAGACTGAAATGTTTAGTTATCACTTCCCTCAAGTTAGAGAAACTCAGGCTTGCGGGGCTTGATGGTTGGATTAAATGCCAGGTACAAGAAAACACCATCTGCTCCTCTACAACAGGAAGAGGTCTCTTTCTTTTTGGAGTTCACTTCTGTTTAAGATAAATGAGATGGCCTTTGTACAACAGATGCACGCCAAATCACCCCCAAAACACTGCCTTCCTCAAAGTTCTTTTAGTGCAATCAGCGATCACTTAGAAGTGATGAAAAAACACAAGAATAACTTATTTAACTCTCTACAATTTCTTATGTAACAAGGACCTCTAAAGTTTACTTCTATTTTGGTAAACACATACATGAACACATTCTAAGTTATATTTACAAATTCAACTAATTAATTAAAAAGTGGTTTTATACAGATAATCGATATTCATCTTGTGGGTTCTCTAGCTCCTCATCCCTGTGCTGACAGATCACCAGGTCTGTTAGGTGAGGCCACGGCAGTAGTTGATGGTTTCCAGAACGAGCTGACCCGTGGCATATATCAAATATTCCTTTCCCCCCATCCTGTATGAGGAGAATAAGAAAATATTTTCACGTAGAGCAGTAATTCTCAACGTGTGTCCCCAGGTCAGTGGCATCAGTATCACCCAGGAGTCTGTAGAAATGTACATTCTCAGGCCCCACTCTAGACGTATTGAATCAGAAATCTCAGGAGCTGGCCCAGACATCTGTGTCTTAACAACCCCTCTATAGGATTCTGAGACGCGCTCAAGTAGGAGACCCGCTGGTGTGGGGTCAGCGCCTGGACTTCTACTCCCCACCCCCACTCTCCACTGAGAATGGGGGTTCTCCTTCTGGCTGTGACAGACTCGAGGTCCATCCACCTCCCTACAGATGACTCAGTGTCATTCCTTTTTATGGCTGAGGAATATTCCATTGTATACATGTGCCACATCTTCTGTATCCATTCCTCTGTGGATGGGCATTTAGGTTGCTTCCGTGTCCTGGCTACTGCAAATAGTGCTGCAATGAACATTGGGGTACATGTGTCTTTTTGGATTATGGTTTTCTCAGGGTATATGCCCAGTCGTGGGATGTATGCGAACACATATATATGGAATCTAGAAAAAGGGTACTGACGAAGCTAGCAATAGGGTGAGAATAAAGATGCAGCCATAGAGAACGGACTTGAGGACACAGAAGGGAAGGGGAGGCTGGAATGTAGTGAGAGAGTAGCGCTGACATATATACAGTACCAAATGTCAGATAGGTGGCTAGAGGGAAGCGGCTGCAGAGCACAGGGAGGTCAGCTTGGTGCTTTGTGACAAACTAGAAGGGGGGGATGGGGAGGGTGGGAGGGAGGCTCAGGAGGGAGGGGCTGTGGGGATATGTGTATAAATACAGCTGATTCACTTTGTTGTACAACAGAAACTAACATAACGTAAGGCAGTTATACTCCAATAACGATGTATTTTAAAAATTTAAAAAGAATGGGGTTTCTCTGCCTAACCTGTTTGCAGCAAAGTTTGAACACAATTCTCCTAGACGTTCTATTTTTTAAATACTTACAGTCTGGAAAATCAATAGGTCCAACATGAGCTAGATCCTTACTTAGACAGCAGTCTGCATCAAATACTCTTCGCCCACAACAGTGTAGCAAAAAGGGTTTGTGATCTATCACAAATCATTACCGTCAATTCAATTTTAATGCATAGTACAATTCTTATATATGGACAGAGTATTATTATATGAGAGAAGACCTGTCCTCCCTTTCGTCATAATCTTATATTGATTTTTAACTGTCATCTATCATTCAAAAATATACGCTGATCACGTCTCCGTCCTTAGAGTTCAGCCCCGTGCCTGGCCTGGAACAAATGATGAACACACGCTCTGGTGAACAAGGACACAGGAGGCCGGTGCTATAACCTAGTGGGAAAATCAAGAATTTCTGCACTGAGAGAATTAGGTTCATTTTCTGGTGCGTTTATTTATTCGCTATGTAAATTGGGATTTGAAAAGATATGTAACTTCTGTAGGGTTCATTTTTCTAATCTATAAAATTGAGACAGTAGTAAAATATTGTGTGTATAGTTTTTAAATAAAGATTTAAAGAGAAAATTCTGTGTAAGCGCTTCACACAGCACTCAGCTTCCTAGTAAGTATTTCGGTGAATTACGTTTCTTGTCTTCCCTTTTCTAGAATAAAAATGGAATTTTTTCCCCCACACATGGGGCTTTCCCTCTCAGTGATCATGTAATACAGGTTACACATGAAAGCCACGTATGTTAGAAACAAAAACACACATTACTCTCAGGAACTCTGGTTGCATTGTGTGTGATGAGGTCCCATCGCCTCTTACCTGGTGTAGTGACAACACAGCGACGAGGAGCCCCTAATAAAGGTCAGCATCGTTGCTTTGTACACAGTTCACTGGAGCTGGGTATGTTGTTGAGCCCTTAGCAGATCTCTTCAAGTATGGAGATTGCCTGAAGGGAGTCTTGCCTACCCCATTCTGGTGATTCTCTCCTTGTGGCAAAAGAATACAGGTAGTTTTCTTACTGTGGCAACACAGAAAGGAGTGCTTTCTGCAGACGGTCCCAGAAACATGCGGTGAAGAAAGCACTCAGAACCGGCATCATTTACCAGCTACAGCAGCCAGGGAATGGCTGCTGGATTTCCTCAGAATTCAAGTAAATTCCACTTCCCAAAGAGAAGCCAGCTCACAGCACATTGAAGGACAGAGGAGAAAGCGAGGGCCAGATGCTGAACACACACGCTCGGGGAGGAGACGCTGTGCCAAAGAGGCACACACGAAGTTTCCACGCCCCTCACACTCCTGCCCTGGACGTCGGGTCACACCTGCCCGCTCAGCAGGTCCGTGCACACACACACACACACACACACACACGGCCTGAAACACGGCTCTGACCTCCCCGTCCTGGGAGGCAGCTCCCCCGTCCAGGCCCGCACAAGAAGCGGGCTTCGGGCCCTGCGGCCAGGAACGGTGCAAGGCTTCCCTGGGTCAGGAGAACCCACAAGAGGTCCTGGTTCTTCCGAGCCCCGGGACCAACCAGAAGGCAGCCTGGGTCGCTCACCAGGACTAACTGAAACCCTACCGGGGGGCTGTCCGCTCTCTGTCCCGCCGTGGTGTTTATCCCTCTGATCAGGCACTGGTCCTCTTCACACGGCCTGGCTTTTCCCACCTCCAACCACCCTACCTGCTTCTGTGGAGACGTGCAAACGGTTGCGGGATCTCCGCTCCCCACGCCTCGGTTTTATTACTTGCAGGACAGGGTTATCACCCTCACTGGGTGACTGAGACAGCGAGATAAATGCTACGAAGAGCACTTTGCTGTAATCCCAGCACGTATCTTAATAGATGCAGCTGAATCGACAGTCGTTTTCACATATTTCCCCAATAATATGTTCCGTTAAACCATAAACGTTCATTCCAGAAATCTATCAAAGAGAAAAAATTATATTCGTATTAAACTAAAGCTTTATCCTCATGCTGTCTGTTTGGAAAAACAAACCATGACTATCTCTATATCATACACCCTCTCTTCCACCTTAGACTGTAGGCTTCTATACAACTTCATATAAGCTAACTTTAAAACAGGTGAAAGGAAGTGGACACACAAAGCAATTATTCTGTTTCAGATCCACCCAGTTTTATTCCTTCCTGGCCCCTTAAATATAAACTTGTGTTTGTGGAATACACAAAACTTAGCCCTACATGAATTTCTATGGAATATTTTTATTATAAAATGAATGATATTGATAAACAGTAATATATAAATGATTAACTTATTTCGATTTGAGTTTGTGACTGTTATAAGATTTATGGGAAACTATCCATTTCTCTCAAAATTGGTAAATCACACTATTTAAAATATCTATCTACATTGGTGAAAACTCTGCTGCTGTTGATATGAAGTACCTAAAGACAGAGGTAAGTTGAATTACTTAAGGAAGGTCCGTCTTGACCCTTTATTGGATTATAAATTCAAATACCACTAACAGCCCTAAATTTAACATTCAATAAGAAATAGAAATTAGCTGAGTTTAGGTCAGATACATATGTCCAAGACTTTAAAAGTAAATTTCCCCAGACTTGTTTCGTTTGGGGACATTTTTATAAAGAGAGCACTTTCAACCTGCCCTTTAAAAATATAAAATACATAGCATCACTATCAATAAATTAAGTGATTTAAAGTAACTTGTAGGGGAAAGAATCAAGATTTGTTCATCTTAGAACATCTGAGTTGGTATTAATGACATATCCTTTAACCAGAGATGTACCCTTTCACGTCAATGTTTTTCAAAATAAAGACAACAGAATTCACAAAAATTCACAGAACAATTACAAGATATAAAATAATCATAATAAAATTATATTGTATTTTATCCAAAGAAATCAAAGTCACTTTCAAATCGTATCAAAATATACAACTACCTAGAGTAGAAAATAAAACCCTTAAGAATAATCAAGCCTTAGTTCAAGTTCAAAACTCTTCCAAAACTTCTCCCCGTCACTCAGTTTTAAAAATTTATAACGACTTACTGTGATCAGTTAATTTTGAATGCGCAACACAACTGCATCTGCTCAGCCATCCAAGGGGAGGAGCCAAGGGTGCAGATTGTTTTTATTTATTAAATGTGATGTAACTGGAGACCACAGTCATAGTCAAGAATTTGTACCCACCCTTCCCCACAACACATGCAAAACAGGTGGCTTTCTATTCATTAAAATCAGATTGGGAGGGCTCCTTTTTATCTCCTGTTGTTGTGTATCTAAGAAACCAGACATAAGAGGGAAAAGACATGCCAAACAGGAGAACAAACAATAGGCGCCACAGATTTAAATCTTTTGCAGCCAAAGGGGATTACGTAGCATCAGTTTCCAAATGGATTTATTTTGGTACATGGTTCTGTCTACAGAGAGGCAACATTTTAATTTTTCTACAAACTCCAAGGAGGAATTGAGCTCCACGCAGTAACCCACACATAAACCCAAGTTTTCTGAGTTTCTCAGAGTCCGAAGGGAAGTTTCACATGCAAGACAAAGGCGCACTGAGACCGTGACACTGCACACGCTCCGTGAGTCTTTCACTGGTTTCCTAAGCAAGGGCGATGTTGCCAGAATCTCCCCAACACAGAGCCCGTCGCATAGCGCGAGGCTAAATGTTCACCTTTCTCCGTTCCAAGGCGCATTCTACAAGGCCAGCCTGAGGTTCACTACTTCAAAATGAGAAATTAAAACATGTAGGTAAGGGGAATTATTATTAACCAAAGAGAAAGAGTACAGCGATGCTGTACTTCCACACAGGTGGAAGCCACCCGCCACTTTCAATCAACTGGAGAAGACTTGGATGTGTCCTTCACGCTCTAGCAGCAACCATGCGTTAATCCGGCACTTGCAATGGGTTCAACATTGAGGAAAGCCGACGGGAAGAGAGATCTCTACAAGGATTTGAACAGCATTCATTAAAGGCTGAATCCTATCAAGCTAACACAAAAGCATTACCAAAAGTATATAATGTAAGTATGGCCTTCCTTCACTGGAGGCCACATAGGAACGGGAGAGCTATTGCTAATCTTCTGGGGCAGATGCGTTTTTGTTCTTGTTTTCATCAGGTGAAAATTCCTTTTGGAAGACTTCTGCTTCCCCTTTCATCTTGCCTGCCTTTGCCTCTCTTCTTACTGCTGTGAAGCAAAAAATGATGAGAGGATATTGGCTTTAGGGCTGATGGAGGTTGTGGAGGAATGAGAGAAAATTCTCTTTTCCGCACCTCAAATTTATATGATTTATTAGTCAACATGGAAAGTGTTGAAACAGTGTCTGAAAAATGTAAAATAACATTTACATACTAGAATGATCTTAAGAACTACCTTTAACAACTACTGTCTCTCACTGTGGCTGTTTCACGTGAGAAAAGCTGGATGACCTGACGATCCGTGCGGCTCTCTGTATTTTTGGTAATTAACACAGCGGGAAGCCGAGGCAGGCACTCTGTAACAAACAAAAGTGAGGGAATGAATGAACATCTTAGACACAGAACCATCAAAACAAATAAGGCTGGCTGGAGTCTCTGGCTCCTCCTGGTTCGAGAGGAACGCCAGACACGTGCATCCCACACATGGCCCTCCGTGTGCTCTTCCCACTCCCACCCTCTTCTTAGTGACTGGCTTTTCCTGAGGGGAACAGTTTTAGATAAAGGGCAGGTGAAAGAGGGTGCCTAAGTAAAGTCCTGGCAGTGATTTTTTGAGGTGCTGGAAGCTCCCACACACTGAGACCTCCTGCAAGCAGTTTTCTTAGGGCAGATTCCAAAGAGCAAGGACTGGTGCAGCCTGCTTCCAGCTCGTCCTCCATCTTAACCTAGAGTTAGCTTACGGAGCTAGCTACAGCAGCTTTCCCACCCACCCCCCAAGCCCCCAAAGAAGAGAAAGGCATGAGTCGAGGGTAAAACACTTGTTATGACCCTGATGAGGAAGCAATGGGGCAGCCAGAAGGTGCCCCCCTTCCCTGGCAGGAATACAGCCCAATTGTACACAGGTGCCATGTAGACATTGCTCTAAGTCAACGATAAATGATGGAAAGTAAAGGAAAGAACCAGACAGATGTAGGAGAAGTAGTAGGCTGGTTCTGGCACTAAAATCAATTTGAGAAAATAAATTACCTGAAGCCAAAGTATTATCTACAGTTTACCCTTGAACAATTTAGGGGGTAGGAGGGCCGACCCTTCACACAGGTGAAAATCCGTGGGCCCTGTGCGTCTGCTGGCCCAACCAAACCCAGATCATGCGGTACCAAGGTACTCACTACTGAAAAAAGTCCGTGTATGAGTGGACCTGCGCAGTTCAGAGTCCTGTTGCTCAAGGCTCACCTGTGTTGTTGCAATGCTGCATTTCCTGAGACTCACTTGGCACATAAAATTCTAATCAGCTTCCTCAAAAACGTGCCATATTTGTCTTAATCTGTGAAATGTGCTGTCTCGGTCAGAGTACAAAAATGTCAGCCGTGCAGTACTTATTTTGGAGGTTAACTACTCAAAGGAACGGGTTTCCTGCTCCTAGTGACGGGGATTGCACTGCAACCATCGTGTGGTCAGGTGGGGTTCGGCCAAAGGGCTGGCACTGGCTGTTGTGGCTAGTTATCTGATCTGGGGGCTCTTTTCTCCATAGTTCAACCTTCCCTTTCTCTCTTCTTTCAACTTTAAGGGAAAAGGCAGACAAACTAGAAGGATGCTACAGTATCCCAGAAACAGGAGGCTTGAAGCAGGGCGTGTTTCTGATGCCCAGTACCCAATACCCTCCAAATGCTGAAGACTTCTCCATCGTGTGAGTCATAGGATAAGACAGCACCCCACCTCACGCCATGGAAGCCACACGGTATCAGAAACGCCCATACACACGCCCGGTACTCCCCCACCTCACAAACCTGGCCTGAGGTCAGCTAGTAAAAAATTCTTGAATTTTGAGTGAGTGGTGCTACCTTAGGTTGGGTTCCCCCAGCAACAAGCTGTGAGACAAGGATTCAAGAGCCAATGGTTTGTTTGGAAAATTCAAGAAAATTGCAGTAGGAGAGAGGGGAGGTGGAACAAAAGAAGGAGAAGCAGCCAGTGATAGGTGTTAGCAAGCCAGCTGCCGCTGTAAGGTGACCAGAGCCCATCTCCTTGGGCAAGTGGTATAAAACAAACACATTAGAGTAATTCCACCCGAAGAGAGAGTTAGCTTGTGTATACGCCAGCGCTCAGCGCTCACTGCCTGAGGGCTGAGGGATATTAACTCACTAGTACTTTCCGCCTGTCAATTGAACAGCCTGCGTGGAGTCAAAGGAAGCTCTTAGGCAAAGAGATGCAGATACCAAAAGGCAGAGGTCCGTCTGAGCAAACGCAGGAAAGAAAGGACAAGGGCAGACACCCGAGACGCCGGGACAGTTTTTAAGATGACTCGCTGTGGTGGCCTTTAGTGCCAGTGACAGTATCAAATGTCCAACAGTGTGCAGCAACAGACATGAGAACAGTGGCGTTGTAACCCGTGTGTTCCTACCACTATACCAGTGTTGACATCTGCTACCTCACCGGTGCATCTTCCAAGCCTGATTCTCCCGCCTTCCCCTTAACTCTGCAGGGTTCACCCAGCATCTTTCAAACGAATTCATTTTCTGTTTAACTCAGCCAGTGCCAGTTTCTCTGGCTTGCCACAGAGAACCCAGTGCCTTATACAGTGGTGCTCACGGTGTGGCAAAGCTCTGGTGGTGAATGCCGCCTGTGGAAAATGCTAAGCCACGGCAACGTCTCTCGGGGTTTTCGAGCAAAATCATGCCAGCTTCAGAACATAACTATTTCAGCACTTAGGGAGTCTCCCTTTGAGAACACCTCCTGACTTACCACTGGGCCCTGATGGTGACGGATGCCTCACTGTGAGACGCTAAGCGATCGGGAGGTTAGAGCTGCCAAAAAGAAGCTGGAGGTAGCCGGTGCAGTAGAGTAAAGCCGCTATGACAAAGAAACCCAAAATAAATCAAGTGGCTCATTTTCTCTTACATTTAATTATCCAGTAGCGTCCAGAGGCACCTAGAAGTGATCTACATCCAAGAGGTAGCTCTGTTCTAGAAGGTTCTCCCGTTTCTGTATTATCTCTTAAAGTATCAATACTCATATTTACAACAAAAATTGGATCAGCAACATACCCACATGCCAGCCTGTGAAAAGTGGCAAAGAAAGTCCAGGACAGACAACTTCTTTTTAAGTGAAATAAAATATTACTTTCACTCACATTCCATTAGCAAGAACTTGGACGCACAGCCGTGTTAGCTGCAAAGGAGACTAAGAAACATATTCCCTAGTTGCAAGGAGCCTTGTGCCCAGATCCACACTGACAATGTGAAAAGGGAGAGAGTGAATTTGGGAGGACGACTAGCAGTCTTTTCTCAACAACCGAGCCATAAAATCAGGCACGTACAACAACATTCTTTCATCAAATAGATGTGCTAAATCAGCTGGATGTAGGTTCTAAGGGCAGGTCATTGATCCCCTCCATATGCCCACATTGACAACACTGCAACACACTATTCAACTCACACTTAAGGGCTCAAAGGGTGACCCTACGGAACCAATTAACTGAGGACACTCTCAAACCTAGTTTCCAGGCATCTGTGACAACTGCCGAAAGCAGCTTGCTGTGGACATGTAGTCCCACTGAAAACTGGCCCTGAGAAAGGCAGAGAACTTAGTGCAGCACCATTTGAAGAGCACATCTACATGGATTTCTGGCTGGGAGCTAAAGGGTTAATAAAATCGTCAAGGATATGAAAGAAACAATATTGGAAGGCTGTTGACAAGAAGGTTTGGGAGTGTATTACGTGGGTGGATTTCTTAGAATAAGCATAGAAATGTGTGCCGTAAAGAAAAGAAAAATCCTTGGA